>NC_138759.1:121043309-121643309 GCF_965113315.1 Podarcis vaucheri | reverse complement strand
GCTGTTATCACTGTGTCTTGCCTCGTGGGAACCCACCTACACTTCAACCCCTCCCTTGTTGCTTTTGGAATGGCAATGGCACCCACCTGAGAGGTGCCGGAGCTGAGCTCCTGTGAGCCCCGGCTGGGGGGGGGGAGTCCTTTCTGTGACATAACTTTGAATGTGGCATTGAGACGCCATAAACAAAATCACAAAGAATTGCGACAGCCTTTAGGATTAATTGGTTGTGTGGGCAAATGTTGCAGATGCCTGCAAGGGTAAAGACAAAGAAATGTGGGATAGAAAGCGCCTGTGTTGAATAATTGCAAGTATGTTTTCCATATGCTAAAAATAACGGGGCTGATTTTCCAAACAGTAAAGAACATAGAAGAAAGTATTTTTCAGCTCACCCAGAGATTAGTTCTGTGGCTGGGTGGTCACTGCGCCCAGTAAAGTTTAGATGCTTGTGGCATCTGCGGACCAATGTGAAATATAAGCAGTTTCCTAATGGCAGCGCAAGGCAGGTCTGATTGGGCCAAATGGCAGCTTTGCAAGCGCAGTATCAATAAATCAGGAAACAAAATGGTTTGGCTTCAGTAACACAAGCTGTAATTCTGGAAGCACATTATCTACCAATCAATGTAAGGAGGAGTGACGGCTGAAATGGAATCTTGTAAAAAAGAGAAAGTGATCATAAAAGTTGAAGCTTTTGGAATGATATAAAGTTTAGAGATGTGATCAAGCTTCTTAAAATGCTAGGCTGCAGAATCACAGTGTCTGCCTGCCTGCCTGTCTGTCTGTCTGTCTGTCTGTCTCTCTACGCACATATGTGTCTGCACAAAGATGCAGTCGATTAATCTCCCTCTCTTCCCCTGGTGTCAGCTTTCGGATGGGCAGCTTAGGCTGGCAGAACTGTACAACGTGTTTATCCGGGAATATGTCCCACCCCAGCAAAAGTGTGCGCTGGGTCAGGCTGTGAGCCATGTAATAATCATGATCTCATGATCTCTGAAGCCCCTGCACAATAGACCTGGACTCCCCACCCCCACCCCCAGTTTTGAGTTTCTCCCTTTCTAAACTGCACCACACACTCAAGTTCCTCCTCAAGTTCTTGTTAATTATTAAATCTTCTATCTGTCCTAGATTTATTGCTGGGAAGGGACAATGCCTCTTGTTTAGTGTAGCCTATGAACTATGGCAGGTAGGATGCATTCTTCTTCCCCAAAACTATCCATATTTTCCCCCTGCCAGGTCTGCGCTTTAGAGTTCAAGCGCAATGTATACAGGGGACTGCCTTGAATCCTTCCTCAGCTGGAGCAATGCCCAAAGGTCTCTGATGTCTAGAAGGCTGTCCTGTTTCTGCTCCCCCCTGCACCTCACATTTGCTTTCCTTTGTTTTCTTTTTCCTTTGTAGCCCCTCTGGAGAAGGCGCCAAGCCCTGAAGCGAATCTGAGCGGGTAAGACGCAATGATGAGTTTGTCGGCTGGCATTTGGAAGGGAAGGAATGGGAGTGTGGCCTTTGCAAAAAGGTGTTTTATGTGCTTCCAGCGCAAGGGTTGGGGATCAGACAGCCCTTGTTTGATCCGGCTAACAAATTATAATGAGAATCTGGACGAATAGCAAGTATCAACCCCGCTATGCAAAATCTCCAAATGAATCCGAAGTTCAATGTCTAAAATCCCTGGTGGAGGACAAGGATTCTGAGATCACGTTAAGAGTAGCCAAATTCTGTGTGATTGCCATAAAACTTAGGGAACAAGCTGTGCCATCATAATGATTAAGGTTTTAAATGATAATTTTAGGTTATATGTTAGTGACTAAGTTTTAATTTATATATATTTTTAACTGTTGCTATATCTGTATTGTCCCTGTTATACCTAATTGCAAATTCAAATGTATCCCTATCATGTTTTATGACTTCCTTGATATTGTATATGGGCTGGAACTGGTCTGTGACTGAAATAATAAATTATTGTTATAATGATAATCCGGACGAATAGCAAGTAGCTATTCCTGCTTCATCTTGGAATCAGGTGAATTCATTCACTCAAAGCCTGCAATCATAGTCACACTTATTCAGGGGGTACACCCCACTGAATCCAGTGGGGTTTTGTTGTTGTTGTTGTTTAGTCGTTTAGTCGTGTCCGACTCGTCGTGACCCCACAGACCAGAGCACGCCAGGCACTTCTGTCTTCCACTGCCTGCCTCAGTTTAGTCAAACTCATGCTGGTGGCTTTGAGAACACTGTCCAACCATCTCGTCCTCTGTCGTCCCCTTCTCCTTGTGCCCTCCATCTTTCCCAACATCAGGGTCTTTTCCAGGGAGTCTTCTCTTCTCATGAGGTGGCCAAAGTATTGGAGCCTCAGCTTCAGGATCTGTCCTTCCAGTGAGCACTCAGGGCTGATTTCCTTCAGAATGGATAGGTTTGATCTTCTTGCAGTCGATGGGACTCTCAAGAGTCTCCTCCAGCACCATAATTCAAAGTGGGGTTTACTTCTGTGTAAACACACATGCATTTGCTTGAGCTGAAAGAGTGCTCCATAATAAGAAAAGCTATAAGGGGAGCAGGGAACAAAAGGACACATAGCTTGTATTCTGCAGAGTTAGAAGTAATAACTTACCCGGCTGAGTTCTCTGACTCATCTTTTTGTGTGCAGTAAGTAACCTCTTCCTCAAGTCCCCAATCTCTCTCTTTCCATTCTCTTTGATGGCGTCTGATGTGCTTTGTGGATTTGTTTTGAGAGAGCAACTTCCAGACAGTTGCTGTGTTTGGGTGGGATTCAGTCACAGACCAGCACATTCGGGGTGCACAGCTAAAGTTGATTAGGAGATCTTGAGCAATAAACCTATTTCTCCCCCACAAAAAGATCAAACTTTTTGCAGTAAGCGAAATGCACTGGAAAGGGTTGAATGACACTTTAAATGTTGGTTCACATTCAAACCTTACATTAAAAGGACATGGCTTCCCCCCAAAAAAAATCAAACTGTAGTTTGTTTAGGGTGCTGGGGTTGTATTTCTGCGAGGGTACGGTACAGTTCCCAGGATTCGGGGGGTGGACAATATGCTTTAAATGTATGATTTGGATGTGATCATAATCTAACCTCCCCACAAACAAATCAGGATGAATGCTCAATAAGCAGGATATCTGTATACTGACTTGAGGGTCGCTGTTGTTTTACAATCAAGTGCTATATAAATTTTATGGAATAAAATCTGGAAATGCCCAGTTTGGCTCTGTGAGAATTGTTCTCCTGAGAAATTATTTGGTCTTCTGAGAACTGTTCTCCTCAGAACTGATTTCCCGCCCCTGCTTCTGCCGTGATAATGGAACCTGTTTTGTGTTGCCCTGGCATGAGGCCCTCACGAAGCTCATTCAGAGAAAGGGAAATATTTCTTGGGCTTGTTCTGAATTGGCTTCATAATGGCGCTATGCGGCTAATCAGATTTGACGATGTGGTCGATGATATGTGGCAAGTTCAGGCTGTGGACAGCAAGCCTCGCTCTTATTTTGAAAGAGTAAATATTTTTGCCCCCCTTAGCACCCATTCCCCTTGAAAAATCACTAAAGCGCCGTGTGATTTTCATGGATGGCAAAAGTTTTTTGTGAAGTGGACCCCTCCCTTTTCGACACAGCTGGAGTTCAGGGTTCTGGGTTCTCTTTATAATAACTATCTAAACACTCATAGGTCAAAAACCAACTTCTTACCCTTGTGTTCTCACCCAGCCTCCGGCGCTTGCACCTGTCCTCTGACCTCAACATCAAACTCATTCATTGCACATACCCTCCGGGGACCAAGCAATCAACTTTCGCAGGGAGTGAGGGGAGACCTCTAGGGATCACCGCACTTGCGTAAATTCTGTTTAGATCAGAATTACTTCCACTGTTTTCAAATCTATGTGCCTGGGGTTGTAGATGCAGAGGGAGCCCATTAGCAGGAAGCTCGATCAGTTTCTACCACAGCGCATTAACGCAGTCGGAAAACACGACAGTTGGGGCTGTTGCGCTAAGGTGATCTTAATTCTTGCAAGGCAGAATGTAGTTTAGACTAGCACATTTTTATAGTGCTAGGCAAAGTTGTTCATCTGTGTGAAAGTTCTGAGTCCTGTTAAGTAGCAGATGCCTCTGTCCTTGACAAAGCGCTCTTTGGGGATCAAAGTGGATATCAGCTGCGCACAAGTTCATGATGGATGTTGGGGCTTCCAGTCTGAAAACGGGTGTGTGTTGCATGCATTGGAAATGCCCGTAGAAACTTGACCAGCAGATGCCCATTTTGACAAGTGCACATAGAAACATGAAGCAGTTGGGCATCTTTTCTTCCTGGATAGCTCAGCTGGTTAGAGCACGGTGCTGGTAAGTTGGATCCTCCTAACAGAGGGTCCATGTCGTGCTTGGCCCTGAAACTCTTCCCTAACAAGCTTGTGGGCAGGGCTTGCCCCGCTCCAAGCCGGTGGTGCCACAGTTATGCCAATGACCTTTAGCCAATCAGCAGCGTGGCAAGGTTGGGGGTTGGGGGTTGGGGGTATCTATTTGGCAGCACGATGTAGGGACCTCTTTTTGCTTCACGCTGCCAAACACCCGCCCGCCCATCCATTAATTAGATCGTGTTTGGCCTTGCTTTGGACTTCGGTTGGTCGCCTGTTTTTGGAATGGGGGCCAGGTAGGAATTTTTTCCAATGTGGCAGATTGGCTGTGGCCACTTGGTTTTTGCCTACCTCTTAGCAATCGTCAAAACTTTGTAAGGTTTGGCGGTTAGGCATGGGTTTGGGGAATGTGGGGAGGGGAGGTGTGGCCATCACCTGCCCCTCCAATGTATGGGGTATTCCGTTAAAGGAATCTGGGGGTCTGAATCTCATCCGAAGGCCGGAGAGGGGCTAGGGCCATGCCAGGACCCCTGGGAACCCCAGGGGTGAGCACCAGTCAATATACACTGATGAAGAACCCCCTGCTGGTTGTTTACCCTTCCAGACTTCCTGCAGGGTGGGGCAGGAGACAGATACAGTTTGATACCAATGCCTAAGCCAATACCAGTCACATTTGTGTATTTTAATAAAGTTGTGGCCAAAATTTGTCCATTAACATTTAAACTAAATTCTGTCTCCACTGTGTCTGTATTTCCATTTGGGATGGGTTTTGGGGCTCGAAGCACAACGCCAAGGTTGCTAGTTCGATCCCTGTATGGAACAGCCACATATTCCCACAATGCACTGGGTTAGACTCGATACGCTGAAATAGGAAGGCGCGGCCAGCTTTTATGCCCCATTGGCTGCCCAGGCATGCATGCAGCCAATGCCCTTTCAGCCAGCAAGGCACACCCCCTGAGAAGCTCACTCATTGGCCAATTTGAAATGCAGCAGCTGGCAGGAACTTGAGTCACCTGCTCAGGCAGCCAAGCGGAATTCCTTCAATGGCTGCCTAGCCATGTGCATTCTGTTTGTTTGATTTTTTTTACTTCCCCCGGAATGGCGACTGAGCGAGGATCTGCAACAGCCGCCCACTGGGTGGAAGGGGTAAGCGTTCAATTCCTGCATTGCACAATGGGTTGGATTAGATGACCCTCAGGGAGGGACGCAATGCTACAATTTTATGATGCTATGCATACATCACTACTGGGAAAACCATCACCTTGCTGACAAAGGTCCATATAATTGAAGCTATGGTTTTCCCAGTAGTGATGTATGGAAGTGAGAGCTGGACCATAAAGAAGACTGATCGCCGAAGAATTGATGCTTTTGAATTATGGTGCTGGAGGAGACTCTTGAGAGTCCCATGGACTGCAAGAAGATCAAACCTATCCATTCTGAAGGAAATCAGCCCTGAGTGCTCACTGGAAGGACAGATCCTGAAGCTGAGGCTCCAATACTTTGGCCACCTCATGAGAAGAGAAGACTCCCTGGAAAAGACCCTGATGTTGGGAAAGATGGAGGGCACAAGGAGAAGGGGACGACAGAGGATGAGATGGTTGGATAGTGTTCTCGAAGCTACCAGCATGAGTTTGACCAAACTGCGGGAGGCAGTGGAAGACAGGAGTGCCTGGCGTGCTCTGGTCTGTGGGGTCACGACGAGTCAGACACGACTAAACGACTAAACAACAACAATGACTTCTTCATCCTACTCTTCTGAAAAGAAAAGGAAAAAAAACCATATATACTAGCAAACTGTGAGGGTCTACCAAAAGTATATGATACAAATGTGTTGCTGTGATATATGAAAGCAATGCAAATGATAAGTGACCCCAAATGTAGAAGACAACCATTTATTTTGAGAAGAGGGGAAGGACCTATGCTATTTAAAGAGATGGGGGGGAACCTGGCACCCCCCAACTCCAATCAGCCTCAGCCAGCACAGCTAACGGTCAGGAATGATGGAAGATTTAGTCTAGCAACATCTGGGAGAACCATAGCTTCCCCTTTCCTGCCTGCCAGGGATTCCCCAGTTCCTCAGCCTCATTTGTCTATATCACAAGGACCAGGGTCTGTGTTTCTTCAGTCTTTTCATTGCCATTAGTTCTCTCACAAGATATCCCATTACATAGACATAAGTCTTTGCACTAATGGGATGGTCTTGCAGGATTCAGCTCTATGGCTTGCTGACTCCTCGTCACACAACTCCTGAATTTTGTTGGCAAGAGGAAACAGTGTTAGGGTAGTAGTTTTGTTGCGTTGCTAGTGGCTATCGCCCTTGAGTTACCCCCACCCCCAAGGAAAGAGCCAGTCTAAACAGCTGAGTGGTTATTGACTGATTACATTTTATTCTTCTTAAGATGTGGGTGGCGCTGTGGTCTAAACCACCGAGCCTCTTGGGCTTGCTGATCAGAAGGCCGGCCGTTCGAATCCCCGCGATGGGGTGAGCTCCCGTTGCTCCTGCCAACCTAGCAGTTCGAAAGCACGCCAGTGCAAGTAGATAAATAGGTATCACCGCAGCGGAAAGGTAAATGGCGTTTCCGTGTGCTCTGGAATTTGTCACAGTCCTCTGTGCACCAGAAGCGGTTTAGTCATGCTGGCCACATGACCCAAAAAGCTGTCTGTGGACAAACGCCAGCTCCCTTGGCCTGAAAGCGAGATGGGTGCCACAACCCCATAGTTGCCTTTGACTGGACTTAACCATTCAGGGGTCCTTTACCTTTTACATTTTATTCTTAAACAAAGCATATCTTTTCAACCTGTGCTTGGGCTCTCTAGCCATAATTGCATGAGGGAAGCTGACACCTTTGCGCGTCTGAGCTGTGGAATCAGAGAAGTAAAGAACTGTCAGACACCTCCTCCAAGTCATTTTCTTTCAAAGAGACAAAGCTAACATAAACTTCACTTGGTGTGTCAGGTACTGCAGCACTCTGAGTATTGTCCTAATGGCTATGTTGCAGGACAAGAAAAGGGGACAATTACAGGAGATAAAGTAGATGAAGTAGATGTCTTAAGTGATAAAAAAGGTCTATAAAACCACATTACTTTTAATCAGAGCTGTTGAATGTAATACTTATTATAGAGACATAATTTTGTTGTTGTTGTTAACTATACCGTTTAGCTGACTGATATTTTAAAAGGTAATCTGGGTTCTTTATGAAATGGCTTCAGTCTCATGCTGGGAGGTAAAATGATTCGAATGACATTTGCAAAATTTGTAGCAATTGCAATCTGCTCAGTTTATCCCCTGACGTATTTTCAGGATCTGCTAGAGGCGGGTGAGTCTAGTGATGGGGGACTCCTGTCTCCTAGAATTAAATTTCAAAATTGCCTTTAAGACGGCTGAAAAATCTTGATGAGCAGAACTCATAAATACAAGCACTATTTTTTTGTAGAGGTACGTCACAGCCATGGCACATAATGAGTAGAATACTTAGGAGATTTAACAAAATAAACATTTGGATAATTGACGATAGTTGACGAGCTTTCTAGGGGTTTTCATTTATTCTTTTAATTCCACGTCTTCTGACTGCATGGCACAACAGAGATGCAGTTCCATCAAATGTGGCTGAGTGTTCCTTTATATTTATTTATTTGGAAGGGGAGGGATATTGAAACAAAGTTTCTTCTGAATGCCAAAGTCTGCATTTTTAGCACAAGGGGGGGAAATACACTCCCCGCTTTGAGAGCAAAGATTGGCAGGCTGCGCCGGAGGGACCTGAGCTGCGGGGATTTGTTCTGACTGCAAGCAAGGCAAGCCAGGAGGGAGGCTGTTCCGCCTTATCTTAGCTCCAGTGAGATTGGGAATCTCCTGCAAGCGAGCACCAGCAATCAGCACCATGCCTGCAAGACAGCAGGAGCATCGCAAAAGGAAATTTTGTGAAAGCCAAGATGCTGACAGAAGAAGAGTTCCAGCTGCAGAAGCAGCTGCGAAATGAACCAGCAATCAACGCCATATAACAGAGCAGCAAGGGTCCAACGAGCGCTTGCCTTAATATAGATGTGTATATAAGCTTTGAGATTGCTCAGTGTGGCTGTTCCGTTCGTCCGAGACATAACACGGTACAAAGCAAAGGGAAGGCTGAAGAATTTGTGCAATGTTTATCTCCTCATTCCTCGACAGGCCTGTCTGATTATGACCTTACAAATAAAGAAACCAACTGAATTGACTTTTGTCCCTGCTCATCAGCTCCTGTCTCCCTCAGTGTACATGTGCTACATCACATTCAAAATATCAAAGCTCCCATGGATTTTAACAGATTGAGATTGCACTCGGTGATCGGCTGGCGGATGTCCCAGGCTCTTTGACTGGACTTTTGCAGTTGAGCAAAACACTGTCGGGAATATTACTGAATAATAGCGGCTCCTTTCCCATCTCTCATCATTATCCTGGAACAGTCTTACTCATTAAGATCACCTCTTGCCTTAGTGTTATTTATTTTTAAACTCGGATTTGCATTAAAAACTGTAGCCTTTCTTCTGAACTTTCTCTTAGCCTTTGTGCAAGATTAGTCCAGGGGACTGCAGCTGATAAAACAGAGTTAATTATGGTTTTCCTCACCCCCGCCTTTTGTAATTTCGGTTTAAAAGGAACGGGGGGAGAGCAATTAAGTTCACATTGTTCTCATTTTCTTGTTTAGTTCAAAATTATTTGCAATTTTTTTAAAAAATTAAAACTTTGCCAGCTGACATTAACCATAAAAAATATTCCATCAATTTCCATTTAAACATACAGATTTCATATAGTCAGTTCATATGTCAAAATAGGTATATAAATGAGGTTGATGGTTATAAGCCATGTGTTCTAACATAGAAAGGGCAATGAAATCTCCATACTACAGCATAGTGGGTGGTGGCTGTTGGTCTGATTGGTTTTTACCCTTCTAGCCTTTCAGCGTAAATCTCTTGCCCGCCACAAGGGTTCACAGAATGCATTTTTGTCGTCCATCAGTTAGTCCCCAAACCGCAGGGATAGAATTTAAGAATATATGAACGTTTGCACACATATATCAATGATTTATCCAAGTCAAAGTTAATATGAACAAGAATTCTTGGCCCAAAAGGAAACACCACGTGCATATTAAGATCCTCCCTGAAGCTTGTAAGCGTATGCTCAGTGCTCACTGGGGAGCATGGCCTTTTCCACGGTGGCACCAAATTCGCAGAACTCCCTCCCTGTGGGGGAAGCTAATCTTGCTTCATCCCTGTGGCTCTTTAGGTACCAGAGAAAGACAGCACTTTTGAAGAGAAGCTCTCGAATTCATTGTATAATCACTTGCAGTTTGCAGCCTGAATATTGCCGCTGATGGTTTTACAGGCAATGACGATTACTGCTCACTTTGTTGGTTTTTGCTGTTGTTCAGTTTTAAATGAGATATAGATATACCGTATTTACGTGAGTGTAATGCACACCTTTCTTTGGCCAAATTATGTCGCAAAAATTAGAGTGTGCATTAGATTTGATGGTGCCAGCAAATAGTTGCTTGGTTTCAAGGTTTAGAAAATTGAGGTGTGCGTTAGATTTGATGGTGCATTATACATGTGTAAATATGGTAGGTAGATACACACACACACACACACACACACACAAGCATAATAGGATACCCCCCCTCCACTTCTCACTCCTGTAGTCTCATGCCCCCCAAATCTTCTCTGGGGTTTTCCCTATCCTCAAAAGAAGATTATTGGTGTGCCCTTGTAGGTGGTTTCTGTTACACTGTTACACTGGCAGACTGACTCTAATGATTTCACCCATTGTCTTTACTTAATGCAGTGGTACCTCGGGTTACATACACTTCAGGTTACATACGCTTCAGGTTACAGACTCCGCTAACCCAGAAATAGTGCTTCAGGATAAGAGCTTTGCTTCAGGATGAGAACAGAAATTGTGCTCCGGCGGCGCAGCAGCAGCAGGAGGCCCCATTAGCTAAAGTGGTGCTTCAGGTTCTCCGGAACGAATTAAGTACTTAACCCGAGGTACCACTGTATTTTAAAAATCTGATTGAGCACCTTTTGGAGGTGCAGCTCAAGTTTTATAAATATGAAGATTCATGGCCAGCTTATTTCCAAACACTACAAACAAAATGTACTGCGCACAGTGCAGCCAGGGAAGCTTACAGCCAACGCTGAAAACACCAGCAATTGATTGACGACAATCAGCATGAATATTTTATCAGCCAGGCCAATATCCTGTTACTTTTCAGGTGCGCTTCTTATGAGCTTGCATCTGGTAGACATCTCAATTCTTTGCAAACACCAGAGCATAAGGCACAGGGGATTCCCCTGTGACTGCAGAAGAGACCTATGCAATGTCAAGGAGAGCTCGACTGGAAGGTAGGTTGATGGGTTCCTTGATTTTAAATTCCAGGCTGGAACGTTCATGTGCAATTGGGTGAACTTATTACTAGAAGGTGATGTTTATTAGGCAAAAGTGTTGGAAGTGCTGGCCAAAGGGATCTCTCTGCACAGAGGTGGGTTTAGGGCAGAGTGGCTGTTCACACACACACAGGCACCAGGCGCCGAGCCTGAAGGCTACCACAGGGTGTCACAGCTATGATGTAGGAAACTGAAGGCGAGGGGCTCCAGATATTGGCCTCACACCACTAAATTTGAAAGAGCAGAACCTCCAAGTGTCCTTATTTTCCAGGGACAGCCTCGGATTTACAGAAGCCACCCAGGTTTTTCTGGTTTGATCCCGGAATGTCCCGCTTTCCCTATTTTCCTCAGGGAAATGTTGAAGGGTATGGAGTTATGGGATCCCCCAAGCCAAAGAGATACATAACTATACAACCTTTAGAAGACATCTGAAGGCAGCCCTGTCTAGGGAAGTTTTTAAATGTTTTATTATATATGTTGGAAGCTGCCCGGAGTGGCTGGGGCAAACCAGTCAGATGGGTGGGGTATAAATAATAAAAGGATGAAGAGGAAGACGATGATGATGGAATTGGACATCCCTATTTTAATCAGAGAAATGTCAGAGGAGGGTACGACGTCTGCCTTTGCTTTGCATCGACTGCATGACAATTACCGTATTTTTCCGTGTATAAGACTAGGGGTTTAGGTTTTTTTACTAAAAAATTAGGTTTAAAATTGGGGCTCGTTGTATACATGGGTAGTGCTGAGGGGTATTTTCTTAATTTGGAGTCCCCCAAAATAGGAGGCGACTTATACATGGAAAAATATGGTATATGAGCCCCGGCAGTATTTTGTCTGCCATCATGGGACGTGTGTGTAGGGAACGGGAAGAGCGTGAATAGTGTGCACGTGTCGTGTGTCACCGTGTTGGAAAGAGAAAAAAATGCCTTTCGCCATAATAGTGTTGTCTAGTGTAACACTTCCCATTTCCTCTCACAGGGGTGAAGGCAGTTGCTTGTCTGTATTGTTGTTGTTTAGTCGTTTAGTCCTGTCCAACTCTTCGTGACCCCATGGACCAAAGCACGCCAGGCACTCCTGTCTTCCACTGCCTCCCGCAGTTTGGTCAAACTCATGCTGGTAGCTTTGAGAACACTGTCCAACCATCTCGTCCTCTGTCGTCCCCTTCTCCTTGTGCCCTCCATCTTTCCTGTATAGGCGAGAGTAAATGGGAATACACACTGCTGCAATCAGTACTAAACAGGTTCCTTACCCAGGTGACCCTTTGTCCATTGAGACTCAAGCCTGCTTCTGTCTGCAGTGTTCTATCCTGAGTCCTGTTGATTTGATGCACCGAAACTGCATGGGCACTGGCTTTTAAGTACAGTGGCACCTCGGGTTACAGATGCTTCAGGTGACAGACTCCGCTAACCCAGAAATAGTACCTCAGGTTAAGAACTTTGCTTCAGGATGAGAACAGAAATAGCATGCTGGTGTTGCGGCGGCAGCGGGAGGCCCCATTAGCTAACGTGGTGCTTCAGGTTAAGAACAGTTTCAGGTTAAGAACAGACCTGCGGAACAAATTAAGTACTTCACCCAAGGTACCACTGTATTTCAAAATTGCACTTGGCATTTAGTGGGTTTGATGGGCACAGAATGCCGGGGGCAAGGGGGAGAGGCCTAGTGCTGTAGGAAGTAGCTCAGGCGTGGGAACCTTTCGTCCTCCAGATGTTGTTGAAATACAGCTCTTGTTAGCCTCAGCTACCACGGCCAATGCAAGGGATTGTGGGAATTGTAGTTCAGCAATGTCTGGAGGGCCAAATGTACAGCACATCTGAAACACCTGCTGCTGCTGCTGCCACGCCGCCGGAGCACAATTTCTGTTCTCATCCTGAAGCAAAGTTCTTAACCTGAAGCACTATTTCTGGGTTAGCAGAGTCTGTAACCTGAAGCGTATGTAACCTGAAGCATATGTAACCTGAGGTACCACCGCAGAGGAGTGACAGTCGCCAGGAAATCACAGACGCCTTAAAGATACACTACCTGATGTTGCCAACTCAAGCAAATACAAATAAATGGAGGATAAGACAATTAACAGCAACAAGTCATCGGGATTATACTTCTGAATCCTCCAAAATGTCTCTGATCAAAATAGGGATGTCAGTAATAATAATAATAATAATAATAATAATAATAATAATACCGTGCCTATTTGACTGGGTTGTCCTAGCCACTCTGGGCAGCTTGCAACATACATAAAAACATAACAAAAAGTTAAACATTAAAAAAAACCATTTCCTATACAGGGCTGCCTTCAGATGTCTTTATTATTATTAATATTATATTGCTTTAAAAAAAACATTTTTATTAAGTTTTCCACTTTAACAATCCAATCAAATCACATTAAATATTCCAAATTATACATATACATAACAAATAGTCCGAATATTCGGCCAAATTATAAATTTTTAATAGGAGTTCTCATGCTTCAAATTCAGAGATCATCTCATACTTCTACTGCTTTTCATAGTCATTTTATTATATTGAATTTATATACCGCCTTATACCTGGAGGATTCAGGGCGGTTCACAGAAATGATACAATATATAAAATAAAAATAAGTAAGCCAATAACACCCCCCCAAAAGCCACATTTTAAATGTTGCAGGATGTTAATCAGGTCAACCAAAGGCCTAGTTAAAAAGGAACATTTTTGCCTGGCGCCTAAAGCTGTATAATGAAGGCGCCAGGCAAACTTCCTTGGAGAGAGCATTCCACAGACAGGGAGCCACTGCAGAGAAGGCCCCGTTCTCATGTTGTCACCCTCTCGACCTCTCAAGGAGGAGGCACGCAAAGGAGGGCCTCTGAAGATGATCTCAGGGTCCACGTAGATTAACATGGAAAGAGGCGGTCCTTCTAAAGGTTCTATAGTTACTTCTCTCCTGGGCTCAGGGGTCCCATAACTCCATACCCTCCAAAATTTCTCCGATGAAAACAGGGACATCCTAAGAGAAAGCAGAACATTCGAGGATCAAATCAGAAACCGGAGCAGCTCCTGTAAATCTGAGACCGTCCCTGGAAAATAGGGACACTTGGAGGGTCTGTACCTCCCATGTCAGGACACGGGTGGTGCTGTGGATTAAACCACAAAGCCTAGGACTTGCTGATCAGAAGGTCGGTGGTTCGAATCCCCACGACGGGGTGAGTTCCCATTGCTTGGTCCCTGCTCCTGCCAACCTAGCAGTTCGAAAGCACGTCAAAGTGCAAGTAGATAAATAGGTACTGCTCCGGCGGGAACGTAAACAGCGTTTCCATGCGCTGTGGTTCACCAGAAGCGGCTTAGTCATGCTGGCCACATGACCTGGAAGCTGTACACTGGCTCCCTCAGCCAATAAAGCGAGATGAGCGCTGCAACCCCAGAGTCGGCCACGACTGGACCTAATGGTCAGGGGTCCCTTTACCTTTACCTCCCATGTCAGAGGTAATGTGCCTCTGAGTACCAGCTGCTGCGGAATGCAAGTAGAGGAGCGCCGTTGCGCAGTTGTCTTATTGGTGGGCATCCTGTGAGCAGCTGGTTGGCCATTGCGAGAACAGAATGCTGAACTAGATGGGGTTGTGGTCTGATGCAGCAGTGTTCCTCTTGTAACATTTAAGGATTCCCACATTCAGGTCCATGGTTGAAATTGACGAGGAGATCCTAAACAAGGACAAAAAATTCCTTTTCCTTTTGTTGGTCCCTGTGGCGAGCGATTTTGGAACTCCTGCTGTAAATCAGCCACAAAAGGTGAAGCAATCTTCAGCACAGGACTCATTTTTAATAATCTGCAGTGATGGCAGGCAATCTTTTCATACAGTCATTTGTTGATACATTCCTTTCCTTCAATTTCCACCTCATTCTTCTTCCCCAGATAGATCAGGGTGGCAAATGCCATAGTGTTAATGCAATGCAAAAGAAAAATTAATTTTAAAAAAGTTAATAAACATTAAGGAGCTTCTAAAAACATGTAAAGCAGTCACATAAGTTTCACCGTTAGCACAAACGTTTACAGATACTGTCTTGTCATCTGAACAGACTTCGTGAGGGAAGAAATGATGATCATTTCGGGGCAAAGCTTTTACCTATTATGAATCCCGCGGTCGATAACAGAACGGAATCCCTATCATTTGAGCTTATTGCTCAAACAACAACAAAAGGAAGCAAAGAACAGGCCTTGGTGCCCGCTATTTATTCAGGCCTCTGGGGGAGCTTATCATTTTTTAGAATCAGTTCCCTTATCATTAGTGAATTAAATGGCTCTCTAAATATTTTAGAATATATCAAATGTCACAAAAGCACAGAATATGAATAATTCATGGCAGAAAATTACCTTTGCGCCGTTTGATACATCGAGGACGAAAATATCAAAACCAAGCCTGAAAAATCATCAGGCGCAGAAGTCTAGTAATCTGTGACAAAACAGCCAGCGTATTTATTCTAGAACCGTGCAAGTGCACACTCTCATGTGTGCAAAAAGAAAAAAGCAGTGGAATATTGTGATGTTGGCGGGTTCTTTTGCCGACTATTATGCTGGAAGGGCAAAGCGTTTCTGGCTCCAAGTGAAAGAACCCCCTTTATGTTTATGCATTGTGGAGACTTTTTTTCTGACAGAAAAACGAGGGGAAAGTTAGTTCTACCCACTCAAGGCTAATAAAATATTGCCCTCTCTCCTCTAATTTATGTATAGAGTTACGAGCTGTTCTTTTCAATTTTGTGTCAATTGCTTTATCTCTCGTGAATTGTAGAAAGACATCTGTCACAAACTGGCAGGATAACGGGGAGAAGAAAAAGGAGGAAGAGGATCCCAGTGAGGGGTGTCACCGGGACTGGGACACACTGGGGCAAGCAGGGGATGGGGAAGTAGAAGTTGGTGTAGGACGTACTCACAGATTGATGGAGGTGTCGCGTATTCCACGCGGCGTTTTCAGCAAAACACTAAGAGTTCCAGGTTTTCCTGTGCAGTCCTTTTTTAATGTGAGCTATATACAGGCTATATACAAAAGAAACAGTCCATACAGAGTACTTACAAACGAATACTCTCCACCACAGCACCACCACACTACAGCACAACCACCACTAATCACACTCCTGCTGAGTCACTCTGACCCAGCAGAATATTGCATCATCCTGTTGAAGCCTGCAGACTTATCCAGTATCCTGCGAATCCCAACACTCCTCCTTAAGTCAAAGGCTTGAGACCCAATAATTCTCTTAAGTCTCGAAATTTAGGAGCATCCAAACATTTTGTATACAAATCTGCCACATTACATTTTGTGTTACAGTGCTGTACCTTTAACACATTTCTTTCCAAAGCATTTTTCACATTTCCGTATCTTATAGCAATATGTTTACTTTTGCTCTTAAAGTTCTGTTGGTTAGCAAGTTGTTGTGCAGCCATGTTGTCACTTAGCACAGTGATTGGCATTTCAGAAGGTATTCCAAGCTCTTTGGTTAGGCAAGCAAACCACTCTATTTGTGATACACATTCGCTTATGGCTGAGTACTCTGCTTCACAAGTACTTGTGGCAACAAATGTTTGTTTCAGGGATTTCCACTGAACCAGGGCATTTCCAATATATATGGCATAGCCAGTGGTAGACTTTCCATTTTCTCTGTCCCCCCAGCTGGCATCAGCGTATGCATACACTTGCTGATCATGTCCTGTATCCAGCACCAGTTTGTAATCTTTTGTGCCTTTCAGATACCTTAGGATTCTTTTAAGTGCTACCCAATCTCTCTGAGCCGGGTCTGCACTTCTTTGGCTTAACATGTGCACTGCCAATGTTATGTCGGGTCTTGTCCAACAACTTAAATATAACAAAGAACCCAACAGAGAATGAAACGCTGTTGCATTCTCACATTTTTGCCCTTCTGGTTCATTTTTGTACTGGGTAGTTATGGGAGTGTCAACCTCATTTGCCCTCTCCATTCCATATGTCTTCAGTAACTTTTCGATTTTTTCCTTCTGACTCAGAGAGTAAACACCCTCTTTATTTCTCTGAACCTCTACTCCTAAGTAATTCTGAATCTCTCCCAAATACTTCAGTTTGTATTTGTTACCTAGGCTGTTTATAAACCAAGACACTTGCTTTTGTGCAGTTGTTATTAGACAAATATCATCAACATACAAAAGTAAATAACAAACACTTCCTTGCACCATTGCTGAATATAAACAGGAATCAGCCAGGCTTTGTTTGAATCCCATCTTTTTCAAAGTTGTGTCTATGCATTCATGCCATAGACGTGCACTTTGGTGTAAACCGTATAGTGCCCTTTGCAGTTTTAACACCATGCTGTCTTTTTCTAGCTCATAACCTGGTATTTGCTGTAAATATACTTCAGCGTCAATAGGAGCATTTAAATATGCTGAGGCAACATCAAAATGATTAACTTTTAACCCTCTCAGACTTGCCATTGCTAAAACTGATTTTACTGTTTCAGCCTTTGCTGTTGGGGCAAACACTTCATCATAATGTATCATTTTCCTCTGTGTAAAGCCCCGTGCAACCAACCTGGCTTTCCTCTGACAACTACCATCAGCCAGCTTTTTCACTTTAAAAACCCACTTACAGCTTATGGGCTTTTTACCTTTAGGCAATTCTGTAGGTACAAACACATTGTTGTTTAGCAGAGAGTTATACTCTGCCTGCATTGCCTTTAACCACGCCTCTTTCTCTAGAGTAGGTAACTCTTGCACTTCTTCAAAGTTTTCTGGCTCAGTCACACAAACCTGGTTTATGGTGGCTGGGAACCCATAACGGTCTGGAGGTTGACCTTTATTACTTCTTGTAGACCTCCTTGGTTCATTAATCTCACCCCCTGGGCTACCTTCAGGACTGCTTTTGGGGTGGATAGACTCTGGAGATCTACCTCCTCCTGTCCCTGTTGCACTTTCTTCTCTCCCCTGCTCCATGCTAGCAGCTGGAGAAAAATGCTCAACCTTTACTTCCTCCCTTTCAGTTTCTCTGGGAGAGCTGCCAATTCTTAGCTTTGTTTCAGCTGCCTTATCAGGTATGCTCGGCAGTAAAACTTTTTCTGGCAGCAGGTTTGCATGTATCTTGGGCCAATTTCTTTGCTCATTAAAGCTGGCTGACCGACTATAACTCAAAAGGTTTTTATCATCTTCAAACCTGTAGGCTTTCGTACCACTTTCATACCCAAGAAATAGCAACTGCTGTGCCCTTTTCCCACCTTTTCTTCGGTTTTTCACAGGTATGTCAACCCATGCCTTTGTCCCAAAGATTCTTAAATGTTGCAAACTGGGACTTTTGTTATAGAGAATTTTATAGGGTATGTCATCTAGTACCCTTGACCACAAGCGATTCCCAATATAATTCGCAGTCTTAATACTTTCAGCCCAGTACTTAATTGGAAGATTTGCATCTGCTAACAATGCTTTCATTTGTGTCTGCAAGACACCTCCCCTACGCTCTGCTACTCCGTTCTCCTGAGGCGTGGCCACATTGGTAAGCCTATGTTTAATCCCTTGGGAACGCAACCAGTTTCTTAGGGAGCTTGCCATAAACTCCCCTCCCCTGTCTGACTGAATAGAGCACACCTTTTCACCAAGTTGCCTTTCTACCCTTCTTACCCAGAACTTCAAAGTTTGGGCAACGTCAGACTTTTGCTTTAATGGATAGACCCAGCCAAATCTAGAAAAATCATCCACTAGGATTAAACAATACTTGTTGTGGGAGACACTTGGTGGAAAAGGACCAGTTACATCAGCATGGATCAACTCCAGTGGTTTTTTGGTTTCTCTCTGGCTTGCTCTTGCTACTGGGCAAGCCCTGCTTTTAACCTCTTTGCAAATATTACAGTCCAAGTAATTATCACAACTTTTTATGTTTTTCATCCCCCCACACAACTCCAATGTTTTGTTTAGCACCTTATAGCTAGCATGAGCCAAACGCCTGTGCAGGAGATGAATACACATATCATGGGTCGGGACATTTTGCACATTTGCAACCTTAGATTCACACTGCAGTACATACATATTAGTTCTAAGGCCAGCATTTGCCAACACTGCCCCATTTTGCTTTATCTGGCACTGATCTCCCACAAAATTTACTTCAAAGCCTGCTCTTGCCAAATCAGGAATGCTCAGGAGATTGTTTTGCAAACTAGGCACACACAACACATTCCTGAATGTGTGTCCCAGCTGTGGGAACACAACCTCCCCCTCACAAACCACATTAGCTTTCTGGCCCGTAGCAAGACTTACATGTTTTTTGTTTGAAGCCCTAGCATCAGTTAGCAGTCCTTTTATTTTACAAAAAGTTTGAGAAGCTCCACTGTCCAGAACCCACAGCTCCTCATTTTCTTGACCATCTGCAGACACCCAAGCAGTAGACTCTCTCTGCTGCCTCCTGTGCTTCTGCTGTTTTTGTTGTTTCCTTGGGCAGTCCCGGAGCAGATGTCCACAGGACTTACAGCAAAAACACCTTTTTACTCTGTTGACCACCGGCTGGTCTGCAGCAGCTCCTCCTGGCTGTTTCTCCGGCTCCCGACACCTCTGCTCTTCCCAGCTGTTGTTCCCTCTGGGATGCTCCAACAGCTGGGCTGAGGTCATCTTCCGCTCTGCACGCCTGTCCTCCTCTGCATACAACCGTCCGGTCACGTATTCCAGAGTCAGCTTATCAGTCTCTACAGACTCGAGGGAGTTGACCAGCATATCATAGCTGTCATCAAGGGAACTCAGGACTATAAAGACTTTGTCCTCTTCCCCCACAGGCCTCCCTCTTAAGGCTAGCTCCTGGAAACAGCCTGTTAGGAATTTTAGGTGGTTTACCAGGGAGTCCCCCGGTTTCTTCCGACACCGGTACAGTCTCCTGGTCAGTGTTATCAGTGAGCCAGCTGTCTCTCGCACATGGACAGCCTTGAGCGCATTCCACGCCTCACTTGCCGTCACCTTATCAGCTACGTAGACTAGCTGGCTGTCGTCCACTCCAAGGATGATCGTAGCCAAAGCTTTCTCATCCTTTTCAAGCTGGGCCTCTGCTAGTGCCAGCTTTTCATCGTCGTCCTCATCCTCCTCAGGGGGCTGCGGTGGCTCTTCCACCACTTTCCACAGGCCCTCACGCTTGAGGAAGTGTTGCATGCGGACCGACCAGATGCTGTAGTTCATGGCCGTCAGCTTCTCCAGCAACACGCCAGTTCTGGACTGTTCCATCCCTGCAGCTCACATCCAGCACCCACGGCTAGATAACTGCCACCTGTACTTTTGCGCAGCGGAAGCGTGCTGGGCCCATAACCCTGTCGCATATTCCACGCGGCGTTTTCAGCAAAACACTAAGAGTTCCAGGTTTTCCTGTGCAGTCCTTTTTTAATGTGAGCTATATACAGGCTATATACAAAAGAAACAGTCCATACAGAGTACTTACAAACGAATACTCTCCACCACAGCACCACCACACTACAGCACAACCACCACACCCCCTGTTAAACAGGCTTTCCTTTTTAAAACAGGTGATAGCCAATTACACTAATCACACTCCTGCTGAGTCACTCTGACCCAGCAGAGTATTGCATCATCCTGTTGAAGCCTGCAGACTTATCCAGTATCCTGCGAATCCCAACAGGAGGAGGATGAGGGGATGGGAGTTCAGTACACAGGAACCAGAGCAGCAGGAGCCAGAGGGTCTCCTGTCTTCAGGGGCCAGTGTGGTGTAGTGGTTAAGAGCGGTGGACTCATAATCTGGTGAACCAGGTTCGATTCCCCGCTCCTCCACATGCAGCTGCTGGGTGATCTTGGGCTGGTCACACTTCTCGGAAGTCTCTCAGCCCCACTCACCTCACAGAGTGTTTGTTGTGGGGGAGGAAGGGAAAGGAGAATGTTAGCCGCTTTGAGACTCCTTCAGGTAGTGATAAAGCAGGATATCAAATCCAAACTCCTCTTCTTCTTCCACGAACATTGCGGGCTCTGAGGTGTAGGGAGAAGCAGGCAGGGTGCTCTAGGAGGCTGAGGAAGGCAAGGGCCCACAGCCCAGCCCCCTAGCTGGCCAGGTGGGGCTCTAGCTATGGGAGGTGGCTTGGAACAGGTGAGGGTCACCTGCCTCATCAGGCCCAGATGCTGCAATCAGCATGCAAAGCGCAACAGGGAAGCAGAGCTGAGGGACTGTGTCTGCTCAAATGCCCATGTTGATGGGCCTCAGCTTGGGGGCTCCAGGATCTCTGTGGGACTGGACTTTAGACATGTACCTCAAACCTGGACTGGGGATTCAACTTAGCGACTTGCTGCCAGGTAGGCCAGGGGTTCAGGACAACATCATTGTCCTTAGCATTTATTTATTATTTTATTAATTCATCACTTTTATACCCCAAGGAGATCAAGATGGTGCGCATGCATCTCTTCATTTTTTAAAAAATGTATTTTTTATTAAAGATTTTGTTGTTTTACAAAAATGGGCAGTGTCTCTCTCTCACGTTTTTTCCCCTCATGCAACATTTTTACAAATCAATTTCATTTGTTGAGACATTAGGAAGAAAAGGGGGAAAGAGGTGGGGGGGGAAAGATGAGTGGGGTTGGGGGTCGGGTGGCGATGTTTCTATTTTACTTACTATATGTGGGGTTTTGTGTCAGCATTTCTTGTGCAGGTTCTCTGCTGTTCACTTGTGTTCCTTTGGTGGTGAGAGAGGTTGGGGTTGGCCCAGGGCGTGGCTGTTCATTTGGGGTTGGCTGTGGTGATCTTTGTTTTCGTGTGTGAGTGGGGTGGGTGGGTGTTTTGGATCAGGTTAGCCATATTGATTTGTATGCTATTTGGTGGATTTTTGTCATTGTCTTGTTGGGCTGTGTATGTGATAAAGGGGAGCCATACCGGGGTGAAGGTGTCTTCTTCTGTTTGTCCCCATGTCAGTTTCAGTTTATTGGTTAATTTTTCTAGTGAGGCTGTTTCCCATACTATTTGGTACCATTGGTCCATGCTTACTCCTGACAGGTCTCTCCAGTGTCTGGTTATGGTGTTTCTGGCTGCTGAGAGTAGGTGGGTCATGAGTTCTTTGTGGTGTAAATGGGCATTATTAGAAGATGTTTATTAGGGCCAATTCTGGGGTGTTTTCTAATACTTGCTTAGTTATTTTACATATTTCTCGTATGGCTGTTGTCCAGAATAGTTGGATTTTGGGGCACTCCCACCACATGTGGAGGTATGTGCCTGTGGAGGTACACCCTCTCCAGCATTTTGGTGAGGTTCCTGGGCGTATTAGCGCTAGTTTTCTTGGTGTTAGGTACCACCTGAGCTTCTCTTCATTTTATCCTTGGCAATAACCCTGTGAGGTAGGTTAGGTTGAGATTCCTGCATTGCAGGGGGTTGGATATATGACCATTGGGTGTTCCTTCCATTTCTATGATTCTATGAGAGTGAGAGGCTCGCTGAAGGTCACCCAGTGAGCTTCACAACTGAGCTGGGAGGTGGACCCTAGTCTCTCATGTCCTAGTCCAGCACCCTAACCTCCTCCTCCTCTTTGGCAATCACTCATAGCCGAGTAAGATTGTCTTCCATGAACACGGTTTTAAAAGTGAGTTCGTAAGTGGCTGTGGAGGCCAATTCCAGATCCACACGTCCTTCCACAGTGGGGACATAGGTTTCTGGGAGGGAGATGATCACGGTGAGGGTTTGCCAAGCGTGCCTTCCTCTTAGCACATTTCTCCCTTTCGTCCTGAGTTCGAGCGCCTTCAAAGTCTATGACACCTTTGGTAAAGGCTGTTCTCCAACTGGAGCGCTCGCAAGCCAGTGTTTCCCAGTTGTCGGTGTTTATACTACATTTTTTTTAGAATTGCCTTGAGAGTCTTTGAACCTCTTTTGTTGACCACCAGCATTACGCTTTCCATTTGAAAGTTCGGAATAGAGTAGTTGCTTTGGAAGACGATAATCCGGCATCTGCACCATACGACCAGTCCAGTGAAGCTGATGTTGAAGAATCATTGCTTTGACACAGGTGATCTTTACTTCTTCCAGTACACTGGAATTAGTTGGCCTGTCTTCCCAGGTGATGTGTAGCCCTGGCTGCCATATTTACGATGTATGCTGTTGTTCAGGGGTTGCCCCAGGAAAGGGTAGGGTACCAGATTCACAAATATTTTACTTTAACATTCAAAGGCTTCCCCGCACCCTTTCTTTCTGTTGATAAGATTCCTGATGCAGAATCATTCCTACGTTTTAATTCCTTGCTTCTCCAATATGGCCATGGCTCCTGGTGCTGAGTCAGAGTTAGCTACCAAACATCCTCAGAGTTTCGTGGGTGGTTAGTCAGTGAGGCAGCTGAGGAAAAGGAGGTATTTGTGCAAGCAGAAGTGTACTGTGTATCCCTTTGGATCATGGCCTATTTTTGAAGAAAAGGGGCATATTAGATGACACATAAACCTGAGGTGGAATGAAAATTGCTGATTTAGTTTGTACTTTGAAGGAAGTATATTTTTATTTGCTCGGGGTTATTTATTTTAAAGGCATGTAGCCAATAAGGCCTTAGGCCTTACTATAGTCAACCAATATACAGGCATTTAAAATGGCAAATTCCATATTTTGAGCGGTGTCCGTGAATTGGGGTAGGAGACAGCCATTTTTGTCTGCCAGGTAAGATCTGTCAGTTGTTCCACTAAGAATCATAGGGAAGGCATGTTCTTTTAGACTTCTGCCGCTTCTTTTCCACACGGCCAAGTGATCTGATTAATGGTCTGTTATGTTCTGCTTCCTTCCATTTTGTCTTCCTGCTGTGAAGCCAATGTGTGTGTTAAAAATGCTGATCAGACAGCTGACTGTGACAACTGCAAGCTCACCTGACCCTGTGCTAGGCCATGATTGCATCTGGACCATATAAGGCTTCAGAGCATGATACTTCTCCCAACCATATGACAATAAGATTTTTCTAGCTCACTCTTCTTCCTGTTTCCTGGCGGACTGCCAGGAAAAGCAATTTTAGTATGGTACTTTGGGTATTTACTGTGGGAATGTTGTGGATAGTAGGAGAGGATATATTGATTAAATGTTATCCTTCCTCACTCATGCTAGTGAGCTAGTAGCAGAGCACATTCCCGGAAGCAAGTATATGGATTCATTAAAGGTAAAGGTAAAGGTACCCCTGCCCGTACGGGCCAGTCGTGACCGACTCTGGGGTTGCGCGCCCATCTCGCTTAAGAGGCCGGAGGCCAGCGCTGTCCGAAGACACTTCCAGGTCACGTGGCCAGCGTGATGAAGCTGCTCTGGTGAGCCTGCACCAGCGAGGCACACGGAAACACCGTTTACCTTCCCGCTATAAAGCGGTACCTATTTATCTACTTGCACTTAAGAATGCTTTCGAACTGCTAGGTGGGCAGGAGCTGGGACCGAACAACGGGAATTCACCCCGCCGCGGGGATTCGAACCGCCGACCATGCGATCGGCAAGTCCTAGGCGCTGAGGTTTTACCCACAGTGCTACCTCCGTCCCATGGATTCATTACCATCATATAAATTGAGCAATCCAGCGTGGCTTGTCCAGATTGGATTGTTCCTGTTAAATTTCCCCTTTAGTTCCCTCTAAAAGAAGAGTGACACATTAGTCTTCTTTTAAAAATAATGATAAAGTTTACTTACATTCAGTTCACAGTATTGTCCTGAAGGCAGGCTTTATTTTGTAGTTACAGTTGTAGAGAAAAGAAGTCTGAGCTCGGCCTCAGACTTTCTACCTTGTGACTTCCATCCTCCGTAAGGATGATGAAGAAGAAGAAGAGTTTGGATTTGATATCCCGCTTTATCACTACCCGAAGGAGTCTCAAAGCGGCTAACATTCTCCTTTCCCTTCCTCCTCCACAACAAACACTCTGTGAGGTGAGTGGGGCTGAGAGACTTCAAAGAAGTGTGACTGGCCCAAGGTCACCCAGCAGCTGCATGTGGAGGAGCGGAGACGTGAACACGGTTCCCCAGATTACGAGACTACTGCTCTTAACCACTGCACCACACTGCCGCTCGGCTGAGAGATGAGCCATGTGCTGATGGCTAAGAGCCCAGTATGAATTAAGCAACACATAAGCGGCACACAAAACACTACCAAACCATTCTACGTTCTAAATCTTATATTCATAATCCAAAAATTGAGAGAACAAGCTACAAGATCTACTACAGAAGCCACAAACAGGAAACTCATTCAAATTGTGTCCAAAAGGAAGATTCAGTCTTTAAGGTTCCTTTAGCCAGGCTCCTGTAGATATCAACAAAGGTAAGTTTGATCAAACGAAGTGTCAGCGATGTTGCACTCAAGGGTTAGATATCAACAAAGATAAATTTGATCAAACAAAGTGTCCGTGATGTTACGCATGAGAGTTAGACAGGGTGCCAGTGTTTGCCACCTGTTTCGCCCATGAAGAGTCTCAGGCTTCTTCAATAAAGTCTCTCATGGTTTTGATATATTTATAAACATTCACTGGTGGCACAAACCAAAACGTATTAGTTTTTAAATAAAATTTCTAAATAATATCTGAACGGACAAATACAAAAGTCTCTACTTACAGTCCATATGTTACATTCCTTCTTGGCTTAAGCTACAATATTTAATTTCTTTCGTCACTGGTGATAAAAACCAAAACCTCAATTTTTGGATTATTAATATAAGATTTAGAATGTAGAATGGTTTGGTAGTGTTTTGTGTGCCGCTTATGTGCTGCTTACTTCATACTGGTCTACTACGAGAATTGGCAGCATAGGTTCATTTCTTCAGATGGCTAAGAGCCAGCAGAAGGTGGTAAAAGAACCAAAGGGCCAAAAGAGCAGCAACAGAGGAAGATGACTAGCCCCTTTATAGGGTCTGCATGCCCATCTACCTGGTCACACACAGGGGGAGGAGGCTCCAGAGCAGGTATGACAGGAAGTCCTCCCTGTCTGGAGCCGCATTCCCCTGTGTGTCCATTCTAGGAAACAGGAAATGTTGTATTTGACTGCTACAGTGAAGATACACCCCACATTGACACACACACTTTCCCTTAATAATCTTAATACTGACTGGGGAAACTCAGCCAGATGGGCAGGGTATAAATAAATTATTATTATTGTTATTATTATTATTAGCATTTATTTACACATTACTTGGCTGGAGGACTCCCTTGCAAGATTCAGAGAATTCTGAGGGACAGTCGTGGATTGGTTCACATATTTATTTATTTTTTGAACGGTGCAGATTTAGTAGGTTGAGCTGAATCCCCACATCTCTACTGTACTCATCTTAACCTTTCCTGGCTATCATTCATATGTGGGCAAAGCAGTAGTACAATCATACCTCATGTTATGTCCACTTCATGTTACGTCCCGCAGTGACCCGGAAGTACCGGAAAGGGTTACTTCCGGGTTTCACCGCTTGCTCATGCGCAGAAGTGTAAAATGGCTTCACGCACACGCGCAGAAGCAGCGAATCACAACCCGAGCATGCGCAGATGCGCCGCTGCGGGTTGCACTCTTTTCATGTTGCGAACGGGCCTCCGGAACAGATCCCGTTCACAACCAGAGGTACCACTGTATTTTTTTCTCTTTTCCAGCCACCGCAAATGGCTGCCCCAGGATAGGCAATCTCCTAGGACAGCCTTGAGCTAAACCCAGTTTTGATGTGCGTGTCTGTATGTCTCTTCCCCAGCCAATGAACCACCCACAACAGTCCCGACTTAATTTAATTTTCCAATTCATTGCTGATGTAGGTAATTATTGGATGCTCGTCTCCTCCTGCCATTTTCTCCCAGCTGCTCCCATAGGGGAAAACTGGAAACGTTTGTCTCTCGTCTCTTTGGAATTAACCCCCCCCCCGACTCCCAAAATGGCCTGGAAGTGATAACGCATTTGTAATTTATGGATCTTAACGGGAGGTTCCTTTTGATAAGTCGCTCCATAAAGATATCCGCCAAAGTAACTTTAAAATTAATAGATTCTATCTCAGATGCCTATTATTATTGTTTGAAGCCGCTTGGAGAAGAGAAATTATGTAAATTGGTGTCATGCTAGGCTTCTGCACACACGCTGGGAATGCGTAACAGCTAGCTTGACGACGAAATATTTCATCTTGAGCAAGAACAATCGTCTGCATTTAGGAGTCTAGTCCATATTCACTTTTTTTTTTTAATGGCCTAAGACTGATGGCTATTTTTAAGGTGGGGGGAACCTCCTCAAAAAGGAAAAAATGAATAAACTTGTCACTTAAACATTCTGAGAGGTGACCAGTTGCCCTTCAAAGCGAAAAGGTGCCTTGGAAAGCCATAATCAAATGCATTAAAGGAGCGAATGAAACAGCCAGCCCTTGCTGCTGGTCGCTTAATAGCTAAGTGGCTTTTATTCTGCAGCCCAATACATGTAAAAGACTCGATAAATAGATCAGCCTCAGGACCAATTAGTGTCACATTAATCTGCAGCAATAATGAAGCGAAGCCGCTGGAGGTTGCACCAGTTGAGCTGTGCCCTCCGCGACGAGGATCTTAAGTCGGAAGCCCAAGCCGTGCGCGCCGCGCACTGCAGGGGACACGCCGGGAAGGAAATATGAAGAAGGAGCTGTTTTCCGTAGCACTTAGGAAAGTCATCCTTCGGGGAAAGGAGACAACCGTTTAAATGCTGAAGAAGTCTGGTCCTCTGTTTGTGGGACAAAAGCGCAACATCATGTAAGCTGGCTTTAGAAAATGAGGTAGCTCCTGCTAAGTCTGCAGTGATATTATTATTATTATTATTTTCTTTCCAGTTTCCCTTCCTTTCGGATTTCCCTTCCTCACCTGTGCACACTCCCTACCCCCCAAACGCTTCGAGAGAAGGCAGCGAGAGACTGATTTTGGTTTGCCAGGGTCACTGTTCTGCTGCAGTCGGCCATCCTCCTTACATCTCACATTTCACTGGCACATGTGTTTTGTCCTTGCTGTTAAATTGCTGTCAAAGGAGGTGTAGCCAAAGAACCTTCTCGGGTATTGATTTTCACATACAGGGAACATAGTTCATAGCTATTTGATTTGCCACCTGCAGTTTGTAACCGAGTGGACTCGGGAGATTATAAACTTCATTTCAGCACCGTGCCCTAGGGCAGAGCTGAATTCTACTAGCTAAATGCCAGCGATTATTTCCCTTTTTGCACATGCTGTTGCTGTTACTTAACTTACAGGAATTGTAGTTAAATCACCCAAACAGCCATTTCACCTAAGTGGTACCGTGTTCTTCAGCTTTACAACGTTTTGAGACTGCAGAAAAATCTCATTTGCTTAATAGAATTGCTAGACTAATGGCTGTTAATTCATACTGCGTACAATGGGGAATGGGTTGCTCCCATTATCAACTGCAGGACTTGGGTATAATATCCAACTAGTTAAATGATTTGATTGTTCTCTTTCAATATTTTTTTCATGCTGATTCCACAGAATGGTGGCTAGCGGATTTCTCAGTTTTGTGGCAGAATAATTTTGATTCATGGTTTAGTATAGGGTTGTGCTATGTGCTGCTGCTCTTTGACCTATTTGTGCTCCCCGCCTTACACATATATACACTAAAAATCAATGGTGCAATTTATTTGGAGCAGCCAAACTGCAATTCTGTGCATTGGATATGCATGGGACTCGATTGGACACAGGTGCTTGCTTCTGTGTGCATTGCTTCAATTTCTGAAACACATTGAATTGAAGGGCAAATATTAGTACAGTGGTGCCTCGCAAGACGAAATTAATTCGTTCCGCGAGTTTTGTCGTCTTGCGATTTTTTTCGTCTTGCGAAGCACGGTGTCGGGAAAGTTTTGGAAAAGCTTCAAAAATCACCAAAGTCTTTAAAAACCTCAAAAAAGGCTACCACACCGCGTTCTATGAGTTGCTCCTCGAAGTCAAGTCGCAACTGTATTAACGGTGTTAAGAAAAAGGAAACAAACTTGCAAGACGTTTCCGTCTTGCGAAGCAAGCCCATAGGGAAAATTGTCTTGCGAAGCAGCTCAAAAAACCCTTTTGTCTTGCGAGTTTTTTGTCTTGCGAGGCATTCGTCTTGCGAGGTACCACTGTATTTAAGTAGAAGTGCAAAAAAATCTTGCAAAGAAGTGCAACAATTTAAATGGCTAGTATGAAGTAGGAACCCCGTCAAATTAAAAGAAAGGCAGTATCTAGCCTCTGATTGTGTGGTGTTTTTTTTAATCATTCTCTGAGTTTCTCCGTGACAATCTGTTACAAACATCTGCAAAGCTTGAAAGTCTTGTTGTGGCCTCATGCACTTGACAGAGCAAGGAAAATCCTGGATTTACAGAAGCCGTCCCGGTTTCAGATTTGATTCCAGAATGTCCCACTTTTCCTTAGGAAGCCCCTATTTTCATTGGAAAAATTTTGGAGGGTCTGTTTATACGACTCCCAAGCCAAGTGGATAAGTAACTCTACAACCTGTAGAAGACACCTGAAGGCAGTAATGTATAGGGATTTTTTAAATGTTTAATTATGTTTATATATATATTGGAAACTGCCCAGAGTGGCTGGGCAACCCAGTCAGATGGGCGGGGTATAAATAATAATAATGATGATGATGGTGATGATGTTGTTGTTGTTGTTGAATAGAATGTCCTTATTTTCATCGGAGAAATGTTGGAGGGTAAGAATTAAGCCCAAGTTCATGTAAAGGCATTTGTGCATTATGTATTCAGCCTTTTTACAAACACTTCTTCCTCTCCCCACTTGGTTGTCTTCCTGTCCATTCCCTTCCTGCTGTGAAAATTTAGTCCATAGGAAAAGGGACCCCTGACCATTAGGTCCAGTTGTGGCCGACTCTGGGGTTGCGGTGCTCATCTCGCTTCACTGGCCGAGGGAGCCGGCGTACAGCTTCTTGGTCATGTGGCCAGCATGACTAAGCTGCTTCTGGCAAACGGAAATGCCGTTTACCTTCCTGCCAGAGCAGTACCTATTTATCTACTTGCACTCTGACGTGCTTTCGAACTGCTAGGTTGGCAGGAGCAGGGGCTGAGCAATGGGAGCTCACCCCGTCACAGGGATTTGAACTGCCAACCTTCTGATTGGCAAGTCCTAGCCTCTGTGGTTTAACCCACAGCGCCACCTGCGTCCCTTAAGTTCTCCTTAAATAAATATGGCTCCTAAGGCCATAAGTTCTCCTTAAATAAATAAAACTTTTTTAAAAATTGATTTTTAATGTCAAGTAGCGAAACGTAGCCATACATGGAAAACAGAGCTTAGTAGTTGTACCGAAAAGAAAGAAAAATAGTGGCAGGTTGTAGTTTTACATGTTCCAAGAAAGGCAATCAAATGGAAGTGTCTCTCCATAAGGTTCTGTGAGTCGATGGAGGGTGAAAGCATGTTCGATTGTCTTAACGAAGCCAATAAAAGGATGCCATGTTGTATAGAAGGTGTGAGTCTTCCGCCCTCCCAGATCAATATTGCTTTTGTGAGATGGTTAATTTGTCCATAAGCACAATGGCCATCACTAATCTAGCTGCATTTAATAAATGGAGAATGTTCTTGATCTGAGGAGTAAAATAAGATGCTAGGGCCAGTTTGGGGTCTGCTTGTAGCAATTGTCCTATCATTTCATACACTCCAACATTTCTCTGATGAAAATAGGGACGTCCCGTTCCATAATGATAATTTTCTTATTTATACACATCTCACTGGGTTGCCCCAGCCACTCTGGGCAGCTTCCAACATATGTAAAAACAAAACATTAAACATTTTAAAAACACAAAACCTTCCCTATACTGTACAGTACTGTTCAGACGGCTCAGGGGTTGGATAATTCCGTGCCCTCCAACATTTCAGCAATGAAAAGAGGGACATCCTAAAGAAAAGTGGGACATTCTGGGATCAAATAGCAAACTGGGATGACTTCTCCAAATTGCGGACGGCCCTGGAAAATAGAGACACTTGGAGGATCTATCATTTGATTGTTTGAAAAACGTGTTCCCCAAAGGGGGTGATTTTGGGGCAAAACCACCACATGTACCCTAAAGAGCCAGGTAAATTGCATACCACCCAATCCCGGATTCACAGAAGCTGGGTGTCCAGCCTCTGCCTCCATCCGCCTCCTCGGCCTTCGCTGCAGCCTTCGCTGCTGCTGTACATTGGAAGCAGGCACACCGATTGAAAGCACACTTCCAGAAGCAGGCACACCAATTCTGGCAGCTGCGCCAGCCAAGGAGGCCTGGGAACGCTGGCTGAGAAGGGCTGCTTGTGCTGTTGTGCCAAGGAGAGCTACCTGATCTCTTCTTCTTCCTTCTCCTCCTCTAGCAGCTGCCTTAGAATCATAGAATCATAGAGTTGGAAGAGACCACAAGGGCCATCGAGTCCAACCCCCTGCCAAGCAGGAAACACCATCAGAGCACTCCGGACATATGGTTGTCAAGCCTCTGCTTAAAGACCTCCAAAGTAGGAGACTCCACCACACTCCTTGGCAGCAAATTCCACTGTCAAACAGCTCTTACTGTCAGGAAGTTTAGGTGGAATCTTCTTTCTTGTAGTTTGGATCCATTGCTCCGTGTCCGCTTCTCTGGAGCAGCAGAAAACAACCTTTCTCCCTCCTCTATGTGACATCCTTTTATATATTTGAACATGGCTATCATATCACCCCTTAACCTTCTCTTCTGAACCGCCTTAAAGTGGCACATCACCCCACAAATCACTGGTCCATTCCCCTTGATCCTTCTTCTGCCCGCCTGTCTCCTCTGCCCAATCCTCAAGCTCCTCCCCATCCCTGATGCTTGTTTATACTCTTAGCCTATGATTACCAGATTTTTTTCAATGAATCCAGGGACATTTTTAATTATTATTTTTTAAGCTGAGTAGCAACAGGGAGTTAGTAGTGGGGATGGTGAGGCAAAAGACCCTGGGCCCAAGCACACATGCATATTGTACAAAGGTGCAAAGCCCTTCTTTCGCACCCTGTGAAACATAAATGCACAGCGTTTTTATTATTAATAATAATAATAATTTATTATTTATGCCCCTCCCATCTGGCTTGGTTTCCCCAGCCACTCTGGGCGGCTTCCAACAAAGTATTAAAATACAGTAATACATCAAACATTAAAAGCTTCCCTAAACAGGGCTGCCTTCAGATGTCTTCTAAAGACAGAGCTGTTCCACCAGGCCTTTTGTCAGGGCGCAGCCTGACCCCCTCCTCTGGCAATCTGCACAAAATTTTGCTTGATGGTTGCCATTAATTTGATTTTAATTTGATTTAATTAATTTTATAATGAATGTTTTAGAATGTTGAGCTATTTTGATTGTTGTTAGCCGCCCTGAGCCCAGCTTCGGCTGGGGAGGGCGGGATATAAATAAAATTTATTATTATTATTATTATTATTATTATTATTATTATTATTATTATTAAAAGTCTGGTAGTTGTTCTTCTCTTTGACATCTGGTGGGAGGGCGTTCCACAGGGCGGGCGCCACTACTGAGAAGGCCCTCTGCCTGGTTCCCTGCAACCTCACTTCTTTCAGTAAGGGAACTGCCAGAAGGCCCTCAGTGCTGGACCTCAGTGTCCGGGCTGAACGATGGGGGTGGAGACGCTCCTTCAGGTATACTGTTGAACATTTAATGCAACAGTTGGAGTGGACTTTCTCAGAAGAAAGGCTAAGACAGGGTTACCAGACATCCCCGGTTCCCGGGGACAGTCCCCAGATTTGCAAATCTGTCCCCGGGAAACATGGCAGCAGCAGCCTCAGCAGCCCGGAGCCAGCCTGTTAGCGCAGTTGGCTCTGGCTGGCTTCAGGAGCCGCTTGCTGCTCGCTGCTCACTGCTTGCTGCCATGGTGCCTGCCATTTTTCCTGCACCACGGCAGTGAGCAGCTCCTGAAGCCAGCCAGAGCCAACTGGCCCCTCCTGGGCAACGACCGCCTGCCCATGACTCCCGAGCCTTCCCTGATCTGTCAAAACAAAGGGGGAAGGAGATCGAGGAAGGCTTGGTAGTTACGGGCGGACGTTGTGCCGTTGCCCAGTTTTGTTTTAATGGCCTCGGTCCAGTATACCTGAAGGAGCGTCTCCACCCCCATCGTTCTGCCCGGACACTGAGGTCCAGCGCCGAGGGCCTTCTGGCGGTTTCCTCGCTGCGAGAAGCCAAGTTGGGAGCCGCCCAGAGTGACTGGGGAAACCAAGCCAGGTGGGTGGGGTATAAATAATAAATTGTTTGTTTGTTTTGTACATTTTCCTTCTACGTGGATTTCCAGACTGCCTCTGCCTATAGGCTCATGGAAGGTGGCAGCGTTCCAAGTATCTGGCCTGTTTGCGGGCATGAACATGGACGCACTGCAATCTCGCCAAACACTCCTCTCTCTTTAGTAATTTTATTCTATTTGAGGCACTGAAAGGCCGCAGCTGATTATCCCACAAATGCAGCTTCAGCCTTCTATCTTCCATGTGGTGGTGAAAGCCGATGTGCCAGAGCTAATTGCGCATGCAGACGCTCTCAGCACCATGTGGAGATGTGCATATGGAACAATAAAACAATATTTTCTGCTTTGCTGCACAAGTGTATCTGCTGCAAGTGCTAGGGATGCCTCCACCTAACCACTGCAGAGTCCCAGAAACGCGTAGCGTTTTACATCACGACTCCTCAATAAAATATGGCTCTGGAGCCGAGCCTAGAACTAATTTCAGGGCCGATCTGTCCAGAAGGCTTATGTTACTGAGGACTGGATAATGATTCTCCACTGAAAGGCAGCTACTGTTGCTGAAAACTGTAAAGATATTTACAGTTTCAGAGGGCTTGTGCTGGAAATAACACCATCGGTCAGGAAGAGCTAGCGTGGCTCTATTATCCTTGCTCACTAGTCTGACACATCCTGCCCTCTTATGTGTTGAATGAGCAGTGGGGACTGGTGAGAGAAGAGGGCCTTTGAATTCCCTGGAAACTGTTTATGCAATGCTGATGCAATCTTGCTGTTGATTGTTTTACTGGCTAATTTGTTTACATTTGGCATTGCTAATTCCGACGCACGTTTTGCTTTGCGGCCATTGCCTTACATTTTGGTGGAAGTTCTTATTGGCAAATTGTTCAGGGTTGACTTATGCCAACCTTTACTAACCTGATGTCCCTTGTTATAAGAAAAAACTGCTCCCTTTCCTTTATGGGGTATTCGGCCCTTATATAGTCCTTAAGTGGGTTCCCTATCGATAGGAGAAAATAACAGAGGCCACCAGAGTATATTGAGAAGCAAAGCAGCTAGTAAGTGTTATGTACTGAAGTTTTCACCCTGGGCCAGCAGGGGGATACTGTAGATAGTTCAGCTCCACATATGCAAATAAGGGATTGAAAGTGGCATTCAGTGATTGGATAGTTACAGAAAATGGTTACTGTTGCATTCTAGTATTGCTCTATATAAGCAGGCTGGCTGAACCCTTCAGTTCATTTCTGTTCTGGCCTGTGAATAAACAAGAGCTGTTTGAAGAATCGCTGTGTCGTCTGATATGTTCACCCACAACTTAACAGTAAGCCTGGTCTTTATTCAAAGAACTGTTACAACAGGGTCCCCACTCACCACACGGAGGAGGGAGAACAATCCTGAACAATGGTGCTACAGTGGTACCTTGGTTCTCAAATATAATCCATCCCGGAAGTCCGTTCCAAAACCAAAGTGTTCCAAAACCAAGGCGCGGTTTCCCGTAGAAAGCAACTCAAAATGGATTAATCTGTTCCAGACTTTTAAAAAGCAACCCTTAAAACAGCAATTTAACATGGATTTTTACTATCTAACGAGCCCATTGATCCATAAAATGAAAGCAATAAACAATGTATTGCAGTCACACACAATCAATCAATAAGTAGCTGAACTGGGTTCCACACAGTCACAAAAAAGGAGCCGCAAAAACAAAAATGCAAAATAAATAGCAAAAACAGACAGACCTCAGCGTAACTCTGCAAACGGAAGCGTGGCACTCAAAACAGAAGCGTAACCTCAAAACAGCACATTCGACTTCCAAAAAAAGTTCGCAAACTGGACTACTTACTTCTGGGTTTGCAGTGTTTGGGTTCCAAGTCGTTTGAGTACCAAGGCATCTGAGAACCAAGGTGCCACTGTAATTTTGATTCTGATAATTGTGTCTGAATCTTACCAGTTAACATTCTTCATAAGTATAATGATGTAGAGGCTTGCAGTACTTTATTTGTTTTCTGGCTGCACTATTCATTTTATAAACGATCCTCTATTGTCAAGTTAATGTTTACGATTATTAAGAGTGAGAGATTGACTCGAAGTTCTTCCTCCCTTTGCCTGCGGCGCGACTTCGGCACCGAGGGTGCATCTATGCAATAATGAATGATACCTGCGCCCTCATCTTTCTTAGACAGGGAACCGGCTATCTATATAACTGAAGTTAAAATGTGTTCTGGCTTGTATTCTCAACTTTTGCAAAACTGTCGCACCAGGCCTGGGTTAATTTGTATTGGCAGATAAAAGGTTTTTAGAGCACAAAGACAGATGTTGCAAATCTGGGGTTGTTTTCTTCTAAGCATCTTTTTTAAAAATGGAAGAGCAAAAATCCTTTGTGTTCATCTTGTATCAGGAAGCTATTGAAATATACTCGGAGTTGAAAGTGGATTTCATGCTTTTTGTTCAGCTCATAGTGGTGAGGAGGAATGGAAGTTCCCCCAGAATGTCTGCCTTATATACATTATTTACACAATGGGCCCCACGTGATTGGCTAATTCCGGGATTCTCCTGTAGGCCAATCAGGTTGCGGATTCACTTCCACCTAGAGCTGGATTGGGTGGCTCCTTTGGACCAATCAGACTGCTGCATTCTGGATCCTATTGTTCTAGGCCCAATCAGACTGCTGCATTTTGGATCCTATTCAACTCAGTACATAACAGCTATAGATTTTGGAGCTTTAAAAAAGTAAACTGGGTGGGGAAGAACCAGCTTGCTTGTATCAGCAGGCCTAAAGCCTGTGGAAGTCAGCTGAAGGGCTATTTCCATACTTAGAGAAGCATTGCCATCCTGCAACCAAATTGTGGTCTTATGCTGTTCTGAAGCGCATTTTATTATGAGGGGTGTATGGTTTTTTTTATACCCACAGCATGCGTCCATATGCAGAATAGACACTTAAGGAGGAGCTACTTCCAGTGCTGGTTATAAAAATAATGAGAAGCTGGATTTTATTTGTGTAAATATTTGGTTCCTTTCAAGCTAATAATAATAATAATAATAATAATAATATAGTAATTTATTATTTATATCTCGCCCATCTGGCTGGGTTTCCCCAGCCACTCTGGGCGGCTTCCAGCAAAACACTAAAATAATAACCTATTAAGCATTAAAAGCTTCACTAAACAGGGCTGCCTTCAGATGTCTTCTAAAGGTTGGGTATTTGTTGTTCTCTTTGACATCTGGTGGGAGGGTGTTCCACAGGGCGCCACTACCGAGAAGGCCCTCTGCCTGGTTTCCTGTAACTTGGCTTCTTTCAGCGAGGGAACCGCCAGAAGGGGAGCTAATGTTCAACTCTGACGGTTTTGAGATGCTGATATTTGCAGACCCTCCAAGTGTCCCTATTTTCCAGGGATGTCCCTGATTTAGAGAAGCCTTCCCGGTTTCTGATTTGATCCCAGACTGTCCAACTTTCCCTTAGGATGTCCCTGTTTTCTTTGGAGAAATGTTGGAGGGTAGGGAATTAAGCAACCCCTGAGCCGTCTGAAGGCAATCCTGTATAGGGAAGTTTCTTAAAAAAGTTTTATGTATGTTGGAAGCTGCCCAGAGTGGCTGGGGCAACCCGGTAAGATATGTGGGGTATAAATAGGAAATTTTTCTTATAACGCATCCATATATCCAAGAAGAGAGTTGCATGCAATAAAATGCAGTATGACAAAATTGGTGGAGGATTTTGATGGCGCAGGAGACCTTCAGTGGTCAAGCTGCAGGAACACAAGGTTGTGGAACATAGCTGTCAAGCGTCCCTTATTTGGCGGGAAACTCCTTTATCCCAGCGCTGTGTCCTGCTGCTGTCCCTTAATGATGTCCCTTAAATTTCCCGGGTTTCAAAGGAAGCAGCTCCTCTCCCTCCCTCCCTGCCAGCCAGGGAGGAGGGAGGCTCCATCTGTGTTGCTTGGCTGCATTGCTCACCCAATAAGGAGTCTAAGAACGACTGGGGGATGGAGCTTGCATGCCTTGTGCCGATCAAATCGGTCACGTTGCCTGGGGACTTGCCTTTGCTCAGCGCTTCCCAGCGGAGAGGTGACGGTGGTTTTCCTTTTTTTTAAAAAAAGATATTTATTAGAAGTTTAATAGTTACAGAAAAAGAAAAAAGAAACAATAAAAAGTTAAACAAAACAAAACAATACCTTACAATACATCAAAAACAAAAACAAAAACAAAAACAAAAAACAATACAGCAAAACAACAAGAAAAACAAAAACATTTAAAAACACATCCAATATTTCTGTATCTTTACCTTTCATTTACTTGTTTCACCGACCTCCTCACACCTCCCTTTTTTGTATTCTAGTTCAATTAGCTATTTCAGCAAATCCTTTCCATCTTTCTCAAAAAATTTTCTATAATTTATCTTAACACAATCTAACCTTAAATTTTTCACTTTGGCCCATTAACAATCTGTTTTTACTTAATTCTTTATAACATTTCTGATAAAGCCATATAACTTCATTCCAGTATCCTTCTAACATTCATTAATTTTGCAATATTTCTGTAAATATACATTGAATTTTTTCCAATCTTCTTCCACCGACTCTTCTTCCTGGTCTCGGATTCTGCCAGTCATTTCCGCCAATTCCATGTAGTCCATCAGCTTCATCTGCCATTCTTCCTGGGTGGGTAGATCTTGTGTCTTCCACTGCTTTGCGATAAGTATTCTTGCTGCTGTTGTAGCATACATAAAGAAAGTTCTATCCTTCTTTGGCACCAATTGGCCGACCATGCCCAGGAGAAAGGCCTCTGGTTTCTTCAGAAAGGTATATTTAAATACCTTTTTCATTTCATTATAAATCATCTCCCAGAAGTTCTTAATCCTTGGGCATGTCCACCAAAGGTGAAAGAATGTACCTTCAGTCTCATTACATTTCCAACATTTATTCTCGGGCAAATGGTAGATTTTTGCAAGCTTGACTGGTGTTATGTACCACCTGTAAATCATTTTCATTAGATTCTCTTTTAAGACATTACATGCTGTAAACTTCATACCTGTGGTCCATAACTGTTCCCAGTCAGCCATCATAATGTTATGTCCAACATCTTGTGCCCATTTAATCATAGCAGATTTCACCGTTTCATCCTGAGTATTCCATTTCAACAGCAAGTTATACATTCTTGACAGGTTCTTAACTTTGGGGTCTAACAATTCTGTTTCCAATTTTGATTTTTCCACCTGGAAGCCTAGTTTTTTTATCCAAATTATATGCCTCCATTATTTGATAATGGTGACGGTGGTTTTCCTTGCTGCATCCCCTTTGCCGGGTTGCTGCGCTGTGGGAACCACCGCTTGAGGCTTCGTTTGGCTGCTGGCTGGGCTTTCTGTCTTTGGCTCAGAGGGGCTCAGAAGTTGAACATACCTGTGCTCTGAAAATCCTTTATTTTGGCTGATGATCCCTTATTTTCGAGGCTGCTGGTCCTTTATTTTCAAATCTGTAAGTTGACAGCTATGTTGTGGAAGAGAGTATGTTCTTCCAAGTCAAGAACTTAACATCTGTGTTGAGAAACAAATGGGCTGGATAGTGAGATGTTGCTTGCAATAGAATCCCAAATTAGAAGTTACAATGGCTTCTAAATGTCAGTGGCTGCGGGGACTGGAGCTGAAGCCTAGATGTCGCCACAATTTAGCTTCCAGACTTGGCAACCCCCCTTAATTACCATAGTTTTCCTCATGACAGCCTCTGAGGCAAGGAGAGTTGCTTATGTGAAGCTAACCCGGTAATATTTTGCTTTAACCATTTCCTTTCCGCAGGAAGCCACTCTATGGATTGTTTCAGTATAATCAGAATATGATTGGGCTGGAATCGTTACCCGATCCCTCAGATACCTGGGAAATTATTGAGACCATTGGAAAGGGAACGTATGGGAAAGTCTATAAAGTTACTCATAAGAAGGATGGCAGTTTGGCAGCAGTGAAGATTCTGGATCCTATCAGTGTAAGTAAAGAGGAAAGTTAACAATTTGATTTCCCTTTCCCCCTCCAAACAGATCCAAGACCCCCTGCACAAACAGATGTGATACCCATACTCAGTAATTAAAGAAAATACAAGCATTTGGGGGTAATTGTTCAGGTGTACGAAAATCACATTATGACAGAAAGTAAGGGAGGTAGTACGGGGACGCAGGTGGCACTGTGGGTTAAACCACAGAGCCTAGGACTTGCTGATCAGAAGGTCGATGGTTCAAATCCCCGCGATGGGGTGAGCTCCCGTTGCTCAGTCCCTGCTCCTGCCAACCTAGCAGTTCGAAAGCACGTCAAAGTGCAAGTAGATAAATAGGTACCACTCCGGCGGGAAGGTAAATGGCGTTTCCGTGTGCTGCTCTGGTTCACCAGAAGCAGCTTAGTCATGCTGGCCACAAGACCTGGAAGCTGTATGCCGGCTCCCTCGGCCAATAAAGCGAGATGAGCGCCGCAACCCCAGAGTCAGCCACGACTGGACCTAATGGTCAGGGGTCCCTTTACCCTTTTTAAGGGAGGTAGCTGTTCCAACATTGCATTTAACCCCAACTGAACTCAGGTGCTTTTGTTTGTGTGCAAAGGTTGGACTTCTGTCCGTGCTGGGATCTCACACTTTGGTTCTGAAAACTAAACTGGGTTCACAAATCGCATGTGCCTCTGCAATTGCAAGGCTTAAGAAGTCAACTCTGAAGATAGGTGGACTTCTCAGGTTTCAACATATTGCAGCAAAAGACCCAAAATCTTTCTCAATACGCCACAAGTGTCTAGGTTTGGTACCGTTTGTGTGTGGGACATGCATAGGTAATGTTACTTTTTTTAAAAAAAAGGAGATGCACAGGTAATTTATTTATTTTTTAATGAAAAATAGTTATCTGAGGAAAATTAGAGTCAAGTGAAATGATTTGTAAATGAAACCTAAATGGTTTGAGGAAAAGTAGAGTTTATGGGAATAAGGTGAAGAAAAAAATAGGAGGTATAAGACTCCTGGACGGTTAAGTCCAGTTAAATTTGACTATGGGGTGCGGCACTCATCTTCGCTTTCAGGCCGAGGGAGCTGGCGTTTGTCCACAGACAGCTTTCCAGGTCATGTGGCCAGCATCACTAAACCGATTCTGGCACAATGGAACACGATAACGGAAGCCAGAGCGCACAGAAATGCTGCTTACCTTCCCGCCACAGTGGTACCTATTTATCTACTTGCACTGTTGTGCTTTTGAACTGCTGGGTTGGCAGGAGCCGGGACAGAGAAATGGGAGCTCACCCCATCGCGAGGATTCGAACCACCGACCTTCTGATTGGCAAGCCCAGGAGGCTCAGTGGTTTAGACCACAGCACCACCCGCGTGGCAGAGTTTATGGGAATAAGAGCCCAATCTGAAACATCAGAAGAAAGTTTCATTGCATTCCATGAAATTTATTACCTAACAGGTCTTCTTAAGTATGTAGGCAGGTAGAGCAGTTGTATTTTACCTTAACAGGTGAGTGAGGAGATTTGCTGGCAATGCAACCATTACACCCTGCTATGAGCAGACCAAGAGGTAGGGGCGTCTTTTCCTTTTACCTTCCCATTGACTGCAGCAGGAGGTTATTAACCACGGGTCCCTTCCTGGTGTGTGTTGGCATCTCTGTCTCTGCGCCCATTGCCCCCGACACACAGCCTCCCCCTTACTCTGCTAGCACAATATCCCTGGAAGATGAGCTATCACTGGAACAAGCTTCCCATTGGAGGGCTAGGGGATTTCCATTGGCCTAAGAATTGCCCCAGTGACATACTCCCCATATCTACTAGTAGAGCTTCCCAAGGCCCCTCAGCAGACCTCTCCTGGTATGTCCCACGGAGGACCTTACGGTCTTAAAAACATCTTGGAGATCCCGGGCCACAGGGAGGTTAGGCTGGCCTCAACCAGAGCCAGGGCTTTTTGGGCTGTGGCCCCGACTTGGTGGAACACTCTGTCACAAGAGACTAGGGCCCTGCAGGACTTGACATCTTTCCGCAGAGCCTGCAAGACGGAGCTGTTCTGCCAGGCCTTTGGCCAAGGCACAGTCTGACCCCCTCTCTCCTTCTGTAATCTTCATAGAACTCTAGCCCAATGGTTGCCATTAATTTGATTCTGAACTGATTTTAGAATGTATTTCAATTAATTGATTGTGATTTTATGTAAACTGTGCTATTTTTACTGTTGTTAGCCACTCTGAGCCCGGCCTTGGCTGGGGAGGGCAGGATATAAATAAAATATTATTATTATTATTATTATTATTATTATTATTATTATTATCCCTTTAATATTTCTAATGCTGCCCGGAAGCCATGTTTATGTGACTGCTATTCAGTCTCTAGATGTGTTATGTCATGTAACCCATGCCCAAAAAGCTGTTATATTTGTAAAGTGCCCGTCTCTGTGTGCCTCCAATTTAGGATGTGGATGAAGAAATTGAAGCAGAATACAACATCTTGCAATTCCTTCCAAATCACCCCAATGTTGTTAAATTCTATGGAATGTTTTACAAAGCGGATCAATATGTGGGCGGACAGCTGTGGCTTGTTCTTGAGGTAAGATATTTTGTGAGACTAAATCTTAATTAAAAGAGATTTTTTTACGAGCTAACTGCTTCTTCCAAAAATGTAGAAGCAGAAATACTGGCCGTCCATTCTTCTCTGAAGAATTCTATCTCTTTCTGCTCGTGGTTATTAATCGGAGGGTTCCTTTGGGAAGGAAATACAGTGCCAGATGTCCCCTCTACTTAGCGTTTACACTGTACATTTACAAATGCATATTTGCTTCTGCATATGCCTGAACTGACGTGGGCCACTTCAGAGAGAATCTGGCTTCATCCAAATTTAGGTGGGTGGCAAGTTGATCTGATCCATACACATTTGGGCTGTTCCCAAAGACTTGGGACTGATTTGGAGGCGCGAGGGAATCAGTCAGCATATTTGTGAAAATATATGCTTCTCTCTCAACCTCTCCAAATGAAGAAAACCCCTGTGAGGGAGAAGTGAGAGAGGAAGGGGTACAGTTTTGTGACGGGCAAATATAGCTTTTAACCACAGGGAATCATTCTGCAAAGACTCTCCGATCCCAGTACTTTGGGGAGGGGCACTGAAGGAATATATTCAAGCAAAGCAACCTCTATTGTGTACTCCATTTTCACACATGTCAAGGAAGTTTCTTTTACTTAGATGGCAGCAATAATGTCCTCTGGCTGCGTGCCCCTGGAGTGCAGATCCAGTAGGGTCCCCCCCCCAAAAAAACCCCCACCCCAACACCTACTGTTTTAGTAGCTTTGAACACAACGAAGGACTCCCTTATGCCTTTCATACTGGTTGTAACGCTGATCTGAAATGGTCGAGAAGCACGTTCTCCACTGAAAATTCAAAACAAAACTTCATTGTGCAATTTCTAATGCCCAGGTTTTGGAAGCTACTATTTGTCTCATGTGTGGGCTATGAAGTTATAGGGTGAGAATTTGAAGGAGGACACAGTTTGAAGGACGCCACTGAACCACGGCAACTGCCTTTCCTAAACTCTAAGCTCATTCCATTCTAAGCTTATTAGCTTTCCTAAGCTCATTCCATTCTTTCAATTGATCCGACCGGCAGTTAAATCATACAGCATCATGTTTCTTGGGATGTCATCCTCTCAAGACATACTGGGTGTTGGTTCCTGATCAGATTGTAGCCTTATAGGGAAGAAGCATGCAAAAGGTTTGGGTGGCGAGAGTCATTGAAAGGAGTACCACCCGTGGGTACCACCCGTGGGAGTACCACCCATGGGTGCCATCTACAGTGTTCTCCAGACCCCTCTCATTTTGCTTTGCAATAAGAGTCAACCAAAGCTATACTGCAGACTCGGGGTAGCTGAAAAATCCATTTTGGGGTGGAGGCAGCTTCCAAGAGGGAAGCTCTCAGTGTGCCAAACCATAATCAGTGAAGATGTTTTCCTAGTTTCCTTTATAGGGCCCAGACAGCATTGGAAAAATAGGGCTGAGATGAGAGGGTTTGGTTGCTGCTTTCTCCTAGCTGAAATGGCCACTCCAAGCTCCAATTTGACCTGAGTATGATTTTGTTCACGAGACAGGTAGTAGCTTTGAAGAGTGATTTAGATCACGAGTGGACAGGTTCAGACTTTCCAAGTGTCTCTCTTTTCCAGGGACGTCCCTGATTTAGAGAAGCCATCCTGGTTTCTGATTTGATCCCGGAATGTCCCACTTTTCCTGTTTTCATCGGAGAAATGTTGGCGGGTATGCAGACTTCAGGCCTGTCGGATCTACTTTGTGGGTTGTTGTTGTTTTCCTGGAACCCACAAATCTTCTGAACAGAGCCACGTGGCAAAAGAATTTATGAACAGGGGGCTTTGGATCATGTTTGGGGATTAGGGATTTGATTTCTTTTCAGTACCAGAATTGAACAGCTCAGAAAATTTTCATGCAGATGCCCACTCTTGCATAAGTGTCCTTCATTTCTGCAGCCCAATTCGAGTGGGGAAAGTTGATTTGCTGTTATTGTTAAACAACTGGGATTCAGGAACCATTTCCTATCTATTACAAATCAACCAGAGATCTGCCAGGAGATCCCTGAGCTACCACTTGCCCACCCCCGATTTCAATCAGGAAAGCAGAAAGGGTCAAAACATCCCCTCCTCCAGGGACTGATTTCCTGACTGTATTGCTGCTTTGCTTATTCTTCTTTTCTAATATTTTATTAAGGATTTTCTTGTTTTACAGAAGTAAGTGTAATGCCTCGTATTTTTTTCCCCATGTAACATTTTCACAAATCCATTTCATTTGTTGAGGCATTAGGGGGAGAAGGGGGAAAAAAAGAAAGGAAAAAGAAAGGGGGAGTGGGGGGAGGGAAGATGGGTGAGGGTGGGGTCGGGTGGCGATGTTTCTATTATGCTTAATGTATGTAGAGTTTGGTGTCAGTGTTACTTGTGTTCCTTTGGTGGTGAGAGAGGTTGGGGTTGGCCTAGGGTGTGATTGGCTGTGGTGATCTTTGTTTTCGTGTGTGAGTGGGGTGGGTGGGTGTTTTGGATCAGGTTAGCCATATTGATTTGTATGCTGTTGGTGGATTATTGTCATTGTCTTGTTGGGCTGTGTATGTGATAAAGGGGAGCCATACCGGGGTGAAGGCGTCTTCTTGTAGTGGTTAAGAGCGGTAGTCACGTAATCTGGGTAACCGGGTTCGCGTCTCCGCTCCTCCACCTGCAGCTGCTGGGTGACCTTGGGCCAGTCACACTTCTGTGAAGTCTCTCAGCCTCACTCACCTCACAGAGTGTTTGTTGTGGGGGAGGAAGGGAAAGGAGATTGTTAGCCGCTTTGAGACTCCTGAAGCGGAGTGAAAGGCGGGATATCAAATCCAAACTCTTCTTCTTCTTCTTCTGTTTGTCCCCGTGTCAGTTTCAGTTTATTAGTTAATTTTTCTAGTAGGGCTGTTTCCCATACTATTTGGTACCATTGGTCATTGATAAAATTCCAAACCCTGCAGGAGCCCGTTGGTGCATCTACTGAATCACATCCACTTTGCCCTTCAGAATAATTCACTCGTGGTTTCACCCCCTCTGGATTGCAGTCATCAAACTGCAGGCGGGGAGAAAGTTAGCAAAATGTTAGCATTATTGACCCAACTGAAATTCCCTGCACTTCAGGATTTGCATACCAATTTTGTCTCTGTTGTGCTGCAATTGCTATTTATAACACTTGAATTCAATGAAAGGAACGCCATACAAAAGGGCTCGAATGCTTTTGTTACTGTTTCTTTGATGAAATCATATATTCTTTGTGTTGTGGCTAACTTCTGGGGGTGAAAATGTAATTAAAAGTTCTTATTTCCCCTCGGGGCATCTTCGTTCTGCCAGGCTTATACTCTGTGAGCAATACCTTTCTCACTCAGAGCTCCTTTGAACACTTGGACCTGTCATGACTAAAGTGTTATTATTACCTCAACGTGAGGGGAGGAAAAATGAACTCCTGCAGCCCTGTTCACTTATTTACAAAAGCAAGCAACCCCCCCCACCAACCCCTCGCCTCCCCTTGGCCTCATGTACCAACTTTCTCAACCTCCCTCAACATGGCTACATCCAGATCTTTCGGATTTCAGGTCTCATGATCCCAAGTCACTGCAAACCCTCCAAGTGTCCCTATTTTCCAGGGATGTCCCTGATTTAGAGAAGTCATCCCAGTTTCTGATTTGATCCCATTTTCCTTAGGATGTCCCTATTTTCACTAGAGAAATGTTGTGGGGTATGGAGTTATCCAACCCTCAAGCTGTCTGAAGGCAATTCTGCATAGGGAGGTTTGTTCAATGTTTTATTGTGTTCTTATAGATGTTGGAAGCTGCCCAGAGTGGCTGGGGCAACCCAGTAAGAAGTGTGGGGTATAAATAGGAAAAATCATCATTCTAGAATGGGACCTCCTTGTTTTCAATGGAGAAATGTTGGAGGGTATGTCATTGGCCATGCTGGTCGGTGCTGATGGGTCTCCAGCTGTTATTGGACTACATCTCCCATCATTCCCAGATACCAGTGTGATGGCTTGTGAATGCTCTTCGCAAGAAGCACCTCCGCTCACTCAGAGATACATACCGTATTTTTTGCACCATAACACTCACTTTTTTCCTCCTAGAAAGTAAGGGGAAATGTCTGTGCGTGTTATGGAGCGAATGCCTGCGGGTGGCAGGGGGATATGCTGCAGTCGTGAGCAGAGGATCCATGGTTCCCCTTCCTTCCCTCCTCCGTGGTTACAAAGCATGGATCCCACATGGATCCTCAGGATTTTTGCATTGGGCTACTCCCAACTCATTGTCAGATCACATGTCTGTGGCCACAGCATGAACCACAAAAATCATATATCCACTATTTCATTTAGAATATTTTTTTCTTGTTTTCCTCCTCTAAAAACTATGTGCGTGTTATGGTCTGGTGCGTGTTATAGAGCGAAAAATGTGGTATATACAGTCTTTATTTTACATATGTACAGGCAGCGCATTACAATCATGCATCTGAATCCTCCGGTTCAGATTCTGGGAGTGGCTTACACCGGCTTCTTCTCCAACAGAAAAAGCGGGGAAGTTTCACGTGATGCCTCTCCCCCCTCCCCCTCTTTAACTCTCTCCTTTCCCTGGCAGATGGAACAGGCATTGTTTCACTGTGCCAGAACTTCCTGTGCGGTGCTGAGGCTCTGGTTCAACACCTGAGAGCCGTCCGGCCTCCTGGCTTTCCCCTCTTTCCTCAGTCGCCACTTCCTGCCCACCTCCCTCTGCCTGTTCCTGCTCCTCCTCTCCATTCTCTGGCAGTACCATGACAACCAGGACCAGTGTTCAGGGATGGTGGGAACTGTAGTTCAAAAACAGCTGCCGTCCCAAGTTTGGGAAACCTTGATCTAGAGGGCCTTAGGTTGAGGAAGGCCACTTTGTACTGTGAGGCTACAAGCCTTTTTCTAACCCCAGTATGAGGCACCAAAACAGAAGCAAAGAAACATCCACAACTGTACCTCTCATGCCATACTATATGTTCCTAGGCCACTCAGGTTGAGAGCCAGTGTGGTGTAGTGGTTAAGAGCGGTAGACTCGTAATCTGGTGAACGGGGTTCGCTTCCCCGCTCCTCCACATGCAGCTGCTGGGTGACCTTGGGCCAGTCACACTTCTCTGAAGTCTCTCAGCCCCACTCACCTCACTGAGTGTTTGTTGTGGGGGAGGAAGGAAAAGGAGAATGTTAGCTGCTTTGAGACTCCTTCGGGTAGTGATAAAGCGGGATATCAAATCCAAACACCTTTTCTTCTTCTTGAGCTCACACCTCATATTAATACGGTTGTTATGGATCTAAACAGCAAACATACGGTGGTCAGAGCTGCTTCGAGGAGATATACTGGTCCGTCTAGAACTATGTGGTTTTATAGCTGAGATATTCTACTGGTGAATGCCATAGAAAAAAGACACCAGAGTGATAGCAAAATAGCTACTGGAGAGACATGAGTGATGAACTAATGATGTGGGCAAAAATCCATTTAGAAAGGTTTTAATTTTACTTTTTCTCTCGCCGTTTTAGTGTGTGGAAAACTATAGATGGGGGGAATGTTTGCAAGAAGCTGTGCTTTTCTGGATTCTGAATGTTTCATCTCGGTTGTTGGCAGAATGCGCCATCAAGCCCGAGTATAGAGATATGTCTGCCATCTATTTTATATTGCCTGCCAGCAGGAGTATTGATGGAGTGAAGGTTTGAAATGACTGTAATTTGTGGCCTCCCAGTTATCAAGTCCATCAATCTTGTCCCTTAAACACACACACACACACACACCCTCCTGGATTTTCCTTGACACAAAAAGCAGTTTTAGAAAAGATACGTTAGTATATAAGTATACCACTTCTGACACACACACACAATATTTTAAAAACAACAATACTCAATTCAGTTTAGGTAACTTTGGGCAAGGACCAAAGCTCAGTGGTAGAGAACGTGATGTGTTGTGTGGAGGAGGTCTCACGTTCGGTCCCCCACCTCTCCAAGTGTCACAGAAGCATGCCGGTCAGTAATCACAGAGTTCAAAGTTGGAGTTAACTCCTTATTAGCAAAAAAACCCCCACACCCATGATCTCCACAGACTTGGTTCAACGTCAGGCCTAATGAGCAGCTCATTCTTGGTGGTCTTATTCCATGAAAAGCAGTTGCCGAGACTGAAAGTCCTCATCTCCACACAGCTGTCCAATTCCCCTCCTCTCCAGGGCTTTCCCCCAAGCAACCGGAGGCTGCGCCCGTGTGCAGTCTGTCCATGCTCCACCCTTTTCATGCCTCTTCTGGTTCTGGGAGACCAAGAGGGAGGGAAACTTGTTGCAGTAGGAGGAAGAGACCCGACTCTTCTCTGCCTCTTGGCCTCCCTCTCTCCACTCACCTCCAGCTTCTGCCTCTGATTCTGACCTGCCACAGACTCTTCCCCGCTCACTAAACCCTGTTACACCTTCAGCTTCTGACACCTCGTACTCCCAGTCTTCTCTCTCTTCACCACTCCTCCCTGTTTTATTCAAGTCTTCTTCCCTTGGGGGTTCCCCAGCTGGTTCCTCCCACCATTCCTCTGTGTCCAACCCGTCCATGAAACCTGGAAAAGAAAGACAGGAAGACCCTCTGCTTGAGACCCTGGAGAGCTGCCTGTCAGAGTAGAGCAGGCATAGGCAAACTTGGCCCTCCATATGTTTTGGGACTACAACTCCCATGATCCCTAGCTAACAGGACCAGTGGTCAGGGATGATGGGAATTGTAGTTCCAAAACATCTGGAGGGCCGAGTTTGCCTATGCCTGAGCTAGAGGGACAAATAGTCTAACCTAGTATAATGCAGCTTCCAGTTCTCTTATGTTTTTAGATTCCTAATTTTTCCACCTATTTTGCCAGCCCTAAGGGCAAATCAGATCCTATGGGCCTTTTACATTAACAACAACAGTATCAAAGTTAGATGACTTCGAAATGTCACTTGAAGCAGGAACCTATCAATTATAAGCCATCCTAGTCCCTAACATGGATGTTGGAACCCAATGGTTTAAGGGAACCTTAGGGTCTCATTCTGATCCTCAATGCATTGACCCTTTAAAGTGAATGGAAGGAAGGCAATGAAGAAGGAATAGTTTGGTCAGCAGAGTGTGAGACTCTTAATCTCGAGGTCATAGGTTATAGCCCCACATTGGGCAAAAGATCCTTGCATTGCAGGGGTTTGGACTTGAAGTGTAGGTGGCTTCCCACGAGGCAAGACACAGTGATAACAGAACTAACAGAACTGGACAGCAGGGGCAAAGCAAGTGCTTTTATACGTTTCTGAAGGCCCGGGGTACTCCCGCTCTCAACGTGATTGGCTGTCTAAACTTCCAAGCTGCGAATCACGACTCGGGGTTTAAGGGCCAATGGCAGAGGCCCAAATCCTGAAATGTTCTGCGATTGGATATCATGTATTGAATCAGAACACAGGGGCTCAGAATCCTTAGTCCAGACTCAAGCAAAAACAGGCCATTGAATACATAACAACCCATGTGGTCCCTTCCAACTCTACAATTCTTTGATTTTGCAGTGGGATTTGCTTCCTCCTGAAATGAATGAAGAAGGCTTTATGTCTAGGGGAGCTGCATTTATCCATGGAGGCACTGTACTCATTAGTAACCTTGTGATGATGACGAAGCCTTTGACCCTTGAGATGTATATTTTAGGACCCACCCCACTCTCTTAATTTTAATGTTTTTAAACTGTTTTTAATACTGTGTTTTTAAAATGGCCACAACCCGCCCTGGGACCTCATGGTGAAGAGCAGGAAAGAAATTAAACCAGTAAATAACAGGTCACGAGCATCCTTGATTTCATCTATGTGAAGCAATTCTCTGTGCAGGCATTTGGGAAAGCTGCCACATGTTTCCCATTCCTGAGAATGGGAAGCCAATGAAGTTCACAGGCTTCTGGATTGTGGATTCTGTTTGGAAACGGAAGTGTTGTGGGAATCAAGAGGGCCTAGTTCCATGAGCTTACAGCCCAGCGTCGAATCTCTTGCGGCATTTTTTCATCTCCGCCGAGCTAAGCAGTTGGCTCCTTACAGTGGCGTAGCGTGGGTTGTCAGCACCTGGGGCAAGGCAAGTAATTTGCGCCCCCTAACCCAGTAGGGGCAGAGAGCTGCGAGTGCGAGCGCCCCCCCCAGATGTTGCGCCCGGTGCGGCCGGCCCCCCCTGTGCCCCCCACGCTACGCCACTGGCTCCTTACCTCTCTCGCCCTGACCTAGCCACTGTGATCCACGCGACAGTCACCTCCAGACTGGATTATTGTAACTTGCTCTACGTGGGGCTGCCCTTGAGACTGACCCAGAAACTCCAGCGGGTGCAGAATGCCGCAGCGAGACTCCTTACGGGGTCCTCGCTGCGAGATCACATTCACCCGGTGCTATACCAGCTGCACTGGCTCCCGGTGGAGTACAGGATCAGGTTTAAGGTGCTGGTTTTAACCTTTAAAGCCCTATACGGCCTAGGACCCTCGTACATACAGGACCACCTCTCCTGGCGTGTCCCACAGAGGAACTTACAATCTTCAAACAAAAGCATCTTGGAGGTCCCAGGCCACAGAGAAGTTAGGCTGGCCTCAACCAGAGCCAGGGCTTTTTCGGCTGTGGCTCCGATCTGGTGGAACGCTCTGCCAAAAGAGACTAGGACCCTGCGGGACTTGACATCTTTCCGCAGGGCCTGCAAGACAGAGCTGTTCCACCAGGCCTTTGGTCAGGGCACAGCCTGACTCCCTCCTTTGGCAATCTTCACAGAACTCTAGCCCAATGGTTGCCATCAATTTGATTTGAATTAATTTTATAATGAAATGATTTTAGAATGTTGTATTATTTTATTGTTGTTAGCCGCCCTGAGCCCGGCTTCAGCTGGGGAGGGCGGGATATAAATAAAATTATTATTATTATTATTATTATTATTATTATTATTATTATTATTAGATATTGTTACTTGATCCATGAAAGCAGAGATCTGCAAGCTAAACAGGCCTGTTGAGTGACTAACAGGGAGTCTTGCTCTGCTTCTCTTTCCCCTCTTCCGCCCCCTTTTTGCAGCTGTGCAACGGAGGTTCTGTCACAGACCTTGTCAAAGGCTTGCTGAAGTGTGGCCAGCAGTTGGATGAAGCTATAATCTCGTACATCTTATACGGCGCTCTCCTGGTAAGGATGTTCATTAAGCTTCTAATGACAGCAGAGGGTGCAATTTACCCAACTGATGACATTTTCTATTTATAAATGATGGCGTGGCTGACAGTAAAACGCGGATTTTGTTATAGCAGCAGCGGGGGGGGGCTGTTTGCAGGATGTGATGCATCTAACAGTGTGCATGCAGATTGTTTTGATTGCCCTCCCTAAAATTGGGGAAATTACATTTCAAAATGGGAGTTAGCATCTTCTCTCTCTCCCCTCCCCTCCTCCTCCTCCTCCTTCTTCTTCTTTTTTTTTTTTTTGGCACCAGGGTCTTCAGCACTTACACAAGAACCGGATCATTCACCGTGATGTCAAGGGGAACAACATTCTCCTGACGACAGAAGGAGGAGTCAAGCTTGTTGACTTTGGTAATGAACAGCTTCTTTCTTTAGACCAGGGTGTCTGGGTTTTTTGACTGCATGGGAAAGCAGAGAAGTCTCTTCACCTGAGTGTTCTTTCGGGATGGAATCTTGAAATGAGAAGGCACAAAATGCACGAACATAGCAATGCGAGGGAAGGGGTCGTAGCTCAGAGGCAGCAGAGCTCACGCTTTGCAGGCAAGAGTGCCCAGGTTCGATATCTGGAATCTCCCAGTAGGCCTCGTTTGAAATCCTGGAGCTGCCACCCAAGGGTCTGCTCACTATAAGTGAAATATACTCGGAGTCGAGAGTGGATTTCATGCTCTTTATTCAGCTGATAGTGGTGAGGAGGAATGGAAGTTCCCCCAGAATGTCTGCTTTATATACATTATTTATAAGTCTTGGAGGGAGTCATGGGAGGGAGAAGGCAGGGGAGAAGCTTGGAGAAGGCAGAAGCTGCTGTTTGAGGGAGGAACCAGCCAGATTGCTCCTGAGCTGATGGGAAGGGTAAATTGGGGGCGTTTTCCGGCTTTTTACATCTGGCAGAAAGATGGCAGAACTGCTTCCCCAAACATTTGTTGTTGTTTAGTCGTGTCCAACTCTTCGTGACCCCATGGACCAGAGCACGCCAGGCACTCCTGTCTTCCACTGCCTCCCGCAGTTTGGTCAACTCATGCTGGTAGCTTCGAGAACACTGTCCAACCATCTCATCCTCTGTCGTCCCCTTCTCCTTGTGCCCTCCATCTTTCCCAACATCAGGGTCTTTCCAGGGAGTCTTCTCTTCTCATGAGGTGGCCAAAGTATTGGAGCCTCAGCTTCAGGATCTGTCCTTCCAGTGAGCACTCAGGGCTGATTTCCTTCAGAATGGATGTGTTTGATCTTCTTGCAGTCCATGGGACTCTCAAGAGTCTCCTCCAGCACCATAATTCAAAAGCATCAATTCTTCGGCGATCAGCCTTCTTGATGGTCCAGCTCTCACTTCCATACATCACTACTGGGAAAACCGTAGCTTTAACTATACGAGGTGATGTCTCTGCTTTTTAAGATGCTGTCTATTACCTGCTCTGACGGAACCCCCAGAAATTACAAAACAGTTTGGAAGGAAGAGAGGGAAAAGTCTGGTCCTGATCTGATTGTACGCAAAGCACACCAGCTGTGGCTCCGTGTCCCTATCTTGCTCAACTACAGTGGTGCCCCGCAAGACGAATGCCTCGCAAGACGAAAAACTCGCTAGACGAAAGGGTTTTTTCGGTTTTTGCCTTGCTTCGCTAGACGAATTTCCCTATGGGCTTGCTTCGCAAGACGAAAACGTCTTGCGAGTTTGTTCGCTTTTTTCTTAAAGCCGCTTGAAGAGGCGCAGTTGCGACGGACCGTGCTTCGCAAGACGAAAAACATCGCAAGACGAAAAGACTCGCGGAACGAATTAATTTTGTCTTGCGAGGCACCACTGTAACTGTCAATAGTAACAACCAGGTTTTTTGTGTGGATCAGGACTCTCCCCAGTTACCTGATTTGGGCTATCTATATGTGGGCAGCCCTGGCAATCGAATCAGGCCAGGAACCTTCCATGCTTCTCCCTCATGCTGCTTGCTAGATCAGAGCATTTGTTCACAGAAATAATATTGGGGAGAGGCTCTTTTCCCCCAGTGCGGCAAAGGCAAAGAGGAAATCTCTAGATTTTAAATATTATCTTTTCCATATGAAAAGAAGGCACTGTTCTTTCTAAAACAGTTTTGACTAGCCTTAAGCATATTTATTCACTCCCGGCAGAAGCTGAAGTGGTCCTCTGGGTCCAAAAGCTAACAGATCCATTTAATTTGCAATTACAGCTGTGAGTGAAAATTGTGACTGAAAATTGGAAGCCTCCATAAAAGGATGAAAGAGAGACGGGAAGAAGTGGGTTTTGCAGTAGACTTCTGAATAAGCTTGCTGATTTCTTGAGGAGGATGCTAATTCAAGTAATAACGATAGCAATAATAAAAAGAGACGAGGCAGATGTGACTCACGCAGCCAAGTTTTATGTCTTCAAAAACGGGGTCAGCACATTGCGTCTTCCTCCCATCACCCCATACAGTGGTACCTCAGGTTAAATACTTAATTCGTTCCGGAGGTCCGTACTTAACCTGAAGCCACCAGAGCACAATTTCTGTTCTCATCCTGAAGCAAAGTTCTTAACCCGAGGTAATATTTCTGGGTTAGCGGAATCTGTAACCTGAAGCGTATGTAACCTGAAGCGTATGCAACCCGAGGTACCACTGTACTTGCAAGCGCCTAGCAGCAACTAACGCAATCAGTTTGCAATCGCCATCTTGGGACAGAGGCTATGCACACATTACTGGTTAGTCTGGCTCCAATGTGCTTCCACTGCTGGTGTTTGAAGCCAGGTACACATTGCACGGGTGGGACGCGGGTGGCGCTGGGGGTTAAACCACAGAGCCTAGGGCTTGCCAATCAGAAGGTCGGCAGTTCAAATCCCTGCAATGGGGTGAGCTCCCATTGCTCGGTCACAGCTCCTGCCAACCTAGCAGTTCAAAAGCACAACAGTGCATGTAGATAAATAGGTACCACTCCGGCAGGAAGATAAACAGCGTTTCCATGCACTGCTCTGGTTCGCCAGAAGCGGCTTAGTCATGCTGGCCACATGACCTGGAAGCTGTACGCCGGCTCCCTTGGCCAATAAAGCGAGAGGAGCCCTGCAACCCCAGAGTCGTCCGCGACTGGACCTAACAGTCAGGGGTCCCTTTACCTTTTTACACGTGACATCAGCAACATTCCATCTTTATCTTGTAGCTTCTTGAGAAATACTCCTATATGGTGCATTTGCCCTCAAGCCATTTTCTATTGAATTTGAAAATGGAGGCCACACTTAAGCAGAGGTATGTTCAATGCAGATGTTCATTGCACATGTGCAGAAGATAGCTTCATAGAATTTGATGGAGTTTGATGGGGTTTCAGGCAGGAGAAACAAATCAGGGAGCTGGCAATGGCGTGTTTCCCTCCTCTTCTCCCAACCCCTTCTATTTTTACTTCTAACATCTGGTGTAGCTTGCTCACGACTTCATGGCATTTTTGGTTGCTCCTATAAAGGTATTGCCCATCTGGGGATTTTGCAATAAACCTCCACAGTCACTGGCCCCCACCCCACCCCACCCAAATTCCTGTCCAGAGGGTTACAACAATAATATAAAGAAGTGAATAAACATGCATAATACTGAGTTGGGAGAGTTAACCAGTGAACACAGGGTTTCCCATACTGGAGTCTTCAGCTATCTTTGGATTACAAGTCCCATCATTCCTAGCTAGCAGGGCTGATGAGAACTGCAGTCCAAAACCAGCTGGAGACCCAAGTTTGGGAAACACTGAGCTAACTGAACAAGACAGAAAAGTAATTCACATCAGGTCAGTACCTCAGTTGGTTAGAGTGTGGTGATGATAATGCCAAGGTTGCAGGTTCAATTCCCTGTATGGGACAGCTGCACATTCCTGCATTGCAGGGAACTGGACTAGATGATCCTAAAGGTACCTTCCAACTCCAGAATGCTATGATTCTATGAAACCACAATCTATTTTTTTTATAGGGGGAAAAACCTTTCAATATGTAAATGTGGCTTCTCAAAAACAACCCTACTGGGCAGCAATCCCTAAGCAGAATAAACTGCTTTATATACATCCCATTTGGCTCTTCAGTAAGTGCTAATTCCCTGGTACTTCCAAAGTAGCTGAATTTATTTTAAAAGCAAAGGCTCTGTGATTGCTTTGTGCAAGGAATGTGAGAGCAGATGCCTGTTTATTGCAGGGAGGTACAGAAATTCGTTATTGATGAGTAGTTGAAACACACAGTTTTGAGGAGCCAATTGGGCAAACAACTAGCCTAAAGCAACAGCTTATTGAGTAGTCTCATTGGCATCTAAAGGGTAAGGGGTGGAAATCACATTTTATCCGATGCTGTCTTCCCGGGACAATAATTAGCACCAGCAGCTTGCTTGAGCTGCAGGAAATAACCCGTCAATGCCAAAAGAAAAGAGCACATCGGAGGGAGGAAGTAAAAAAAAGGGAACAATATTGGTTGAATAGCATTTTTCAATATTTTGCACATAAACACCATGTTGCACTCCCACAGTGGGATATAAAATCCAAAATAGAACAAGAATGGCAAACGATTGATGCTGTCAACCGTCTGTGCTTTAGTGAGAGAAGAGTTGGATGAGAGAGCCATAAGTTTAGGTGGCTTTTTGTCTGATCCTTTGACATACATTTCTGACATCTCAAAAAAAACACCTTGCAAAATATTTGATGGCACAAAATGTAATGTGTTTGCTAAGATGAAATCTACCTGCATTCCAAACCCATTTTGAAACTGGAGGAAACCTAAGCGCTGTCCATTTAGTCCACAGAATGACACAGGTACAATTTCAGATTTCAGTGTGTTTGCACTTATGCAGTGGCCAAAATTCTTACAAAGTACAGTCATACCTCAGGATAAATATGCTTCAGGTTGAGCGCTTTCGGGTTGCGCTCCACGGCGACCCGGAAGTAACGGAGCGCATTACTTCCGGGTTTCGCCACTCGCGCATGCGCAGATGGTAAAAATGAGGTCACATACATGCGCGGAAGAGGCGAAACGCAACACGCACAGACGCGCTGTTGCGTCTTATGTTCTGTTCAGGATGCGAACGGGGCTCCAGAACGGATCCCGTTTGCATCCCGAGGTACCACTGTATATCCAAATGTCTCTCCTGCTCTTTGATATATTCAAGATTGAATTGCAAAACAACAAAGCGTAGCAAAACGGAAGCATTTGTAGCCGTTCTATTTCATCTTTATACCTCAAGTATACAGTGGTACCTCAGGTTACATATGCTTCAGAACAGTTTCAGGTTAAGAACGGACCTCCAGTACTTAACCCGAGGTACCACTGTATACAGAATGATTATACGATTCAAAACAATTATGACTTTCACTGCATTCCTGTGGCCACTAAACGTAGTGTAAGGCCTGTTGAACTCAATGGAACTTACTTTTGAATAAACATGCTGTCAGGGAACTGACATCGGAGCAGAGGGGGAAGGCGGTGCTTCCAGACTCTGCAGAAGAGGGAACGAGTAAGGGTAGAGAGAGAACGTCATCTGGGGAAGGATGTCCAGGTGACACCAGGAAGAAGGGAGAGGGAGAAAGCATCTTGGAGGAGAGGCTCCGAGACTCTGGCAGTGAAGTCAGTGAGGAGGGTGGAGGAGCACCACTAGGCACGCCCACTCTGCGCAGAAGGGTTACGCGCAGAGAGGCGAGGCGAAGGTTGTCCGTCAAGGAGCTCTTATGCTGGAGGAAATTTAGGAGACGCCCACTCACGGATTCATCGAGCGACTGAGCAGCAGCAGCACCTAGGCTGCTCAGTCAGGGAAAGACACCACCACCCCTAAGCAGTTTGGAACAGCTAGAGGTTTACACACAAGCAACCCCAATTCCCGTGACACATGCAAAGGAATGTGCAGCAGGAAGAACCTGGTAGGTAGAAATACAGGTGCTCCTGATATTACGTCTGGTCTGCAACGGAGGTCAGAGAAAATGCTTCCCCCATACTCCCTAAATGACACCCTGAAAAGTGGTGAGGTTACCTTGTTGTTGTTGGCATTCATGGAGTGTGTCTCCAGAGGTGAAGTCAAATGGCTGTGTTAGGAGCAAGCCAGGGCAGTGTGTATGGAGATCTTGGGCTGTCCACATGACAGCCCCAGCTTGGTCTCCCTGATGTGGTCCGAAGGAAAGCAGAGCAATATGCTTGGCACCAGCTTGGCTGCAGGAGGTAGGCTGCAAAAGGAGGTAGGTAAGACACAGTCCAACTGTCTTAGGGACTCCACTCCAGTTTTGTGTAGCGTTTGCTCCTCAGCCTTTTCTTCTCCTGAAGATATACCACAAGGCAGCAGAGGTTTCAGATCAGAGTTCTTCTACTCCTAGATGGGCTACCTTCCCAGGTTGGCAGCCCCTTCTCCCTCTACATCATGTGCAGAAACCGTCTCCTTGACCATTGGACCCACCGTTGGTCTTGTCCACTCAATCCGCCAGAGCCTGTCTTCGCATGCAGGGGAAGTCCCTAACTCACTGAGGGTTTGAGACCCATTGGCTACCCTCACCTGGTTTAGCCAGCCAGTGGAAGCCATTCCAGGGTGTGGCTGCTGTCGCATGCAGACAGCTTCTAGGACAGCGGTTCTCAACCTGTGGGTCCCCAGATGTACAACTCCCATCATCCCTGAGCTCTGGCCTTGCTAGCTAGGGGTGATGGGAGTTGTAGTTCCACAACATCTGGGGACCCACAGGTTGAGAAAGGCTGTTCTAGGAGCCACAGGTGATAGCTGAATGCAGGGTTGGGGACCAAAGATGCACAAACTACCCCAAAAGGTGTATGGTGTGTCCCCCACCAGTGGTACTACCCCTCCTCTAACACCCCATATAGCCTGGTTAAGTTGAAAACAGGGTGGCCCACTTTCTCCCAGCACAAAACCACCATTGAATACACCCCACTGGTATCACACACTGAATTGTCTCTGCTTTCCCCAATGAATCCTGGGGGTTGTAATTTGGTCAAGGTGAAAATTCTGTTTGGGGGGCGGTCCCCATCTTCCCCTTTGAAAACTACCATGCCCAAGGAAAGGAAAGGGCCTTTAAGTCTAGTTTAAGTCGGATGCAGACATGACTTCTGAATACCTATTTACTCTTATATACTTGTCACTTTTGGTTGTGATCAATACATGCTATTAAGCCCAAGAGAGCCATTTTAAAATTGGATACAGATTCTAGGCGATCTACAGCAAATTATAGAAAAGGAAATTTTTGCACATGGGCGAGAACTACAGAGATCAATATTCAGTTAGTGAACAATTCTGTAAATGGTTGCCAAATTACTCTGAACTTGTGTGAGTTATCCCTCTTATAGTACATAATTTGTTCTTTGTTGGACGACTCTATAAGGTCTTCAGTTCCCAAATACAGGTGGAGATTAGGCTCCCGCAGACATCCTTTTTATTGCACATTTACCATGATTTGTGCTCACGATGCTGTTACTTGTGATCCCAATTCCAATACAAGCATTTTGAGGTGGCCAGCCTTCTTCATTTCCAGTCAGTGGATATCCTCCTGAAATCCCATAACTTTCCTGCTTTTGTTGTCCTAAAGTGCCTCGGGGCAGCAATAACGTGGTTGCATTGGAGGAGTACAGGCGATTTATGCAGTGGTTATGTTCCAGGCCCCTGTGTGCATAAGTGAAGTTGTGTAAAGTGGGGAGCACCCTTTAAACGCCCTCTCCACCACTCTCTCTTCAATCCATACCCAAAATGCCGTATGTAAAAAATATCCACAACTGACATTGAAGGTCTGGGGCTGGCAGGAGGCTGGGGGGGGGGGGTAGGTGGAAAAGCAACTCCTCCTCCTGCTGCTGCACTTGAAATTGAAATTGAAATACTTTATTGTCACTTGTACAACTTGTATACAGTGAGATTACACGAGCACCTCCCACTCAGCTCTCTTCGTCTTAATTCCCCTCATCTACTGACACAAACCCACCAAACCAGAAAGTCAGTTGCCCTGTTGTTATTTTTTCATTCAGCAGCCTAACAGCCCACGGATAGAAGCTGTTTTTTACCCTGTTGGTGCAACTAATCATGCTTCTATATCTTCTGCCTGAGGGCAGGAAATCAAGAAAGTGCCGGCCAGGGTGTGAATCATCCCTGAGGATTTCCCTCACTCTCCTGAGGTAACGTTCTTCCACTATGTCATCCAGCGAATTCATGGGACAGCCCATAATATCTTGTGCTGTATTCACCACCCTCTGCAGGCACTTCCTATCCGTTGATGTCAAACCAGAATACCACACCGTGATGCAGTATGAAAGGACACTTTGTATTGTGAAGGAGATCATCAAATGTTCTTTCACAATACTCTGAGGAGATGGAGTCTCTGTTGGGCTTTCTTAACCACCTGGGTTGTATTGATTTTCCAAGTAAGGTCTTCACTGAGATAAACTCCTAGGAATTTAAAGGAAGAGACTCTCTCCTCACAGCCCTGCAGATCAGCTCTTAGGCGGGGAGACTGAGCAGCCACAATGAGCCTCCAGGTTGCTTCAGGGTTCCCTCACTGATGTCCTCTTCGGGCTCCAAGAAGACTGTACTCGCAAGACATGAGCTCTCTCCTGCCATTTCCGGGTTTGAACGGAATGATTTCCTGGCACCATGCATATACAGTGGTACCTCGGGTTAAGAACTTAATTCGTTCTGGAGGTCCGTTCTTAACCTGAAACTGTTCTTAACCTGAGGTACCACTTTAGCTAATGGGGCCTCACGCTGCCACCGCGCCACTGCCACGCAATTTCTGTTCTCATCCTGAAGCAAAGTTCTTAACCCGAGGCACTATTTCTGGGTTAGCGGAGTCTGTAACCTGAAGCGTCTGTAACCCGAGGTACCACTGTACACGGTTGTGCATGAGTCGATCGCACATGAATGGGGGGGTGCCTATATTGCAGATCAAACTGAAGCAAAATAAATCCATCACTAATCACTATGATTGTGTCAATAAAAGGTTGCAGTATACATCTGCAATAAGATACCAGTCTGGAGGGACCCATCAAGATTTCCACAGCTGCAATATAATGTAAAAAGGGAGCAGGTGGCGCTGTGGTCTAAACCACTGAGCCTCTTGGACTTGCTGATCGGAAGGTCGGCGGTTCAAATCCGCATGACAGAGTGAGCTCTGTCCCAGCTCCTGCCAACCTAGCAGTTCGAAAACACGCCAGTACAAGTAGATAAATAGACACCGCTGCGGCGGGAAGGTAAACGGTGTTTCCATGCACTCTGGTTTCTGTCACAGTGTTCTGTTGCACCAGAAGCAGTTTAGTCATGCTGGCCACATGACCTAGAAAGCTGTCTGTGTACAAACTCCGGCTCCATTGGCCTGAAAAGCGAGATGAGTTCCGCAACCCCATAGTCGCCTTTGACTGGACTTAACCGTCCAGGGGTCCTTTACCTTTACACACACACACACACACACACACACACACACACACACATATGTAAAGCCCTGTTTAGGGAAGTTTTTAACATTTAATGCTGTATTCTTTTTAACACTTGATTGGAAGCCGCCCAGAGTGGCTGGGGAAACTCAGCCAGATGGGCTGGGTATAAATAATAATAATAATAATAATAATAATAATAATAATAATAATAATAATTTATATGGTGTACTTGGTGCCAAATGATCTGCCAATCTCAAGTGTAATTTGGTTGACATCTGTCCAAATGGCAGAGATGTGCCACCATAGAAGGTGATTGATTCTATTCAAACAGAAGCCTCAATTGATTCTGGGAATGACATCTTGGCTAGGCAATTCCAAAATGCACCGACTTTAGAATTGCCTGACTTTAGAATTGTCACCCATTAGTGGCGGGAATTGTATAAATCTATTGACCTGGATTGCCCTCTCTGGCATTGTATTGAAAGGGCAATAAGGATCAGTTTTCAAAAAGGAATGCTATTGTGCCAATATTTGGAATGCATTTTATCATTACAGGTGTTTCTGCGCAGCTTACCAGCACGAGGCTGAGAAGAAACACGTCAGTTGGAACCCCATTTTGGATGGCTCCTGAGGTGAGCTATAGTTTGCTTATCGTGTGTACGCTTACGTCTATTAAATAGCTGCTTTGAACTGGTTTTTTTTTTTAACTGCTAATTTCGTTGTCTTGTTATTTGTTGTTTTGGTGTGTGTGTTTTTGACAATCAAGTAGTACATAAGTTATATTAAATGCAAAAGTAAAAAGCTAGATTTAAGATTTCAGGGCTTTGAGATACGTGTTATCTGAATTCTCAAACCCCCTTTATATATAGGATACTAGCCGTCCATCTTTAAGAATAAGCCGAGTTAAAAGATTGGGACCTAGCCGAGGTGACCGATGTTATGTGCCAAAAACAGGGCAGCAAAGTTTGAACCCACATCTATGGTGAATGGTAGTTTCCCGCTGAATCCGCTTTACATCCAACCTGATTCTATATAGCAGGTCATCAAAGCAATTTGTTAAATACTACAGTTTCTCTAATCTGGCAACACTCCCTCCAACAGTGAACTCATATGGTGAGTGTCATGAATGTGTCAGTGTCATGTCAATAGAGTCATGTTCTCCCCACCCCCCTTCTTTAGGGGAGGAGGTCCGGAATTCAGATTATTAGAAAGAAAACTGCAGCAGAACTTCCTGGTCCAGAGTGTTCCGTTGTTCCAGTACATCTCTAGCCTTAGGAAGTCACATTGTAGAGCCAGTGTGGTGTAGGGGTTAAGAGCAGTGGACTCGTAATCTGGTGAACCGGGTTCGCATCTCCGCTCCTCCACATGCAGCTGCTGGGTGACCTTGGGCTAGTCACACTTCTCTGAAGTCTCTCAGCCCCACTCACCTCACAGAGTGTTTGTTGTGGGGGAGGAAGGGAAAGGAGAATGTTAGCCGCTTTGAGACTCCTTTGGGTAGTGACAAAGCGGGATATCCAATCCAAACTCCTCTTCCTCCTCTGACTCTTAAGACTCAAAGCCCAAGGAGAGCCACATTTTTACCTCCTCCATTGGGTCAGTGGCTGCTAAAGTAGACTTGTCCCCTTTAAATCAATAGGTTCCTCTCATGCAAGGTAGAGCTAGCTACTGAAATGATGCAGAAACCGCTATTTATCTGGGCTGCATCAATAGGAGTATAGCATCTAGATCAAGGGAAGTAATAGTGCCACTGTATTCTGCTCTGGTCAGACCTCACCTGGAGTACTGTGTCCAGTTCTGGGCACCACAGTTCAAGAAGGACACTGACAAACTGGAACGTGTCCAGAGGAGGGCAACCAAAATGGTCAAAGGCCTGGAAACGATGCCTTATGAGGAACGGCTAAGGGAGCTGGGCATGTTTAGCCTGGAGAAGAGGAGGTTAAGGGGTGATATGATAGCCATGTTCAAATATATAAAAGGATGTCATATAGAGGAGGGAGAAAGGTTGTTTTCTGCTGCTCCGGAGAAGCGGACACGGAGCAATGGATCCAAACTACAAGAAAGAAGATTCCACCTAAACATTAGGAAGAACTTCCTGACAGTAAGAGCTGTTTGACAGTGGAATTTGCTGCCAAGGAGTGTGGTGGAGTCTCCTACTTTGGAGGTCTTTAAGCAGAGGCTTGACAACCATATGTCAGGAGTGCTCTGATGGTGTTTCCTGCTTGGCAGGGGGTTGGACTTGATGGCCCTTGTGGTCTCTTCCAACTCTATGATTCTATGATTCTATGATTTAAGGGTCAGTCTGAGGATGACTGCTGCTGAAACAACATTTGAGCATTGCTCTTGCGGAGCCATGCATGGAGCTGTCCAGGGTGCCACTGAAGCCTTGCCTTGCCTCCATTCTGCTGAGCCTGTCACTCAACACAGAACAAAGTGGGCTATTCTGTAAGAGGAGGGTAGTGAGAGATGCATCTTAAAACATTTAGACCCAGAATAAATGCGACACCAGAGCCTATGCAATGTTCAACACAAGTAGCACCTCATTTAACACACCACACAAACAACCTCTGCCTGGTCAGTCATCCTACATGCGCTGCACACTTCTTTGAATTTTCCACTGCACTTCTTGGCTCAAAAATATGTATTAAAATGAATATTATGGGTGGCAATGCATGCAATAATGAGCACCTTAGGGGGAAATGCATAAGGAATTGGTATTTTTGGGAAAACATACAGAAATGAATATGTAATGTGTACTATTGTGAATGCAAAGTTGTTGTGTGTGTTTTTTTTGGAGTTTCATTAAAAAGAAAAAAAAGTTCCAGCAAAATTGGATGGAATCAATATGTCAAGAGGGAAGAGGATCAGAGATGGACTGATCCCCCTGTACTTGGTTGAAACAAGGACCTATTTACATATAACACCAGTCCTGAAAGACCTTCATTGGCTTCCAGTACGTTTCTGAGCACAATTCAATGTTGGTGCTGACCTTTACAGCCCTAAATGGTCTCGGCCCAGTATACATGAAGGAGTGTTGCCACCTCCATCGTTCAGCCTGGACAGTGAGGTCCAGCTCCGAGGGCCTTTTAGCAGTTCCCTCACTGCGAGAAGCGAGGTTACTGGGAACCAGGCAGAGGGCCTTCTTGGTATTGGCGCCCGCCCCGTGGAACGCCCTCCCATCAGATGTCAAGGAAATAAACAACTACCTGACTTTCAGAAGACATCTGAAGGCAGCCCTGGTTAGGGAGGCTTTTAATGTTTTATGTTTTATCGTGTTTTTCATATTCTGTTGGGAGCTGCCAGAGACTGGGGAAACCCAGCCAGATGGGCAGTGTGTATATAATTTATTATTATTTAGTTAGTTAGTTAGTTAGTTATTTACTCGTTAGTGCTCTGCCGATGTGCACAGGGGTCAAGAATGCCACCCCTTTGTGAAACGCTCATTGCCTGTACACAAGAAGCAATAAATGAGTGAGCAGCAAATATCCGAATGCATTTTAATACAACTTTTTATTTTTAAACGGCATGGATTAAAAAATAAGGTGGATCTTTCGGGATTTCAAAAATAACGTTCTTACGGAAAAACAATGTAATCTTCAATGGCATTCTAGAAATGTCCTGTTGAACAAGCCTTCCCAGCTAGAAGCTCCAGCTGCTGCTTTAAAGCAAAACTTCTTATGTAATCAAAACATATTTCTTTTGATGGATCTATTTAAATGATAACTTGCAATATCCATCTTACGTTCAAAATGACGCTGCAACTGTAATGTGCTGGGCAGCTTTAATTAAAAGGCTTTAAATACCTTTAAATGAAGAAAGGAAATGCCTAGCAAAAATGACAGGATTCTACGTACAGTAATTGAAAACAGCAAGCTCGGTTTTATAATTCATTGGAAATAAACATCATGCCCAATGCATACAAACAGTCTAAAAAAGGGCCTTGCTTGCCTTTTCCCTTTTCTCCCCTCCAGCATCTCCTATTTGCTGTTCAGTGGCCCGCATCACAGGGCTCAAGGTCAGTCCCGGCTTAATAGCTTGAGGTTTCTTTACTTCCTATTTAGCTAACATTAGCTTCCCTGATCTGGACGGACGTTTTGTTCTCTGCCCGAGTACCATTTAAATAAGAGGGAGAGTTTATGTCGGCCAAATTCTAGGGGAAAGATGCACATTTAGACAAATGAAGTACAAAATCCATTTGATTTTTTGATGCCTCAAAGGCATCTGAAAGTCATTGCGCACATGCAGATTGTTTGAACGGGGGAAAGGAAGAGCAGGATCTTAACAATGAGATGAACAGTTTCTCTGCAGTAAGGAAAGATTGTATACACGTCTCATTTATAACATAGAAGGCAAATTTAATGCTCATTAGGCAGTGTCTCGCTGTAACTATAATTTTGCAGATTCACTCCTCTCCCAGTTTGCTGGTACTTTTGCAGAACGGAGTCATGTTCGGTTTGGGAAAGGGTTGCCATTGCTTCAGATAAACCGTTGTTTGTATAAGAGCCCCTGAGAGAAAGGGGAGATGCCTCGCATATCCTCCAACATTTCTCCAATGAAAATAGGGACGTTCTAAGGAAAAGCGGGTGGCGCTGTGGGATGCGGGTGGCCTTGTGGGTTAAGCCAGAGAACCTAGGGCTTGCCGATCAGATGGTCGGCGGTTCGAATCCCCGCGACAGGGTGAGCTCCCGTTGTTTGGTCCCAGCTCCTGTCAACCTAGCAGTTCGAAAGCACATCCAAGTGCAAGTAGATAAATAGGTACCGCTCCGGCAGGAAGGTAAATGGCGTTTCCGTGTGCTGCTCTGGTTCGGCAGAAGCGGCTTAGTCATGCTGGCCACATGACCTGGAAGCTCTACGCCAGCTCCCTCAGCCAATAAAGCGAGATGAGCACTGGAACCCCAGAGTCGTCTGTGACTGGACCCTAACAGTCAGGGGTCCCTTTACCTTTACCTTTACGGAAAAGCAGGACATTCCAGGATAAAATCAGAAACCAGGACAGCTTCTCTAAATAAGGAACGGCCCTGGAAAATGGGGACACTTGGAGGGTCTGAACTCATTCTTCTTTCTTCTTTGGCGATCAATTATAGCCAAGTATGATTGTCTTCCATAAACACGGTTTTAACAATGAGTCCGTAAGTGACTGTGGAGGCCAATTCTGGATCCACACATCCTTCCACAGTGGGGACATTGGTTTCCGGGTGGGAGTTGATCACGGTGTGGATTTGCCAAGCATGCCTTTCTCTTAGCACGTTTCTTCCTTGCGTTCTGAGTTTGAGCGTCTTCAAAGCCCATGACACCTCGGGTAAAGGCTGTTCTCCAACTGGAGCGCTCGCAGGTCAGTGTTTCCCAGTTGTCGGTGTTTATACTACATTTTTTGTTAGATTTGCCTTGAGAGAGTCTTTAAACCCTTTTTGTTGACCACCAGCATTACACTTTCCATTTTTAAGTTCGGAATAGAGTAGTTGCTTTGGAAGATGATAATCAGGCATCCAAACAACATGGCCAGTCCAACCAAGTTGATGTTGAAGAATCATTGCTTCAACACTGGTGATCTTTGCTTCTTCCAGTACACTGATATTAGTTCGCCTGTCTTCCCAAGTGTGAGGATATTTAGGATGAACTCATAAACAGACACTGAGGCAGGGATTTGCTCTTGGCTTTCTAATGAAGCACAGCTTCTCTTCAAATGCTGTTTACTAAGTAAACAGCAGGTAATGAGGTATTGTGATCTCCCAAAAGATTAAGAGCCAATCTTGTTGTGTGCTAAATAGAATCTAAACAAACTAACCAAAGGAGGGAAGAATGTCACATATGTTGAAGGGTGCTGGCACCAGCAATGTGTGCAGCATTGGGGTTGGGAATCAATGGCTCGGTCCCCCTTCTCCCTAGGAGTGTTCACGTCTTGCATTCAATGAGCCCACAATCTGAGTATGCAAACAATCAAGTAGTACACTTGCGCAGGTATTCACATGTAATGTTCAACAGCTTCGGCTGGTGGCCCAGCTACGCCCCCATCTGGACAGCGATAGCTTAACTACTGTTGTCTATGCTCTGGTAACCTCAAGGTTAGATTACTGCAATGGGTTATACGTAGGGCTACCTCTGAAGACGGTTTGGAAATCTCAGCTACAGCAGAATTCAGTGGCCAGGTTGCTCCCCGGAGCAAAACGGTTTGAGCATATTACACTGATCCTAGTCTGACTGGACTGGATACCAATTGGTTTTCAGGCCCAATTCAAAGTGCTGGCTTTGACCTATAAAGTCTTAAATGGCTCAGGACCACAATACCTCAAGGACCACCTCTATGAACCTACCCGGACCCTGAGATCATCTTCTGAGGCCCTCCTTCATGTGCCTCCTCCCTGAGAGGTCTGGAGGGTGGCAACATGAGAACGAGGCCTTCTCTGCAGTGGCTCCCCGTCTGTGGAATGCTTTCCCCAGGGAAGTTCGCCTGGCGCCTACACTATACACCTTTAGGCGCTAGGCAAAAACATTCCTTTTCAACCAGGCCCTTGCCTGACTTGATCTGCATCGTATACCCTTTTTAAAAGTGCTGGCTCTTTTGGGTTGTTTTTTTAATTGGGTTGTTGGTTTTGTTTTGAATTTATGTATTTGATATTTTATGTGAACCGCCCTGAGACCTTCAGGTATAGGGCGGCATAGAAATTAAACAAACAAACAAACAAACAAACAAACAAATAAAAGTGTGCCGTCTGTGTGCCTGTGTACACAATAGCCGAGTTATAAAAAAATCAACTAATGTACACTCTTTCACGCAAATACTTATGCATGGGGAGAGGCAGCTTGTACCTGTGTTAAATGTCTGAAGGGGGACATGGTCTGATTCTGATCTTCATAGCTCACTTTTGGGTGTGAATTGCTTGAAGCGGATAGCTCTGGAGAGCTCAGTTGGTTAGAGCAGGGGTCAGCAAACTGTTTCAGCTGGGGGCCCTCAGACCTTGTGGGGGGCCAGACTGTATTTTGAAAATAATAATAATGAATGAATTCCTATGCCCCACAAATAACCCAGAGGTGCATTTTTAATAAAAGCACACGTTCTACTCATGTAAAAACATGCTGATTACCGGACTGTTCTCAGGCCGGATTGAGAAGGTGATTGGGCCGGATCTGGCCCCGGGCCTTAGTTTGCCCACCCATGGGTTAGAGCATGGTGCTGATAACCCCAAGGTTGCAGGCTTTTAGACTAAATGATCCACAGGGTCCCTTCCAATTCTACATGATTCTACTTCATTAACAAAGTACTATGGATCCTTTGATTAACTATAGATAAAACTGTCTGGTTTCTTTTCGGGGCTGGGGGTGTGTTTTAATGATTGGACAGCCTCCATAGATATTGTTTTGCTGCCTTATAACCAAGCCGATGGCTATTTTTTTATATATATATTTCAAAATGGGAGGGCTTAAAATGAAAGGCAATTGATTTTGCTATGCCTAGCAAAATTGGCTGTGACTTCCTTCTGAGTTACTGCCTCTAAGGAGTTCTTTTACATGATTTCAGTGAAGTGACATTATTGGGAACAGATGTTTTTGGAAAGAGGATGAAGAAATTTCAAAAGCTTGAAATGTGTCAAGCTTCCTGCCATAGTGTTGCCCCCTCGCATTTTGACAGTCTCTGTTAATGGTAAATGCCAGGATATGACGGGGTTTTATTCAGGATGTAAATGTTGAGTCATCATTCTGGGGGTACACCTCACAATCAAATAAATTATGTATATTTAAAAATAAAAACTATACATGTCATTTCCTCCTTTAAATTTTGCCCAGGCATAACTCATAATGGCAAACATTAACCATTTTGTGTTCAGTTTTACTTCACCATATCTTCTTCAGCCTGTTCTCCAATGCTTTTGAGTTATTCTCTCTATGCAACTCATGGCTCTCTCTAAACAGTTCATAAATTTCCATAGCATATGGCAGTGGATGAAAATTTGGGGAACCTAGGAAGAAGAAAGATTTACGAAATAGGACTCCTCATATTTATTACAAGGGGTTCTGTGGCACACTGAAAGAAAATTCCAGAATCTGTATTTTCACAATTCTATATTCGGCCAAGCAAAATGTTACAAAAAAGTGTGCAACGTGTCTGAGTTCTCCATAATTCTTCATCAGGTTAGAAGGGAAAGAAAATGGAGATGGCGGCAAGGGGGAGCTGGTTGATGCTGGAATTGTTAGAATTCCTGCTTCATGATTGCAGTCATGGGATTGTTGTCTTTCACATTACGGTATATGTTTTGACTCCACAGAGTGGGAAGTGACGGAGACAGGATGTTTGTGTTACTGTGTTCCGTGAAGTGGACTATTGTCCTTTGTTCTTTTTCTCTTTGCTGTCTGATGCTAGAGAGAAAGAGAGGGAGGGAGCCATGTTGCAGTGCTCCGTGTGTGTGTGTATATATGTAAATAAAGTAGATTAGCCAAAATGCTGAGTTGCTGAGGTCTGTCACGCGAGTTGCACAAACTCTGCGGATCCCTAAGTGTGCCAGTGTCAGTTGGCATCAGTCGCTGTGATGTTTGGACTGAAGAAAGCTTATGAAGCTCCCGAACAATTGACCAGGACTGAGGGAACATGCCAGTCGGGCACATGTCTCTGCCAGGGTCCTACTCGAGTGTAGGCTGAACTCCTGACAGGAATCACGAGAGGACTCTGCTTTTAATCATGATTTTAGGAGAGGTTGATGGCTGTGTGCTTTACAGATTCTTAGGTGCACTTAGAAATGCTGGGATGGAAGGAGAAGCATGTGGTTTAGGACAGGTGAGTTTCTCTATTTCTCATCTTTAGTTCAATTCTCTACATTTCTGCATCAGTTTCTGATTTCCTTTTAAAATTCCTCAACGTTTTAGTAAAATTTTCTCCTAATTACACATGCAGTTTCCCCTAGGATACACATTCTTGCCAGCAGTTTCTCCTAACAGAACACATTTTTGTACCATTTTCACTAATGCAGGCATTTAAATGCACACTTTAGTACATCCGTTTTTGTACACATTGGATGGTATTCTACCGAGCTTTACTCCGAGTAGACCCAGTAAAATCAATGGACATGACTATGGCGGAGTCCTTAATTTCCATTTGAGTAGAGTAGATCCATTAGAGTAGAGTAGATCCATTAGAGTAGAATGAGAGTAGATCCATGGATCTACTCTAAGTAAAACTTAGTTGCAAACTAAGTTATTTGGCTGAACAACTGCATTGCAAAATTCTGTGTGAATGTCAAAGGATGGCTGTACTGTATTTCAATCCACATATTTTCTGGGAAAGGGCAGACTAGATGAGTTTGCTTTTAAATGAAAACTGGATCATCCCCCCCCCTTCCCACCATGCCTGCATACCATGTCCATTTCTAAAAACATAAAATATGGCTGTTATTTCCCAGCTCTGTATACTTCCATAGATGAAACATGCCTTATTTTAAACTTTTTTTTTATAGTCTGGTGGGCCAGACTATATTTTGAAAGGGAAAAAAATGAACAAATTCCTATGCCCCACATATAACCCAGAGATGCATTTTAAATAAAAGCAAACATTCTACTCATGTAAAAACACGCTGATCCCTGGACCATCCGCAGGCCGGATTGAGAAGGCGATTGGGCCGCATCTGGCCCCTGGGCCTTAGGTTGCCTATCCCTGAACTGTATGTTGAGTTACCCTGGAGCAGGCTGTCCTCTTAAGCAAGCCTCGTGCTTGTGCCTAATTTTTCCTGCTTAGAAAAGAGCAGCAATATATTTCCATGCCTATTATCCTTGCATTTTTTCATAGCTCCTGTGTATTTGAATACAGAGCATTTTATGTATATTCAAATAGTTGTATGGCAAATGGAAAGCAAGAGAGTGATTGGATTGAGAGGCAAATGAGGATGATTTATTTTAGCTCAGATACACCCGCCATTTAAACGCCATTCATTCCTATTGCCAGTCTGCTGACTGAAAGAGCATTGCTCCAGCTCTTAAAATTCAAAATACGATGTAAACCACTCTGTCTTAAATCAATCAATCCCCCACTACCATCATTCAACACACACAAACATACTTGCAGTCATGATCCATGCAAGTTAAAAATATGAAGATAGTCTCCCCAGCACAGACTTCCTATAAGAAGAAGAAGAGGAGTTTGGATTTGATATCTCACTTTATCACTACCCGAAGGAGTCTCAATGCGGCTAACATTCTCCTTTCCCTTCCTCCCCCACAACAAACATTATGTGAAGTGAGTGGGGCTGAGAGACTTCAGAGAAGTGTGACTGGCCCAAGGTCACCCAGCAGCTGCAGGTGGAGGAGCGTGGAAGCGAACCCGGTTCACCAGATTACGAGACTACCGCTCTTAACCACTACACCACACTGGCTCTCTATAAAACATACAAACCCGAGTTGCATGCATGTATATGTATAGCATCTTGCCTTGGTGCTGTAAATTAAATTAAACCATGTCGTAACATTACAAAAATCAGACGGTGCATTTTGTTTGCTTGGCCAGCTCTTTTGGTCTCCTTGGAGCAAGGGTAACTAGATTGTGCCACATTCAGGGTTTTGAATGTGTGTACACTGATCCATTTTTCAGCATAATGCCGGCATACCTCATAAGCTGCTTAGCTAGTAACATCACCAGCTTTTCCCCCAGGAGGCTCAGACCTTTTAAACTCCAGCTTCTTCCCAGCTTGGTGGGTCAGCGGTGCTAATTGTCCAGTTCAGGTCTCCAGCTAGTCTCGCGCCACAGCCATAATCACGCCGTGTTATACATTGTATGCCTGCGGCTATGTTTTTTTGAATGCATGTGTTGTGTATTCTGAGGAGCGAGGAGGAGGGGGAGGCGGGTGGATAGTTATGTGGTGTAGAATCCAGTAATACTTTTTAAAGGAGTCGCTGAGCAATCCTGTATTCTCTGTGATTCCTTGTTGTTGTTTGAATCATACAAAACATATAGACCCACTTGCACCATGTGTCTACATTTTGCCGATTTCTCATAGTTTTGTGTCAATTTAAATGCTAATTTTCTATGACAGTCAGTCATCAGTCTATGAAAGCCAGACATATTGTTGGAATAGGAGTAGAATAACATATGCGGGTGGCACTGTAGTCTAAACCACTGAACCTCTTGGGCTTGCCGATCAGAAGGTTGGTAGTTTGAATCCCCGTGATGGGGTGAGTTCGGGTTGCTCTGTCCCAGCTTCTGCCAACCTAGCAGTTCAAAAGCACGCCAGTGCAATAGATAAATAGGTGCCACTGTGGTGGGAAGGTAAACAGCATTTTTGTGCACTCTGGTTTCCGTCACAGTGTTCCTTTGTGCCAGAAGCGGTTTAGTCATGCTGGCCACATGACCCAGAAAGCTGTCTGTGGACAAACGCCGGCTCCATTGGCCTGAAAGCGAGATGAGCGTGGCAGCCCCGTAGTTGCCTTTGACTGGACTTAACCGTCCAGGGATCCTTTACCTTTTTTTCTTTTTTCTTTTTTCTTTTTTTTAGAGTAACATAGTGGCTGGGGCAACCCAGTCAGATGAATGGCATATAAATATATTATCATAATCATCATCGTTATCCTTACAGCTTTCCAAATAAACATAGAGAATTTTTGTAGATTTGGGTTCTCTCTCTCTCTCTCTCTTCCCCCCCCATCTCCCTCCCTCCCTCCCTCCCTCTCTTCCTCTCTCTCTCTCTCTCTCTCTAATGTGGCATTGCCACATACCGGAAGTGGTATCTAAAGCGTGGGGGGGGGAGAGATAACCTGTGTCCAAGCTGGTAGGATTCCCATGGATTCTGGGCGTGAAACTGGTTCTGTCAGTGATGGGGACCCAGATGTTGTTAGAACTATGAACCCATCTTCCCTTGACTACTGGGAAAGATGGGTCTTGAGCTGACAGATGTTGGAGTTCAACAACAGCTTAGCCACATGCTCCCCACCCCTAGTCATGTTGGTTTCTGCTTTTCTTTCATTTCCATTGAAAGGACCCTGAAGCCCTATGGCACTTATGGGTTCTACCTAGCCACAATTTGCAGCCACCTAAGACTTAACCTCTGGTGTTAATACTTGGGGAGAAGTTCATTCTGTATGTATCTTTCCGTTCCCTTAGAGGTAAGACAGTTGGACCATGGTTTCATCATGGCGGCACCTTCTCCTCCAGCTTTCTCTAACCTGGTTCCCTCCAGATGTGGCTGGACTACCTCCAATGATCAGGGATGATGGGAGCTGTAGCCCAGTAACATCTGGGGGTAACAAGCTTGGGGAAGGCTGATCTATGCTATGGAATAGGTTTTCTAGCTTGGTTTCTTTGGCACTTAATTTGCTGAGCTGTCCACTGAGATCTCTTTTTCTGGTCAGCCTTTACAGGAGAGAGACTGATGGAACAATCAGGGACAAACTATTCCACCTGCCTTGTTCCACCCCCTCTGCCTTTAAAAGGAGGAGCTGCTTTTTAAGTACTTATTCTTGCTCTCTGTTAATATTTTTGTGGGGAATAAACCGTCGCCTTTTTGTCAGGAAAATGTGAATATTAATAATTTGAAATGCTGAGATTTGATCCACATGTAAGCTGCATTGGGTTTCCATGATGGTGGGATGTAAATGTGGAAGAATAAATGAGCAAAATGCAATAATTCCTGTACATTTCCCTTTTAGATGCCCATGCTTTCTCTCTCTCTGCAAATGTATGCACTCAAGAGGATAAATAGCAGCATTGTTTTCAAAAGGAAATGTTGCCGGAGGATTTCAAAGACTGTAATTATTTTGGAATAATTAGCATCCGATGGCAAGAATTAAATTTTTTGTGCATTCTGTGGCCACCGTTAAAAATTAAGAACACTTGCACCCTGAATTTATGCAGAAAATTCGAACGGGTGTGTCTGTCAATGGTAGACTTGAATCGGAATTGGTAACTAAGGTTACATTCACACCGAATACTTAAAGCAGAGTCCGTCCCCCCAAAAAAAGAATTCTGGGAACTGTAGTTTAGTGCTCATAAATCTACAGATCCCAGGATTCTTTGCAGGTAAGCAATGTGTTTTAAATGTGTGGTGTGGATGTAGCCTAAATAGAGTGCATTTGTCTGGCCTGCTTGGACAATGGGGCAATTGTTAACTCTGATGGTGTCTTCTTTTGTATCTGATAGGTCATTGCTTGTGAACAGCAGTATGACTACTCCTATGATGCTCGCTGCGACGTTTGGTCTCTTGGGATCACAGCCATTGAGCTGGGTGACGGGGATCCGCCTTTATTCGACATGCATCCCGTGAAAACACTTTTCAAGATCCCAAGGTACGGCACTAGGTGGCTCTCTTAGCTTGCTAGATTGCCATTCCTCACACAGACAGCAGCATTTCAACAGGGAAATGCAAAGGTGAAATTTGGTACACTATTGCATCATAAGTTAACCCTGATTGAGAAATGCTACTATTAAGACCTTTAAAGCCTTAAATGGCCTCAACCCAGTATACCTGAAGGAGCGTCTCCACTCCTATTGTTCTGCCCAGACACTGAGGTCCAGCTCCGAGGGCCTTCTGTTGTTTCCCTCCCTCCGAGGTTACAAGGAACCAGGCAGAGGGCCTTCTCAGTAGTGGCGCCCGCCCTGTGGAACCCTCCCATCAGATATCAAAGAAATAAACAACTATCTGACTTTTAGAAGACATCTCAAGGCATCCCTGTTTAGGGAAGCTTTTAAGGTTTGATGAATTATTGTATTTTAATATTTTGCTGGAAGCCGCCCAGAGTGGCTGGGGAAACCTAGCCAGATGGGCGGGGTATAAATAATAAATTGTTGTTGTTGTTGTTGGATTCTTGCTTGCCCTGATCTACATGCAAGTAGTGCATTCTCCCAGAATAAGAACATATAATATTTCCATAGGTTGTTTTTTATATTAAGCTTTCTCGCTATTTCTCTATGTAATAAAAATGCAAGGTTGTCATCACACCACTGGAGGATTTGTAGTGCCAGATCCTGGATTTGCAGGGCAGGGGAGCAAAAGTGAAGGCAGGGTGTACAACAACAGTGGCCTGTAGTATGGGAGCAAGAAGGGAGGGACACTGAGCGGGGGAAAGTGGTGATTTCAAACAACAGCGGGTTTAAGTAAAGCAGGGATGGAGGAAACTGAGAGGGAAATGGTGCTTTGGGCAGATGTTTGAGTACAGGGAGTTAGGAGTAGTTGTGTTTCAGTGTCTCTCCCTTCTTACTGCACTTAAACTTTCCCCCCTTCCATTTCTCAGCAGCCTCTTGTGAGAAAGGTAAAGAACACAGAGTCCTCAAATATTCCATGGTACCTTCCTACAATCATGTATTTCACTCCTGGTACCGAGTGTGGTTTTCAATATGAAGTTCCAGATTCAGTGTGGCAATTAAGATTACATATTTGATTAACAAGTAAAGTAAAGGTAAAGAGACCCCTGACCATTAGGTCCAGTCAAGGACAACTGTGGGGTTGCGGTGCTCATCTCGCTTTACTGGCTGAGGGAGCTGGCGTACAGCTTCCAGGTCATGTGGCCAGCATGACTAAGCCGCTTCTGGCGAACCAGAGCAGCACATGAAAACGCCGTTTAACTTCCCGCCGGAGCGGTACCTATTTATCTACTTGCACTTTGACATGCTTTCGAGCAACGGGAGCTCACCCCGTCATGGGGATTCAAACTGCCGACCTTCTGATCAGCGAGTCCTAGGCTCTGTGGTTTAACCCACAGCGCCCCCCATATATGTACAACACTGATGGGCTGAGCTGAACCTTCTCTGACTGAACAAGGTATCTGACAGGCTGGCTCTTAGCATCCCATTCATCTTAAAGAGACAGTAGCGTATATCATCCTGGAGTGTTTGCGCAAAGAGGACTGCGGGGAGGGGAGACATGGAAGTGGCTTTAGAAACAGGAATGGGACAATCAAGCTTAGTAGTTGCAAGGGGAAGCCCTAAGATGTCAATGTGGGGGGAATGGCAGTGGGATTGGTGAGCAGAGTGAACAGGTGCACAGCCCCTAGTAACAAATCTATAGCAAGCATGCCGTAGAATGTTTAAGATGAGCTCATACTGGATATACCATTTGTTTCCAAAGAAGTAAAGGCCGCTACCGAAAATTTACAGCACATTACAAGGTTATTTTGATGGGGGGAAAGGTCTTGTGTTATTATGCAGCAAAGGCAATTTTGAAACTGTTATGTGTGTCACATCAGTTGCACCCTTCTCTTACTGCTTATTTACACATGAAAAATATGAAACGCTTTCTTGCCATTCCTGAATATAAATGAGCATTTGAGTTCACATGTTGTTAGGTGGTTGTCTTGTTTCCACCTGGCCGAGGGACCCGGGATTATAAAGACCATTAAGGAATATGAATGAAAGATGGGGACAGTTGTAACAAAAGAAGGATGGCATCTCTTAAGCATTTGCCCCCAGTTGATTGCCAGCTGGTATATGCCGGCTTCTTCCATATTCCATTGTGGAAAGGGAAAGATAATTACTTGCTACTAGCAAATTGAAAGCTTAGGCAATGAAAATATTTGACCTTTTATTATCTGTACAATCGCACAATTACCATGGGGCGTAAAAAAAAAAAGAGAATTCTCCTGATTGCTATTTGCATTTCTGATTAGGTCTATTTATATGCAGATGAGGCTCTCCAACATTCTGCATCGTATTATCTCTGTTGCACAACCCAGACTGTGTCCCCCCTTCAAAAATTATTCAAACTTAAGCAGCAATTCATCTCTCTCTCTTTTCTCTACCTCTCTCTTTTGCCCTTTGCACATGTGTAAAACAGGCTGTAGCAATTAAAGCGGTGAGGGAAGCTTCAAATTTCTAAACTAGTACCCATAAATTTTTATCAGATAGAGGCTGTAAACAGCTTTAAAGAACAACAGTCATGATGAAGTACTGTAAAATATCAGCAGGTGATAGGAAGAAATATGGAACAGGACATGGGAATGGTTGTCTTTCAGTCTATTATTTATCTCTTTCTTCCCCCAAAACTGCATATAAATCTGCATGACGAAATAATATATTGTGGTGGCATGTCTTATTTCCATAGGACAAAATACTGAATTTATTAAGTAAGCTCCTAACCATTCCTGTTTTTTATTCTTCACCAAATCTTTGTAATGTCTGAAGCTCAATCCTAGCTAGGAGTAAATACTGCTTATAGGATGTTAAGTGATGATAGGGACGCAGGTGGCGCTGTGGTCTAAACCACTGAGCCTCTTGGACTTGCCGATCAGAAGGTCAGCAGTTCGAATCCCCACAACGGGGTGAGCTCCCGTTGCTCTGTCCCAGCTCCTGCCAACCTAGCAGTTCGAAAGCATGCCGGTGCAAGTAGATAAATAGGTACTGCTGTGGCGGGAAGGTAAATGGCGTTTCCATGAGCTCTGGTTTCTATCACAGTGTCCTGTTGCACCAGAAGCAGTTTAGTCATGCTGGCCACATGACCCGGAAAGCTGTCTGTGGACAAACGCTGGCTTCCTCGGTCTGAAAGTGAGATAAGCGCCTCAACCCCAGTCACCTTTGACTGGACTTAACCATCCAGGGGTCCTTTACCTTTACATTAAGTGATGAAGGGCCATTTAGAAATGGAATAAATAACCATCAGTAGCATCATAATATAGAGCATCCATGAAAAGACATGATAACTCCAGGACGTGGCTCAGGCATGTTGACTAGGCATTAATTGTCAAAGGACCACATTTCCACAATGTTCTTTGGAGAGACTTATGGCTAAAATTAAAAACGCTAAATACAAACATTATGTTTCCCCCTGGGTTCTCCAAAGATCGCTGGCTTCAAGGTAGGCTCCTCTAGTAGCCAGAGGCATTGCAGTTTCCAAAACAGATGCCTCTACCCTGAGAAAAATAACTATGTCTCCCTTGTCTAGCCAGATATCCCCCAGTCTCTGCATAGCATTACCAGGCTGGTTCTGTAAGAAGGGTGGGCAAAGAGTTGGGGAATGAAGCAACAATATCAGTGTGTTCACCTGCTGCCCCCAGTGGATTATTAGGAAATTGTAGGTGAAGGTATTGGCAGTTGCCTAGCAACCTTCAGATGCCATATTTTCATCCACCAGTACAATAGTCTATATATGTCTCCAAGTAAAACACGCAGAGCATATTCTTCCTTTGCAGCAACTTGCCCACTATATCAGGGAAGAGGGAAAGGGTGTCACGATGAGAAAATTTTAATGTAGCCCCTGCTCCCTCACAATATCCTGACTCTGACTTCAGGAAAGTTAAGTTGCTCAGAGAATATCTACTGCCCTCAAAAGGATACAACTGGGATATTGAACCGGGGCAGCTTCCGGAAGCTTCCATGCAGCTGGATATCTTGGGGGACTTCAGGAGGGAAGGAATTCGGTCTCTCTCTGCCAACTAGTCTTTCTGTCCAGATTTCACTGATAGCTCCCACTTGGAACATGCTGGGCCTCCATTCTCCTTTCTTCTTCTTTGGCAATCACTCATAGCCAAGGAAGTTCCAAACCAGCTGTTGGCGCTATGCCTCCAGATCTTTGGACTTGTTGTAGCATCTGAACACCTTCACACTTTTAAACAAAACACCTTCACACTATTCAGACAGAAGTCTTCTGGGATACTTATTTCCAGCACATCAATTTATTTCAAAAACAAATGCTTTGGGAATGGTTTTTTTTCTTCATTTGAAAATACTCACAACATATCCCAATGGTCTTCTTCTTCTTTGGCGGTCACTCATAGCCGAGTAAGATTGTCTTCCATGCAGGAGTGGCAGGCGAAGTTGACAGAATATGCAGAACTTGCCAAACTGTCAGGGAGGATCCGGGACCAGGGAGATCAAAGATACCAAAATAACTGGAGTAAATTTATTGAATATTTAAAGAAGAATTGTAAAGAGGTCAAGACACTAGCAGGATTGACATAATACCTCCAATGTATAATAGTACTAATTTGAGAATGATGTGTGTGATGGAAAGAGGATAAATATACCAGTTGTGGGGAGGGAGGGGGGTCGCGACTCGGCAGAGTCAAAGGAAATGTATGGTGCTATTACAATTTGTTGGAAAAGAATATGTAAGGAAAACAATAAAAATTCACTTGGAGAAAAAAAAAGATTGTCTTCCATGAACATGGTTTTAACAGTAAGTGACTGTGGAGGCCAATTCTGGATCCACATGTCCTTCCACAATGGGGACATAGGTTTCGGGGCAGGAGTTGATCGTGGTGAGGATTTGCCAAACGTGCCTTCCTATTAGCTCGTTTCTCCCTTTCGTCCTGAGTTCGAGTGTCTCCAAAGCCCTTGACACCTTTGGTAAAGGCTGTTCTCCATTATAGCCTGGCTGATCAGAGGGGCCATTATTATTATTATTATTATTATTATTATTATTATTATTATTAGCATAAGCATAAACATTTCTTTGTGATTTCTGTCCAGGCCTTTTGCTCACAAATTTCTTTGATTGGAGGTAGATCTAGGGTTCAGCTTTGTGCAGTGGCGTAGCGTGGGTTGTCAGCACCCGGGGCAAGGCAAGTAATTTGCGCCCCCTAACCCGTGGATTTGCGCCCCCTAACCCTAACTCCCAGATGTTGCTCCCGGTGCGGCCGGCCCCCCCCTGCACCCCCCACGCTACGCCACTGGCTTTGTGTCCCCCTCAATATAACTTCTCCTGTTCCCTTAGAATGGTTCCTTCCCTCCCCCAACAAAACGCCACCACCTCTTGATATCTTAAAAGTGCTAATCGTTTTGCTAAAATATATTTACATAGAAATGAGGCTAGAGAAATGAGGCTAGTTCTGAAATCTGCAGCTGAAGAGGGCTGCATTAATGACAGTAACATAGTATAGAGTTGGGCCTCATTTTGTCTGGAAATAGAGGGAGGCAGCTGAGTTCAGAATCAGGACAGGCAACAATATGAAGTATTGATTTGCTGTACCTGACTCATTTTTGCGAAGCATTCTCTTTTCCTATTATTTTGACTTCATTAATTCTGTACGGTCGTTTTAGCTGACTGGACTGATCTGCCTTCTAATTGAGGGGCTGTAAATGCCAATCACAAGCCAAGGGACTGAGCACCATTTGTTTTCAGCAACCTAAAAATTATTTCACCTCTATTGCCTTACGGTAGTAGCTGTTGCTGATTTATATTTTGCACACTTCTAGCAATTTCTGGAGGATATGATCTTAGCCAGGTGAAAATAGGGGCAGTCCTGGGCACGAGTACTTATTTAAGGCTGTTCAGGATGAAATCTGGTGTGGCTCAGAGGTAAAGCTTGGTGGATTTGTAGGGAATGAGGGTGGGGAAATGCGTGAGTCCAAGGTTTGCATAGGCTCATTCCCATCATGATAAACCACAGGCTTGAGCGTAGGCCTGGATCAATGTTAGTGGGCACAGCACTCTGCATACTTTGGAGCTACGCAGAGTTCTTCATGACATGACACAGATCTAATGAACAGTTCTGTGTAAATGGAAACTGTATAAACTGCTGCACCTCCAAAAATTGACTCACAACTAATCGTATCAGCAGTATGTTAACATATGGCAGGGAGAAATTCCTTATATTCCTAAATAAGAAAATAGCAATGAGCTCAGTAGGAGATGGAGAAAGCCTTCTCGGTGGACAGAGCATTGGTTTCATACTACAGATAGCTTATGTCCTGCCCAATGCTTTGTTTGGGTGAAACACGCTGTCAGGCATGGTGCTCCCATTCCAATAATCACCATAATATGTAGAAAATAATAAGGAACTGGAACTGTGCATCCCACAGTAAGCTTTAAATGGTAAAGGGACCCCTGACCATTAGGTCCAGTCATGGCCGACTCTGGGGTTGCGGTGCTCATCTCACTTTATTGGCTGAGGGAGCCAGTGTACAGCTTCTGGGTCATGTGGCCAGCATGACTAAGCCGCTTCTGGCGAATCAGCGCAGCGCACGGAAATGCTGTTTACCTTCCCGCTGGAGTGGTACCTATTTATCTACTTGCACTTTGACGTGCTTTCGAACGGCTAGGTTGGCAGGAGCAGGGACCGAGCAACGGGAGCTCACCCCATCGCGGGGATTTGAACTGCAACCTTCTGATCGGCAAGTCCTAGGCTCTGTGGTTTAACCCACAGTGCCACTCGCATCCCTTACAGTAAGCTTTGGTTCATCGCAAATGTTATATTCACACCTTCTAGTATGTGTCCTCCAGAAGATGGCATTGAATCCCATTCAGCCAAAAGAGACGCAAATTGTTCTGCCCCGCTGTATTTGTGCGTAATGCAACAGATGTAAAAATCACACCAGATGAACAAAAAAAATTACATAATTACCCAAACCAGCCATCCGTGGGCTCCAGCTTTAGTTACCTTACACATGTGCAGTGTCAATAGCATGGACACAAACCCAAATATTTCTTTAAAATCCGGACAGCTGAAGGGTTGGGCTTTTCCTGTCAAGATGGAGGTTTTTGCTCGTGTTTGTAGAGGGAAGTGAGGGGCAGATGGGGCTCGTCCACCTGGGAGGGTAGCCTATCTAGGAGAAGAAAAACTCTGATTCTAAACATCTGCTGCCTCTTCAGGAGGAGAAAAGGCTATGGAGTAAACCCTACACAAATCTAGAGCAGAGTCCCTAAGACGGTTGGATGGCGATTTGTATGCCTCCATGTTTTGCTTTTCTATTCTTTGGATCGTATCAGCAAGGCCAAGATGGGGGTCTTGTCGTCTGAGGAACCCAGGACCTTCATACACATTGCCCTGGCTTGCACCTTGGGGAGCTCACTTTGGTGCGGCTAACACAGCAGTTTGACTTCACCCCCAGAAGTGCACTCATTTGTCTCTTGAGACAGACAGATGCCAGCTACTCAGAACATCATTGGCTGCCCCATGTAAATTGAGGTCCAGCTCAGAGGGCCTTCTGGTGGTTCCCTCCCTGCGAGAAGTGAAGTTATGGGGAACCAGGCAGAGGGCCTTCTCGGTAGTGGCGCCCTCCCATCAGATGTCAAGGAAATAAACAACAATCTGACTTTTAGAAGACATCTGAAAGCAGCCCTGTTTAGGGAAGTTTTTAGTGTTTGATCTTTTACTGTGTTTTTAATGTTCTGTTGGGAGCTGCCCAGAGTGGCTGGGGAAACCCAGCCAGATGGGTGGGATATAAATTAATAATAATAATAATAATAATAATAATAATAATAATAATAATAATAATAATAATGGCAGTTGGAGGGAAAGCTGTGGCTGTTCTGTTGCCTGTGCTCCTTTCAGCAACTATGTTGCAGATCCCCCTGATGACCTCCAGATGTTGTGGACTGCAACTTCCACCAACCCCAGCCAGCCAGCATGCACCAACATCTGGAGAGCCCCAGCTTGGCAAAGGCCGTTCTAATAAATCAAAGATGGCAGTAACACCAAACAAGAAGGCAGAGGTCTTAAGCTCAGCATCAGTTTTGCAGCATCAGTTTCAAGGTCTTGATGGTTTTTATGGCAACTATGCATCTTTGCGGCTGTATCGATTTTGAAATGTGATTTGGTGCTCTGAGCAACTAATCCTTTCTTCTGACCAAAGACCAGTTCACTTTTTCCTTCCACTCACTGTCAGAAACAATTACGTTTTATTCATAGCACCAATACATCTAATTATGAAGCTGTTGTACATTAGACACTCTATGCCTTTTCTACTGCAACATAAGGTAAAGGTAAAGGGACCCCTGACCATTAGGTCCAGTCGTGGCCGACTCTGGGGTTGCGGTGCTCATCTTGCTTTACTGGCCGAGGGAGCTGACGTTTGTCTGCAGACAGCTGCCGGGTCATGTGGCCAGCATGACTAAGCCACTTCTGGCGAACCAGAGCAGCACACGAAAACGCCGTTTACCTTCCCGCCGGAATGGTACCTATTTATCTACTTGCACTCTGAGGTGCTTTCGAACTGCTAGGTTGGCAGGAGCTGGGACAGAGCAATGGGAGCTCACCCTGTCATGGGGATTCGAACCGCCGACCTTCTGATCGGCAAGTCCTAGGCTCTGTAGTTTAACCCACAGCGCCAACCGCGACTGCAACATAATGTTGCTTTTATTCATTCCATCACTTTTGTATACCTCAGTCATTAACCCTTTCCCTAAAAATTTCACAAGCATATCTCAGCTGAAAAATATATTTATCTCCCTGATGTATTGCTTTGCACAAGATAAACGCTGAAGAATTTATTAACCCTATTTTTCTTTTGAAGGGTCAGTTCAGCACTGGATAATCATTTGCTTGTATGTGCAAGCATACACTGAGAGGTGTTTATATGTGCAGGCATATACACAGAGATGGATGAGGTTAAAAATATCAAATCCCCAATTGTCAAATTTGCTAGATCTGACCACCTTCATAATTTAGACCCTTCTATTGAAGATTTGAAAATATATTCTAGACAGATGACATGTTAACAGAATCATTTCATGGTTGAGTGTCTTCACAGTATGATTTATCTTTACCTTTAGGCAATGGAGGTCCCTGTTTGGGAGATTTATGAGCTAGGCCCCAAAATCTATTTTGATGACATGGAATGTGTGTGTTTATTGGGGGAGGGGGGAAGAGAAAAATCAAACCTTAGCATTTGCTTTAAATACTAGGTTTCCTTCTCACGATCAGTTACGCAAGCCAGCCTTGTTCATGTAACTTCTGCCCTTCTTTTTGATGAATATAATTAAAAGGATTGCGCCCTGGTTGTTGTGTACGGACTTGACAGAACAACAAGCATTGTAGGTCTCAGACCAACTTTGTATGGAGACCAAACAAAATTGGATTAGTGCATGAACAAATAGAATAAAGAATGCAGACATCTCCTTTTTTGTGTGCAGCAGAGCCCAGAGCATTGCCTGCTTTCTGGGTTTGCTGCTAAATAAGCTTTATGTGCACTGGGGAAGTCAACTGGTTAATCTTGTCAACAAATTGCCCAGACTTGGAGAGTGCTGTGGGTTTAGCAACAGTGAGATTGGTTCTCTTGGGTCACGTGACTTCCAGCTTCATGACAATTCTAGTTTATGCTGTCTGGTCTGTGTTCTGCCTTGAACTCTCTGGACTTCTTTTCTCTGGTTAGTGAGCCCAGTGGCATGGCAAATAAGGGGGGGGGGCATCTGCAGAACACCCCGTTCAAGCCTCATGGGGAAAAACAGCGTCCCTACAGTGCATTCCAACCCTGAGTGAATTCAGCGTGTGTGGAGTTTGAGAGTGGCAGAGCTCACCTCCTGATAATTGCCTCTAGGTAGATGGATCTATTTGCAATAACGAATTTTGCAATGTGTTTAGAGATACAGTGGTACCTCGGGTTAAGAACTTAATTCGTTCTGGAGGTCCGTTCTTAACCTGAAACTGTCCTTAACCTGAGGTACCACTTTAGCTAATGGGGCCTCCCGCTGCATGATTTCTGTTCTCATCCTGAAGCAAAGTTCTTAACCCGAGGTACTATTTCTGGGTTAGCGGAGTCTGTAACCTGAAGCGTCTGTAACCCGAGGTACCACTGTAAAAGTTTGGCCTGGGGGAGAGAGATTGGAGGCGGAATCTGAGATCTGAGACCAGTATACCTGAAGGAGCGTCTCCACCCCCATCCTTCTGCCCGGACGCTGAGGTCCAGCGCCAAGGGCCTTCTGGCGGTTCCCTCACTGTGAGAAGCCAAGTTACAGGGAACCAGGCAGAGGGCCTTCTCAGTAGTGGCGCCCGCCCTGTGGAACGCCCTCCCACCAGATGTCAAAGAGATAAACAACTACCTGACATTTAGAAGACATCTGAAGGCAAGTTTTTAATGTGTGACATTTTGGTGTATTTTTAAACATTGTTGGAAGCCACCCAGAGTGGCTGGGGAAACCCAGCCAGATGGGCGGGGTACAAATAATAATAATAATAATAATAATAATAATAATAATAATAATAATAATAATAATTATTATTATTATTATTATCTTCCCTAGTCTTAAAACTCCGGCAGAAGAATTCTTGTGCCATAATGCTAGCCACGTATTAGAGATAAGCATGAGGAGAAATCTGAATTCATATTTTCAAATTGGGCTATGAACATTTCAGCTATCCGGGTTGGGACTACAGTGGTGCCTCGTAAGACGAAAAGAATCCATTCTGTGATTCTCTTCGCCTAGCGGTTTTTTTCGTCTTGCGAAGCAAGCCCACTGAGGGATTAGCGGATTAGCGCTATTAGCCCTATTAGCGGCTTTTAGCGGCTTATCTGCTGATCGGATCAGCTGATAAGCGGATTAGCGGCTTAGAAAAAGGGGGGGAGGAAAAAGACCAGCAGGAACTCGCAAGACATTATCGTCTTGCGAAGCAAGCCCATAGGAAATTCGTTTTGCGAAGCACCTCCAAAACGGAAAACTCTTTCGTCTAGCGAGTTTTCCGTCTTGCGAGGCATTCGTCTTGCGGGGCACCACTGTAGTGCCGAGAGGCTGATCTGGGTAGTTGCTGGGGTCAGCAGTAGACCCAGTCCACACACCAGCCCCTCCTCTCCCTGCCTGGAAGCCAGCGGGTGGTGGCCAAGTCCCCTTTGTGGCAGGAGGCTCATGGGATGCCGGGTGCAAGCCAAGGCCGCCCAAGGGAAGAAGAGAAGGAAGGGCACCCCAGAAGAGAGGGAGGCATGTGAGTAATTAGGCACCATACCTCTACTGTCACACAGTGGTGGCAAAGGAGGAGGCTGGGGTGGCTTGGCATGGTCAATTGAGGGGGGTGGGATATTTTTTGGGGTGCCAATGGGATCTGGGCCCCTTAGAGTTGGTGCCTGTGATGCCTAGAATAAACTTTTCTTACCATTTTGTTCCGCCCAGCAATGTTTATTTATTTACCACCTCAAAGCGTATCTTTGTATCCAATGTTTGCTTTTAAACATACATTTTTAGCACATTTATTCTTTTCTGCTGAATTGTGTAAAGCAAAGCCAGAAAGTGACTCGACGATGATATAAGTAAAAAGGTAAAGGTAAAGGACCCCTGACAGTTAAGTCCAGTCACGGATGACTCTGGGGTTGTGGTGCTCATCTCGCTTTACTGGCCGAGGGAGCCGGCGTTTGTCCACAGACAGTTTTTCTGGGTCATGTGCCCAGCATGACTAAGCCGCTTCTGGTGAAACCAGAGCAGTGCACGGAAACACTGTTTACCTTCCCGCCGGAGCGGTACCTACTTATCTACTTGCACTTTGATGTGCTTTCAAACTGCTAGGTTGGCAGGAGCTGGGACTGAGCAACGGGAGCTCACCCCGTCACGGGGATTCGAACCGCCTTCTGATAGGCAAGCTCAAGAGGCTCAGTGGTTTAGACCACAGCTTAAGTAGCTTTTAGCATTGCAGATGGAACTTTTCTTCAGTGGAGTGGGTAAAGGCTGCCTTGTTTCTTATCTGTGGCGTTGTTAGTGCTGCTTCCCTAAAGTATTTAAAAGGCAGCTGAGGGATTGCCTGCACGTGTATGTTTTCCCCGAAATAAATGCAACTCTCCAGGGAAGGGCAATCCGTGGCCCTCAAAATATTCCAGGATTCCCCATGCCCATCAGGCCCAGCAAGGATGGCCGATATTAAAGGAGTTTCCTCACCCCTGAACTATAAAAGGTGTACAGGACCCCTGACCATTCGGTCCAGTTGTGGCCGACTCTGGGGTTGCGGCGCTCATCTCACTTTACTGGCTGAGGGAGCCGGCATACAGCTTCCGGGTCATGTGGCCAGCTTGACTAAGCCACTTCTGGCGAACCAGAGCAGTGCACGGAAACACCGTTTACCTTCCTGCCAGAGCGGTACCTATTTATCTACTTGCACTTTGACGTGCTTTTGAACTGCTAGGTTGGCAGGAGCTGGGACCGAGCAACAGGAGCTCACCCTGTCGTGGGGATTCGAACCGCCGATCTTCTGATCGGCAAGTCCTAGGCTCTGTGGTATTGATGGAGATATAGTGCAGAATTCACCGATTTACACCTTTACCCATTGGGAAAGCTGGGCAACTGCCCTCTGGCCTTGCTGTATGTAGCTCTTCTCCTGTCTTGTAGACTCTCACACCCTGTTTGGGACACCCAGTTCCTACATAAATTACCACTCTTCAGAAGCTGTTACATAAATGAGCACAAGCTGCTAGGATACAGTAACTGCAATTTTGTTTTGCTCCGGTGGAACACTCCGTGCTGACAAGGTCAGGCTCTTGCAGTCTGAGTGCAGCCAAGTGATGAAGGACACAGCCAACCACCTAAGAGGTGGAGGGTGGACAGCCACTAATTATTCCCCGCCGAGCTAGCCTGCCTATGCATTTGTGACCCTGTTAGATTTACAGGCCATGCCGCTAGAGGGCAGGAGATATCCCTCTAGACTGGGGACATTTTTACAGCAAAAGAAGGGGGCAGGGAGAGAGAGAATTCGCTTTCCCCATGCGAATCAACAACTCCATCAGGTACATGGGCAAGGAAGGAATTACAAAAGCAATTAATTCGAGTTAACTTGCCCAGGAGTAGCATGTTGCATTCTGGAGCTGAAGACGTAAAATTGAGGAGCAGCTAACTCATTTACATCCTCACTCAGTGGCACAGTTCCTTTTCAGACACAGACTTAAGAACCTGTAGTGATGGTGGTAAATGCATTTCTTTACTGTCGCGTAAGATATTAGTGCACCCTAGAGCTTTTCTGAACCCCATAAATTACCACGAAGCAGCTGCAGTAAGTAGAAGGAGAATAGCCAGGCTGCCAAAATGCTAACCTTCTGACCTCCTGAAGTTCCCAACCAGGTTCCATTTAATAGAAAAAAACCCAATGTGAGCTGATGCCTTCCTTTCAGCAGGGCTCTTCCTGGGTCCCAGGTCGATATCTGAGGTTGAATGCTTTTAAATGAAAGTTTTATTATGGCATAAAGCATGGGTAGGCAAACTAAGGCCCGGGGGCCGGATCCGGCCCAATCGCCTTCTCAATCCGGCCCGGGAATCAGCGTGTTTTTACATGAGTAGAATGTGTCCTTTTATTTAAAACACATCTTTGGGGCATTTGTGGAGCCTGCCTGGTGTTTTTACATGAGTAGAATGTGTGCTTTTATTTAAAATGCATTTCTGGGTTATTTGTGGGGCATAGGAATTCATTCACACACACACCCCCCATATAGTTCGGCCTCCCACAAGGTCTGAGTGACAGTGGACCGCCCCCCTGCTGAAAAAGTTTGCTGACCCCTGGCATAAAACTTTCATGAACTACATGGACTAACACACACCCCCAACACACTTTTATATATGCCATATTTTGCTTTCATCAATGAAAGCAGTTTCCTTAGCTGCTAGCTTATATTATACTTTTGTAAACATATAAAAAGACCAAGCTGCTTATGAAAACAGATTCTTAGGGCTCTGCGATGGTGATTTTCTCTTTCTGCAGGGTAGGAGACAGAATGGGGTAATCTGGGAATCAAATTGCTCTATAGAATTTAGGAAGTCCTGCTTTCAATTTATAAATCCCCATCATTACCAAAGATGGTCGAGAGGCTATGAATGCCTTATTAGCTAAGGCCTAGATAGATTTACCTCCTCTTCTAAACAATTTGCCCGAGCAAAAGAGGGGAAAGGCTTCCGAGTACAGAGGAGAAATGGAATGAAACATCACAATTAATTGAGGTACTTTGTAGCCTTGGAAACAGTAAGAGAGCGGTGACATCAGCAACAATTATGTGTAATTTTTAGCTTTAGTTTATCACCAAGGTAACCAGAGCCAGTTTTTCCGCTTGCAGTGTGGGAGAATGTCTTGGGGTAGGGAGAGGGTTATAAAGCAGGGGTCAGCAACCTTTTTCAGCCATGGGTCGGTCCACCATCTCCCTCAGACCATGTGGTGGGCCAGACTATATTTTTTTTTGGGGGGGGGGGAATTGAACGAATTCCTATGCTCCACAAATAACCCAGAGAGGCATTTTAAATAAAAGGGCACATTCTACTCATGTAAAAACACCAGGCAGGCCCCACAAATAACCCAGAGAGGCATTTTAAATAAAATGACATATTCTACTCCTGTAAAAATGTGCTGATTCCCAGACCATTCGTGGGCCGTATTGAGAAGGCGATTGGGCCGCATCCGGCCCCCGGGCCTTAGGTTGCCTAGCCCTGTTATAAACCATATGGCTAAAGAGACTGCTAAAACATCATTCTAACCTGGCCCATTGATTGGATTGCTCAGTACAGTGACTTGGCCCCCAATGCGAGTGCAATTAAAAAGCATTGCATATGAGTCTAAAGACTATCTACAGAAATATTGTAAAATTAATGAATGTTAGAATGATGTTGGATAGAAACTAAGTGGTTTATAGCTGTAATGTTATAAGGGAATATGAGAAAATGGACTATTAATAGGTAAAAACCCAATGCTACAATATTTTAAGATTGAAGACTAGGATAAACAAAGAGGGGAGGGATTTGCTGAACTAACAAACTGAACTGGAATACAGAAAAGGGAGGCGTGAGGAGGTCCGGGAAATAAGCAAATGAAAGATAAGTCATTGAAAGATTGAATTGTTTTTAATTATTTTTATTTTGTATTTTTCTTTTTTATCTTTTTGTAATACTTTGAAAACTTTAATAAATATCTTTTTTAAAAAAAGCATTGCATATGAAGGGATATGAGTTTTTTTTTTAAAAAAAATGCATCTGGGATGTCTCATTCAAACAGGCAAGTCCCTACTTGGTTTTGTGGCAATGCATAGAAATCCTGTAGCTTTCAGGTCCAATGTGTCCAAACTGGCGTATTTGCTACATGGGTGCTAAAAGAAACACATGGCCACTTGGCAGCCTTCAGGCTCATCCTGATGTTATTGCAGAGGTGCGGGGAGCCCACTGCAGTACATCTGCTTCCCGCATAATTCCAGCAAATTGGAAGCCACAGCTCACAAGGGAGGAGGGTCCAATGTGGATCCTTCCCATGGGATCACACCATTGTAGTGTGCCTTCCTAGCTTATGTATGTTCCATACATCATATTCCACTGGATAGCTCAGTCGGTTGGAACATGGTGCTGATAATACAAAGGTCATAGGTTTGATCCCCATATGGGACAGCTGCATTGCAGTGGGTTGGACTAGAGCAGCTGTTCTCATCCTGTGGGTCCCCAGATGTTGTTGGACTACAACTCCCATCATCCCTGAGCTCTGGCCTTGCTAGCTAGGGGTGATGGGAGTTGTGTTCAACAACATCTGGGGACCCACAGGTTGAGAAAGGCTGGACTAGAGGATCCTCTGAGTCCTTTCCAACTCTATGATTTTATGCTGTCTCAGATGTGTTGATCCTATGCATGGCTTGCCGAGACCACATAACACCAGTCCTGAAAGACCTACATTGGCTCCCAGTACGTTTCCGAGCACAATTCAAGGTGTTGGTGCTGACCTTTAAAGCCCTAAACGGCCTTGGCCAAGTATAGCTGAAGGAGCGTCTCCACCCCCATTGTTCTGCCTGGACACTGAGGTCCAGCGCTGAGGGCCTTCTGGCAGTTCCCTCTATCAAGAAGATTTTTTTATTAACCGACCAATCACATCAAATCAAACCAAATTACATAAATTCCAAATTACACAGCCGAATTTTAAATTTTTGTTGGGGGTACCCATATTTCAAGTTCCGAAAGGGATCCAATCAACTTCTTGCTTCTTGCTGCTGTTTTAATGTCCACAAATCTAACCTTATGATGTTCACAGTACTATCCAGTCCTTTCTTATTGTTTTTCCACATCTCTTGTTGTTATTTTCATATATTTTTCCTTTCTCTTTGTGACCTCTGATAGTCTCCACAAGCTGATTAGAACAGTTTGTAATCCTGCGTGGATATTATTTTTTTTATCCAATAGCCATATCCAGACGTTTTCCATATAACATCACTTCCATACATCAAAACAGTCTTAGCGTCATTAATCTTCACCAATCTGCCTCCTTTCTCAAAACCTCTGAGGAGATTCACCAGGAATGCAGTCTGACAAATCCGTTCCTCCTCCTGGCTATAAATCCTTTGGCAAGATGGCGACTCCGAATTAATTGCTGCGCCATTCCAAAAGCTCTTATTGCTTCTCAATCTCCATAAAGCATACTTTTGGTTAAAGTTTATCTCCACACAGACCTTAATCATCCTGCTTGGGTCAGTTCAACTGACGATTATAATGAGGAGGGGTTCTTGTAAATCACATAGAAGGAAAGTAAAAAAGGTCCGTCCCCCCCATTCAGTCCCGTTGTCAACATACCCAGCCTTTGGTGTATCTTCATCGTAAAATATTCCTGTTTCTCCATCCCGTTGTCTTCTTTCGCAGAGGTCACTTAAATTAGCAGACTTCACTCCCCTTCTTCACTTAGAATATGTGCATTTGCTTCTTTTGTAATTAATTATTCCAAATTGCTGCAACTAGTGCGCGACCAGAGACAGCGTCCAGGAGAGCCGAGGTCCACACGGGGGCATTCTGCCTAGGGCCCTCACCCCCTTCTTTCGAATTAGGGGGTGATTTATGGGCACAGCAGTCAAGGGCAGTGTTCCCCATTTCCTTGGGGCAACAAGGGAGGCTGCCTACTCCCATAACAGCCTCTTAATTACCCCGTGTGGGTCGGAGAGATGGTATTGTCGGCCATCTTCAAATGCGCCCCTAGTGCCCCCCCTTCTGGCAGTTCCCTCAGTGCAAGAAGCGAAGTTACAGGGAACCAGACAGAGGGCCTTCTCGGTAGTGGCGCCCGCCCTGTGGAACGTCCTCCCATCAGGTGTAAAGGGAAAAAACAACTATCTGACTTTTAGAAGACATCTGAAGGGAGCCTTGTTTAGGGAAGTTTTTAATGTTTGATATTTTATTGTTTGTTTGCCCAGAGTTGCTGGGAAGGCCCAGACAGATGAGCAGGGTATGTAATTAATAATAATAATAATAATAATAATAATAATAATAATAATAATAATAATAATAATAATAAGTATTATATCATGCATGCCAAGTGCTGTCCCTGAAGGTCATTCCACACACTAAACAAAGAAAAGAAAAGAAAAGCCCACATACATTATTCTACAATAGAAATGGCAATATTCTAACTGCAAAATTGCATTATCTGGACGACTATGTATTTTTGTCGGGCACAGAAACACACCCAACTCATTTGTCTTTCTTTGCCATTTGGCAAATGCTTGTATTTTGCATGCCTGCCGATACTAACAAAAGGATGAAAGAGCAACATATTAATTTGCAACAAAGACACGCATTGATGATAAGCGAGCAGTCATTCAGGTTCCTTTCTTACTGCCGTAGACAGCTTTTAATCCCCATTGCCTCTCAACTCCTTGAAAAAGCAGAATGGCATGTGGGGAAACCATAAAGTTAAGCAGGTTAAATATGTGTTATGAAGCTTGACCACTGGAAATCCTAATTGGGTTTATTCACCTGCATTTGTGAAATGAGCTTCTCCACACACACCTACATAAACGTACCCCACTCCCCGACTACCCCACCCCATCCGACTTTAGCTAGAAACTAAAACTGAGAAGAAATTGACAGATTCTGCAAAAGACCTTGCAGCTGCCAAAATCTTCCTGAATCCAGCGGCCCATGGATTACGAGGAAAAATGTGAAAGCCACTCCAGATGTTTCCAAGCAGAATACTTTCCCCGTCATACACCAAGTAGCTCCATATTGTGTTAATTTTATAATTTAATGGCTTGCTTAAGCCTATGCATGTTTACTCAGAAGAATATAACCCCCCATTATGGTCAGTCTTGCTCATTCCTAGCTAGGTGTGCATAGGATTGCAGCCAGTCAGGGTAGTCCCAATCATTGAATTTGAATTAAATTCCACTGTGTCCAATGGGGTATACTCCTTGCTGGTAAACATGGATTGCAGCCTTAACTGAGTTACTTAAAGATTATGATTTCCCCCTCCTCCTAATGTGATATTCTGATTGCAACACATACCTTCTTCTGAATTTAGAAGAGATTTATGACTTGCAACTTCAGTATTACTTCAAATGTCTGTGTTTGGCTATCAAAACACACCAGTGGCGTAGCGTGGGTTTTCAGCACCCGGGGCAAGGCAAGTAATTTGCGCCCCCTAACCCGTGGATTTGCGCCCCCTAACCCTAAACCCCAGATGTTGCGCCCGGTGCGGCCGGCCCCCCCCTGCACCCCCCACGCTACACCACTGAAACACACTGCTATCTCTCTCTGTGTGTGTTTTAACGAATTCATGCAGTGATTTGTAAATGGCTTCCCGAAATGCCGGATGTTTTCTGCATAAATTTTGCGACTGAATTATTTGTTGAAATAGCTCATCAGCGTGGCAAGAAAACTACTCAGTCCTGGAGACCGGCCAGACATTCCTGATTAAACATTTGTTTTAGCATCTTGTGTTGCCCTCACCACATCACAATCACCCTCTTTTTCCCCTAGATGTTCCAGTTGTCAGAACCATTGACAGAATTGAAAATACTTACCTGTTTTTTTTTAAAAAAATGCATAGAGGGTGGTGGTGGTTGTAAGAGACGAAACAATGAAAGCTTATGATTCACTGTGCCCAGCAAATAACCATCTCCATTCATTTCAGGAAAGGAGAAAGTAAACAAAAGTCCAATTAATTTTGTTTCTGAATCAGGAGTATGAATAATAAGAACAAGAAGGAGCCCCCTGGGATAACAAATATGTTTTATAATTATGTGAATGTAACCACATACGCATTCAGTGTATAAAAGAACTCAAATATGTATTTGTAAAACCAGTGGTATCCATGCATAAACCACCCACTTAACCTAAAATAAATCTAATAAATTTCTGTATCCTCATTTCCTGTACAGAAGTAGATAAGTAGAATGCCGCTTTCTGTTGTGAATGAAAAATCTGCTAATTGACAATAAAAATAAGTTTTAAAAAAGACACACCTGACTTCCACTTTTGGAAGGTCAATCATTTTTCTTTTCATTTACCCATCTCACCAGGAGACAGCTATCCTTTCCTGAAATAACGGCATATGATTTACTTGAAACATCTGTAGGCGACACTGATGACTGAAAGTCTTCTAGTCCTGGCAACTGGAAGAGCCTCTGCTTTGTATTGCAAAGAGATTGGTGCAAAGCGTGTCATCGGTTTCACCCTTGCATATTTGCTGTCTGAGGCCAAGGGAGCCTTTTTGGGTTGTGTGTGTATAACCACAAATTATTGGATGAAATGAAGCAAATAACGATTTCCCAGTGGTGTGACCTATAAAGACTATGGAAATGTCTCTCAAGGGGTTTCGGGAAGCTCCATTGATTGTGACAGTTTAATACCAGGCTGGCCCAAAACACTCAGGGGACACAATGAAGTGTGAAAATGTACATCTCAGAAGGAGGCACAAAAAGCCTTCCAAATCCTTTGCTTCTTTGTGAATGTGGGAATTTCAGTTCATACATGGAGCTCCGCTTGGCTTCCCCGTTCAGTTCATTGGAAAGATGTGGTTCTCATCCATTCCCCCCACCCCTGTTGTGCCCCTTTAGTGATGTGTTTTGTGACATTTTCAGCCACTTGTGTGTTTACCACTGTGGACATGTGCATGAATACATGACTTTCGGATGCATGTTAATCAGTCGTTGCCTGTATTATGGAAATACAGTGGTACCTCGCGTTAAGTACTTAATTCGTTCCGGAGGTCCGTACTTAACCTGAAACTGTTCTTAACCTGAAGCACCACTTTAGCTAATGGGGCCTCCTGCTGCCGCCGTGCCGACGGAGCACAATTTCTGTTTTCATCCTGAAGCAAAGTTCTTAACCTGAAGCACTATTTCTGGGTTAGCGGAGTCTGTAACCTGAAGCGTATGTAACCTGAAGCGTATGTAACCTGAGGTACCACTGTATTTTCATGTTGCAAGCCACCCTGATCACTTTTTTAACTATGGGGAAATGGCTTGCAGATAAAATGGTGATGGTCATGATGCTTATGTTAGACATGGGACTGGGGCATTATAAGCCATTCGCTTATTTCTGTACCTGAGAAGTACAACTGTTTGATCTCTAATCCCTTACCCAGTGTGTTTGGTTGGCAGAATTTCGCTTAGTCCTGCCTGCTGTTTAGAGACAGCTTTTTAGTTATTATTATAATTTTTTATTGAATTTATATACCGCCCTATACCCGGAGGTCTCAAGGCACAACAAAACCAGAACACAAAACCATAAAATATATAATCAAGATAAAACAACAACAACAACAACAACAATAATAATAATAATAATATTTATACCCCGCCCATCTGGCTGGGTTTCCCCAGCCACTCTTGGCGGCTCCAAACAGAACACTAAAAACTGAATAAAACTTCAAACATTAAAAACTTTCCTAAACAGGATTGCCTTCAGGTGTCTTCTAAAAGTTGGTTAGTTGTTTATTTCCTTGACATCTGATGGGAGGGCGTTCCACAGGGCGGGTGCCACTACCGAGAAGGCCCTCTGCCTGGTTCCCTGTAACCTCACTTCTCGCAGTGAGGGAACCGCCAGAAGGCCCTTGGCGCTGGACCTCATTTTAAAAGGACATAGGATACATCCTATATACATCCTAAATAGTTATCCGTAACGTCTTTCTGCTTTTGCTCCTATTCCAAATCCGGCTAGCTTTTTTATGCCCTTACAATTCCGCTAGAGATCTCCTACGAAAGCTTTCCCAAGAATGTTTCACCAGTGCCAAAAGGTCAAAAGTTACGGGGAAATGGAAAAGATACTGAAGAGGATGTCCCCCCCCCCAAAAAAGAGGGATAACGAACTTAGTTAACGAAGACAGGTAATTTCAACATTTGCCTCTTGGCCAGCAGCCACCGAGAGAGTAAAAAAATGAAACGTGTTCACAACCCTTTAGATTAACAACTAACTATTCTGCATCAGTATGCTTTATCTGGGAACATATGGAGTATGAAATTCCATTTAAGGAATTTACATTTCTTAATGCAAGCAATTAGGTGTGTAGTAAAGTCTCGTTATTACACATGATTAGTCTCTTCCCCCCCACACACCATTTTTTTTAAAGGTGCTCATTTAGTACACTAGCTTTAAGTTCAATTGGGATGTATTTTAAGACTCAGTAACTGCTGATATAGGGACACGGGTGGCGCTGTGGGTTAAACCACAGAGCCTCTTGGACTTGCCGATCAGAAGGTCGGCGGTTCGAATCCCCGCGACGGGGTGAGCTCCCATTGCTCGGTCCCAGCTCCTGCCAACCTAGCAGTTTGAAAGCACGTCAAAGTGCAAGTAGATAAATAGGTACCACTAGGCAGGAAGGTAAACAGCGTTTCCGTGCGCTGCTGTGGTTCTCCAGAAGCGGCTTAGTCATGCTGGCCACATGACCCGGAAGCTGTATGCCGGCTCCCTTGGCCAATAAAGCGAGATGAGCACTGCAACCCCAGAGTTGGTCACGACAGGACCTAATGGTCAGGGGTCCCTTTACCTTTAACTGCTGACATATGGCCATATCTCTGACCACCACATTCCATACTCCTCAAAGCGAATACACAACATGCATCTACCTGGCTCTTCTGTCTGCCTGAGTCAGATCCTGGGCCTGATGCTCAGGTACTAATTCTCCCACTGAAAACAATGCAGCTGCCTCCAGTAATACACCTCTGCATGCCTGGTGGTTGTTTTCTTGGGAAAATATATTGCTGTATTGATTGAGGAAATAAACAGTGTATGTTTTTTGCCTATCAAATATTTTTCCCCTCCAGCTTTGTCCCATTTCCCCCCCCACACCCCTCTCCACGCAAAAGCTCACGATCAGAGAAGTATTCAAGATCAATTCAGTGACTCCCTCCCTCTTCCTTTGTTGCCCATTGTAAATCTATTAGCTGTGATCTGTAATTAGGTGCACAGCTTAAAAGAAAGAACAAATGGTGTCCACTGAACCATGGCGCTCGCCTTCATGGCTAAAAAATAAAATAAAAAATGACCCATTTGGTTTTACCAGCTGTGACATTGGAGGCAGGTTCAATGACAGAGAACACATAAAACTCAATAGATTAAAACATTTCCACTTCGCTAAACATCCAGAGGGGCATAACAAAGGGTCCTAGACCACTGTAGAGAAAAGGAAAAGGTAGGCTTTGTTGATCTCATTTGCTACATTTCCTTCCTTCCATCCTTTTGCTTGGGGGTGGATCTCATATGGTGGTTTTGCCTTAGAGCAGGCATCCCCAACCTTCGGCCCTCCAGATGTTTTGGACTACAATTCCCATCATCCCTGACCACTGGTCCTGTTAGCTAGGGATCATGGGAGTTGTAGTCCCCAAAATAGCTGGAGGGCCGCAGGTTGGGGATGCCTGCCTTAGAGATTGGTAGAGTTAACAGAGAGTCTCCACCTTCCAAGACAATAATGCCCACTCACATCACAAGGAGCTTATAACCCACCTGCTCTCAGCAGCCATAAACATCATAACCAGACACTGGAGAGACCTGTCAGGAGTAAGCATGGACCAATGGTATCAGATAGTATGGGAAATTCCCAGGAGTCTTTGGGGGAAGTCATGTGCTTTAAATGTACAGTGTAGTCATGACCTCATCAGCACCTACTTGTTTAATAGTAATCTGCTAACCTCGACGTGGATTTTTTAAAACAGAAATTGCAGGTAGATGTTTTCCTGTGTTCACTGTTTTCTGAATTAACCTCTGCTGATGAGATTTGTGTGCACTGCTGCTGGTTCTGTGATGCAGGTGCTGTGGTAGGAGTGCATTTAATGGAACATGGGAGCAGGCATTAATGTCACTGAATATAACCCATCACATTACTTCCCTAATAGTAAATGTGATAAATGATGCATATCCTGCAAGTATTTTGGATTTTCCCTTCTCATTTTGTGCTGGCGTTATACCAAAGGAGAAAAGTAATAACACATTCAGCTCAGATAACATGACAAACTGCAATGAAATAGGATAGCTGAAATGGTTTTGAATAGATACAGATGAATGAAAATGGGCCATTTATTACGGAGCCATAATGTCTTTACTGTGGCTTGATTTGTTTTGATTGTGTGTGCGTGTGCGCATGGGATGTGTAGAAATGGTAAAACCCAACTCTCATTTGCTCGTTAACTTTGCTCCAGTTTATGCTGCCTTTTTGATTCTTGCTCTCTCTTTTTGTCTTCAAACCTTGCTATTTATTGCTCTGAACTGAATGGGGGGGGGTATATTTATCAGCAGTCCTGTTCTTGCAAGCAGGGACACTGAAGTTGTTGTTGTTGTTATTATTATTATTATTATTATTAATTTCTACCCTGCCCATCTGGCTGGGCTTCCCCAGCCACTCCGGGCAGCTTTCAACAGAACATTAAAAACAGAATAAAACTTCAAACATTAAAAACTTCCCTAAACAGGGCTGCTTCTAAAAGTCAGATAGTTGTTTATTTCCTGAAGGGAGGGCATTTCACAGGGCGGGTGCCACTACCGAGAAGGCCCTCTGCCTGATTCTCTATAACCTCACTTCTCACAGTGAGGGAACCGCCAGAAGGCCCTTGGTGCTGGACCTCAGTGTCCGGGATGAACGATGGGGGTGGAGACGCTCCTTCAGGTATACTGGGCCGAGGCCATTTAGGGCTTTCAAGGTCAGCACCAACACTTTGAATTGTGCTCGGAAACGTACTGGGAGCCAAAGTAGGTCTTTCAGGACCAGTGTTATATGGTCTGTTAACCACCCACTGTTGCTGTGTTACTTGCTTTTGGGTATGTTTGCTGTAAGGTGTGCTGCTTTCCACTTTGCATAGGGTTGAGTATCCAAAGGTTCCTGTGCTTCCAAGAAAAGAGCCTTCCTCTCATGGAAGGAGGCCTGCTCTTGAAAAGCATCCTTTGCCAGACCAAGGGAATCTTTGACTCCAATGCTTCACTGCAATCATTCATCCTGTTTACATTTACAGTGGTACCTTGGTTGTCGAATGGCCTGGCTCCCGAACAAATCAACTCCCGAACACCACAAACCCAGAAGTAAGTGTTCCGGTTTGGAATCTGAACTTCCGACGTGGTGTCCGGTTGAATGCAGGAAGCTCCTGCAGCCAAACAGAAGCCACACCTTGCTTTTTGAATGGTTCTGGGAGTCGAACGGACTCCTGGAACAGATTAAGTTTGACAACCAAGGTACCACTGTACTTAAACTTGTTCACTTTAGAAAGACAAGGCATGTGTCCCTGCACCTTCTTTAGTAGTGGCAAAAGGATGGAATAATTTATTTGTTCTCCCTGCTTTTAAACAGCAGGTCAGACCCCAGATGCTGTAGGAAAATTCATTTGATCTAGTTTTGTTCTTATAAAACATTTGTATTTTCCAGGAACCCTCCTCCTACTTTGTTTCAGCCAGAAAATTGGTCCAGAGGATTCAACCACTTCATTTCCCAGTGAGTACAACCCCTTTCCATTTTAAGCAGCTTAACCTTGTGTGCCGTTATCGCAAAATGATATGCGGCAAACCTTTGGCAATGAAATTTCCTTCCTGCAAACAAGAGCTCTTTTTAGTTTTTGTTTACATTGCATAATTCCTTCTCAACTTTTGTCTTGCTGAAAACTTTACAGTTTCGCAGAGGTCGTGATGTGATCTGCATTTGAAATTAGTTGCCTGGCTATTGATAGGTATAGGTCTGAATACCCTCCTGTTGTTGTTCTTATCCTTAATATACCTCTTCCTGATTCTGTCTTGCTCAGTCTGTGAACCAGGAGCATAAGGCCTTAGGAGAGGAATAGTTCAAGTGACCGTTGCAGCTCAGTCTCCCAAATCTGATGTCGAGCATAAAGTCGAGCATACAGCCAGTGCCACAAAAGACCCCACACAACTTCATTGTATCACATTACAGTGGAACCACTGGTTCTGAGAGCCAGTGTGGTGTAGGGGTTAAGAGCGGTAGACTCGTAATCTGGTGAACCGGCTTCGCTTCCCTGCTCCTCCATATGCAGCTGCTGGGTGACCTTGGGCCAGTCACACTTCTCTGAAGTCTCTCAGCCCCACTCACCTCACAGAGTGTTTGTTGTGGGGGAGGAAGGGAAAGGAGAATGTTAGCCGCTTTGAGACTCCTTCAGGGAGTGATAAAGTGGGATATCAAATCCAAACTCTTCTTCTTTTTCTTCTTGAACCACTCTGTCCCTGAATGTTTCAGTTCCCGGACGTTGAAAACCCGGAAGTTAGTGTTCTGGGGTTTTTTTTAGCATTCCTCAGGACCCGAATGTCCGATGCAGCTTCCAATCCGCAAAAAGCCTAGCTGTCAGCCAGTCAGAAGCCACGCCTCGGAATTTGAAGGTTTCAGAAGTTGAACGTCCTTCCGGAATGGATTACATTCGACTTCCGAAGTTCCACTGTATACTGGTTCTCTGTGTTTCCTGAAATATCTTCAAATACATGAATTATGTAGGACATGCTTTGTACCAGGGCTGTAGCATGGTGGAGGGTGGGCTTCTAGGGTGACTGCTCACGCTGCCCTCCCTGAGCCAGCCCTACGCCACTTTGTGAGGTGTTGCTCCAGCGGCTGGTGTTGCTTCGACAGCAAAGGCCCTCCATTTGCCCTTCATACCCCGCCTTAGAAACGCTCCGTTTAGAGGACAACTGTGACTTCAAAGAAGAATGGGAACTTTTAACGAATTATCTAAAAAGACAACAAAATGAACTGGACTCCTTGGCAGGTTTTGAATAAACATACACAAATTTATTGATGATTAATACAGTAGATAGATAATATAAGGATTTATACAATTTTACAGTATGCAGAGAACAATACATGTTGAGAAATCAGAGAGAGGAACTGAGGGAAGTCTGGAGGGGGAGGGGGAGGGTTCATTGGGGAGATGGGGAAATAATGAAGATGATATGTTTTGGTATTTTGTTATGTTGAAATTGTTAATAAAAAAATTTAAAAAGAAGAAGAAAGAAACACTCCTTGTAGAGCATGGGTAGGCAAACTAAGGCCCGGGGGCCTGATCCAGCCCAGTCACCTTCTCAATCTGGCCCGCGGACGTTTTTACATGCTGGCCCGCAGCATGTTTTTACATAAGTAGAATGTGTCCTTTTATTTCAAATGCATCTCTGGGTTATTTGTGGGGCATAGGAATTCATTCACTCCCCCCCCCATATATATATATATATATATATATATATATATATATATATATATATTTGCTTTCGTAGATTTTCACGGGTACAGGAATGCAGGTTTTGGTGTCTTCGGGTGTCTTCCCGTGTAAGAGTCGGGGTGTCTGTGCGACGTTTCGACGAGGTCTCACTCGTCATCTTCAGGCTGGTGCTTTCGGCTTCTTGTTACTGGAACAGAGCAGTGTCTGGTGTTTGAGTTCCTATAAATACTGTTGAGGGGTGTGGTGTATAGCCTCCAACGTTCTGGGCAAAGAGGAAGTTCCTAGATTAGTGTGCCTTTTCTTCTTTTGTTCCTTAATTACTTGAGGGATATCTTGGGTGATTTCATGAGTGATATTCAGAATATCACTGGGTGGGTCATTAAGTGTAGATTAGTTGCTAAAGCTTTCGTGTCTTGACCTCTTGAGCTTGTGAAGAGTTTTTCTGAGAAGATGGCTGTGCTGCATTTAGTTGTGCTCTGGCTTGGCTTCGTGTATAGGGGCGAGCTATGGTTTTGTGCCTTGTGCCAGCCAGATCTGTGTAGGGATTGCAGGGGGGTGCAGCATCCGGAGGTGCCACTATAGTTTGGCTACTGGATGGAGTCTGTAATATGTCTGTGGAGAGGGTCTGGGTTTGGGTCTGGTGTGGTTGATTGGTGACGGCGTTCTGTGTGCCTCTGGTTCTGGTGTCGGTTTTTGTGGGGAGGGCTAATTTCCAGATGTCTGGCAGGCGGGACGTGTCGTCACGCTTGTTCATGTTGTGAGGGTGTTTCTCTATCTCGATGGCTTCCATGATTATTCTCTTGTGGTGATGTTCCATGTTAAAGAGCAATTTGGAATCTGCAAAATTAATTTCGTGTCCTGTTTCTTTCATGTGTTGGAAAAGAGAGGAAGTTTTTTCTTCTTTTTTGATGGCATTCTTGTGTTCTGCGATACGTGCATTTATTCGTCTGTTTGTTTGTCCAATGTACGTGGCTGGGCAGACTTTGCAGGGTATTTCATAGACCCCTTGGTTTTCCAGCTGGATTTTGTCTTTTGGGTTTCTGAGGATATTGGCTATTTTTTGGTTGGTGCAGAAGGCTGTTTTGATATTGTGTTTATGGAGGATTTTGCTGATTTTGTCTGTAGTGCCCTTGATATAAGGAAGGAGGGCCATGCCATTGTTTTCTTCTGTGTCTTGGTTTTTGGGGGGTGTTTCTTTTTGGATTAGCTTCGTAACCCTGTTTTTCTGGTATCCATTGGCGATTAACACATTTGAGAGATTCTGTAACTCAGTTGTCAAGTGGTCTTTGTCAGCCAGGCGTTTGGTTCTGGAGATGAGAGTCTTGGCTACGGAGTTTATTTGTGCAGGGTGGTGGTGTGATTGTGCATGTAAGTAGCGGTTGGTGTGTTCTTCCAGCTGACAAGAACCTACGAGAAACTAGAAATCCGAAGAGCCACCATCTTATGTGATCTCCTGTTCCTACGCAACTGCCGAGACAACAACTTAACTCCCACATGCTTCCAACTTAAATTCCACTCTAAAACCCCAGCTACCGAAAGGATCCTGAAACGAACTGAACTATCCCTAATCAGAAACGAAATACATAAGAAAAGATACCTACTAAACCAAACCAACAAAGATCTGCTCACTCTTCACCTCAAACTATGTAACAAAATCCACCCTGCACTCTGGGACAAATGCAAACAACTAGCCGTCTGGAGAGCTGAAACTGAGACCTCACATAAGACAGACAGACACACCAACAAACTCTACAAACTAGAGAAACGCCAGAAGCCCAGCCACCCTCCACAACAACCCATGAAACAAACAGTACATAACATATCAAACAGGATCCTCACCCCAACTGAAACCAAAGTACTCTCCAAAGGTTTCAACTTTGCAGTCGCCCCGAGACGCATCCCCACGGAAAACATCATATGCGGAGTCGAAGCTAGCCTGACCAAAATCGACCCAGATGAAGCCAATAAAATCAGACTTGAAGTCACCAACATCCTCTGCTCCAGCAAACCACCCAGAAGCAATTTACACAAAGAAGAACAGAAAGCACTCACCAACCTGAGGAAAGACAACAACATAATCATTCTCCCAGCAGACAAAGGCAACGCCACTGTTGTGATGAACACATCGGACTACCAAGCAAAACTATCAAATCTACTCCAAGACCCTACCTACCAACCTATAAAAACAGATCCCACCACCTATCTGGAAAAAACCACCAAATCCAAAATAAAAGCCTCTCCTATCAGTGAAGAAATCCAGCTAAGAATCATCCCCAGAGAAAAATCATCCAGATGCCCCAAACTCTACGGTCTCCCCAAGATACACAAAGAAGGAACACCACTCAGACCAATAGTCAGCTCCATAGGCTCACCTCTACAAAATCTCGCTAAATTTCTCGCTAAGCAACTTCAGCCCTATGCAGAATCCATCGCTTCACACGTTACTAACTCCTTCCAGTTCATAGAAACAATAAAGAAACAATACCTACATCCCGATGACCTACTTGTGAGCTTCGATGTTGTATCTCTCTTCACTCAAGTGCCCATTAATGAAGCCTTGACAGCCATTCAAAACAAATACAACCCCCCCAAATACATCCTGGACCTGACCAACCACTGCCTAACCAACACGTACTTCATCCACAATGGACAAAGATACAAACAGATAGAAGGAGCACCTATGGGATCACCCCTCTCACCGGTCATCGCAAATTTGTACATGGAACACTTTGAAACCAGTGCTTTAGACAAGTCAGAACACAAACCCAAACTTTGGCTCAGATATGTTGACGACACCTTTGTAATTTGGCCACACGGGAAAGAAAAACTAGATAGCTTCCTCACACATCTCAACAGCCTACACCCCAAAATACAATTCACTATGGAAATAGAAGACAACAACCAACTCCCCTTTCTTGACGTCCTAATCTACAAAAAACCTGATGGCTCCCTAGGACACACTATCTACCGGAAAAAAAAACACACCAACCGCTACTTACATGCACAATCACACCACCACCCTGCACAAATAAACTCCGTAGCCAAGACTCTCATCTCCAGAACCAAACGCCTGGCTGACAAAGACCACTTGACAACTGAGTTACAGAATCTCTCAAATGTGTTAATCGCCAATGGATACCAGAAAAACAGGGTTACGAAGCTAATCCAAAAAGAAACACCCCCCAAAAACCAAGACACAGAAGAAAACAATGGCATGGCCCTCCTTCCTTATATCAAGGGCACTACAGACAAAATCAGCAAAATCCTCCATAAACACAATATCAAAACAGCCTTCTGCACCAACCAAAAAATAGCCAATATCCTCAGAAACCCAAAAGACAAAATCCAGCTGGAAAACCAAGGGGTCTATGAAATACCCTGCAAAGTCTGCCCAGCCACGTACATTGGACAAACAAACAGACGAATAAATGCACGTATCGCAGAACACAAGAATGCCGTCAAAAAAGAAGAAAAAACTTCCTCTCTTTTCCAACACATGAAAGAAACAGGACACGAAATTAATTTTGCAGATTCCAAATTGCTCTTTAACATGGAACATCACCACAAGAGAATAATCATGGAAGCCATCGAGATAGAGAAACACCCTCACAACATGAACAAGCGTGACGACACGTCCCGCCTGCCAGACATCTGGAAATTAGCCCTCCCCACAAAAACCGACACCAGAACCAGAGGCACACAGAACGCCGTCACCAATCAACCACACCAGACCCAAACCCAGACCCTCTCCACAGACATATTACAGACTCCATCCAGTAGCCAAACTATAGTGGCACCTCCGGATGCTGCACCCCCCTGCAATCCCTACACAGATCTGGCTGGCACAAGGCACAAAACCATAGCTCGCCCCTATACACGAAGCCAAGCCAGAGCACAACTAAATGCAGCACAGCCATCTTCTCAGAAAAACTCTTCACAAGCTCAAGAGGTCAAGACACGAAAGCTTTAGCAACTAATCTACACTTAATGACCCACCCAGTGATATTCTGAATATCACTCATGAAATCACCCAAGATATCCCTCAAGTAATTAAGGAACAAAAGAAGAAAAGGCACACTAATCTAGGAACTTCCTCTTTGCCCAGAACGTTGGAGGCTATACACCACACCCCTCAACAGTATTTATAGGAACTCAAACACCAGACACTGCTCTGTTCCAGTAACAAGAAGCCGAAAGCACCAGCCTGAAGATGACGAGTGAGACCTCGTCGAAACGTCGCACAGACACCCCGACTCTTACACGGGAAGACACCCGAAGACACCAAAACCTGCATATATATATATATATATATATATAGAGAGAGAGAGAGAGAGAGAGAGAGTCCAGCCCCCCACAAGGTCTGAGGGACAGTGGACCGCCCCCCTGCTGAAAAAGTTTGCTGACCCCTGTTGTAGAGCCACTCAATGAGGGCATTTGAGAAGCACGCAACAGCCATGCAACCTTGATCCCAGCCTCGCCTGAGATTGAAGAGCACATGGCTGTTACGCCCTTCTCATTCCACACTCCTTGAGTGCTCTGGTGGCAGCTGCTGTTTTGTACCATCCTGACTTGATGGCTTGTTTGGTTTTGGTTGGTTCATAACACCAAGAATCTCTTCCTCACTTATCACCATTCTTTGCCTCGGTTCTTCAGATTCCCTTCTTGAGAAAGCTAGTTGAAGGACAAAGATCTGCCCCACATCTCCTCCAGTAAAGACAGATGCAAAGAATCCATTCAGTTTTGCTTTTTCTCTGTCCTTTTTCTCCTTTAGCACACCTTTGACTCTCTTGCTGTCCCAAAGTCCCAAAGTAGCTTTTAATATATGGTGACCACTGCCATTTGAGTTATGAGTCATTCCATATGGTGGGTTTGATTCCCACTTAAAAAGTTATTTTTATTTTATTTTATTTTTTAAAATTAAAAGCATCAAGCTATACAACATCGAACTCTTTGGCCATTAGTGATAAATGACTCATTTATATGCATTAGTTATGCATTTGTCAGTGCCTGGCTTGTGACAGTTTCATTTTGATAAATTAAAAGAAATGATTGTAACAAGTCCATTGTTCCTTTTATCCAAATGTTAGGACCATGCCTGATGTTCCCGTCACCCTTGTGATGAGTGGTTGAATTTTCAGTAATTCCATTATCTACCTCCTCCCTGATGTTGACTATAATTTGCATAACAAGCTTATCTGGTTCAAGTTGTGGTCCAGACCTATGTAGCTACATAGAAGGGAGCGTGCATCTTCAGACAAGTGCATTTCTGAATTCAGCGCTAATGCAGCCATTCTCCCCCTCTAGCTGCCATCACCAAATCCTTTTAGGGTCTCGTTCAGAGCAAGTGTTCTGCTCCATATGCCAATTTTCTTTAGCTTGTGCAGAATTGCCTTGTTATTGTTGACACACTGGTGTTGTTCAGTGGATTCTCTATATATTTAGTTAGAGAACACAGTCCTGGTCAGCAATTATTTTAAAATTGTAGCCATGGACACACAGGGGGAAGTGGGAACAGGGGCATGTCTGACATGCCTAATGGGGTGGCAAGGATTTGATTGGGGTGCTACAGCAGGGGTCAGACAAGAAGTCTCTGGAAGCAAGATTGAGCCTCCAGTCGGCCAGCTGCCGATCCTTACAATCTTTTTTACAATAAGCAGAAATTTACCTTTTTTCAGTGTGGAGAAGAACGCCACTGAATTACTTTTCACCACTCAGCTATTAAAGGCTTGGGGGTTGAGTTTCTGAGGTGGGGGTAGTTTGCAACCACAGCGTGATACATTTACTTCCAGGTTTTCCTTAGCTGTACATTCATGGTTATGTGGTCATTCTGTCTTGATACATATTGTATCATATAACATATATACATAAGGAATTCAGTGAACAGTTCCAGTTTTTATATTGGCCCAGTTCACATGTCATGCTAAACCATGGCTTAGTGAAATGAGCAGAAAGGAGTTGCTGTGGGCCTCGATCCTGCATGCGCCCTCCTCTCCCATCACTGCTGTGATAGGAATTTTGAGGTCTTAGATATATGGCAATGTTCATAATCGTACCAACCAAGCACGTACATAGATCAGCACAGGAAGACCGACTTGGAACCATTTTGACTCCTAAACTGAGCAAATGTTTTCTCTGCAAGGTCAAAGTGGGAAACCTCCCCATTGTCTCTTTCCTCACAAATCCTGTCTTAAGGGCACATTTAAGATATGAATAGGGTGTGAGCCTGTGACCTGGCTCAGGAACTAAGTATTTATGACTACAAAAGAACGGCCAGGCTCCCCAGGCAATCCAATCAAGTAACCTGCCAGACAGGAGATAAACAACGACAGGAGAAAAACAACATTCAAATTTCTGTTTAGGCCACCTTTTCTGTGATGTAGGTATGATGTATCTGGGGGGTGGTCTTAGGTTACACCCCTTCTGTGATGTATGTATGATGTTTCTGGGAGTGGTCTTGATCTACAGGGTCGCAATTTCAAAAGTCTTTATAAGGCCTTGCTCGCCACTTTCCTGGGTTCCTCCTCTCCTGCGGGTGAGGGGAGCACCCTGTTTCAACAGTTCAATAAAGATCAAGCTTACTAGCTGCTTTGCTTCTCAATATTCTCAATATGGCCTCTGTTGTCTTCTCCTACCAATAGGGAACCTATGTAAGGACTCTATATGGCTCTTGGATACCCCATAAGGGAAAAGGGCAATTTTTGTTTACAACACCGCCTTCCAAACAGCTGTAGGGTGGAAAAAGGAAAGCTTTTATTCCCCCCCCTTAAACTTGGTTGTCATGTTGTGACAAACCGGGAACTGTGGTTTATAACAAACTCTGGTTAGGTTACCAAACCAGCTTCGGAAACGACAGCTTTAAGCTGGCTTGTTCTGAATCTGCCCGGATGTTGTTTTATAAACCAGGATCTCACATCTGGATGGCACAATAAAATGTGAGTCGAAGAAAGTAAGGGGGAAGCTGCCAAAATCTTTCACCCAGTGATGCAAGAAGAGGAGAGGAATAATGAGTCCAACTTTTGCCGCAGCTTGTTCCTGCTCATGAAAATCTTACCAAACCATGGTTTAGGGTGACATACAAAACATCTGATTGTGTTACCTTAGGCAAGAAGGTTTTAGAGGCTCCAACTTTATTTATTTATCTAAATTACAAAAAAAAAAAATCATCCAGATAATCTCAGACAAGAGCAAGTTCTCACTTATTTCATTCCACGGAATGAAAAGGGTTAGCTTGCTTAAGCTACACCTCGAATTCTGTCTTGGTTTCTCTGCAAAACAACAAAACTTTCAAGAAAGGCTCCCTGAAGCCTTGCAGAACAGAGCCAGGCAATTAGCCATCAATCCCTTTGAAGTTCAAAATTCTTTTAAAAAGTTTGCTCCCTTTGAAGAACTGAACAGATAAAAGGCTTAAGTAACTGCAATTGGTCATTTCCTGATCAAGTGTTACTGTGGAGGAGTAGATTAAGAAGGTGCATCCTAATTTATTATCATTCAACCTCTGGAAAGGGTATCTCACATTGACTCGAAACCCTCCTGATTATGACTATGACATATTTCATGGGCAGGTTGAAAAACAAAGGCTGCAACTGTTCAAAACATATGTTTGATACATATTTAACCTAAATTTTAACGACTGCTGCTACTACAAGTATTCTTATACAGCTTTTCAGTGTCTGTTCACATCTATCCTTGCAACTGAATTACAAGTGGATTTGTTGTTGTTTAGTCGTTTAGTCGTGTCCGACTCTTCGTGACCCCATGGACCAGAGCACGCCAGGCACTCCTGTCTTCCACTGCCTCCCGCAGTTTGGTCAAACTCATGCTGGTAGCTTCAAGAACACTGTCCAACCATCTCGTCCTCTGTCGTCCCCTTCTCCTTGTGCCCTCCATCTTTCCCAACATCAGGGTCTTTTCCAGGGAGTCTTCTCTTCTCATGAGGTGGCCAAAGTATTGGAGTCTCAGCTTCAGGCTCTGTCCTTCCAGTGAGCACTCAGGGCTGATTTCCTTCAGAATGGATAGGTTTGATTTTCTTGCAGTCTATGGGACTCTCAAGAGTCTCCTCCAGCACCATAATTCAAAAGCATCAATTTTTAAACAAGTGGATTAGATACATATTTGAGGCCACCCATTGTGGAATCTGAACCAAGGGCTTTTCCAAAAGAGTTTCTATAGTACCATATCATTGTAGGTGTTTTATTCAACAGCTAAGTAGGCATTCTGTCATAAAGTAGCCCTTCTGCTGTGCGTTATTGAATTTTTTCAGCACCCGAAGCCTCATATTTTGTCAGCAAGTCATTATAAGACTTGCCCCCAGCTACTTGTTTTTATTGCTATAGTAAAGTGTATGACTGCACCTATTGGGCAATGCCTGTGATGTCACTACTGACAGATACCACATACCATTCACATAATGCAACCTTCTACTTTTGTGCCCAGGGCATTTTGTGAACTTTCTATACTAGTAAGTTTAATTTAAAATTTTTGATTGGTGGACACATTCTCCCCCCCCCCCAATTTTTTTTTACAGTGGTACCAAGGGTTAAGTACTTAATTTGTTCCAGAGGTCCGTACTTAACCTGAAACTGTTCTTAACCTGAAGCACCACTTTAGCTAATGGGGCCTCCTGCTGCTGCCGCGCCGCCGGAGCACGATTTCTGTTCTCATCCTGAAGCAAAGTTCTTAACCTGAAGCACTATTTCTGGGTTAGTGGAGTCTGTAACCTGAAGCGTATGTAACCTGAAACGTATGTAACCCGAGGTACCACGGTATTCATTTTATAACACAAATAAACAGCACAAACAGGAAAACAATCAATAGAAACAGATTCTTGTCTTATTCTTATTTTTTCTAAACATTGTTAGGTGGGCTTCCCCAAGTCCCGCCTATCTGATTTTCGTTTTACTGGTGGACACATTCTTGTTATGCCTTAAAAAGCAGTAAAGTGCCACCTTCTTCGGCTCCTTGCCTGGTCATTTTCTGAACCTTTTTTTCCTTTTTTGAAAAACATTTGCTTTGCTAGATGGATAGTGTTTGGTTATGAAAAACCAGAGTGCTCATTCAGATCAGTTTGCAGGACAAAGAAGAAGAAGAAGAAGAAGAAGAAGAAGAAGAAGAAGAAGAAGAAGAAGAAGAAGAAATCCCAGCACTGTGGCTGAGCCCATCACCCTTTAGCAAGATATGTCCATCTCCCGAGCTGTTATTTGGAGTCAAGATATTCCACTAGGGGCTAACCCATATATATTACCCACAGACCTCCCATGTTTTGTGTGGCCGTGTGGTCTGCTGAGTGCAGACTGAAAAGTGGTTGAAGCAATGAATGGCATTCTTAACTTAGGATAACGGGCTACATCCCAGCTGTCCAAAAACCGGAGGCTTCTACCACCCCCAAATCCTTCCATCCTCCATCCAGACAAGTGAGAGGAATTATCATAGTCCAAGAACACATTTCACCTGGGCAAAAGAACTTGAAGAGGGCTCAGAGCAGAACCACTGTCACTTGTAGAAAGTGTCACTTGTTCAGAGAGGATGTGGCCTGGGAATGAGGGATGACCATGGAAGAGTCCCAGGAAGAAGAAGAAGAAGAAGAAGAAGAAGAAGAAGAAGAGGAGGAGGAGGAGGAGGAGGAAGAAGAAGAATTTGGATTTGATATCCCGCTTTATCACTACCCAAAGGAGTCTCAAGGCGGCTAACATTCTCCTTTCCCTTCCTCCCCCACAACAAACACTCTGTGAGGTGAGTGGGGCTGAGAGACTTCAGAGAAGTGTGACTAGCCCAGAAGTGTGACTAGCCCAGAAGGTCACCCAGCAGCTGCATGTGGAGGAGTGGAGAAGCGAACCCAGTTCACCAGATTACGAGTCCACTGTTCTTAACCACTACACCAGACTGGAACCAGACAGAGAGAACTAGGAGGTTGCATTTGGCCTATGATGCTAAGCTTCCCCACCCCAATGAAGTTTATTCCCATAAGCTTGGATGACTGACTAAGAATTTACTCACTTGTAAGCTCTATATTTTCCTCAGAACTGAACCTGAGTCCTCTTACATTTTTCAGTGCTTTCAGCAAGTTAAAACTATTGGGGGGCGGGTGCTCAAATAATTTTGCTGCCGGAGGATTTATTGCAGCTCAGTTTGGTGGCATTCCAATAGTTGAGTGTTTCTCTTTCCAGCAGGAAGGATTAGAAATTTATGATACCTGGTTCTAAGGGGTGGATCGATAGATACATAAATGTGTCTTGTGTACTAGAATGTATATTATGCACTTGATAATTGAATACTGTGTAATACACTGAATCCTGCTTTGTGGAACCTGAGTGTAGCAGTAGGTAGCAAAAAAATAAATCAGTTGTTTATCATGGCATGCTACTTTTGGACACATGTCCTCCAGGCACCTCTGTTATGGTGGTGGGGGGTGATTTTCCTGAAAGGCGATGCTGCTCTAGAGATAATACTGCCTGGGTACACGGTGATGGCAGGGATCCTATGGAATTGTGATGAAAGACAAAAGGAAAGCAAAACATGGCCGCAGGCAAAGCTATCCCCGTTTTCCTTCATTTTCTTTTCAACAACAGCAATATCATGCAGCAGTCTGAAGACAGGCAGGTAGCGGGAACAGATGAGCAGATGTGAAAGAGCAGACGCATCATTGGATCATTATTACAAATGGGTTTCATGATGTGCTTGTTCTCGTCCACCTGTCTGCTGCGTGTGACTGGCTTTGAGTCAGAGCTACACACGAGAGAAGTAAGAGATGAGCCATTCAGGCAGATGGCTGCGTATGAGGGAAAATGGGAGGGGGAACAAAGCATCTTCCCAAAGAAATTCGCCTTTCAGTGCTCGCTGTAACGAATGCTGTTCTTTTCTCTCATGACAGGCCCTGCCGTTGGGCAGAGTGAGGCAGTTGCCTTAGGTGGCAAATGCTAGGCTGGTGGGAGAAAAGTGAGTCATTCAGGCAGGTGCTTGTTTATAGTAGGGTGAAGGGACTAACCATTTAGATTCATTTTCCCAAAGGTGTGCTTTACAATTCTCATAATGTGGTCCTTTTCCCTCAGGGCCAGCCCTGCTAGTGGGCAGTGTGTGTCATCTGCCTCCGGCAGCATATATTGAGGCGTGTGGAGTGTGAGTTGTAGTGAGGTGTTGGAGAACAGTGCTATATGTGCCTTGTAGCTTGCCCTCGAAAGATTCCATCAATGGTGTCTCCGAAAAATTTTGCACATCATTTGGGAAGACAGGCAAACTAATGCCAGTGTACTGGAAGAAGCAAAGTGTCAAAACAATGATTCTTCAACATCAACTTGGTTGGACTGGCCATGTTGTTTGGATGCCTGATTATCATTTTCCAAAGCAACTACTCTATTCCGAATTTTAAAATGGAAAGTGTAATGCTGGTGGTTAACAAAAGAGGTTTAAAGACTCTCTCAAGGCAAATCTTAAAAAATGTAATATAAACAGCGACAACTGGGAAACACTGGCCTGTGAGCGCTCCAGTTGGAGAACAGCTTTTACCAAAGGTGTCATGGGATTTGAAGATGCTCAAACTCGGGACGAAAGGGAAAAAGGTGCTAAGAGGAAAGCACACGGCAAACCTTCACTGTGATCAACTGCCACCCGGAAACCAATGTCCCCACTGTGGAAAGACGTGTGGATCCAGAATTGGCCTCCACAGTCACTTGCGGACTCACTGTTAAAATCATGTTCATGGAAAACAATCTTATTCGGCTATGAGTGATCGCCACATAAGAAGAAGCCCTGTGCCCTCTGAAGTAATGGAATACAGTCATACCTTGGGTTACAGATGCTTTGGGTTGCACAATTCTGGGTTGCGCACTGCGCCAAACAGAAAGTACCAGAACGGGTTACTTCCAGGTTTCAGCGCATGCACAGAAGCACCGAATTGCAACCCGCGCATGCGCAGATGCGGCGCTGCAGGTTGGGGACGCTGCAGGTTACAAATGTGCTTCCCGCACGGATCACGTTCGCAACCTGAGTGTCCACTGTATGTTGAATCCAGATTCAACTGCTGGTCCAGTCAGCTTCTGTACATTAAATGGGAGGGGTAACTTGTTCATTGCCTCAGTCAGCAAAATTCCCCTGTGCCTGTTTGCCCTTCCCATCCCCACTGCCAAAACCTTTAAGCCTTTGAAAGACGTGGCTTATAATAATAAACGTTTCTGTTGTTGTGTTGCTGGATTGCTTGTTGTTTTGAATTTATCTTGTTCTCTCACTAAAATGGGTTCAACATCTCCGATGAGGCTGTGGTGTACGTAGAAGGATATAGCTGTTCCGCCCTGCCATTTCTGTGAGCGACTGGTATAATCTTAAGACCTCCTTTGACAATTAATGTCTCTGTAATTCCAATTTAAAAGCTAGATGAGGTTTTAAAGATTCGGAAAAGAGCTTTGTAAGACTGGAGATGGACATTTGTTATTATTGTTTATATGCGCAGGAGGAAATCATTCCATCCACATCCCCGTCTGTCATCAGAATAAGGGGATTTGCCTCAGGGGAGTACAGAGTGGTTCAGCTTTCTCATCGGGAGAATCCTTGGTGGGACTGCTGAAGTGTTTAATGGAGGGGAAAATTAACATCTGAGTTGCAGCTGATTTTGTGACATGCAGCTGCCCACTACAGATGTGACTTGCTTTGCTATTACGTCTTGTTTAATGGTAAAGGAAAAGGTACCCCTGACTGTTAGGTCCAGTTATGGACGATTCTGGGGTTCCACACCCATCTCGCTCTATAGGCCGAGGGAGCTGATGTTCGTCCGCAGACAGCTTCCGGGTCATGTGGCCAGCATGACTAAGCCGCTTCTGGCGAACCAGAGCAGTGCACGGAAACACTGTTTACCTTCCCGCCAGAGCGGTACCTATTTATCTACTTGCACTTGACATGCTTTTGAACTTCTAGGTGGGCAGGAGCTGGGACTGAACAATGGGAGCTCACCCCGTTGCGGGGATTCGAACCGCCGACCTTCTGATTGGCAAGTCCTAGGGGCTGTTGTTTAACCCACAGCTCCACCCACATCCCAGGGGGTATGGTAGGACGTCCCTAGTTTCGTTTGCAAAATTTTGGAGGGTATGAAGTTATGTGATCCTTAAGCCATCTGAAGGCAGCCCTGTATTGGGAAGTTCTTTAATGTTTAATGTTTTATTGTGTTTTTATATATGTTTGAAGCTGCCCAGAGTGGCTGGGCCAATCCAGTCAGATGGCTGGAGTATTCAGTTTCCTTTAAAGCCCTCTTCATGTATTATATGTGTAAAGCGGTCCACATGATTAAGTATCCTGTCTGTTTCCCTGATGTCCAATAACACTATGAGGGGGAAGCCTATTTGCCTAGATCTCTACCCAAGCGAGCTGCTCTCTGGAGATGTCCACATCCGATGAAATGATAACTAGCATGGAGCCCTTCACATTCATTCACTGCATGCAGATACATACTTTTGGAAGCTTACCAGATTTTTCAACGTGGACTCATTGTTCCTGGAAGGTGGAAAGTTTGATAGCTGCTGCCTTGGTTAATATGTTTCTCCCTTCTCCAGTTCAAGAAATAAATGCAAACACTGGCCTATATCTGTTCTGGCCACCATCATGTTTTCTTTGGTGAAGGAGATCTGTTTCTGACAAGATATGCCACCACCTCTGCTTGGGTTGTGAAATCTATTTCTATCCGTTTGTTCGTTCGTAAATATTTGTTCACACCAGCTGGTTCCCCTTTCATTCTTCCGATTTGCTGGCTGCAAAAAAATGGCAGTTTACATTGTGCACATAGCTCTCTCTGCCTCAACAATGTTATCATCTGAATGCAAGCTGCTTGCCTGTGAATTAGGCCTCTGTGTTGCTTGTTCCCGTCTTAACAAACACTTCATCATTGCCTGCCTGTAATTGTGACAGAATGAAATTGGTGCTTAGGAACCTGTAATATTAGATTCTAGTAACCCAACAGACAGCTAATGGCTGCCACCTCTGTTTAACGTAATGACACTAATGAATTCTGAGGATTACTTTTCAGCTAGGAAAACATGATGGAAGGCGCTGGAATTTCAAATTAGGTGATGGATTTGCATCCGTTGAGGCCAATATGCGCAGCATATGTTTCCTTTTCAGTATATTTTATTCATATTAACAATGGTCATCCACCATTAGGGCAAAATAGAACCATAATATTAGTCAATAGGAACATTTGTTAAAGTGACTGTTAAGGTGCAACTTCTTAAGTCTTCTTCAAGTACTACTGTTAAACCTGCTGCCTTAGGAGCAGTTAGAAGTTATTGTCCTCTCATCAGTGTTGAAGACAGAATCGAAGGCCAGGCCAATTGGCTTCTGTATGTGGAATGGTAGGGACACCATTGTGTCCTTCACCTCAAGAAGCAAAATGCCTTGGGCTGGCCTTGTTCCCTTGTAGATGGAACAGAACTTCTCCTTTGTGAGCTGACACACAGTCCCATCAGCTGTGTTGCTGAGGTGATCTGGGATAGTTCTCTAGAGCAGGCATCCCCAAACTCGGCCCTCCAGATGTTATGGGACTACAACTCCCATCATCCCTAGCTAACAGGGCCAGTGGTCAAGGATGATGGGAACTGTATTCCCAAAACATCTGGAGGGCCGAGTTTGGGGGCGCCTGCTCTAGAGCTATATATTATTGATTCGATACGTTACTTTTCATTATAAGGCTAGCAATGCTGTGGGCTTCCAAAATACGTTTTGGGGGAAATGGTTTTGAGAAATACGTCATTTTAAGAAACCTAGAATGCTAAACCTTAGAAATCTCCCTGGTCTAGGGCTTCTTCAGTATATAAAAAAAATGTCCAGCTTATCTTTGAACAAGAGGAAAGTTCCTAATGATTGTGATTGTGCTGCCCTATATTTAGCAGTGCCATCTCATAAAATAGCATACTTTGTAACCTTAACAATTGCTGATGTGATGTTGGCTAGGTTGGTTTGAGAATGGTACATTAAATTAATCTCCTCTGAAAGAACTGGAGACTGGGTACTAGATTGGTTTAAGGGGGGAGAGTGGCAGCTGCTATGAAGAAATTGCTTTGGATATTGAAAGAGTTCGCCCCTCTCTGGATCCACCCCTGAGTTCTAAAGTCTCCTCAGCAGGACACCCTGAAACCACCATCTGGGCTACAGAACTTATCAAGGGGACCCAGAACTCAGTGCAAGTAGGTTCCTTAAGATATCTACAAACTTTTAACTCAAATAGCATCTAAGCCCTTGAGGCAGTGTCCCCATGGGCACCCGCCACCTCCGCCACCATTGGAGAAAAGAAACTGGCGTTGGTCCCGATTTCTGGTGAGATCTTGCAGAGTGTGTGAGATCACACCTGAAATAGGTGCTGCCACCAGCACGGCTTCTCCCCTGGCGATATAGGCAGTGGGGCAGGTGGCAGCAGCAACAGGGACTAATAATAATAATAATAATAATAATAATAATAATAATAATAATAATAATATATTTGTACCCCGCCCATCTGGCTGGGTCTCCCCAGCCACTCTGGGTGGCTTCCAACAAAGATTAAAAATACATTAAAATGTTACACATTAAAAACTTCCCTGAACAGGGCTGCCTTCAGATGTCTTCTAAATGTCAGGTAGTTGTTTATCTCTTTGACATCTGATGGGAGGGCGTTCCGCAGGGCAGGTGCCACTACTGAGAAGGCCCTCTGCCTGGTTCCTTGTAGCTTTGCTTCTCGCAGTGAGGGAACCGCCAGAAGGCCCTGGACCTCAGCGTCCGGGCAGAACGATGGGGGTGGAGACGCTCCTTCGGGTATACTGGGCCAAGGCCCTTCCTGCTTCATCTCAAATGGCAAAAGAGGATCCACTGCCACTGCTTTTATCTCAAGGAATTCAGGGGATTGTAGTCTTCTAGGAAGAGGGGCTGTTAATTCTCAGCCTCACTAAACTACAAAACCCAACATTCTTTGGGGAAAGACACAATGGTTGCTCTCAGGTCCTGTTGGCACGCTTCTTATGGACATCTTGTTAGAGCTGTATTCAACCAACCTGGCCCACTAATGGAAGCCAGTGTGAGGGTTTCTGTTAAGAGGGCTTCCCCCTTTCCCCTGTGCATCCCTGCCTCTCCCAAACCCTCTCTGGAGAATCAGGAAGAACCCTCAGAACAGCATTTTGGGGGAGCAGAGAGGGAATTGTTCCACCTGGCAAGCAGAAACGCTTGCGCCGTCAGAATGAAGGAAGAGTGTGGTGTCGAATTCCTTCCATGGTAATGGAGAAATCAAGATTTTGCATTCACATCATGAAACTGTTTATGATCTTGGCTACTGCAGGTGAAGCTCCTTGGTTTTCCTCCTTCGTGGTTTCCAGTGCTAAGCAAGCTCTGTTATTCTAGGCAGCTTAGAGAAAAGAGATATAGCTGAAACGTGTATGCACAGCACTGTACGCTTTCGTACTGGCCTTTAATTCTAGGAAGTCGTCATAAAGATCCAGTTGCGCCATTAAAAACGGGCCATTTTCAATTGCCTTGCTATTTTCTCTTACTGTAGCTGGCGGTTGGTATTCAGTGAGTCTCTCGCCTTTTCTACAAAGGAGGATATAAACTTGGAAGAGAGACTGACAAGCATAATATTTTTTAGATGGGGCCACAGTGACTTTTTCCTTTTTTTAAAATGATGGGTAAGAAAACAAAAGAAACACAGAACCTATAAAAGCCAAATGACTGATTTCTTTCCATGGGAGGGCAGGAGTGGTATTTATAACCTCTGCAGGAGGATAGATATAAGGTGGTTTTTGTTGCTTTAGCTTTGATATCAGGAGGCTCCAGTTCACAGGGGATACTGGAGTCTCTTGATCGTTTGTAAAATAGAATGTTTTCTAGGCTGTTTTGCTTTGAAGTATACAGAAGAGCTCTGTGCAACCAAATATTTTTGAAAGGTATTTCAACAGGCAGGTGTTACTTAAGGATGATTCTTTAAAGATAACACAGGCTGCGCTTAGTGTCGTGAGTATATTTTGTCCTTTTCTTATTAATGAAATAATTACAGGTGTTATGTTGAGGGTGTGTGTGTGTGTGTGTGTGTGTGTGTAAAACACTACATCGTCACTGATGCTGATCACCTGATGAACTTTTAAAATATGCTGTTTTTATTGCCCGGCTGTGTAAAATGGCTCTCGTTGTTTGTCCCAAAGCCGTTTTAAAAGTGTTTTCGTGAAAACGATTGCTACACAGGGCATTGGTAAATCTGAAATATAGAATTAAACATGTGAATCTGAAAATGCGCAGCCAAACAAATTCAGTTCAGGCTGGAACTAATATGAAACTCTTGAAAACTATAGGGTAGGTTCAGGAAATAATTCTCATGGTACATTAGAGCTTATATTCTCTTGGTTCTCAAATGGTTCTCTAATACGACTGAACCAAATCAAGTTTAACAAACTAACGTGATCAGACATAATAGGGTGTGTGCTTAAAAAGATTTTTTCTGACTCTTCCATACATTTCTATATTTAGAACACGTTATTTTTGCTTAATCTGAAGCCATGTTATTCTGAATCCTAGCTTCTTTTATGCCTTGCCAATTGCACAGTGTCAAGTTTTATAGTTAGAATGTGTTCAGACCTTCAAAGCTCTCTGCCTTGTACCGCTTCTTAGCAGTGAACTATTCTTTTCTGATAGTTTCTTTTATTAAGCCATTTATTTATATTGATAAACTAATTGAGAACCCTCCAGACTGAGCAAAAGCTAGTCATCCCTGAAGTTAGTTATGACTGACGTGTTAACATTCTACTCTGTGACACTTTATCTCAGATAACATTAGCAGGATTAGGACCTCTGCCTGCAATTACAGTTAAGCATCACAGTGACTGTGTTTCCTTTAAAATATAATGCCAAATAATTCTGGTCAGTTTTGGCTGGCTTGTTTCATTCAACCAACACCTACGATAGTCATCTCACTCAGTTATCATTCAATAATACATGTGAACAATGGGTTATAAAATTGTTACTAAAATGTTTCTAAACCTAATGGTCTTGGCAGTAAGAGCTGCTCAACAGTGGAACAGACTCCCACAAGAGGCGGTGGAATCTTTCCTTGGAGATTTTTAAGTAGAGGTTGGATGACCCACCCATCATGTATGACCTACCGGTAGTTGAGATTCCTGCCTTTGGAATCCCTTCCAGCTCTATGATTCTATGACATGAGCTGTAATGTTGCACTCTGAATTCTTAAGGGGTATGGGTGATACCAATTTGTGCTCACCTGCGAGTGGAATTGATTTCCATGAGCAGGACGGGGGACACCCCCTCCTTTCCTCCCTGCGGTAGCTTATCCCATACCCCCAGAATATCTTTAAGACGCACATACACGGACTTCTGCATGGGCAATGTCAGAAACCACCCAATATTTTATTCAGATTTTGTACTTTTTGAGTATAGTGCCGCATGAAGTTTAGTGACTCTGTTGAGATGCTTGTTCCCACGTATAAGACACCCAAGCATTTCATACATTATAAAAGTCTGTATCCAAAAGCAAAATAGCAGAAATCAACAGTGGAGAGTAGAGTAGAGTAACTGTTTGGGTATTTTAGATTCTGTATGTTATATATATATATATATATATATATATATATATATATATATATATATACCGTATTTTTCCGTGTATAGCACAACCCCTATTTTTTGGGACTCCAAATAAAGAAATCCCCCATATGCACTATCCGTGTATAAGACGACCCCCAGTTTTTAACTTGAAAAAATAGGGGGGAAATATAGTCTTATACATGGAAAAATATGGGGGGGGTGTAGTTTATTTATTTGGTTTTTCAGATTAAAATTTTAAACATAGCCAGCACACAACATAAAAACAAGATGCCAAGGAATCTCCTGGACTTCCCTACTCCTCTTTGTGGGTCCTGTTGTTAATCATTTCCTCCTGCATCTTTTGTGATAATCCAAATCTTTTACCTCTCCATTGTGTCCAGAATTCACCACTAAACTACAAGTGATATTCCAATCCTACTAATGATCTTAACTGTTTATGATGATCTTTAAAATAAGTTATAAATTTTCCCCACCCCTTATTGAAATTTTGGTCTTCCTGATTTCTGATTCTTTTTTGCCATTTTGGCATAATCCATCAACTTGACCTGCCATTCTTCTCTGGTAGGGACTTTATCTTCTTTCCATCTCTGGGCCTAAATCTTCTATGTTTTAAAGTATGGTTGCAAAAAAATATTTTAAAATCCTCTTGATTATTTTTTTTACTGTTTTATCTTTTGTAAACTGCTTTGTGACCTTTTACGATCAAGTGGTGTGTAAATTTTTATGAAATAAATAAACAGTTTCTAACAGAACTGAATGCTTCTGTCCATCTATGTATAAGTAACTTAACTGCTGCATTTTTCAGGTGCCTAATCAAGGACTTCGAAAAACGCCCATCTGTCACTCACCTTTTGGAACATCCCTTCATAAGACAGGTCCATGGCAGAGACATGGCACTCCAAAAACAACTGGCAGATCTCATTCAAGCACAACAACATTTAGGCTCCGTAGCCAAGACAAGGTACTGTTCAATTTCGCTATAGCCGTACTACAAAGTTCCAGAAATTTATGACTTTTAATTGTGAGACATATATTGCTTACGCAGATATCATATAATGCCTTAAAGCTTTTTGCCCTGGTCCACCAAGAAGGATCAGTGTGTCCCAACTGGAGGAACATCGCAATGGGCATTCCCGTCGATGATGCTCATCTCAGCTGCCCTTGAATCAGCTAGAAGCATCTTGGGGACCATGGGGCTGCATTGCCTCATCTGGAGCCACCAGTTCTTATGTATGACAGGTTTACCCATAACTAAAGGGAAAGGTAAAGGTACCCCTGCCCGTACGGGCCAGTCTTGCCAGACTCTAGGGTTGTGCTCTCATCTCACTCTAGAGGCCGGGAGCCAGCGCTGTCCACAGACACTTCCGGGTCACGTGGCCAGCATGACAAGCTGCATCTGGCGAGCCAGCGCAGCACACGGAACGCCGTTTACCTTCCCGCTGGTAAGCGGTCCCTATTTATCTACTTGCACCCAGGGGTGCTTTCAAACTGCTAGGTTGGCAGGCGCTGGGACCGAAGGACGGGAGCGCACCCCGCCACGGGGATTCGAACCGCCAACCATGCGATCGGCAAGTCCTAGGCACTGAGGTCTTACCCACAGCGCCACCCACGTCCCACCCGCGTCCCGCGTCTAGTTACCCATAACTAGAGCTGCTATATTGTTCTAATTATTATGGATCCTTACATACAGGAATTACAACATTCCATATAAATGGAGAGCTTCAAGGCAGCGGAAAACAACATTCTCATTCATGTCTTTTAATCGCATTCATCCGTAATGGAAGCATCACATTTCAGTAGTTTCTTGGATTTACTGCTAAGACAAACAATGGCATGCAAGTGTTCATTAATTAATAAATGAACTCTTAGCAGGGAACATGCTCATGTTTTGTGATTTTCGGGAGGGCAGCAGATTCAAAATGTGAATAATAAAGTGAGAGTGGTGAAATGTTAAGAGTCCGAACCTTGATGTTTTGGTTCACCATTGGCCTAATATTACCACTAGTATTCGTATATAGCTGGGTACTTAATATTCATCAGGAAAACCTTCTTTTCCAGTCCAATCTAGGGCAAGCTGCAGGGAATATCTCTTGGTTTCATGGCTGTCCAGAGGGTGGCAGGATTTCGCTGTTTTCAAAGTGAATTTAAATGCAAATGAAGGCTCTTCGTCTGCTCTGCAATCATTTCGTAATATGAAATTCGTCTGGCTGCTAGATAAGCTGTAAACCATTATTGTAAATAAATACCTGCTAATGTTGATGAAGAAAATTAAATGTCATGATTCATAAGTCATAAAAATGTATGTGCATATCCAGCCAGAGTGAATGTGCTATTTGAAAACCAAAGGCCTTTAAAAAAGAATAATCTTTAAAAACAAAGTAATAGATGCAGTTTCAAGGTGAGTGTGACTTTCCTAATTTCACTGCAACTGGAATTATTCCACATGCTTCTAAAGCAAGGGTCTAGAATGGTCAGACTTGCTTCGGGAGGCTGGTCTTTTATGTTTCTTTTCCATCTCCCCCTCCTTGTTTTTAAGTAAACTGTCTTATGAATTCTCTCCCTGTTGATGGCTGCCGTTTGCAATTTCAAAAGAAAAAAGTCTGCCATAAGGTGCGAACTTGGCTGCTGTGCCAAACACTAATGAAAAACATAGACACGTGATTCCACACTCAGAGAAAATAAAAGACCCTGAGTGCACTAGCCACATTTCTTGTTTCATAATCTGTTTTGAGAGTATACCTATATGGGTGATAAAAGCCCACTTGTTTGCAGTAAGAGGCCTGGTCTGTGCACCAGCAGAATAAAGAGAGGTGGAAAAGTGACCTGTGTCACTTCAGACTGCAATGGGTGAATATCATTGCTATAGTGAAGTATAGTTGTCTGTGGCTAGCTAGGTGCTATACTGAATACAGTGTCTGGAGCAGCTTGTTCAGTGGTGCAAGTAGGTAATTTTAGACTCCGCATTTAATAGTCATATTCTCCCCTCCTTTAGATGGCAATGTACACTACTACTTTCTTCAAAATACAGTAAGCTTGCATCTTGGAGATCCCGGGCCACAGGGAGGTTAGGCTGACCTCAACCAGAGCCAGGGCTTTTTTGGCTGTGGCCCCGATCTGGTGGAACGCTCTGTCCCTGCAGGACTTGATATCTTTCCTCAGGGCCTGCAAGACAGAGCAGTTCCACCAGGCCTTTGGCCAGGGCACAGTCTGACCCCCTCCTTTGGTAATCCTCGTAGAACTCTAGCCCAATGGTTGTCATTAATTTGATTCTGAATTGATTTTAGAATGAATTGATTGCAGAATGTATTTCAAGTAATTGATTGTGATTTTATGTAAACTGTTAGCTGCTCTGAGCCCAGCTTTGGCTGGGGAGGGCGGGATATAAATTATTATTATTATTATTATTATTATTATTATTATTATTATTATTATTATTGCTGTGTTTTGGGGGCCTTCCTGCTCATTCTACTGAATGGATTCCTGGATTTCTGCTCCAACTGTCAGGGGCGGAGGAAGGGGTGTGTGGTGGGGGCAGACCACCCCGGGTGTCATCGCTGAGGGGGGTGACATTTGGCACACCACCCGCCCGCGATTCCCAAGCCTACCCTGAGCCATTGGGGGAAGGGCGGGAGCTGCACCGCTTTGCCGGTGGCCTTCCCCCTTCATTTTAACAGCTCAGGGGAGGCTTGGGAGTCGCGGAAGGCAACACGCCGAATGTCTGCCATTGGCGGCTCACTCCGCCCCCGGCTGCAGTGCGCATGCACCGCTCCATGCACCCGAGCGGCTATCCCGCGCCTGCGAGACCACCCTTCGCTCCCTGCCCCCCTCAGGACCGCGCTCCGTTCCCCTCGGGAGCCTGCCTGTCCTGGGCAGTGCAGGCATATGCTCCACCACTGCTGACTGTACCAGAGATTTTGTTCCTGTATAGGATCAGTTTGAGACATTATCATTCATTAGATGAATTGGAGGCTGAATACCTATTCCATGGGTAGGCAAACTAAGGCCTGGGGGCCGGATCCAGCCCAATCGCCTTCTAAATCCGGCCCGCGGACAGTCCAGGAATCAGCGTGTTTTTACATGAGTAGAATGTGTCCTTTTATTTAAAATGCATCTGTGGGTTATTTGTGGGGTCTGCCTGGTGTTTTTACATGAGTAGAATGTGTGCTTTTATTTAAAATGCATCTCTGGGTTATTTGTGGGTCATAGGAATTCGGGTTTTCCTCCCCTTCAAAATATAGTCCGGCCCACCACGTGGTCTGAGGGACAGTGGACCGGCCCCCTGCTGAAAAAGTTTGCTGACCCCTGACCTATTCCATTCCAGAACCAGGGTTCATTAAAGGCCAAGGCTATGAATGGTTCATCGTGTATGCGCTAGCCCAGTGATTCTCAAACGGTTTTCTTTGGATCACACTTTCAGATTAAAAACTTGCTCGTGCTGCACTGAATTTATTTTATCGATAAGAAATACGTTGAAAAACTGGAAGTGGCAAGTCCTAGCAGTGCTTGATTTATAACATAGAACACAACTGCTTTATAATATGATTCTGGGACACCCAGAAAGTATTAAACATTGCAGCTACAGAACAACATTCCATTCCCAAAATATAATATTGATTGCCCTTGAATTTTCCCGCCACATTTGCCATCCTCTTCTGCCACACAAGTGTGGTGCGCCACACCCTTTGAGAACCACTAAGAGCATTTCGGCCCATAATACAGAGCTGCCATGGCTTTAGAATTCAGAGCCAAACTACATTACCCTAAACTCCACTTGATGTATTTGTGCTGAACTATGCCATTTCAGACTGCAAAGAGAGCAGTGAAAGTTGCAGTAACTTCATACAAACACAAAATTAGCATGGTAAGGGGAGATTATGACAGTGTTCAGAGAAAGAAAGAAAGAAAGAAAGAAAGAAAGAAAGAAAGAAAGAAAGAAAGAAAAGAAAAGAAAACAGCCATTTGTGTTCTGAAGTGAGAAGAGGCCAGCAATAGTCACATTATACAATGCTGCTAACCACAGTACATGATACATTCAAGCGCATGAGAGCTGTTCAGTGTTTTATTTATTGTTTGTGACTATTTTTGTTATATTGCTCAAGTCAGCTTACATAATTACAATATAACAAAAAACAGTCATAAACAATAAATTAAACACATCAATAATTTCAACAAAATTGAACAATGTCCACATTAAACAGTAAATGATTCCTGCTTGGCAGGGGGTTGGACTCGATGGCCCTTGTGGTCTCTTCCAACTCTATGATTCTATGAAATCATAATAAAATCTAAAAAATAAAGATGCAAAAAAATAATAATAACAACAACAAAGCCTCTAAACAACATCCCAACCCAAGAGTCTGTTCAGCAGCCTCAGCTTTTGTAGCTGGAGTCAGTCAGGGCCCCACCATTCCAGGCCAGGTAGAAAAAGGCCTGCAAGGCAGGAAGCAGGGCTTCCAGGATTCACAGCCAAGATGGTCTCTCTTAAAAGCTGTTTCTCCCACAAACAGTAAATGATTCTCTGGCCACATCCACAATATTATATTGCAATATTGCAGTTATTTCTGACCTGCTTTGCAAGATATAACTCTTAGCAAGATGATCTTACAAGTAACATTCAGTCTTAGCCCAACAAAAGTTTGGCTCCCTAGAACAACAGCTAACACTACCTGCTGATCCATGCTGGCTCTCTAGGCTGGCTCTCATCAGACAGCTTTTTAAAGAACAGCAGTCTGTCTCTAGCAGGGAGGTATTGCAGCTGGAGTCAATTCCATTACCAATCTGAATGCCGTTAGCTGCAAGAAACTAGCTTATGCCCAGCTTGTAATTTTCTTCATACACCCTGTTAGGACTCAGAGACAGCACCAGGCAAAGCTAAAAGGAATAGCAATTGGGTTGTAAAATGATGGGTGTGCAGAATTGAATGTGGTTTTAAAATGCAGTTTCCTCCACACATTGTCTGGGCGAATACCAAGGGACAGATTGCAGACCTGTAATACCTACTGTGGGCAAGGAAGCAACCATTTTGCAGGCTGATTACATTGTAAATGCTAATGATTACACAGATTCTTATTGTAGTCATGGCATGTGTGATGTTGCAATTAAGGTTGTGCCAGTGTTGTCATTATGACTCCTCTGAAATATACTCAAGAACAGAGCTCTCTGCCGTGATTGTACTGACCTAGTCAGCATTTGAACTGCGCTGGAAGTTTGGTATTGCTGCTGTAATTGAGGTCACCAGGTCTATTCTGCTCCCACTGTGCTGAAGATTTTCCTTTTTCAGTGTTGCAATTCCATCTTTTCAGCGAAAGAAAGAACGTGGATCAGACTGTTGCTATTCTTCATTTAAATAGAGGGAATTCTTTGTTAACCTTCATAGGGAAAAGGCAATGTAGGTAGGAGGAAAATGAGGTGTATGCTGGCAGTAACTCTAGGGCAAAATGTGTTTGTCTTTGGGAAATGTGGCTTAGTAAATTTCCTTTCGTCAGAAAATAGAGGGCAATACTCCAGTTCTTTCAGTACACAGGGAGCTATTCATAAGAGGGTCAAAAGTTTACCTTGTTGTCTTCCCAAATCGTTAAGTAAAATCATAATTGATTGGAGGAGAAATTAGTCTGAGACCTTGTTATTCACCCCATTCCTAAGTGTTGTTCTACTCTACCCAGTATTGGGAATAGTTTGGGCCAGACCAGAAGATTAAAGGGCAGTTTAGTGGAAGCAACCAGAGAGAGAAAAAGTGATATCCATGTGTTGACAGTGGTAAAATTAGCAATATGGTAAAGTTAGTAAGTTTCCAGGGAGTTGTGGGCAGGGTTGTTGTCATATATATATACGGGAACTGAGTTCCCTTACCTTTTAAAAATTGTTATTTTCTTATTTTCTTTGGCGATCACTTGTAGCCAAGTAAGATTGTCTTCCATAAACACGATTTTAACAATGAGTCCGTAAGTGACTGTGGAGGCCAATTCTGGATCCACACGTCATTCCACAGTGGGGACATTGGTTTCTGGGTGGGAGTTGATCACGGTGTGGATTTGCCAAGTGTGCCTTCCTCTTAGCACATTTCTCCCTTGCATCCTGAGTTTGAGCGTCTTCAAAGCCCATGACACCTTTGGTAAAAGCTGTTCTCCAACTGGAGCGCCCGCGGGCCAGTGTTTCCCAATTGTCAGGTTTATACTACATTTTTTAAAATTTGCCTTGAGAGAGTATCTGAACCTCTTTTGTTGACCACCAGCATCACGCTTTCCATTTTTAAGTTCGGAATAGAGTAGTTGCTTTGGAAGATGATAATCAGGCATCGGCACAACGTGCTAGTTATATGGGGGCTTAGGGCCTCTGAAGGTCTTAATACAGCCCTGTGTGTATGGTTGTTATCCCACCCAACATGCATGTGTATTACAGCTCCACTTTCACAGAAAATTGTAGCCCTTTCCAAGGATCCTTGATTGCACAGAAATGTCTCTTCCTGTTTGAGCAAATGTGAGCGAACCGCCCCTCCCACCAGACCTTCCCTGCCCAACATGTGAAAGTTGAGAACAAAGAGGCCAGAACTGAGGGCAACGTTGGGCCAGGGACATTGTGGACAGAAGTCAGGCTTGGCTCCCCTCCCATTCAAAAAGTGGCACTGTCTCCCCGCCCCACTGCTAAAACAACACCCAGGGGTTTGGCAAGGAGGTTGATAGGTGGTGTTGCTGCTGCTGCTTCCATGGCAGCAGTGGCAGAAGAAGAATACAAAGTGTGGCGGCACCGTGTGTGTATCAGGGGGTGTCAGCCCTTTAGTGGGCTGCCAAGCCCATGCCCATCGGTTGTTCTCTTTCTTAAATCTTCTTGTTTGTTTAGTCATTTAGTCGTGTCCAGCTCTTCGTGACCCCATGGACCAGAGCACGCCAGGCACTCCTGTCTTCCACTGCCTCCTGCAATTTGGTCAAACTCATGTTAGTAGCTTCGAGAACACTGTCCAACCATTTCGTCCTCTGTCGTCCCCTTCTCCTTGTGCCCTCCATCTTCCCCAACATCAGGGTCTTTTCCAGGGAGTCTTCTCTTCTCATGAGGTGGCCAAAGTATTGGAGCCTCAGCTTCACGATCTGTCCTTCCAGTGAGCACTCAGGGCTGATTTCCTTCAGAATGTATAGTTTTGATCTTTTTGCAGTCCCTGGGACTCTCAAGAGTCTAGCACCATAATTCAAAAGCATCAATTATTCGTCTTTAATCTTATCACCACTTAATACACCATCTGTGACATTATGATTCAGCAATAGTGAAGCAGCTTGCACAAAGCTGAATTTTTCCATTATTGTCTTCATCTTCCATTTTGGTCCAACATGGCTGGTCTGGTGCTTGCTGGAGTCAGTGGTTCTTTGGTTTTGGCAGTACCCAGACTAATAGGCGAAAACTGATAAGGCCAGCAGACGAACATGAAGCAAATTTGATGTTATACTTCCACTATTGTCCTTCTGAGTACAACACGCACAGAGAAACAAATGCAATAGATACTCCCCCTTTTCTCATATTTGACTAAGAAGTTTTCTTAGCAGCATGTGCTTTTAGGTTGGTTTTCTTTTTAAGTCTTCAGTAATAAAACTGACATTTCCCATTGCCCTGGGGGGGGAAACACAGTGGGAGTTTTCTATTTATTCGGAAAAGTAGTTCATTTGCAAGCCAACTCAGCAATTAGAAATGGCTTAGTATAAAAAGGCTGTGAATATAATGTACCCTCAATCCAAACACAACACTTGCAGGCTATCCATGCACCAAGTAAGGATTGCAAAGGCATCTTGGGAGTCGTTCTCATTGGGTACCCCTTGGCTCTGAAATGCCTTTCCCTTAGAAACTTCACCAGTGCCTAACCATGTCCCAGAAACAATGCAAGGCTTCTCTGTTTCAACTGAGCTGGCACAGGATGGTCTGGGTGAGAGCAGATTAGAGCAAATAATTCTTAATTTACAGAATATTTCATCTAAGGAGAATAGAGCCATTCAGAGACAGGAAACTGAAATGATCAAGAGGACAAGACCTACTCAGGAAGAAGTCTAAAGGAAGAAGACAAGACATTATATTTATACGCAACAGTAGCCGCAAGGCTATTGATTGCAAAAAATTGGAAAAGTGGTATTCGACTGACAAAAATAGAGAGTGGCTTGCCAAATTATTGGAATACTACAATATATCCAAAACAATGGGAGAAATTGGAAGGATCTCAAAAGAGAAGATAGACAGGGACTGGAAGGTGTTTAAAGGATACTTGCAAAACTATATTGAAAAATCAGAACTCCTATTAGAATAAACAAGTTCCGTTTTAAATACTGGAATACTAAATAAGATGGATAACAATGTGTAATAGAAAAAGAAGCATGAAATTAGGTTAAAGGTGTGTGAAAGAAGTGGAAAGAAATTGCAATTGAGTAGATTGGAAGTCTAACACAAAGGTGGGGTGAGGGATGGTGGATTGTATGAAATGTATGATTGTATATTCGCAATATGTGTGTATTAATGCTGAATTATTTTAACAATAAGAACTTTTTTTAAAAAAAGACCTACTCAGGTTACGAATTTGGAGCTTTTTAGTTTAGAGAAACAGTGAGTAAGAAGGGGACAAGATAGAGTTGGATATGCATGGTGGGGTAAAACTGGCTACTAGTTATGATGGTTATGCTTTATCTTCTATGTTGGATGTGAAGGATCTTCAGTATGTTTCTGAATGCCAGTTGCTGGCAATCACCCGTGGGGAGAGTGTATCAGGAGCTCAGCCCTACACTCGAGTAGGATCCTGGCAGAGACACATGCCCAATTGGCATCACAGCAACCGATGCCAACCAACACCGGCACACTTAGGGATCCACAGAGTCTTCGCAACTCACGTGACAGACCTCAGCAATTCAGCATTTTGGCTAATCTACTTTATTTACATATATACACACACGGAGCACTGCAACATGGCTCCCTCTCTCTCTAGCATCAGACAACAAAGAGAGAAAGAACAAAGGACAATAGTCCCACTTCACGGAACACAGTCACACAAACATCCTGTCTCCGTCACTTCCCACTCTGTGGAGTCAAAACATATACCGTCATGTGATAGACAACAATCCCATGACTGCGATCATGGAGCAGGAATTCTAACAGAGTGCGCTTGTGCTTAGGTCCTGCTTGGTGGCTTCCTATAGCCGCCTGGTTGACTACTGTGCAAACAGAATGGTAGAAATGGAAGGGGCCACAAGGGTCATCTAGTCCAACCCCCTGCAAGGCAGGAATCATCTGCCCTACACGGGGCTCAAACTCACGACCCTGAGATTAAGGGGGTCTCAAGCTTTACCAGCTGAGCTATTTTTATGATTAGATGGATCTTTGGTCTGATCCAGCAGGTCTCTTATTTATGTTCTTGTGCTACCTGCCAAAATAACTGTGGCAGGGACCGGTTGAAATTGGCGTGGGATGAAGGGGTCAGATATTATTACTGTGTTCCCTTTCACACTCATGACCCAGGGGAAAGTTAACCTGGGATGATCAGTATGCCACCAAGCTGCCTACTTCTACAAGCAAAGAGTCCTGTTGGCTGTTGAAATAGCCTCTCCTGTGACCAACTAGCTCTAGTGTCAGGCTTGAGGAATCCTCTCCCCACCCCCACCCTCACCCCCATAGCACCAAGAGGCAGGGAGGAAACAAGATGATTTATTCTTACATATGGTTTAGGTGGGTCATAAGGAAAGGGTTAAATGAGTGTGAAGTGATTGGCCAGTGGGAACCCAAGGGGAGGAGTTAGAGTTAGAGTTGGAGTTGCTGGGAAGTCAGTTGGGAGTTGGAGAAGGAAGAGGGAGGATAAGTCTGTGGGTTGGTCTAGTTTTGATGTGAGAGAGTGAGTGAAACTGTTAGGAGGAGTCAGATAGACAGTTGGGATAATCAGTTAGAAATTATTAGGAAGGTATAGGCCGGTATAGAAACTAAGGATGAGAAACTGACAAGAAAAATTAGCTGAAACCATAAACTTGTTAATGCTTATAAAATAAACTTGCTTATTTGATTTAATGTTAACAACTGTCTGGACTCCGTGTGTACCTGAGAGAAACGGGTTGGTGGCAGCGGGGAAGTGATCATAGTGGTGGCACAGGGATCAATAGACCGTCAAACATCCGGAGACCCTGTGTGATCGCCACACTTCTCCTCTAGCAACAACACCTGCTTCTACGGCATCCATTCATGGACAATTGTCTCTAGACTCTTTGTTCTTGCACCCTTAATGAATGCTATGTTTTGGGAGAAGGGGGGTCGGTTATACTGTCCATAGACGTGTCAGCTAGCTGCTCTGTCTCCCCTCCCTGTTCTCCTAACACTGCATAACTCTATGTTCATCTATCTCTGAGCTGTTACCTTCCTCCAAGCCCTGCCGTAAATCAAGACTGCCTTCCTCCTCTCTGGGTGCTACCCTACCCCCTGCCCTTGGGACTCCTCATAAGGAAGCTGGTCCTGGAGGAAGAACTGTGAGGGGAGAGACTCCATCAGGCAAGGCCTCCTTCCACCTGCCTAGCCTCACCCTCTAGTCTCTGCTTCTCAATTTGTATTGTATTATTTTATGTACTGTGGCTTGCCGCTGTTTTACTATTAGAGTTTAGAAATTATTTCTTGTAACTGTTGAGTGGATTTCTGTTCAGCTTTTACATGTTATTATTACAGTGGTGCCTCGCAAGACGAAATTAATTCGTTCCGCAAGTCTCTTCGTCTTGCGAGTTTTTCGTCTTGCGATGCACGGTTTCCCATAGGAATGCATTGAAAATCAATTAATGCGTTCCTAGGGAAACCGCCTTCAGACCAGGTCCGGGGACAGTCTGTCCCCGGACCTCTTCTGAAGGCTGGGGGGGGGACAAGGGCTTTTCTTCCCACCCCCAGCATTTTAAAAAACCCGGGACAGCGGAGGACTTCTCCGCTGTCCGGGCGATCTTAAAATGCTGGCGGGCGGCATTTTAAAATCGCCCCGGACAGCGGAGGACTTCTCCGCTGTCCGGGGCGATTTAAAAGCCCCTGGGAAGGCAGGCAGGGGGGACAAAGACTTTCGCCCCCCGCCCGCCTTCAGAAGGTGTTCCCGCCCTCCGCCCCGCTTCGGAACAGCGTTCCGAAGTGGGGCGGCTGGGGCAGGTGTTCCCGCCCCCCACCCCGCTTCGGAACAGCGTTCCGAAGTAGGGCGGCTGGGGCAGGTGTTCCCCCCCGCTTCGGAACAGCGTTTTAAAATGCTGGGGGTCGGGAGCGAAACATTCGCTGCCGACCCCAGCATTTTAAAATCTCCCCGGGACAGGGGGAGATTTTAAAATGCTGGGGGTCGGCAGCAAACGCTACGCTTCGCTCCCGCCCCCCAGCATTTTAAAATCTCCCCGAGACAGGGGGAGATTTTAAAATGCTGGGGTCGGCAGCGAACGCTTCGCTCCCGCCCGCCAGCATTTTAAGATCACCCGGGGCAGGCGGGGGAAGGCAGGCGGGGGGGAGCAAAGACTTTTGCCCCCCGCCGGCCTTCAGAAGAGGTCCTCTTCTGAAGGCTGGCTGTGGGCGAAAGTCTTTGCTCCCGACCGCCAGCATTTCCCTATGGGCTTTCGTCTTGCGATGCAAGCCCATAGGGAAATTCGTCTTGCGAAGCGCCTCCAAAACAGAAAACCCTTTCGTCTTGCGGGTTTTCCGTCTTGCGAGGCATTCGTCTTGCGGGGTACCACTGTATTTAATACTATTCTAATGATTGTTGAATGTTACTTTTTTGATGTAGGTTGCCTATTTTAAAGTTTTATTATCACATTTTTGTATTGCATTAGATTGTGGTAAGATGTACGTTTTTTGTTTCTTCAGCTTGTAAACCGCCTTGAGTATTGTAAGATAGAAAGACGGTATACAAATTAAAAAAATGATGATGATGATGAAAAGAAGGGGGCAGACCCCCCACCACTCCTCCTCCTCTTCAGTCCAGTCCCTGACACCTAGCCTCTTACCTCAGGTTGGCCTTCGTACAGAAAAACCTAGCATCTGTGTCTGACCACGTGGCTCAAAAGTGCAACTCCTTCCAAGTGCTCTATTGCCACCTCAGGTTCAGTTTTTTAAAAATTTTGCATTGAACCTAAGCACATTACACTGACCTGTGCACAGCCAAGAACCTGCAGAATGGTAAATGTTCAACATTGAAGAGCGTCGAAGACAATAGATCACACAATGCCTGGGTTTATTTAAAGATATTGGCCATGAATTTGTACCTTTTTAAAAATTGTCCTCACCAGTAAGTAGTTGCATTATGCCAATTAGCTAAGCTTCTTACCTTGTTGCTTTGCTTTTCATAGTATATCTGAGGGAGGTTTAGGGTCCACCAACAAAAAGCTTTTAAATGTTTCTAATTGATTGTGTGTTGTTGTTTTTAAATCTCCCTGACACCTTTTATGCATGTAATCATGCTTCAAATGAGCCCGTTGAAACAAATGGGATGCTAATAGGCACTTTGGTGGTCAGAAATAAACCTTGACTATGACTGAAACAGAAACTCAGAACCATTAATGCAAAATACGCCCCATCAAGTTGCGAAACCACTCTTTCCCCTTTCACTCCTTGTTGAAAGGCAACTTGCAATTTCTGATCAATAAAGCATGGATGCCATACAGTTGCTCGTGGTGTAGGAGATGAAGGGGAAATTGTGAAATGCAATTTGGACATGTATGTGGAGTTGTTTAGAGTCATATGTGCTTTATTTCTGCTTTCCAAATCTTATTAATTTCAATTACATTCTGGTCAAAATAATAATCCCTTATACAACAACTGCAATATTAGTAACTTCCATTCGTGTTGATACATTAAATGATTTATAGAACTACAAGTGAGGCACTCAAAACTATATCCTTGTTCTTCCTGTGTGTGGCAATTATTCTCTCCGTGGTGTTTTTTACCTGTCCTTGTAAAATGTTATGTCTATACTTTCCCAGCTGTTGCTGCTCTCCATCATGCCTTGGGTGGAGCTGATATCCAACCGTTGTTTCAGAAATTTCTTTGTTGCTCCTTCCTGTGCCTCATTGTTTTGCAGCTTTAACAACAGCTGCAAAAATCATTCTGTCCCAAAACATTCATGAGCAATTCAATAGAGAGAGAAAAAACATTCGTTTTTCTATTGAATTACTCATGGCATTTGTTCTGTTTTGAGTTGCTGTTGCTTTGTGCAATTTTATAAGTCATTTGCTGTATGCATGTATATACACACACATACAGTGGTATCTTGGGTTACATACGCTTCAGGTTACATACACTTCAGGTTACAGACTCCACTAACCCAGAAATAGTACCTCGGGTTAAGAACTTTGCTTCAGGATGAGAACAGAAATCGCACGGCGGTGGCAGCTGGAGGCCACACTAGCTAAAGTGGTGCTTCAGGTTAAGAACAGTTTCAGGTTAAGAACGGGCCTCCGGAATGAATTAAGTACGTAACCAGAGGAACCACTGTACACACCCACACCCACCCACCAACCCAACTATAAAAAGCAGAGTGTCTTTTCTGTTTGTAAATGAGGCCAGTATATTGTCTATGCATTACATTTCATATGTTTCAATGCCCTGAAAGGTCTTGCCATTGTTCTGTTTGGTTTGCATGCTATTACCCAAGCATTATCAGATTGCTACTGCCTTCTGTACAGGAAGTCGTACACAGGAGCAATCTGTCAGAGTGTCATTGAGGATCAATTCTAAATGGTACCCAGCGGGATGCTGTTGTATCTCAGTGGGTGCACTGCATTCTACGCTTTGATTATATTGGACGCTGGAATTAAGCCCCTCAGGCTTTTGTATGTACAGCAGGTACACTGTGCTGTACCATACTGCACTACCAATACTGTTAAAAAAAAATTCTGGCCTTACAGTTTGATAAATTAGGACATCCTATTTAAAAGCAAAAGGTATTTGTTGGCATTTCCAAAGATTCCTCCCATGTAATCAGATTATATGGGGGTTATGGGGCAGTATGTCTCTGCTTCTAATTCTGTAACTCAGAGGCGATAATTTAAGCTGCAAGGAGAAGCTGGCTGAACGCTCTTGGAATTTAGCATGTCCTAGCAGTTGTGGTTCAGAAATGTCATCTTGGACAAGTTCTAGGGCCATGAAAGACGACGCTTTGGCAGACTTAGAGGTAACAGGGTAAATACTCTTGATTTTTGACTATAGCCCTGGTCATGGTCACATTCAGATTGCACGATGCATGTATGAGGAAGAAGAAATGTGGCTAGCTAGAAGTGACTTCAAGAGTGTATGCGGAAGTGGAACTAACTTACACCAAGTTGGAATGACTGGAAAAAAATAGGATTTTATACTTGGTTCTCTATTGAAAGACTTGCTGCTACATAGTGTAGTGTTGGGTGTGTTTAATTGACAGTAATAGCCATTCTTGCATAGAGTTACGTGGCAAGTAGACTTAGGCGGCAAAATTTTGGGCTGCACCACTTCAGATTGCAAAGTAGGAGTGAAACGTTCAAATAACCCTCCATGTAAGATTTTTCTTGCGTGTAGCATATCAGTGGTAAAGCTTTAGAATAGACTTCTCCCTGGCGTGTGGTTTTACGATATGCAGATAATTTTTTTACGTGGGCGCAGGCATTAAAAATATGGCATTACACCTGCTGTCTAGAGTGGTACGGCCCACAATTCTACAATCTCATTTGCACAATGTGTAGAATGGCGACAAGTCGGCCACACCGGGCAAAAAGATTCCTGCATTCCAGGGGGCTGGACTAGATGACCCTCGTGGGCCCTTCCAACTCTACAATTCTATGATTCTAAGCCCCACTTAAGTTAAATGGGACTTTTCTGTCTAGGATGAATGCATAGGATTACAACCTTCTTGCCCATTTTATCTCATGGGTTCAGGATGGACTGCTGCAACATCCTTATCTCATTTTATTTCATTTTACGGAGACTGCAAACGTTTGGATAATCTATCAGGTGGTCACACCATAACGATTTAAAGACTCAATGCATGCTATTAAGAAGGAATGAGTGTCCCAGTGACAGCAGCAAGGACACCAAAGACATATAGTGAACTCTAGAATGACTTGTTGCGATGCAAGGACACTTGTTAGTAAACATGTTGTGCACAAGAACTTACTATCATACAATGGATAATGTATGCAGTCTATATTTTCATACCTTAACTATTCCTTTTTAAAAATTTGATTTGCTTGGGTAAAATGTGTGTGTGTGTGTGTGTGTGTGTGTGTGTGTGTTTTGTGCAGTTGTTCCCAGTAGATTCATTGATTTTTATAAACCTTTTTCTTGTATAATATGTATTTTTGTGTATTTGCACTACAAATGTATATTTGTACCAATCTAGTTGTTTTATTTTCTTCCAAAAGATCCTAGTAACAGTAGATTGATGAGTGCTATGTTATGTACTGAAGTTCTCACCCTGGGCCAGCAGGGGGATACTGTAGATAGTTATGCAAATGAAGGATCGAAAGTGACGTTCAGTGTTTGGATAGTTTGTATGCAAATGAAGGATCGAAAGTGACGTTCAGTGATTGGCTAGTTACAGAAAATGGTTACTGTTGCATTCTAGTGGAGCTCTATATAAGCAGGCTGACTGAGCTCCTCAGTTCAGTTCAGTTCCAGCTTACATATAAAGAGCTGCTTTGGAAAAATCGCTGTGTCGTCTGATATGTTCGTCCACAACTTAAGACTATATACCATCTGTAGGGGAGAGACCAGTTTTTCCCCTCACAGAACTTCAGTTACTAGCACCCCCTGAGGAGAGGGAATGGCTTTTAAGCATCTTCAGGTCTGTAGTCAGTGCTGGATTGACGTATAAGCCAAACAAGCTATAGCTTAGGGCCCCACTCTCTTGGCCCCCCCCCCAAAAAAAAATGTAAAGAAAAAAACCCCCTGGATGTACATTTCCAAAATATAAGATTAAAAAACAAATAAAATAGAACCTACATACAGCAACAGTGTTTTATGTTGTGTATGGACCTATTAGGTCCATAAATTACCATATACAGTGGTACCTCGGGTTACATACGCTTCAGGTTACAGACTCTGCTAACCCAGAAATAGTACCTCATGTTAGGAACTTTGCTTCAGGATGAGAACAGAAATCGGGCTCAGGCGGCGTGGCGGCAGCGGGAGGCCCCATTAGCTAAAGCGGTGCTTCAGGTTAAGAACGGACCTCCAGAACGAATTAAGTACATAACTAGAGGTACCACTGTAGCATATATTCCACACAAAAAGAAGTGACAATATGTTGTTGACAAAGGACAGCTGGACCTATAAAGGGCCCCATTACCTTCAGTAGCTATGGGCCTCATCACACCTAAATCTGGCCCTGTCTGTAGTGCAGGTATGTCTCCAGGGGTCAGCAAGCTTTTTCAGCAGGGGGCCGGTACACTGTCCCTCAGACCTTGTGGGGGGCCAGACTAAATTTTGAAGGGGGGGACAAATTCCTATGACCCACAAATAACCCAGAGATGTGTTTTAAATGAAAGGGCACATTCTACTCATGTAAAAACACGCTGATTCCCGGACCATCTGCAGGCCGGATTTAGAAGGTGATTGGGCTGGTTCTGGCCCCTGGGCCTTAGTTTGCCTACTCATGGGTTAGGTCAACCACAAGCTTCAGGATCATTGCCTATGGCCAAATGCATACTTGGGAACAGAGATTTCACACAGATACTCTTGTTTACAGGCATGAGCGAATACACACTCGAAGACCATATCGTCTTGATGCGTCTGACAAAAACTCTCCAGATGATGATCTGGTAAACCTTGAAGTCCTGGATGAGGTAAGGTATGACAAGTTAATGAATTCTCAGTACTCGGTCTTACCGCTTGCTCTTGCCTTCCAGGCATTATTCATATTTCTAACAATATTGCCATGTCACCAAGTTAATTGTTCATAGTCCTGACATAATGAGAAAACTGTGTCATATGATTATGATCTCCTATCAGGGGTTCATTTATATTCTGAGCATTTAGATTGTTCTGTTATACAGGAGAAGCAGATGATGGATGGCAGTAGGTTACATTATTATTTGTGCTTGGTGCAATGAGAAGCTCAGCTCCAAACATCGAGATTAGAGAGGGTGTGTATTTCAGAACTACTTTTCCATTGGGGCTTATGCATTAAAAGTATATCACTATTATAAACACAGCGACTTTAGTCAAACCATGCACATCTCTTTCCCCTTACATAAACTTGGTTCTTGTAGCTCCAGTGATCTTTCACGCTTACAAATGCATGGCAATTTATCGGACAGGGAAAGAGGCAGAGAGATCTAACCACCACTCCTTGAATGATCCATTTTCTTCCATCTTTCTCCGCCCTGAAATATTCCAACTTCCTGTTGCCCATATCCATCTCTTTGAGCCTGTTTACTTTGTCTCATAAAACCGAGCAAAAGCTGTTGTAAAAGGAGCTGGCTTTTGTTTGCATAGACCCAGTGCTGGTGGCGTTTCTTGGTGATGGTGGAGTGTGATAGAACTTCCTGACAGTGAGAGCTGTTCGACAGTGGAATTTGCTGCCAAGGAGTGTGGTGGAGTCTCCTACTTTGGAGGTCTTTAAGCAGAGGCTTGACAACCATATGTCAGGAGTGCTCTGATGGTGTTTCCTGCTTGGCAGGGGGTTGGACTCGATGGCCCTTGTGGTCTCTTCCAACTCTATGATTCTATGATTCTATGATAGATGGAACCCACTAACTGGCTTTGAACTGTGTGATTTGTTGGGCCCAAGCAAAATGGCCAAGGAATGCTTGAGCTACAGCACTGCTAAGCATGTTGTAGACCTGATCAACCCTTTCCATGGAAGACCACAAGGTGGGGCGCTGGGGCAGTGTAGCATAAATAGGCAGCAGGGAAGAGCTTAGCTAGATCTTCTTTATGTGCACATTCGTCTTGCCCAAAGCAGCGGAATACAATGAAGCAAGCAATCACCAGTTTGCTTGTATGTATGTATGTATGTATGTATGTATGTATGTTACATACATGCAAGCAAACTGTGATGGTGGGACGTGGGTGGCGCTGTGGGTTAAACTACAGATCCTTGGACTTGCCGTTCAGAAGGTTGGCGGTTCGAATCCCCGCGACGGGGTGAACTCCCGTTGCTCAGTCCCTGCTCCTGCCTACCTACCTACGTCAAAGTGCAAGTAGATAAATAGGTACCGCTCCGGCTGGAAGGTAAACGGCATTTCCGTGCGCTGCTCTGGTTCGCCAGAAACGGCTTAGTCATGCTGGCCACGTGACCCAGAAGCTGTCTGCGGACAAACGCCAGCTCCCTCGACCTATATAGCAAGATGAGTGTACAACCCCAGAGTCGGTCACGACTGGACCTAATGGTCAGGGGTCCCTTTACCTTTACCTATGTATGTATGGTAAAGGACCCCTGGATGGTTAAGTTCAGTCAAAGGCAACTGTGAGGTTGCAGCGCTCATCTCGCTTTTAGGCTGAGGGAGCCGGTGTTTGTCCACAGACAGCTTTCTGGGTCATGTGGCCAGAATGACTAAACCGCTTCTGGTGCAACGGGACACCGTGACAGAAACCAGAGCACACGGAAACACCGTTTACCTTTCCACTGCAGCGGTACCTGTTTATTTACTTGCACTGGTGTGCTTTCAAACTGCTAGGTTGGCAGGAGCTGGGACAGAGCAATGGGAGCTCACCCCATTGCAGGGATTCGAACCGCTGACCTTCCGATCGGCAAGCCCAAGAGGCTCAGTGGTTCAGTGCCACCCACATTCTGCATATGTATGGATCTTTCTTTCGTTCTTTCTTTCTTTCTTCCCCTACTACCACTCCAGGGGTGCCAAGTTGAATAAAATAGGCAGGGCATGTAAGCCCCGCCCCACACAGTTGATCACATGACATGATGGATACGCACCATTTGAATGGCAATGCCCATCAACTGGGGGGTGGGACCTTCTCAAATATGCTATTGGTAGAGGTTGAGGTCACTTCGGCCCTCAGGAATTGGCTCCTATGCACCACTCCACTGCTGCCTCTTGCCCCCAGATAAAAATCCTGGTCAGATTGCACATTTTGATTCCTAATCTGCCTTCCAGAAGCACTAGAGACTTGCTGTTGAATAAATAAATAAATCTCTGGGGCCCCGTGTAGGCGTGGGCCTTGGCACAATTGCTCCCATTACACCAGGGATAACCTGCCCTTGCACATGGGTCCCCAGTGGAAATGATGGATCCAGAAGACTGCCAGACTGTGTACAGTGGTACCTCAGGTTACAGACGCTTCAGGTTACAGATGCTTCAGGTTACAGACTCCACTGACCCAGAAATAGTGCCTCAGGTTAAGAACTTTGCTTCAGGATGAAAACAGAAATTGTGCTCCGGCGGCGCAGCAGCACCAGGAGGCCCCATTAGCTAAAGTGGTACCTCAGGTTAAGAACAGTTTCAGGTTAAGAATGGACCTCCAGAACGAATTAAGTTCTTAACCCGAGGTACCACTATACCTGCTTTTTGAGAGGCGGTGCAACCCCTTCCAAAATTAGGCAAATTCCTAATTCCCAGACCACGGACCCACCTATGGGGCCTAAGTCTTGCCGGCGTTCAGCTTCAGTTTGTTGGTCTCTATCCTGCTCCTCACTGCACCCAGGCAGTGATCCAAAACCTACACAGCCCCACCTGACACACATGTAACAGAAATAGGGCTAGATGCTGTCAGTATATACAGCGGAACCTCGGTTCTCAAATGACTCTGTTGGCGAATGTTTCGGAACCCGAACAACGAAAACCCGGAAGTAAATGCTTCCATTTACAAACACACACCAGAAGTTGAACGGCTCCTGCTGTGTGTTTTTCAGTTTTCTCAGTAGAATTTGCTGACAGCCCTTTGTGCCTCGGTTTTCAAATGTTTCTGAAGTTGAATGGTCTTCCGGAATGGATTACCGTATTTTTCGCCCTATAGGACGCACTTTTTCCCCTCCAAAAATGAAGGGGAAATGTGTGTGCGTCCTATGGGGCGAATGCAGGCTTTCCCTGAAGCCTGGAGAGTGAGAGGGGTTGGTGTGCACTGACCCCTCTCGCTCTCCAGGCTTCAGGAAGCTCTGCGCAACCCTCAGGAGACCGGCTCCGAGGGTTGCGCAGAGCTGCCTGCAGTTCCCGGCTCAGCGCAGCTCTTCGCGGCCACCGGGAGCCGGGCGCGAAGTCCCGCCCCTCTCCAGATGGCCACGCAGAGCTGCCTGCAGTCCCGGGATCAGCGCACTTCTCCCCATAGCCAGCCCCACAAGCTCAGGGGACAGCGGGGAGGCAGAGCGCACCTTCCCGCTGTTCCCCGACCTGGTTCTTCCAGCCCCGCACCTGGGGGGGGGGAATAATTTTTTTCCCCTTTATTTTCCCCCAAAAAAACTAGGTGTGTCCTATGGGCCGGAGCGTCCTATGGGGCGCAAAATACGGTACGTTCAAAAACCAAGGTTCCACTGTATGTGGAACGTGAACCTGTATTTTCACATCAGGGAAGTATTCGTTTGCTTTAACACGATAAAACTTTATGGGCTGACTTTATTTTCATAGTTTGTGATCCTTTTATCAAAGTGTGGTCAGGGTCCTGCGTCTACTAAAAATTGGCACACATGCATAAAGGTAGAAAATTAGATTTGTTAGCTCTGTCTAGTTTTACTATTTTTATTATTTTAGTTGAGAAGAAAACAGGGACTCAGCCGTGCCAGCGCTAAGTGCGTTTTATGTGGCAATTGATTTCAGTGGGCAATTGAAATTAATTGCACGTAAAAGGGCTTCACTTTGAGCCTTAGGTAAAATGCCGCAATTGTAAGCAAAATCATTGTACATTTTGTGCTTATAGCAAGAAATTCAGCTGAATGTTATGTTATTGTGTAGAATTTTTTTAAAAAATAAATACATAAATAAGGATGTTAAATATATTTTTGTTGTCTCTCTTTCTGTTCCCGGTGTGGTGCAGTTTATTTCTCTGACCCAAACAATGATTGAAATGTAATAGATAGGTTTATTGCTTTTAATGTGGCCTGCAGTTATAGATTTATCTCGGAGAGAGATATGAACCTTGGAAAAAATGGTTTGATACGGCAAAGTCAATATTTGACATAAGTGACAAATAACATTTGAGATTTTCGCTTATTGCTTCTTGCAGTTGATGTACTTATGATGAGTTTCCTGTCTGCAAAATACTGCTTAATTGTAAAACTTGCAATGTTTTCAGGAGACAATTATTCATCAGTTGCAGAAGCGCTATGCAGACTTACAAATTTATACTTACGTTGGAGATATCTTAATAGCCTTAAACCCCTTCCAGAATCTCAGCATATATTCTCCGCAGGTAAGAGAATCTTGGGAATGGATCCAGGGTGGGAGCTTTCTGATGGTGGAAAGAACTGCTAATGGGAGCCAAGGCATATGCCTCTCCCCTGCTGCACCCATCTGTGCCTTGTCCCATTCTCTTTCCAGATGTTCCCTCACTTCTCAAAAGCAGTTTGAAGGGACAGGGTGCAGAGACAAGGGAGGCTGCAATGGGTAGGAGGGATCTGGGAAGAAGGGATTCTTGCAAAAGCAGACTTAGCTTCCGCTACTACTTTTGGCTAGGGACGTGGGTGGCGCTGTGGGTTAAACTCCAGAGCCTAGGGCTTGCTAATCAGAAGGTCGGCGGTTCAAATCCCCACGATGGTGTGGGCTCCCATTGCTCAGTCCCTGCTCCTGCCAACCTAGCAGTTCGAAAGCACGTCAAAGTGCAAGTAGATAAATAGGGATCGCTCTGGCGGGAAGGTAAACGGCGTTTCCGTGCGCTGCTCTGGTTCGCCAGAAGCGGCTTAGTCATGCTGGCCACATGACCTGGAAGCTCCCTCAGCCAATAAAGCAAGAGGAGCGCCACAACCCCAGAGTTGGCCACAACTGGACCTAATGGTCAGGGTCCCTTTAACTTTACTACGTTTGGCTACCCAGCCTATTGTTTTGTAAACATTTGCTAAGTCCTGGGCTGTCGGGAGCAAGTCAGCAATAAATCACACTGAGCAAGTGAAGTTAACTCCTTATTAGAATAATAACAATATAATAATAAATTTATAACAAATAAATAGAAGAAACAGGATCTGTTCAGGAGTGCCAGGCCTAATGAGCACAGCTACTCTCATTTTGTAGGTCTTGTCTCTATGAGTTGTGGAGACTGAAGGTCCCTGCCTTCCCACCGCTGCCTAAGTCTTCTCCTCTCCCTGGTCTTTCCCAAGCAATCCAAGACTACGCTGGCGTGCCTGCCTTTGCTCCCCCTGCTTAATACCTCTCTTAATTGGAGCAGGAGAGGGAGACACCCTTGCTTCTTCACTAGCTCGACCCCTCTCTGCCTTTTGGCCTCCTTCCTCTTCTGCTTCCAATCCTGATCCTGATCTTCTCTCTAGCACAGACTCTCTCTTCTCACTAAGCCCTGTTACCTCTTCAGCTTCTGACACCTCTTCCTCCCAGTCTTCTCCCTCTCCTGCCTCTGAGCACTCACTGTCATTCTGCCACCAATCCGCTTTGAGCGTTCTTCCCTTGGGGGTTCCCCAGCTGGTGCCTCTCAACTTTCCTCTGTGTCCAGCCAGCCCATGAATGGGCCATCACATGGCTTTGATGTTCTTACTAAATAAAAACAAAATAAAGGAAAAGTGTTTCTAAACAAAGCCTTTTTAAACAAAGGATATCAAATTATGAAGTTAAGCTGTACCCAGTACAGTCATACATTGGTTTTCAAACACCTTGCGACTCAAACGTTTCGGTTCCCGAACGCCGCAAACCCGGAAGTGAGTGTTCCAGTTTGTGAACGTTCTTTGGAACCCAAACATCCAATGTGGCTTCCGCGTCTTCCGATTGGCTGCAGGAGCTTCCTGCAGCCAATCGGAAGCCGCGCCTTGGTTTCTGAACATTTTCGGAAGTCAACCAGACTTTTGGAACAGATTCCATTCGAAAACCAAGGTACGTCTGTAATCTGTTTGCCCTCAAGCCCTTTGTTTTCATTATACAGTGAAGTGTTAGGAGTCATGTTAAAACTGAGACACTGTAGCTCAGTAGAACAGCACATGGGTTCCATGCAGAAGTTTCACTTTCTGGCTTCTCCACTTAAAAAGAATCAGGTGGTGGGGCACCTGACTAGGCCAGATGGACAAATAATCTGACCTTTATATAGCAGATTCGGTGATCCCATTGAAAAATGCAAATAGCACATGGGAGTGGGGTGGGAAGTTCATTTATTTTTTAGCTGGTGGGTGGGGCTTCTTATTACATGGCACACATGTTGTGCTTTGACACCTCTCTTTTCACGTTCAGTTCTCCAAGCTTTACCACGGCGTGAAGCGCTCCTCAAACCCACCCCACATATTTGCCTCTGCAGACGCCGCTTATCAAGGCATGATAACTTTCAACAAAGACCAGGTAGGAAAATGTTTTAAATGCATAAATATTTTTAAAATGCTGTTGTCTATACCAGTGGTTCCCACCTGCTTTCTCCCACAGACCGCTTGAAAATTGCTGAGGGTCTTAATTCTTTTACCCTCGCCTGTTGTAGCAATTGCAATATACTGTGCCTGATTCTGTGTGATTTTTAATTGTATTTTATTGCTTCTTTTATTCTTTATAATGTATTTTATTGTATTCGGATGGTAAGTCTTCTTCACAGACACTGCAGACCACCTGAACAAAGCTCGTGGACCACAATTTGGGAAGCCTTGGTCTACACAATGCAAGAGCATGTTGAATTTTTATTTCACGTCAGACTTTCTGTGTGGAGCTTTCTGAAGTTTCACGCAGCTAAAATACATCTCTGAAGGTCCCGGCACTACTCCAAACATCATGGCTTTGAAGTGTATACCTATGATTTTTAATTTGAACCCGACAAATACAAAATTGAAAACGTGTATCCCAGAGGCTGCAGTTGGGGGGGAATCTGGAGTCAAAATCAAGATATTTTAAATTCAGCTTCATTATTCCCACAGGCAACATTTTGTGGGTCAGATTATTCATACACAGCAACTCATGGGATTATGTTTAATGTTCCTTGTATTGGGGCAAGAAGCTATCTGTTGCTGGACCTGCAGTGCACTAGTGAATGCCTCCACCTATGACACAGCTTGTTAAAAACAATTTAGAACACTTAAGGTTGTATTGATGCAGACCTGGGTCAGACAGGTAGACTAGGGTGGATGAAAAGAACTATAGTTCCCTGAGTTCTTTCAGGAAAGGGAATGACTAATTAATTTCCCTAGTTTAAGTCTGTGTTGTAAGCAGGCTTCTAATCTGACTCAGGGTTTCAATCACCAGGGCATGTAATAATTAATTTGCATGCTGCCAAGAGAGCAATTTATGCCTCCCTTTAGGTCAGATGTGCATTGGTGGACTTTGGGAGAAGTACCAGACTCTTGTGGCTATAAGTCAAAGAAAGTAAGAGTCATTAACTCTGTGATCACTCATTTTCATGGTAAAAACACAATAGGGATACTTCTAATATAACTGTAATGAGGACACAAATCCAATTATATGGCAATGATTTTAATGAAAATGCAGTCGAGTGCTGCAGAAACAGGAGTCTTTATATCCCAAAGATTGCAATCTTGCAAGACTTTTTCACATGAACTATGGCACGCAGAGATGGCTGTGGGCTCTAACAAAAGGCAGCGCTTTTAATTTGTCAGTTTTATCCTTGGCATGGTTTGCCGCAGGATTGTACAATAATCCCGAGTCGGTATATTTTTAGATACGCATTTTAAAGAACCCCCAGAAAATAAATACAGGGATATGGCACTGTAGAAACAGTGGTGGACCCAGTTTGAAGCCTGAATGGAGAAAGAGTTAAAATATACAGTATGTGAGGATTTCAGAATGCATTAGTTACGGTGATCATTTGGGAGGACCAACTTTTTCAAGAGCACCACAGCCAAAGAATGAGGATGGTTGTTCTTCTGAGATGTTCCAGGAGAACCAAGTGAGATACTACAGCAAATGTATGGCTGCTGCCAGAAACAACAACCGGCCATTTGGCTCCCTCCTTCCACCACCCTAATACCAAGTTCAAAGTGCTGGTTTTAAGCTATAAAGCCTTTAACGGCTCAGGACCGTGATACCTTAAGGACCGCCTCTTTCCATATGAAGCTACCCGGACCCTGAGATCATCTTCTGAGGCCCTCCTTCGTGTGCCGCCTCCTCAAGAGGTCCGGAGGGAGGCAACACGAGAACAGGGCCTTCTCTGCAGTGGCTCCCCATCTGTGGAATGCTCTCCCCAGGGAAGTTCACCTGGCGCCTTCATTATACAACTTTAGGCGCCAGGCAAAAACATTCCTTTTTAACCAGTCTTTTAGCTGATTTGATTGACATCCTATACCCTTTTAAAATGTGGCTATTTTTGTGGGGCTGTTATTGGGTTGTTGTTTTATTTTAATTTTATATATTGTGATCTTTTCTTGGAACCGCCCTGAGACCTCCGGGGATAGGGTGGTATGTAAATTCAAAACAAACAAACAAACCTTAAATATTTATTTGGTTTATACTGTACCCTTCAATGGATTCCCAGGATGTCTTTCAAAAAGTTCAAATTTTGAGAGACTGCTTTCTCTCTTACTTACCCAGTAGGTCATACTGACGTTTGCCGGAGAACTTCTCCCGCAAGTTCCAAAGAGATCTGACCACCACCACCGTAATTTGGAACAGGGTCTTCAGTGCGGCTGCCCCTGCTCTGTGGAACACCATTCCCGTCAAGATACAGCATGCATCCTCTAGCTGCACTTAGTGGTTTTTGATCCTTAAACTTTCATATACCGTATTTTTTGCACCATAACACTCACTTTTTTCCTCCTAGAAAGTAAGGGGAAATGTCTGTGCGTGTTATGGAGGGAATGCCTACGGGTGGCATGCCTACGGATTTTCCTCCTCTAAAAACTGTGCGTGTTATGGTCGGGTGCGTGTTATAGAGCGAAAAATACGGTATCTAATAGAAGCTGACTTCCATGACTCAGGCCCACCTGGCTCAAGTTGCAGCAAAGGGAACAAGCTGTATAAATATGGTAGTCCACAGCAGCTATCTGACAAAGGTTGATTCCAGGGCAGCCAGAGTGTGCTGGTCCCAAGGGTTAACCGTGCGGTGAGGTCGAGTCCAGTCTGAGGTCGAGGGTGCAGTATGGAGGCTGTCCATCAAAGCTGTAGCTGGGTCCAAGGCAGGGAGTCGGGTGAGGTCAGGAACTCTGGCAGAAAAACAGGACAGGGTGCAGGCAGGAACAGGCTACCAACAATGTTGCTCCCGCAACTTGGGACGGGGGCTGGCTGGCTTTTATCTGCCCCGAGGCATAGGGCAGCCCCGGTCCACAGGTGACTCACCTCTCCTGGCCTGGAGGCGAGCACTCTCCTGCTAAGTTCCCTCCACCTCTCTGGCCTGAGCCTCTGCAGCTCAGGAGAGGCTGGAGGGTTACAGGACCCAGAGGCAGCCTCCTCCTCCCCTGACGGGGCTGAGAGTGGAGCACCTGCAGGCAATGGGTCCTCCATCACCCCAGGAGCCAGAGCAGACTCAGCTGGTGCCTGCACCTGAGGATCCAGCACAGGTGAGGACCCTTCAGGCTCATGCCCCAGTCCCGGCTCAGCTGGTTCTGAAGGCGGGGACTCCTGTACAGGCTGGGATTCCTCAGGTTCAGCCTCCGAGTCCAAATCCCAGGCCATCACACAGAGGCAATCTGATCCTAGCCTTGTTGACTTGGCACAGCCATTTTATCATTTTGAATGAGATGGCCAGCAACAGAGTCTCATGTAGTCCCTTCCAGCTTCACAATTCTATGTTTGCTTGGCTCACTTGCGCGCCAACTCTTGACCTGGAATGACCAGACGCATTACCTGAAAGGTTCTGTGGCTGACATTTCAGGTAATGTAAAAGGACTTCTCTGTACCCCAACCTGCTTTCTTCCAGGTGTTTTGTACTATAAATCCCAATAGCTCTGGCCAGCAAGGCCAATATCCATGTATGATGTAGTGACAAACCTTTGGTGGATACCAGGTTAGATTCAAAGACAGAAGGACTCTGCTGGTCAAGAGAGGATGATTGTTCATCTTGAAATGTTCCCAGTCCTGATATTTCACACATTAATCACACTAATTGACGACATTCTTCTTGGTTGAGGAATATAATGCTATAACATGACGTTGTAGCATTACGTGGAGGCAGGTGCATTTATTATCATACGTGCTTTTAAACTGACTATACTTTTGGCTTTTCCCACTGATTTTATTGTTATTTAACCCAATGCCTATCATTGCGCAAGAAGCAAGAGAGGTCCAATATACAGTGGTGCCTCGCAAGATGAAATTAATCCGTTCTGAGAGTCTCTTCGTCTAGCGGTTTTTTCGTCTTGCGAAGCAACCCTATTAGCGGATTAGCGCTATTAGCGGTTTAGCGGCTATTAAAGGCTTAGCGGCTTAGCGGCTAAAAGGCTATTAGCAGCTTAGCGGCTTAGAAAAAGGGGGGAGTGGAAAAAAATCGCAAGACTCGCAAGACTTTTTCGTTTTGCGAAGCAAGCCCATAGGGAAATTCGTCTTGCGAAGCACATCGAAAAACGGAAAACCCTTTCGTCTAGCGGGTTTTTCATCTTGCGAGGCATTCGTCTTGCGGGGCACCACTGTACCTGAAGGAGCATCACCACCCCCATCGTTCAGCCCAGACACTGAGGTCCAGCTCTGAGGGCCTTCTGACGATTCCCTCGCTGTGAGAAGCCAAGTTAGAGGGAACCAGGCAGAGGGCCTTCTTGGTAGTGGCGCCCGCCCTGTGGAACGCCCTCCCACCAGAGAAAAACAACTACCAGACTTTTAGAAGACATCTGAAGGCAGCCCTGTTTAGGGAAGCTTTTAACGTTTGACAGACCATTGTATTTTAATATTTTGTTGGAAGCTGCCCAGAGTAGCTGGGGAAACCCAGCCAGATGGACGGGGTATAAATAATATATTATTATTATTATTATTATTATTATTATTATTATTATTATTATTCAATATTTTAAAATCAAGTTGAGCATGATTTGTTGACCTCTGCAAAGGCAGCCAAATTGAAGATGCTCTGCTGTCTTAATGGTCTGTTAAGGTGCATGTCTGGGGAGATTCCCCTTCATGGATCACTGCCTTGCCGTGGCGAAGTGGCTTGAATAACTCGGAGAAGCTATGAGCTATGCCGTGCAGGGCCACCCAAGATGGACAAGTCATAGTGGAGAGTTTTGACCAAACGTGATCCACCTGGAGCAGGAACCGGCAAGCCACTCCAGTATCCCTGCCAAGAAAACTCCATGGACAAAGACAACAGGCATATAAGACAGGAGTGCCTGGCGTGCTCTGGTCCATGGGGTCACGAAGAGTCGGACACTACTAAACAACTAAACAACAACAACAACTGGGGAGATTAACCACTGGAGCTGTAAACGATGCATATTTACCTCTGTTTTGTGTGTTTTGTCAGTGCATTATCATCAGCGGAGAGAGCGGTGCTGGGAAGACCGAAAGTGCCCATCTCATTGTGCAGCATTTGACTTTCTTGGGAAAGGTATCTATGCCCTACCATGGTAGCATGAATGTCTGTCAGCGGTGCAAAGTACTGCCTGCGTTTGTCCACAGGGCTAAAATCATGCTCCCCTTCCCATCGTCTCCTCCAGCATGGCTGCAAGGAGACGGTTGGAAATGTCTGCTTCTGTTTTCAATTGGCCACAGTTTGAAGTCGGCTTGTTTTAGTCACTCATCGTTAACATTGACTGCAGTTTGCCTGGGCTTTGATGTCACACTAAGCTGCAAAGCCCTTAGTCAAAAACGGGAGCGAAAGATTCAGAAGTCCTCCTCACCGCTATGCTGGGGGGAGCAGGAGGGGAGTGTGTGGTCCTGGTGATCTATTAGATTTGATCTCATAATGCTTAGCCACAGTTTAGCATTAGATGCAAACATTCCTTTCATGCAGCTCCGCTTATAGATCCTGCCTGGTTGCAAAAGCAGGTGTGGTAGTGTTCTGGCCGGGAAAAGCAAGATTTGATAGGGTTGCAAACAACACAGGTGACTTGAGGGGTGCATCTTAAGGATTATTGGCAATGTCATACAAAACCTGTGGATTATAGGCATAGCTGTCAACCGCCCCTTATTTGGCGGGAAAGTCCCTTGTCCCAGCCAAATGTCCCACTGCTGTCCCTTATTGATGATGTCCCTTAAATTTCCCAGGTTTCAAAGGAAGCAGCTCCTCTCCCTCCCTCCCTGCCGGCCAGGGAGGAGGGAAGCTCCAACTGTGTTGCTTGGCTGCGTTGCTCACCCAATAAGGAATCTAAGAACGACTGGGGGTGGAGCTTGCATGCTTTGTGCCGATCAAATTGGCTGCATTGTCTGGGGACTCGCCTTTGCTCAGCACTTCCCAGCGGAGAGGTGACAGTGGTTTTCCTTGCTGCATCGCCTTTGCCGGGTTGCTGCGCTGTGGGAAACACCACTTGAGGCTTTGTTTAGCTGCTGGTTGTCTAAAGTCCCTTATTTTGCCTGCTGATTCCTTATTTTTGAGGCTGCTGGTCCCTTATTTTCAAATCTGTAAGTTGACAGCTATGATTATACGTCTTTGGGGTAAAGAGATCTTCACGTTTTAAGAAAACTTTGTTCAGCTGGGGAATCCCTTGTAACCTGTTCCCGTCTGTGAAGGCTAGCAATCGTGCTTTGCGGGAGAAGATTCTCCAGGTGAACCCCCTAGTTGAAGCCTTTGGAAATGCCTGCACTGCCATCAATGACAACTCCAGCCGTTTTGGGAAATACCTGGAAATGATGTTTACACCAACAGGAGCCGTCATGGGAGCAAAGATTTCCGAATATCTACTGGAAAAATCAAGAGTTATAAAACAAGCTGTGTAGGTATAAATTTGAATATTTCGCTCCCACCCGCCCCTCAGCTAGAAGCAATTTTACTTTCCTAGAAAATACACACACGTAGGGCAATATTTTCATTGCAATTTATTCCAAGCAAGAGGCATTATCACAGATCAAGCATACCGTATTTTTCCGTGTATAAGAGCCCCCCCCCTGGTTTCTAACCTTATTTTAGAAAAGTCTTTGGAAGGATATACTATCAACTCAAAAAGGCAGCAGCTGGAAATGGTAGCAAAAGCATTTAGATCTTTCAGCACGCAAAACAAATTGCTTGAAAACCTGCCAGGTCACATAACCTTCACCTTGCATGTCAAGCAATTGTCATCCTACACTTTTAAGTGCATTTCCCCTTTCCTTTCCTTATCTCAAAATGTTCACACGGGTGAACCAGAAAACAGCAACATCCTGGAAGCACTCAAAGAAAGAGACAGATACCAAGGAAAGAGTGGACCTAGAGCTCTCCCTAGTCTCTGAAGGCCTAGTCTTATACACTGAAAAGTACGGTACAATGGGACCTCGGGTTACATACGCTTCTGGCTACATACGCTTCAGGTTACAGACTCTGCTAACCCAGAAATATTACCTCGGGTTAAGAACTTTGCTTCAGGATGAGAACAGAAATCGTGCTCTGGCGGCGGCGCAGCAGCAGGAGGCCCCATTAGCTAAAGTGGTAACTCAGGTTAAGAACAGTTTCAGGTTAAGAACGGACCTCCAGAACGAATTAAGTTCTTAACCCGAGGTACCACTGTATACGCAGCCAGGTTGCTCACCGGTACAGAACAACAACCCCTTGTGTTGCAAACGTAACACAACAAACAACACAAGCAACACGATGACCAGTATACTAGATAGCACTGCAATTCTTATTGCATAATATACATAATTTAGTATAACAAAACCAAAATGTGTACACTTGTAAATTCTCTAATATATTTGAAATCAAGTGAACACACGTCTGTCAATCTTTGAAAGTCCGTAGAAGTATAATAAGTCTATAGTTGAAACAAAATAATAGATGCTATCCTGTGGGCTAAGCGGTAAAACCCTTTAGGCTTTCTGATAAAACCTTACATCTGATAACAATCTCCTAGCCTCCAGGACGGGGCACGCTGATCCTGGCCTGACTGCACCAGCTACTAATTAGTTTCCAGACTGAATTAAAAGTACTGGTTTCGGCCTATAACACATTATGCTACTCAGGACCCCGATAGCTTAAGGGCCACCTCTTTCTACATAAACCAGCCCAGATCCTATAGTCTGCATCAGAGGCAATTCTCCATGTTCCTCATCTGAGGGAGGTGCAGAGAATAGCAACATGAGAAGAACTTTTCACGGGTGTCCTCCTATTTGTGGAATGCTCTCCCAAGAGAGGGGACACGGGTGGTGCTGTGGGTTAAACCACAGAGCCTAGGACTTGCCGATCAGAAGGCTGGCGGTTCGAATCCCCGCGACGGGGTGAGCTCCCATTGCTCGGTCCCTGCTCCTACCAACCTAGCAGTTCAAAAGCACGTCAAAGTGCAAGTAGATAAATAGGTACCGCTCCGGCGGGAAGGTAAACGGCGTTTCCGTGCACTGCTCTGGTTTGCCAGAAGCGGCTTAGTCATGCTGGCCACATAACCTGGAAGCTGTATGCCAGCTCCCTCAGCCAATAAAGTGAGATGAGCGCCACAACCCCATAGTCGGTCACAACTGGACCTAATGGTCTGGGGTCCCTTTACCTTTACCTTTACCTCTCAAGAGAAACAGTGTGGTTGTGAGAATAGGCATATGCACAATGGATGTAGGTATATGTAATATACATAAGTTTGCACGTGTAATAAAAGTGTTGAATATAGAGGTATGACATATTTAATACGTTACTGTATAAGCCATAAAAGTAACTTTTTTTTTCTTTAACAGAGGGGAGAAAAACTTCCACATATTTTACTATATATATGCTGGCCTTTATCACCAGAAAAAACTCTTTGAATATAAGCTGCCTGAGAAAAAGCCTCCCAGGTAACCCATTACTAATTTGATTTTAATGCCAGATGTAATTAGCTATTGATTAGCTGTTGCTTCCAGCTTGATGCTTGAGTTAGAATATCCATTAACCCTTCCCCAACCCTTAAGGAACCTCTGTCAGCCTCTCAAGCGGATAGATAAGATGGGAATTTGACCTGCGATGCTGTTTTGGCCAAGCTATGCCAAGCTATGACCTGCTCTACACCTGACATCATGGGGAATATAACAGGTACAGGTACAGGGCAGGTAAAGGTGGGGCCTTGCAGTTCTGTCCAAGTGCCAGGCATAGACCTGTAAACAATGATGTACAAACACGCCTCAGTTCACTTTGTTATTTTCTGTTGAACTGCAGTTGGCCTATTTTGCACAAGCTTGTTTTCCATATACTTTTTTAAACTTTAGTTTTTAGCTTTAGTACACAGTTGTTGTTTAGCCGTGTCCGACTCTTCGTGACCCTATGTACCAGAGCACGCCAGGCACTTCTGTCTTCCACTGCCTCCCGCAGTTTGGTCAAACTCATGCTGGTAGCTTCAAGAACACTTTCCAACCATCTCGTCCTCTGTCGTCCCCTTCTCCTTGTGCCCTCCATCTTTCCCAACATCAGGGTCTTTTCCAGGGAGTCTTCTCTTCTCATGAGGTGGCCAAAGTATTGGAGCCTCAGCTTCAGGATCTGTCCTTCCAGTGAGCACTCAGGGCTGATTTCCTTCAGAATGGAGAGGTTTGATCTTCTTGCAGTCCATGGGACTCTCAAGAGTCTCCTCCAGCACCAGAATTCAGAAGCATCAATTCTTTGCATAAACCAAACAAAACCATGTAATATTGGTCCAATGCAGTTTCTTCCTGCCTTCCCTCCTTGTGACAAGAATATTAGACTGATTCTCCAACTTTGGCATCAGACTTGGTAGGTTGTGTGGGTGGTACTGGTTCTTAGTTGTGAAAGCCGGAATCCCTAACACTTCAGGAAAACATTCTAAATGTTTCACAAGCTACCATCTACTGGTAGATGCTAGTCTGGCATTTTATATCAAGGGTGCTCTGAACATAATATTATTTTTTAAAAGAAGAAATACATGTTTGTGGACTTTATGTATACTGGCAAGCTTTTTAAAATGTATTTAATTTTGTAATGTTTTATCAATGACTTTATTTACCAGATATTTACTCAAATAAATGCAACAATTTTTTTTTTTGCGGGGGAATTCTTTGGCGATCAGCCTTCTCTATGGTCCAGCTCTCACTTCCACATATCACTACTGGAAAAACCATAGCTTTGATCTCAGCCACCAACAGATCAGCTTTTCTTCCCTTGTTAATGAAGTAGCTCATGGCCCCATCACAAAATCATCTATGGCTGCAAACCTAACCATGTCTACTCAGAAGTAGGTCCCATTAAATTCAGGGAAGTTTTTGATGTTTGATGTTCTACAGTGGTTTCATAATTTGTTGGAAGCTGCACAGAGTGGCTGGGGCAACCCAGTCAGATGGATGACATGTGAATATATTATTATTATTATTATTATTATTATTATTATTATTATTATTATTATTCCCAAGTAAGTGGGGTTAGGAATGCAGCCACTCTCGCCTCCTTGATTTCAAAGTTCAGCTTTAACTTTGCATCCCACCCCAAGGGACAGTTTAATTAAAAGTCAATACAGTTTCAGAAGGGAGGAGAATTTTAAATTTCATGTTACTTTTAAAACAAGGTTTTAGGGTGGACAAAAATGGGCAGTCAAATCTGGACGGTTCTCCTCATTTTGAAAATGGGGCTAGGACTTTAACTGAAGATCAGATCTATAGGTAGCAAAGATACAAACTATTTCCATTTGAAAATAATTGTATTGAGAAATGCATTTCATTGGTTTTTAAAATTCACAATAGGAAACAGATTAAGGGAAGGATCCATCGTAGCACTTTAATAATTGTTCTGTCAGTGTGTGAGCATTTTACCTTGCAAGATAACCCCCCACTTCTTCCCTCCCACATGCACTGTTCTGGGGTCCATCCCTCCCCAAGCCAATTTGAAGAGGTGCAGGGGAGGAGAGGAAGGAACGCCCCATTGCACTAGGGGAAGTCCTTGTGCAGGTTTCTGCTAGCAGGACTCATTAGCTGAATCTGTACCCATGACTGCAATCCTAATCCCACATACCTGGGAGTAAGCCTCACTGAATTCAGTGGGATTTACTTGTAAGTGGACATAATTAGGATTGCAGTCTTAGGGTATATTGACTGCCTCAGAAACAATAAAAAGGAAGAGGTACCTGTATCATGTAGGGACGCGGGTAGTGCTGTGGGTTAAACCACAGAGCCTAGGACTTGCTGATCAGACGGTCGGCAGTTTGAATCCCCGCGACGGGGTGAGCTCCCGTTGCTCAGTCCCTGCTCCTGCCAACCTAGCAGTTCGAAAGCATGTCGAAGTGCAAGTAGATAAATAGGTGCCGTTCCAGCGGGAAGCTAAATGGTGTTTCTGTGCACTGCTCTGGTTCACCAGAAGCGGCTTAGTCATACAGGCCACATGACCCGGAAGCCGGCTCCATTGGCCTATAGAGCGAGATGAGCGCGCAACCCCCGAGTCGGCCATGACTGGACCTAATGGGTCCCTTTACCTTTACCTGTATCATGAATATATGTTGTATGCCTTTGTGCATAATGTGCGCATGTTTTTTAAAAGTTCTAGAGAACTAAATGTCTTTCGCAACAAGAGTCCATGCTGTAATGGGGGTTGAAATCCACTCGGTGGTCCGCTTTTGATGGATTCCCTTGTGCAGCGTTATGTTAGCTCAGTCAGTAGAGCAGGAGATAAAATCTCAGAATTGTGGGTTTGAGCCCCATCTTAGGCCGGGGGTTAGACTAGATGGGGTCCTTTCCAATTCCACAATTTTAAGAATATTCTCCCAACTGAAGAGACTTCTCCCCCTAAATGACCATCAGCTGATAGTCGCCCAAAGGGATCCTCTTTGCCTAATACTTGGAGAACATCTTCAAATGAGGTTGTGCTTCAATGTCCTCCTTTGAAATGTGATTGATGTCAGTCACCTGAAATTGCCGTGGCCCCAGATGATTGACAAGTGGCTAGTCCTTCCCACTTGTCAAGTTTGCTCACGGCAGGTAGAAGAGGTCGAGATTTGGGCTGCTGGGCTAAATTGATTCCCCACCCTTTTAACTGTGTGAATCAAAAATAAAACTAAGAGCTTTTTTTCACTCTCTTGAATTGCATCTGTTTTGTTTTCCAAAATAGTTGGTTGCAGAGTTAATGGTACGTGTTAACATTATGCAAATAAACCCAAATGAATTGTTTTTAAATCTGTACATTATTATTACTTGGGTAATTGGCCTATAAGGACAGAGTTGCATTTACGTATTCCATTGTGTCAACTTTCAAGTGTGTGTTCTTGTTGTTTTCTACATTAACTTTATGAACTTGTCTGGTTTTATTGTCTAGAAATACCCATTTCAAAATAACAGCATCATGGCAACTCTTTGGACAACTACAGTGGCCAGTTTGCAGAACATTATAGGATAGGCAGAGAGGGGATAAAATCTCTCTCTCTCTCTCTTTCTCTCTCAGTTTGCACATAGGGTTATGTTGAATCCCCGTGAGGCGTGGGCTACGCAGTGTCAGAAGAGGAAGATAGGTTTTAATTTCACCCCAAATGCAGTGCTTTTCTCTTCACCGTAGTGAAAGAGTCATTCACATATATGGGAGTAAGAAAAGCAGTTCTCAACAATGTTATTAGTGGCTAAAACTTTTCGATCTAGTTTTGTGAGGAAAGGAAGGGAAAGTAGGTTTCGCCTATCCCCCAGCTTGCTGTTTGTAGCCTTGCTTTCAGTGAAAACCACCAAGACACTTGCTGCTTCAAGTGTGTGTCTATCAGCCTTTTGGGAAGGGCTGTAGATCAGTGGATAAGCCTATTCTGCATGCAGAAGGTCCTATGTTCAATTCCAGCATCTCCAGGTATCTTGAGGTACCTCAAGCCAAATTTTTTTCATAATTGTTTTTAAATAGGTTTATGTTTCTTGATGTTGACCAAATCCCTAAATACTTGACCTTTTTATGGACTTCAATCTCAATATTTTGTTCTAACTCCATTTCCCCCTCTTCCTTCAAATTTTTGACTAACAATTTAGTGAGAGACCTCCCAGAATAATTTTAAATATGTTGCAAGAGGACTGCAGCTGATGGTGTCGGGAGGTCAGTGAAAATTGGGTGCCATGCCTTGCACAAGTAGAAGTGCTTTTCACTAGTGCAAATATACCATTGGGTACAACCTCCTGAGTTCAATTTAATTGAAATCAAGCTTCCATCAAGGCTTAATCTGAGCACAAGGCTCAGCTCCCAAACCCCTTTTCCGTTTTGTGGTTCAGCTCTCCAAAGGATGAATCTGTGAGTGTCTCTGTGTGCGTGCAGAGTGCAAATTTCCAATGATCTTACAAATGTAGAGTTCCCAAGAACTCTACACTGGGTTCGTCTTCCAAGAACTCTGTACGTGTTGGGTTTGTCTTCTAGACAGCCTCCAGCGTCAACACCTTCCTCCTCAGGAATGAAGAATGAATCTTATCTCTTTTTTATTTAGGTACATTGATAATGACACAGGAAGGGTGATGCATGACATTATTAGTAAAGAATCCTATGGGACACAGTTTGAAGCAATTCAGCATTGCTTCAGGATCATAGGGTTTACGGATGAGGTAAGTAGTGACTTTTCAATCTGCTGCCGCAAAGATACTTGTCTTGCTCCAGAAGGCAGCAGGAATTCAGCCATGCTGAGGGAGCCTGTCAGGGTGCCTGGTTGCACCCCTCTCAGAATTTTGCACCCGGGGCCACTGCCCCTCTGGCCCTCCCACACTACGCCACCAGTTACATCCTCCGTCTGCAGAGTGTGGGTGGGCTTCGAAGTGTTGAGTCTGAAGTCTGCTGATGCTTAGAGGTCTGACTTCTGAAGACTTCTTACCCTTCCTGTTGTTTGCAGGAAGTGCACTCAGTGTACCGAATTCTGGCTGGGATCTTAAATACAGGAAATATTGAATTTGCCGCCATTTCCACACAACATCAAACGGATAAAAGCGAAGTGCCCAATGCCGAAGCCTTAGATAATGGTAAATATTTGCGGGAATTGTACTTCAGAGGACTTTTGTAGGGATGGGGAACCTGCGGCCTTCTAGGTGTTGTCGGACTACGACTCCCATCATTCCTGACAGTTAGCCGTGCTGGCCGGGGCTGATGGGAGATGGAGTCCAACAACAGCCACAGGTTCGCCAGCCCTGCAGTAGTAGAATATGCATAAGAAAAGACCCGTTTCAATAAAAATTATTATAAAAAAAAAAAGAAAAGACCCGTTTCACACAAGATGTCGAGAGCCAGTGTGGTGTAGTGGTTAAGAACGGTGGACTCGTAATCTGGGGAACCGGGTTCGCGTCTCCGCTTCTCCACATGCATCTGCTGGATGACCTTGGGCCAGTCACACTTCTCTGAAATCTCTCAGCCCCACTCATGTCACAGAGTTTTGTTGTGGGGGAGGAAGGGAAAAGGAGAATGTTAGCCGCTTTGAGACTCCTTCGGGTAGTGATAAAGCAGGATATCAAATCCAAACTCTTCTTCTGCCAAGGCCAACAGCTCCCATCTCATCCCGACATGTCTGTGTGTCCTCTTTCAGCTGCTGCCCTGTTGAGTATTGGCTCAGAGGAACTCCAGGAAGCTCTCACCTCTCACTGCGTTGTGACACGAGGCGAGACTATTATCCGGACAAACACTGTAGACAAAGCAGCCGATGTGCGGGATGCCATGTCAAAGGCACTTTATGGCCGACTCTTCAGCTGGATCGTAAATCGCATTAATACCCTGCTGCAGCCTGATAAAAATATATGGCAAGTCCACACATCAACAAGCAGCGTGTGTGCTGGTGGAGTCTTCTGTGTCTATATATTTCTTTTTATTTTACGGGGAGGAATTTACTGTTTGTTTTAGATAATGCCTCTAAATGGCCTCCGTGCTGTGATTCTGCATTTTTTGTTTCCAGGACGTTAACTCCAGTGTTTTCGAAGAGTTGGCTAGGATTTAACCAAGTAGGTCAATGGGGATCAGTGTGGGGTTAAAATCCCATCAGCTCTTTGAAAATACATCACAAAGCGATGTTTTTAAAGTTAGTCTGTTTTATGGTGAAAAGCTACTGAAGTCCTTTTAATGATAAGGCTATAGCGTACAAAACGTTTAACATGATGTGCTCCCACTTAAAACTGTCGCTAAAAACTACCTAAGCTGATTTAGCAGCTCATATACAAAGCTTAGCTGTGGGGTGGACTGCAAGGTAAGTGGATTATGCCAATTGCATTAAGATCCCCAAAATAATAAAATGGCATTTAGTGAGCTATTGATAAATAAGGAATTGTGCTGTACAATTATTTTATGGGTATATGGAAACATTTAATTATATAATCTAGTGGATCAGTTCACACAGGCTTGAATGCAAAGACTTCATGTGCAGTGAATAACTATATTTTTTCACTTTCAGGGAGTGCAGAACGCGATTTGCATTTCTGCCAAGGCATTCTTCCTATATCTTTTCAATGCTGAGAGTCTTGCACAACTTTTTACATGATTATTTTATTTAGTGTCATACCTTTCAATAGCTTTCAAAGCAATAAATTGCACACAATTAAGATAAAATATATAACAGATACTAGGGCTGAATTTGCATTTACAAAACTGGTTTCCAATGGTGTTTCAGTTATGGATTTTGTATATTTTTCTACCCAGCAATGCCGAAAGCGGAATGAATGTTGGTATACTGGATATTTTCGGATTCGAGAACTTCACAAGGAACTCTTTCGAACAGCTGTGCATAAACATTGCAAATGAGCAGATCCAGTTTTATTTCAATCAGCACATCTTTGCACTTGAGCAGGCAAGGTTTACTTAATTACCATTGGCTAGCTCGGTATCAACGTCTCTAGGCTAAACTTTGGGCTTGTGAGAGGAGTGAACTACAGTGGTGCCTCGCAAGACGAAAAGAATCCGTTCTGTGATTCTCTTCGTCTAGCGGTATTTTTTCGTCTTGCGAAGCAAGCCCATTGAAGGATTAGCGCTATTAGCGCTATTAGTGGCTTTTAGAGGCTTTTAGAGGCTTATCTGCTGATCGGATCAGCTGATAAGCGGCTTAGCAGCTTAGAAAAGGGGGGGGAACCAGCAGGAACTCGCAAGACATTGTCGTCTTGCGAAGCAAGCCCATAGGAGATTCGTTTTGCGAAGCACCTCCAAAACGGAAAACTCTTTCGTCTAGCGTGTTTTCCGTCTTGCGAGGCATTCGTCTTGCGGGGCACCACTGTATAGGCGATGACTGGAACTTCCGAATTCATCTCCTCCTTTATATATGGTTAGAGTGATATTGGGTATATCGAGATATAAATATTGCTTGGGGGGCTTCCCATATAAACTTAAGAGAAAAGCAATAAGGTGACTAATGAAATTTGTGTTGGTATTTTTATTTGGTTAAAGATAAAAAAACATGGTGTATAATAAAAGGAGAATTCCCTGCATGTCTGGATCCAGGTTTGGGGCAAGTACTCTTTGGTGAGAGAACCCCAGCAGAGATTTAAAATCACAAAATAATATGCATCAAAGTAAAGTGTGGAAATATAGGCTGTTGGAACTTTAAATCATCCCTGTTTAAGTTGCTTCCAGAGTTCCCCTCTTCCCTTAGCATAGAAAGAGACCACATGTTTGGAAGTTAAAAATCATTTACTTACAAACTCTTTGAAAGTCGGATTCATGTGCTTTTCCATGCAGCAGTAATAAAAAACACAGGCAGGAAAACTCAGGTTCCAAAGTGGTAAATGTTTCTAAATTATTTGTATAGAAGCAGAAAGATAGCTTGCTTAAGCCACGCGGTCTGAGTTTGGAGCATTCTTCATAGACCTCCTTACTGGTTAGGTTCACGTGGTAGAATGGGAAGAACAAAGGTCTGATAACGCTTCCTCCCAAGGTGACCTAGCTAAGTCTACTCTATGGTCTCAACCCCTTCATTCATTCATTAATATTCAGGACGCTGGTTATATACAGCTGCTTATCCTACAACTTGGACCGCAACGATTTGGGCTTGGCAACTTGTAGCGGGTTTCACATGTAGTGTTTGTGAAAACAGAATACCATTGCTGGGCACAACACAAGCATGACTGATCTCTGCAATATTTCAACAATATGAATGTTGTATAAGCTTTAATTATATGGAAATTAACCAAGGGGGGGGGAATGTCTGCAAGATGCCTGGAAAAGGACGCGGGTGGTGCCGTGGGTTAAACCACAGAGCCTAGGACTTGCCGATCAGAAGATCAGTGGTTCGAATCCCCGCGACGGGGTGAGCTCCCGTTGCTCTGTCCCAGCTCCTGCCAACCTAGCAGTTCGAAAGCATGTCAAAGTGCAAGTAGATAAATAGGTACCCGGAAGCTGTACGCCAGCTCCCTTGGCCTGTAAAGCGAGATGAGTGCCGCAACCCCAGAGTCAGTCAGGACTGGACCTAATGGCCAGGGGTCCCTTTACCTTTAAACACCTGATAAAATGTGTGTTGCAGTGATTTGCCTCGCTCTGTTGTCACCTTTGTAAATAAATCACACTGGGCGAGAAGAGACAGCTGTTAGAGGTGAGATTTAAATTTGCTGACTTTCATAAATCTTCCTTTAGATGGAATATCAGAATGAAGGAATTGATGCTCCTATGGTTGACTATGAAGACAACAGGCCACTCCTAGACACGTTCCTCCAGAAACCAATGGGGCTACTTTCTCTGCTTGATGAAGAAAGCCGATTTCCCCAGGCAACAGACCTTACTTTAGTCGGTACGCCATGTCCAGCAAACCTCAACTGTGATTTTATATATACTTGGGGGGGGGGGAGAGAAAGAAGGCCATAGATATTTTCATATTGCTTTAACTCATGACCATGTAATAAATTTCTGTTGCTTTGGTCAACCTATTAAGTCCCCATGTGCTCTTCATGAGCTTTGCCAATTGGAATTTTTTTCATACAGCTCACTGCTTTTCGGTTTTGGTTTTAATTGATAGGGGTCTGTTATCTACTATGAGCACTGTTAATATTAGCTCACCTTGAAGACCCATAGGCGTTTCTGGTGTGATTGGCTTGGATCCTAGCTTCTGTCCCATGAATGGAGCAGAACTCTTCTTCTGTTAAATCGTGTTTATTAATTTTCCAGTAAAAAAACATCCAATTAACATATCAAATCATAATCCAATTAAAATAAAAAACTAAAATAAAAAAGACCAAATTATCATCCAAATTATAATTATTAATTTTTTGGGACTTCCCATAGTCTGGACCTTGAAGCATATCTCCAAATCTCAATCCTGCCTCTCCTTGTTGTTTCCATATTTTCCACATCTCGATTTTAACGCTTTAAAGTTCTCCGTCTCTGGCTCTACGATTCTCAATCATGTCAGACATCATAGATCCTTTCATCCATCAAGTACAGCTTTATTTGTGTATATATCTTTTGGAGCAGAACTCTTCTGATGCAACAGAACTTTCCATCCTCTCGCTTCCCTGTCCAGGGCACAGCCCCCTTTCCCTCCTACAAACCTATTCCTGGGGGTGAGGGAACTAGCACGCTTGTACCAGTTTACTTCTTTTCATGCTGCAGCTCTCAAAACATTTCCACAAATTTTTAAAGAGCAATCTGTAAAAAAAGTATAGGAACAAATAAAAATGACATCCCTTCCCTGACTATAGCAGGAAAAGAGAATCACAAAAAGGCAGGAGATGTGGATGGCGCTGTGGGTTAAACCACAGAGCCTAGGGCTTGCTGATCAGAAGGTCGGAGGTTCAAATCCCCATGACGGGGTGAGCTCCCGTTGCTTGGTCCCTGCTCCTGCCAACCGAGCAGTTCGAAAGCACGTCAAAGTCCAAGTAGATAAATAGGTACCACTCCGGTGGGGAAGGTAAACGGTGTTTCCGTGCGCTGCTCTGGTTCGCCAGAAGCGGCTTAGTCATGCTGGCCACATGACCCGGAAGCTGTACGCCGGCTCCCTCGGCCATTAAAGCGAGATGAGCGCCGCAACCCCAGAGTTGGACACGACTGGACCTAATGGTCAGGGGTCCCTTTATCTTTATCTTACCCCACCAATGGAAGTTCATTCTGCTTGTGCAACAGCATCTCTGGATGTGAATGGTTATCTCTGACCAGACCATTGCATTGGAAATAGTGAGTTAAAGGAAAAGCATGGGCTGATTCATGTCGCCATTGCCGAAAACGACATGGTCACGTGAAAGCATTTCCTTGAGGGCCCATCTGCTGTTTGCCGCATCCAGAAAATAAAAGGTTGGAAAATCAGCATTTTCCATGAAAATTGATTATACAGAGCTTATTTGAGAGTAGCTCTGAAACTATTTTGCAATGTGAAAAGTGTATCACTTTGCAGTGACTCCTCTGGATCAAAAATGATTGCGTGATTCAGGAATGGACTCGTGAGAGCAGCACAGAGATTTATTAATATTATTTTTGGCTACTTGTTCACTCTGTTGGCTTTGGCTGGCTCCCTACTAATTAAACAAAAACTGTTTGTTGCTACTCAATTTATGCCAGCTGGTCAAACACTGGGAAATTTGCGCAACCCACCCTAGACATCTGCTAATATTGGGACAACAAATTCTGTTTTCTACTTAGACTTCCTGCTCCAGTAGTGATAGCAGGAAAATAGACACTGGTGCTATTTCTGCTAATGTCTAAGCTGATTTTTTTTTTTACCTTGTCCTATATATGTTAGTCAACTGTTGTCCTAAACCTAACTGTATATCAAATATGAAATAAATGTCAGGGGAAGAAAATTAATGCAGTTGCACATGACATGGCAAAATTATTCAATAAAGCTGGCAGAATTAAGAAAGTTTGATCTTTGTGAAACATCTGGCCATTCGAAGCTTCAAAGGCCAAGTTTGTGAAACATCTGGCCATTCGAAGCTTTAAAGGCCTCTCCCCTTCCATAAACTGTCTTGCCATCCTTAATGCAACTACAGCAGCATAGGCGTTAAGAGGACAGAATTGCGAAACAATTATTTGCACTTTTATTTTAATCTCTGGCATGTATTCAATGAACTGGGCCTTAGAGAAGCTATTCTTCTTCTCTGCCTTAATCCCACCACTACCACCATCAGTACAATGGGGATGATAATACAGTGGTACCTCAGGTTACATATGCTTCAGGTTACATACGCTTCAGGTTACAGACCCCGCTAACCCAGAAATAGTACCTCGGGTTAAGAACTTTGCTTCAGGATGAGAACAGAAATCGTGCTCCGGCGGCGCGGCAGCAGCAGGAGGCCCCATTAGCTAAAGTGGGGCTTCAGGTTAAGAACAGTTTCAGGTTAAGAACGGACCTCCGGAATGAATTAAGTACTTAACTCGAGGTACCACTGTACTGACCAACCTACCAGGACTTCTGTAGTGACTGCTACATAGCAGGGAAAGCCAAGGTGGTACTGCCTAGATATTGCTGGACTCCAGATCCTGTTATGATTGTACATTGGTCAGTTGAAAACCTAATACAGTCGTACCTTGGAAGTCAAACAGAATCCGTTCCAGAAGTCTTCCAAAAAGTTCAGAAACCAAAGTGCAGCTTCTGATTGGCTGCAGGAAGCTCCTGCAGCCAATCAGAGGCCATGGAAGCCCCGTCGGGCATTGGGGTTCCAAAGAACATTTACAAACTGAAACACTCACTCCCGGGTTTGCGGCGTTCAGGAGCCAAAACGTCCGAGTACGAAGGCGTTTGGGATTCCAGGTATGACTGTAAGGCTTAAAAAATCAGGACTCTTTCTAGGGAAGAAAAGTGACATGAAAGATGTTGGAATTGTCCCTAAGGCTTGAAAAATACTGTGAAGTTTCACAGTTTTTATAATATGTTAACTAGTGGACCAAGAGTAGGGGAGAAGGACCTGTAGTCGTGTCAGGTCTAGAAGAAGAAGGGGCCACACCAGTTTTATTTCTTTACCCTGAACGTTTGATTTTTGTGCTAGACCCTGCTTTCTTATGCAGGGACTTAATCCTGTAGCATCAACGCCAGTGCTCTTTCGCTTGGCTTTCCCCCACCCTGATCCAGTCTGGGGTTTGCCGCTGAACCCACAGGCCCCATGATGTGTCAGCATCCCTCCCCCTCCACCACAAGTGTTGACAACCTTGTTTTACAGGCCTTGCTCAAACTTGGCAAGGCAAAAAACACACAACACAACCCAAGGACAACACACCTTCTCCTGTGATGGCCTGGGAATCAGATTCAGAGGCTGAACCTGAGGGATCCCAGCCTGCACAGGAGTCCCCGCCTCCAGAACCAGCTGAGCCGGGGCTGGGGCTTGAGCCTGAAGGGTCCTCACCTGTGCTGGCTCCTCAGGTGCAGGCGCCAGCTGAGTCTGCTCTGGCTCCTGAGGTGATGGAGGACCCATTGCCTGCAGGTGCTCCACTCTCAGCCTCGTCAGGGGAAGCTGAAGTTGCCTCTGGGTCCGGTAACCCTCCAGCCTCTCCTGAGCTGCAGAGGCTCAGGGCAGAGAGGCGGGGGGAACTGAGTTCCCGCAGGAGGAGTGCTCACCTCCAGGCCAGGAGAGGCGAGTGACCAGAGGATTGGGGCTGCCCTGTGCCTCGGGGCAGAAAAAAGCCAGCCAGCCCCAGTCCCAAGTTGTGGGAGCAACGTTGTTGGTAGCCTGTTCCTGCCTGCACCCTGTCCTGCTTTTCTGCCGGAGCTCCTGACCTCACCCGACTCCCTGCCTTGGACCCAGCTTCAGCTTTGACGGACTGTCTCCATACTGCACCCTTTACCTTGGACTGGACTCGGACCTCGCCTCTCGGTTAGCCCCCGGGACCAGCACATCTCCCTTCAGGCATCACTGACTACTGACACTCTGAATTTCCAGAATCTTATACTTGTGGCTTGTAGTAGGGCTGTGAGTAGTTCTAGAGATATATCCTAAATGTTGTAGCTTTGCTTTGTAAAGAAAATGTAAGGCAAAATAAGACGGATATTGGCAATCTCTGCTGGCATTCCTCCTGTAGCTTTCCATAAATAGCTGGGAAGTGGTAGGAGGGTGACAGAAATGCGAGGGGAAAGTGACTTACCTGTTAGTTCGCTAGGATAATTCCTTTTCGAAGCAAACAGAAAGAAAGAACAAAAGAGTCGTGAGAGATGTCAAGGAAGGAAGTGTGGGCTGCCGCCATTACTGCAAAGAAAAACAACATCGTTTGGATATGTGGGCAGGAAGCATCCACACATAATTGCCAAGGCCCGTCTGTGGTTCAGAGAATGGACTAGTAATTATGTTTCCTCTTCTTTAAACGATTAGATAAATTTGAAGATAATTTACGATGCAAGTACTTCTGGAGACCCAAGCGAGTGGAGCTGTGTTTTGGCATTCAACACTACGCTGGAAAGGTAGGTGCTTTATATATAACTTGATACAAGTCCAAATGCAATATATGATCCAGTTTCTCTTAAAGTGCTTTCGGATTCTCTTTAACGTTTTAAGTGTGTTCATATTTCACAAATCTAGAAACTCTTTTTTTAAAAAAAAACCCAAAACAAAACACCATGATAGCAGTGTTTGAGGATGTTCTAACCTCTACTGTCATGGTCTGGGGCAAGAAATATCTGGTGCCTTGCATCCATTTTGAGCCTACAGCTGGCCATTGACCTACCTGAACACACACACACTAGCCTTTGACATTTGATATTTGTGTGGCTTTTGTGGGGACACCTCTATTGTTTTATGTACGTTCCTTGGTTTGTTTTAAATCAGGCACCCCCAAACTTGGCCCTCCAGCTGTTTTGGGACTACAATTCCCAGCATCCCTGACCACTGGTCCTGTTAGCTAGGGATGATGGGAGTTGTAGTCCCAAAATATCTGGAGGGCCAAGTTTGGGGGTGCCTGTTTTAAATGGATTTCAAGATTATATGGTTGTAACCCACCCTGGGACCTTGTGATGAAGGGCAGGTGAGAAATTCCTTAAATAAAACAATAAATAACTATAGCTTTTAAAAACATAGCAGAATTTTATAACGGCCCGTTTTGCTTTTAACCTCCCCTATGGTATAGGTGCAGTACGATGCTTATGGCTTCCTTGAGAAGAACAGAGACACTCTTCCTGCTGACATAGTGGTGGTACTGAGGACTTCAGAGAACAGACTTCTCCAGCAGCTCTTTTCAAGTCCTTTAACCAAAACAGGTACTCCTTATCTTCTTCTTCTTCTCTGGTGATCTTCTTCTTCTCTGGTGATCACTCATAGCTGAGTAAGATTGTCTTCCATAAACACGGTTTTAACATTGAGTCCGTAAGTGACTGTGGAGGCCACACGTCCTTCCACAGTGGGGACATTGGTTTCCGGGCGGGAGTTGATCACAGTGAGGGTTTGCCAAGTGTGCCTTCCTCTTAGCACATTTCTCCATTTCATCCTGAGTTTGAGCATCTTCAAAGCCCATGACACCTTTGGTAAAGGCTGTTCTCCAGTTGGAGCGCTCGCAGGCCAGTGTTTCCCAGGTGTCGGTGCTTATACTACTTTTTTTAGATTTGCCTTGAGAGAGCCTTTAAACCTCTTTTGTTGACCACCAGCATTACACTTTCCATTTTTAAGTTCAGAGGTCCATTTCAGGTCCATTACCATGTTGAATTGCAGGGTGGATTTCTGCTTTCAATGCGCATGCAGAGATCCCCTGTGAATAATAATTTGTCAGTTCACTTCTGTGTTAGGAAAAAGTTCAGCATGTGTGTTCCTGATGCATCCATGAAGCTCTTTCAGACATGAAAGTGAATGGGAAGCCCTTCCTTGTGAGTGTGCCAAAAAGAAAAAAGAAAATTCTCCTCTCTGTGGATTAGACAGCACGATTCTGTAACACACACCACATAAAGATAACCTGTACATATGCTCACTGTTGGAAGCAAACAGAGTCTGTCAGTAACCACTGCATGGAAGAAAAATAGTTCATTTCACAGTAAAAGCCTATCTGTGGCATAATAGAAATGATATATGGTACTTGTAAAAATACATGATGGCTCGTAGGTCTAACATGACATTGTTTTAATGAGTTGGAAAGACCAAGTAAATCACTTGTGATTAGAGAAGTGTAATGGAGGCAAGTCCTACTAGGAAATTGTGATTATGAGAGAAAGGTATCTCACGTGTTTGTTGTTTAATAGACAATCTCAGGATCACTGTTTAGAAGATGTCACAAGATATTTTGAAAGAAGCTGAAGAAAATAGCATACTAGCATCTTCCCAGGCCTGTTTTAGAGTTTATTTCCCTCCATGTTCTCCTCCTGCACATGTCTGGGGTGTGAGATTATGCCTGTTCCTCTTCAAACATGCTAGACATCAATGATCTCTGCAGGGACAATGCACAATGTGACAGGGTGGCTGGATGCAAAAGAAGTGAGAGCTCTTGTGCCTTTAATAGTTGTGCAGAAAACAGATTTTCAACAGGTGTAGCTTTCATGGCAATATAGAATCATAGAATTGTAGAGCTGGAAGGGACCCTAATGGCCATCTAGTCCAACCCCCTGCAATGCAGGAATCTCAACTATAGCATCTATGGCAGATGGTCATCCAACCACTGCATTAAAAACTCTGAGAAGGAGAGGACCTCCAAAAGGAGTCCATTGCACGGTCGAACAGCTCTTACTGTCAGAAAGTTCTTCCCGATGTTTAGTTGGAATCTCCTTTCTTGCAACTTGAATCCATTGGTTTGCATCCTGCCCTCCAGAGCAGGAGAAAACAAGCTTGCTCCCTCTTCCGTGTTGACAGCCCTTGAGTTATTTGAAGATAACTATCATATCTCCTCTCAGTCTCCTCTTTTCCAGGCTAAATATACCAAACTGCCTCAACTGTTCCTCACAAGGCTTGGTTTCCAGACCCTTGGTCATTTTGATCCCCCTCCTCTGCACACATTTCAGCTCGTCAATACCCTTCTTAAATTGTGGTGCCCAGAACTGGACACAGTACTCCAGATGTGGTCTGACCCAAGGCAGAATAGAGTTGGACTATTACTTCCCATGATCCACTTGATACTTCTGTTGTTGCAGCCTAGAATAGCATTAGCCTTTTTTTTTGCTGCTGCATCACACTGTTGACTCATGTTCACCTTGTGGTCTACTAAGACCCCTAGATCCTTTTCACATGTACTACTTGCAAGCCAGATGTCTTATTCTTAATAGAGTGAGAGCCCTGCCCTCTTTTCTGCACCTGGTCACCCTAGGGCGTACACAAATACCTGTACAGGTGAGCTCTAACTGCTTGCTATCTACCATGGGATTTGAGCCTACACATCCTGGATTTCACACATGCACTCCATGTTCAGACATTATGCCTGTGCGTGGGCATCTGGAGCTGCCAAAATTAAGACAGGTTCACAGGTGAAGCAGGAAGACACATTTTCACTTTCCTGCTACATGTTGGGAGAAGGTAGAGGAGAGCATCATCTGAATGCATCCCTTGATTTCTCAAGGCAATCTTCATTGTCACAGTTGGAGCCTTCACATTTCTGAAATCCCATTGAGAACACTTGATGCCAAGGAAGGCTGGGGGATATCAGTTTGGATAGGACAGGTGCCTCTTTGTTATGCCGATTCTTCCATAGAATTTGAGGGCTGCTGCTGCTGTAGCAATGCAGGGCTTACAGAAATCTTCAAAGTATTGCCAGATTTTTCTTAACTGTGTAGTTAACCCAAAGGGCTTGTAGTATTTGTGGTGCAAAGCAGAAAAATCGACCATCAATCCCTGTGTGCAAAGCAGATTCATTGTAGAAAGTTTCTAGGGCGGGGAAATGAATTCAAAAAAGCAAACAAGTCTCAACAGTTCCTGTAACATTACACGCACTTCAGAACTCTGAACTACACATAATATAACTGAGACGACTGAGATGTTTCAGAGCTCTGAAGTACATGTAATGTAATTGAAGCAAGAGAGGATGTTTTTTACCCCAAGAGCTCTGATGTATGTGAAATATAACTGAGCCAGTTGAGTCTTGCTTGTTTCTTTGGATTGAGATTTATCCCCAGATGAAGAGCTTAGATATAGCTTGAAATGTATTGTGCTTGTTATCATGCCTTTCTGCAATAAATCTACTTCCTTCTTAATGTCAGACTGTTGATTTTCTAATTTGTGTTGCTAGAGCCTGACCCTCTTGTCAGACTACCATGAATACTTTCAAAGGGCTGCAAACCTATTTCATTTTTTAAAAGCTGATTAGCATGCTTTCTTCAGTGAATTGCATAGCCAATGAGTTTGCGAACACTTGTCTGAAATAATTAACTCAGGTGCATAATGGAGAATGTAGCAAGGGACTGAGAAATAACCTGCTGGAGAAATTTCGTAGATGGATTTGTCCCCTTCACCTCAAATTGAGGGGCTGACAGCTTCCCACATAATAATGCCTGCCCCTGCAAAGGGGTATGTGTGAGAGACATGGGTTGCCTTTACTGTCGTAAGCTTTGCCAGAGGCTTAGATGTATGCCCAACTGAAATGATCAGCATCTGTGGAATTTTGTGAATGCTACAGCTTGCATGGTTTTGTAGACTGTAAACTGCTTTGAGGTTTTGTTTTTACAATCAAGCAGTATATAAATTGTATGAAATGAAATAAAATAGATATGGTGAAGGTTGTGCCAATCTTGAGGCAAGGGCAGTGGGGAATATTCAGTTTCGTCTGCCATTTGCAGTCTGGATGGAAGTTCTGGTTGCTTCAAAGCTCACATGGTGCATGTTGGTTGTTGCTGGCATCTGTCTGTCTCGAGAGACAATGGAGTGCACCTCCAGGGGTGAAGCCAAACAGCTGTGTTAGTCGCACCAAAGTGGCCTCCCCAGAGCACAAGTCTGGGTAGTGTGTATGGAGGTCCTGGGATGCCTAGACAACAAGACCTACCACTTGGCTTCGATGATGTGGTCCAAAGGAAAGGAAAGGAATATGGCCACAGGAGACCAAGCCCTTTAGGTTGTTCACTAAGAAAATGTTATGTTCAAAATAAAAAATTCCTTCCAGTAGCACCTTAAAGACCAACTAAGTTAGTTCTTGGTATGAGCTTTCGTGTGCATGCACACTTCTTCAGATACACTGGTATCTGAAGAAGTGTGCATGCACACGAAAGCTCATACCAAGAACTAACTTAGTTGGTCTTTAAGGTGCTACTGGAAGGAATTTTTTATTTTGACTATGGCAGACCAACACGGCTACCTATCTGTAAAATGTTATGTTGTTATTGTTAATTAAATTTCTATACTGCTCTTCATCTGAAGTTCACAGGGTAGCTTCCAATATAAAATCACAAAAATACATACCATAAAAACAAACAAAAAACAGTAAAAACAAACAAACACACACCCAACAGCTTAAAAGGTCATAGATTGTTAAATTAGCCATAGACCTAAGAGAAGAAGCGGCTAACATTCTCCTTTCCCTTCCTCCCCCACAACAAACACTCTGTGGGGTGAGTGGGGCTGAGAGACTTCAGAGAAGTGTGACTAGCCCAAGGTCACCCAGCAGCTGCATGTGGAGGAGCGGGGAAGTGAACCCGGTTCACCAGATTACGAGACTACCGCTCTGAACCACTACACCACACTGAAGAGGAATGTTTTTGCCTGGCACATAAAGATACAATGGCACCAGGTGAGCCTCCCTGAAGAGTGCATTCCACAATTAGGGAGCCACCACCTAAAAGACCCATTCTCATGTTGCTACCCTCCAGGCCTCTCATGGAGGAGACACACCAAAGAAGGGCCTCAGGTAATAATTGCAGGCTCGGGGTCGGTTCATATGAGGAGAGGCAGTCTTTGAGGAATTGCAGCCCTGAGCTGCTTAAGGCTTAATAGATCAAAACCAGCTCTTTGAACTGGGCCCAGAAAAGAACTGGCAGCCAGTGTAGTTGGGCCAGGATTGGTGTTATATACTCAAACCATCTTCCCCCTGTGAGCAACCTGGCCGCTGAATTCTGCACCAGCGGAAGTTTCCGAACCATCTCCAGAGGCAGCCCTGGGTTTAATGCATTGCAGGAATCTAACCTAGAGGATACCAAAGCATAGACAACAAAATGAGGCTATCCTTGTTCAGATAAGGACACAGCTGGGCCACCAGCCGAAGCTGACAGAAGCCACCAAGGCCACCTGAACCTCAAGCGACAGCAATGGATCCAGAAGTAGCCCCAGAATGAGAACCCGCTCCTTCAGAGGGAGTGTGGCCCCATAAAGAGCAGACAGCCTCCCACCTATCCAGCCTAGGGAACCAACTACTAACAGTCCCTTGTAGTCTCATCTGAACTGATCTTAAGTCTCTTGGCCTTAACCTAGTCCACTGGATAAGACCTGGCATTCAGCAATAGCAGCCACAGTCCCAAGGGCTGGCTAATAGGACAGCCAAAATTCCCCATGTTGGAGGAGGGGCTGGCACGCGGCGCAGTCACTAACTGCCTGTACCATGTGCCTCATACCCAGCCTGCCCCACCTTCCACACCGTACCTCCCTGAACTGCTGCGACCGGGGTCTCCCCTGCTCTTCCCAGCTCCTCTCTCCTCACTTTCCTGCCATTAAATATAAAACAATAAGTTGCTGTCCTTTTCACGACACCCCAAATCAGCTGCCTGAGATAGTCACCTCACTCTACCTAATAGCTGGGCCAGCCCTGTGGGATGGAGATTTCATACATAAGTAGATAATAAAAACTGATGATGTGATTCAGTTTATTGCACCATTTTTTGTTGCTGTGCAGCATAGACGGTTTTGAAAATAGAGAAAGGGGCTCATTATACTACTGGTTAAATGCATTTTTGCATTTTCTAAGCTGATAGGGACCCAGTAACTCCATTCTGTGTGAGAATGTGCCACTAGGTGGTGCTATCACAGAGCAAAGAATTACTTTGAAAAGGATGGCCTCTCCAAAATATATTTTCTAAATATTGTTCTGGATAGGTGTTGGGGTTTTTTAAGTACTCCCTACCATGCTGACATCATCACAGAAAACATTTTGTTTGTTTGTGAGTATATTATTTACTGTGCACGTTTACCCACTCGATTCGGCGAGACTTGCTCCAAGGTTAGTGTTTACAGGACTGTAATCTTACAACAGCAGAACTGAAGCAGCAGTAAACAAAATTGAAAAGGCAAACTCGCTCTGTGAATGTAAGATTCTAATGTGACAATCTCTACAATAACATTAAACGTATTAGTTCTAGGAGCCCACCGTTCATTTATTTATTGTTTTGAAATGTAAGGGAGAAGATGGTGTTTCAAATGTTGCAAAAAAAAATTGCAACACATAGTTCCTCATGAATAAGAAGCAATCAGCCTGCTTTTGGGTTGGTGGCATCATATACTGCTCCTAAGCTCTAAGGATATGCAGGTGAGTAAAACAGAATGAGGGACGCAGGTGGCACTGTGGGTTAAACCACAGAGCCTAGGACTTGCCGATCAGAAAGTCAGTGGTTCGAATCTCTGCAACGGGGTGAGCTCCCATTGCTCAGTCCCTGCTCCTGCCAACCTAGCAGTTCAAAAGCACGTCAAAGTGCAAGTATATAGGTACCGCTCCGGCGGGAAGGTAAACGGCGTTTCTGTGCACTGCTCTGGTTTGCCAGAAGCGGCTTAGTCATGCTGGCCACATGACCCGGAAAAGCTGTCTGCGGACAAACGTCGGCTCCCTCGGCCAGTAAAGTGAGATGAGCACCGCAACCCCAAAGTCTGTCACGACTGGACCTAATGGTCAGGGGTCGTTTTACCCTTTACCTTTAAAACAGAGTGAAATGCAACAGAACTACCTCTCCTGGGATTTCCACACTGGAGAATTGCATTTAGATTTGGAGATCCTTTCTGGGCTAGGATGCACATTTATTTAAAGCTTCTCCCAGAGAATCTTGGGAGCTATAGTTTGCTGAGGGCCTGGAGAAGTATGGCTCTATCAGGGGGGTACTACAGTTCCTGAGATTCTTTGGGGAAAGAAATGTGCTTTCACTATGCATTGAAAGTCCTTTAGTTGTATTGTGTGGATCTGACCCCAGTCTGAAGCAGGGATATATTTAGCTTGATACACCACAAGCACCCCAGGTGCTTGCATTTATCATGACCAGATAAATGTAACAGATGAGCAGGAAAGAAAGAAAGAAAGAAAGTAATCACTCTACGTCTGAACTTGGTTCCCAGGGGAAAGGGATAAGATGTTTCACAACTGAAAACATAGCACTGTGCAGCACAAATTAGAACTGAACTGTGTGCTACTGTATTTTTCACCCTCTAGGGCGCATCGGCCCATAGGGCGCACCTCGGCCGTGGGGCTGGGGCGGTGGAAACCTGAGCTTCCCCCGATCCCAGCCCCCAGAACAGGCTGCTATCCGTAAGCCTTGCGAGCCTGGCGGCAACTCCCGCCGGGCTCGCAAGGCGTGCGGACACCTGCGAGAAGCACGGGACACCCTCCGGAGGGCACCCCGTGCTTCGGGCTGCAGGCTGCTGCCCGCAAGCCTTGCGAGCCCGCGGAAACTCCCGCCGGGCTTGCAAGGCTTGCGGAGAGCTTCCTGAAGCCTGGAGAGCGAGAGGGGTCGGTGCGCACTGACCCCCCTCGCTCTCCAAGCTTCAGTGAAAACCTGCATTCGCCGCATAGGATGCACACACATTTCCCCTTCATTTTTGGAGGGGGAAAAGTGCGTCCTATGGGGCGAAAAATATGGTAATTCATCAGTGTGCCAAAAGATTTCTAATGCACGAGGAAGGGATGCAGGTGGCACTGTGGTCTAAACCACTAAGCCTCTTGGGCTTGCCAATCAGAAGGTCAGTGGTTCAAATCCCCGCGGCAGAGTGAGCTCCCGTTGCTCTGTCCCAGCTCCTGCCAATCTAGCAGTTCGAAAGCACGCCAGTGCAAGTAGATAAATAGGTACCGCTGTGGCGGGAAGGTAAACGGTGTGTCCGTGTGCTGCTCTGGTTTCCCTCATGGTGTCTCGTTGTGCCAGAAGTGGTTTAGTCATGCTGGCCACATGACCCGGAAACCTGTCTGTGTACAAACACCGGCTCCCTTGGCCTGAAAGCAAGATGAGCGCCACAACCCCATAGTCACCTTTGACTGGACCATCCAGGGATCCTTTACCTTTTTTAATGCATGAGGGGAAAGGTTTAGTTGGCCCTGAATTCTGTTTCCACAGGAAGCTTACAGGCAGAGCATAGGACGGCCTGATGAAAAAAGAGGACAGAGCTCCTGCACATTTAACAGTTATGTAACAGAGGGAATTTCAGCAGGTCATGCAAGCTGCAGCTGCTAAAATTCCCTCTTCTGCACAAATATTAATGAGGCAGGATTCCTATCCATCTTTGCATTGGGCTACCCTAGCAGGCTGTAAAGGCAACAGTGTTAAAGCTGTCAGGTTGCAATCGGTGGTGCAGCTAGGTAATTTTAGACCCATGACTTAATGGGGGGGGGGCGGATTTACAATTGTGTCTACGTTTTTGATATATTAAAGCAAAAAAAAAAGCAAAGCAAAATGCAGCTTGCCAACCCTTATGTAGGAAAAGCATGTGCAGTCTTGCCATTTAAACTCACTTAAATCAAAGCACCATCTGTTTGCAAGTGCCCCTATCACCTGCCATTCTCTGGGTCCCATTTGCGGGTTCCCGGGCTTCATGTCTGAGTTCCAGTCCCAGTTGCACCACTGGTTGCAACCAAGAGACCGCCAGTGTGGTGTAGTGGTTAAGAGCGGTGGACTCTGTAATCTGGTGAACCGGGTTCACATCTCTGCTCCTTCACATGCAGCTGCTGGGTGACCTTGGGCTAGTCACACTTCTCTGAAGTCTCTCAGCCTCACTCGCCTCACAGAGTGTTTGTTGTGGGGGAGGAAGGGAAAGGAGGATGTTAGCCGCTTTGAGACTCCTTCGGGTAGTGATGAAGCGGGATATCAAATCCAAACTCTTCTCTTCTTCTTAACCCTACAAGAGACTAAGCCGTAGCAACTTCTCCAATTGTGGACAGGGGTGGAGGAAGGGGGTGCAGTGAGGGTGGGCTGCCCCAGGTGTCACCACTGAGGGGGGTGACAAAATGCCAGGCGGCACTCACCAACGGGGCCTGCAGCATACCCCAGCCACGCATCTCTCCTGGGATTGACACGGTGGCTGGGTGCCCACAGGCTCCACGCTGCCCCAAATGGTCTGCCCGCTGCCTCCCCCTCAGCTGTAGGGCAGGCAGACTTCTTGGAAGAAGAAGAAGATTTTGGATTTGATATCCCGCTTTATCACTACCCGCTTTATCACTACCCGCACCAGCTGGCCCCACCCCACAGGCGGCTGGCCCCCCTCCTGGGCGCAGGGCATGAGCGCCACCCCAGGCACCCAATCGTCTTGCTCCACCGCTGTGCCCACCCACCCCTTTCACTGCCTACTCTGCAAGCAGGGTCTCAGAAGTGCTGTGTTGCTGCAAATGGAAGCGGTGTCGATAAGCAGGAAAAGGGAATCTTGAAGGACTGTGGCCTATTCATAATTATTATTTTTCTGTTAAGGTTTAATACGGTGTTTCCCAGCCTGGTATCACTCCCATTATCCCTGGCTATGCTGACTGGGGCTGATGGAACTTATTGTCTAAAAGCGTGTGGAGGGCACTGAGTTGGGGAAGGCTGGTTTAACAGCATCTTCTTTAGCAAATGGCACTTTGAGAGAGATCACAGATTGTTCGGGGGTTTGTTTTTTTTACTGTGCCACTTGAATTCCAATCTCAACGTGATTGATGTATGTACAGAATTTATTCCGTGGCCTGATATGCATCGTATACATTCATTTAAACGTAATATGCTTCCACTTAAGTTTATGCTTCTCCTTTTTTTTTATTTCCATGAATAATCAAAGCGGGGAGGGGGGAGAACGACTCCAAAGCTATTTACAGTTTATTAATTCTGCTCATAATAAAATGGAATGGAGGTTTGGAATTGCATGCTTTCTTGGCTGAAAGATAACTGCAGACTTCTCCCCCCTTCCCCCCAATATAATGGACCAGTAACAAAGCTATTACAATGATAACGTCTCCATTTATAGATAAATCAAAATGTATATTTTCCAAGAATTGAGAAAGTTAATTGAAAGTCTATAGTGCCTGCCTTAGAACTTTAAGGGCTTTTCTTGCTTCTATATGTCTGGCCCATATGATAAAAAGCTTGTAAAAATTAATTGTATTTTGCCGTGTTGCCAATGCTTTGTGCACAAAGAGCAGGCCTTAAACCACAGATGGGCAAAGGAACATTTGTGAACTACACTGGTCTGCAGATGTGGGACATTAGCGAACTTGATTAAATATAGATTAACTGGGTCTGGGATTATATGAAGTTTTTATTACACTTAGTGGGCTTTCATTGGGCCTCCCTTCAAACTCAGGGTTGAGTTGAATGTCCAGTTGTTTTCCATCATGTAGTGCCTTTTTTTTAGTGCAGTGTATCACGTGTTTGCTCAGAAGAAAATCCCTCCGGCTTTTGGTGGGCTTACTCCCAGGAGAAGTGTGCATGGGATTGCAGCGATTATCCTTCACCTCACAACTGGCAGAAACTGAGCTGAACTGGAAAATGTTCACAGTTAAAATCTCTCAAGCAATAATTCCTGCAGAGAGAAATCAGGAAAATCCCCTCCATGCGCCAAGAGGCTAGGGGAGAGTATCTAGGGCTGCCAGGATGAAACATGGAGAATGTGGCCCTCCCATTGATTTGTTATCTAGTCTGTCTGTAAGAAGGTTTGTTGGCACAGGAAAGGTAGCCTTGGACAGCAATTGGTATTGTTTTTAAATATGCTATTCAGTTCTTTCCAAAAGATGACATGAGCATGTGTTTGCGTGTCAAGGCCCTGAGCCCCCCCCCCATTTGTTGAATAACATGGACATCAGTAGTTTAGGCTAATGGGCAAATTAAGGCCACAACTTTATTGGTTACAGAATGTGAGTGGTATTGGCTTAGGCATTGGAATTGAACCGACTATATACAGCATCTTAAAACGCAGAGACATCACCTTGCCAACAAAGGTCCGTATAGTTAAAGCTATGGTTTTCCCAGTAGTGATGTATGGAAGTGAGAGCTGGGCCATCAAGAAGGCTGACCGCCGAAGAATGGATGCTTTTGAATTCTGGTGCTGGAGGAGACTCTTGAGAGTCCCATGGACTGCAAGAAGATCAAACCTCTCCATTCTTATGGAAATCAGCCTTGAGTGCTCACTGGAGGGACAGATCCTGAAGCTGAGGCTCCAATACTTTGGCCACCTCATGAGAAGAGAAGACTCCCTGGAAAAGACCCTGATGTTGGGAAAGATGGAGGGCACAAGGAGAAGGGGACGACAGAAGACAAGATGGTTGGACAGTGTTCTCGAAGCTACCAACATGAGTTTACCAAACTGCGGGAGGCAGTGGAAGACAGGAGTGCCTGGCGTGCTCTGGTCCATGAGGTCACGAAGAGTCGGACACGACTAAACAACAACAACAATATCTGACTGTACCAACCTTTTCACCCCTTGCCTTTTCCTGTAAGACCTATTGCAGCCGTTAAGAGTCATCAACAGGCTCATCTCAGCTATCTGCCAATCCCCCATTCCCACCACCCTTCTGAGTAATACCCCTCCCCACCTTCTCACTATATAGAAGGATCTGACAACTTCTGTTTCAGTGTATCTGAAGAAGTGTGCATGCACACGAAAGCTCATACCAAGAACTAACTTAGTTGGTCTTTAAGGTGCTACTGGAAGGAATTTTTTTATTTTAACAATATCTGACTCCTGCCCGCCCTGCAGGTAGTCCAGTAAGGGTCAACCACCAGTAGGGGGAGCCCTGTTGATGTACATCAATTGGGAGCTTCCCCAGGGTTTAATTTAATTTAATTTAATTTAATTCAATAATTTAATAATTTAATTTAAGCGACTGCTTAAAATTACAGTAAGCCATGCCCCCGGCCAACCGGATTGGTCAGCCAGGAGCGTGATGCGGCCGGGACTCCCCTATGACGCGGGGGCATTGCCATGTCCCTGCTCTGCATGGCAAGAGCACGTGGCCTGCCCGCAACACCGCCCCACAGGGAAGTGGAGTGGCCTTATTATTGTTGTTGTTATTTATTTAATTTATATGCCACCCTATACCCGGAAGTCTCAGGGTGGTTCACAGAATAAAATCAAAATATAAAACCACAAAATACATAATCAAAATAAAAACAAAACAAAAAGCCTTGAAATAAGTGTAGGAAGGGGGGAAATTAGCTTTGGTTGTTGAGCAGACAGCATCCTCCTTGAGCTAAATTTAAATAATGATTACAGAGTAAACATTGATAGGCCCAAACCTTCTGGAGACATGGGCAGTAGATAGCATCGCAGCAAACATCCAGTATGTTGTGCCTCACTTTTGAGGGCTAGTTTCAGCTTTCTTGTGGTACAACCTTGAAGCTTTATGAAAATCTGAAAAAAATGGTTCGATTGGACACCATCTGGTATGCAGGCTGAGACCCTACCTGCCCGTGGACTGTCTCACCAGAGTGGTGCATGCTCTAGTTATCTCCTGCTTGGACTACTGCAATGCGCTCTACATGGGGCTACCTTTGAAGGTGACCCAGAAACTACAACTAATCCAGAAAGTGGCAGCTAGAATGGTGACTGGGGGCGGCCGCCGAGACCAGATAACACCGGTCTTGAAAGACCTACACTGGCTCCCAATCCATTTCCGAGCACAATTCAAAGTGTTGGTGCTGACCTTTAAAGCCCTAAACAGCCTCAGTCCAGTATACCTGAAGGAGCGTCTCCACCCCCATCGTTCTGCCCGGACACTGAGATCCAGCGCCGAGGGCCTTCTGGCTGTTCCCTCACTGCGAGAAGCCAAGTTACAGGGAACCAGGCAGAGGGCCTTCTTGGTAGTGGCGCCTGCCCTGTGGAACGTCCTCCCACCAGATGTCAAAGCGATAAACAACTACCTGACATTTAAAAGACATCTGAAGGCAACCCTGTTCAGGAAGTTTTTATTGTGTGACATTTTAATGTATTTTTAATCTTTCTTGGAAGCTGCCCAGAGTGGCTGGAGAAACCCAGCCAGATGGGCAGGGTACAAATAAATTATTATTATTAGGCTTCACAAATCAACTTGTGTCACAGGCATGTATGGCTGTACAATACTGCTGCTGCTGCTGCTAAGGCTCTGAGAAGCCACCCTCTCTGGTATGGTAGCATATAGAGAAGGAAACAGATATGGTGGGTCAGGCTTGAGCTTTATGGCAAGGGTGACTAACCTGGTGCGATGGCAACAGGTTAGCCACCCTGCTCTAGTCTGAAATCACCATCTTCTTGAAATGTGCACAGAAGGCAAGCGCAAGACAATGCTTATTGGTGATACCCAACTATGCACATCAACGTAGAATCGGAGAATTGAAAGGGACTCCCAGAATCATCGAGTCCAACCACATGTGATGCAGGAATCTCAGTTAAAGCATCCGTGACAGATGGCCATCCAACCTGTGCTTTAGGACCTCCAAGGTAGGAGAGTCCACAAACCTCCCAAGGGAGACATTTCCACTGTCAAACAGCTTACTGTCAGAAAGTTATTCCTGATGTGTACTCAGAATCTCCTTTCATGTAACTTGGTTTGAGTCTTACCCTTCAGAGCAAGAGAAAACAAGCTTTCTCCCTTTTCCATGTGACAGTCCTTAAGATACAGTAGAACCTTGGTTTTCAATCGTCTCGGAAGTCGAACATTTCGGTTTCCGAACGCCGAAAACCTGGAAGTAACTGCTTCAGTTTTCGGACCCTTTGCAGAAGTCAAATATGCCACGTGGCTTCTGTATTGAGTTTTCCATAAGTAAATGCTTCCAGAAATGCATGCTTCGGTTTTCAAACATTTCGGAAGTCGAACGGTCTTCCAGAACGGATTACGTTCGAAAACCGAGGTTCCACTGTGTTTGAAGATGGTGATATATCTCCTCAGTACAATTGGGTTATACAGTGGTACCTCTGGTGGCGAACAGAATCCGTTCCGGAGGCCCGTTCACAACATGAAAATCCCGCAACCTGAAGCACCATATCTGCGCAGGTGCGTGGCACGATTTGGTGCTTGTGCGCATGTGCGAAGCACGATTTGGCGCTTCTGCACATGCCCGAGTGGCGAAACCCAGAGGTAAGCCTTTCAGCCGTGGGACACAACCTGAAAAAAACATATCATGAAGCAAACGTAACATGAGATATGACTGTACTGAGTTTACTGTTTTGTATGGTATTGTGAACTGCCCCTGGAAGCTATTCGGCTCTTGTTGTTGTTGTTGTTGTTGTTGTTGTTGTTGTTGTTGTTGTTTTATTCCATGTTTATATGCTACCTTTCCATTAAAAATCTGAGCTCAAAGCTACTTACAGCAAATTTTTGGAGTGGCCTTACACTCCGTCTCAGAAGGGAGGCTGCCCATTGGATAGCTCAGTTGGTTAGACAGCAGGGGTCAGCAAACTTTTTCAGCATTGTCCCTCAGACCTTGTGGGGGGCCGGACTATATTTGGGAGAGAGAAAAATGAACGCATTCCTATGCCCCACTAATAACCCAGAGATGCATTTCAAATAAAAGGACACATTCTACTCATGTAAAAACACACTGATTCCCGGACCATCCGTGGGCCGGATTTAGAAGGCGATTGGGCCGAATCCGGCCCCCAGGCCTTAGTTTGCCTACCCATGGGTTAGAGCGCGGTACTGATGATGTATGAGGCAGCTGCCTATTCCTGCATTCCAGGGGGTTGGATTAGATGACCCTCAGAGTCCCTTCCAGCTCTACAATTCTAGGATTCTAAGGGACTTCCTCACCCAGTGCCGGCAAACAACTGGTTTTCCTCTAAGGGCAATAAAAAGAAAGATAGTCATTGTATTGGATGAATAAGTGAATGTCAGGTTATCCCCATCTCCAACAAGGATGCAAAATAATTATCTCAACAGTCCATTTTACCCTAAATGCATTCAAAATTGCTGTCAGCTTTAAGACTACAGCAAATGTGCTCTGTAGAAAGACATTGCTTTCCTTTAGTATTAATTTTTGGACTGGCAGAGAGAAACAAGTGGTTACCGTTCATTTAAATTTAGGAACTTTTAAAAAGGTGTTGCTTGTATCCATTGGCTAGCTTTGAAAGCATGACAAGAAGAAAACCTGTGTAGTCTGCACAATTCACAAATGTGAGCTGGGTTGCTAGACTGTACCACCTAATGCAGGCATCTAAATTTGCTACTCTGACATCCAGAGATATACTGTATTTTTCCATGTATAACACGCCCCTGTGTATAAGATGCTCCCTATTTTGGGGGGACTCCAAATTAGGAAAATGGGAGAAGATTGCCCAGAGTTGTTGAGCTTTCTTTGGGGGGGGTGCCCCACAGTTGTTGAGCTTTTCTTAGCAGAAGCCGCCAATCGCCCGCCCAATTGCCACAGCAAAACAACACCATCCCTTGCCACAGCCACCAATAACATGTCAAATAGCCACTGACAATCTCCGGGTTGTGGCAGCAACCAATCCCACGCACCCCTGATGCACTATCAGTGTATAAGACGACCCTCCCCATAATTTCAGAACATAATTGGCATAATTTCAGAAGAAAAAAACCCTCGTCTTATACACGGAAAAGTATGGTATATATATGACAAGAGAATTATTCATTCTTCCTCTTGGAACTTACTCCTTTTTTTGCACTGCTCTGTAGATTTGATTCCCTAACTTTAAGGCACTTCGTATACCTTCTAGGACAAGCCCTGTAATAAATTCAGTTTCAATTCAATAAATGTCTGCGCTATCAAAATATTTCATTGTCACAGCTGCTGCCTATGTAGTAAAATGTGATTTTTCTCTGGGAAACCTAGCAATCCAGGGAAAAATGCTGGCAGCTTAACCATTTTGTATGTTTGTGATTGTGTATGTGTATTGATATAAAATTCCCTAGTAAAGCATAAAACAATGGTGCCTAGAATATTAATTGCCATGTCTGTCTTGATTTTATTTATATTCTCAATTCAGTGTTTTCTATGAGGATAGTGGTGGTGCTGGCCGTGCTCTGATTTTGTACTTTGCTTTGACAAGGTCCACCTTCAGTGCCCCTTCACCACACAGCAAGCTCCAAAGGTCAGTGGTCTTCTGAATGTGCATGCCTGCTTTCCTGTTAGTGAGTTTGGAATTTTGTTTCCTTTATTGCTGTTATTATCTATTTCGTAAAATTTGTATACCGCTTTAAGGAGTGTCTCCAACTTCATCGTTCAGCCCAGACACTGAAGTCCAACTCCGAGGGCCTTCTGGTTGTTCCCTCACTGCAAGAAATGAAGTTACAGGGAACCAGGCAGAGGGCCTTCTCAGTAGTGGCACCCGCCCTGTGGAACGCCCTCCCATCAGATGTCAAGGAAATAAATAACTATCTGACTTTTAGAAGACATCTGAAGGCAGCCCTGTTTAGGGAAGTATTTAATGTTTGATGTTTTATTCTGTTGGGAGCCGCCCAGACTGGCTGGGGAAAATAATAAATTGTTGTTGTTGTTGTTGGGGAAAACCTCAACACACACATACAAATTTTACTCTTTTCAATTGCTCAAAACTGAGTAGCATCAGCGTTGAATAGTACTGTATTTTTCGCTCCATAAGACGCACTTTTTTCCTCCTAAAAAGTAAGGGAAAATGTGTGTGCGTGAGCTGGTCGGGGGGGGGGGTTACCATGCGGTGTGGTTAGGAACTCTGGCACAAAGCAGGACAGGGTGCCAGCAGAAACAGGTAACCAACGATGTTGCTCCCGCAACCTGGGACTGGGCGGGCTGGCCTTTATCTCTTCTGAGGCATAGGGCAGCCCTGGTCCACAGGTGACTCACCTCTCCTGACCTGGAGGCAAGCACTCCTCCTGCGGGAACTTAGTTCCCTCCGCCTCTCTGCCCTGAGCCTCTGCAGCTCAGGAGAGGCTGGAGGGTTACCGGACCCAGAGGCAACTTCACTTTCCCCTGACAGGGCTGGGAGAGGAGCACCTGCAGGCAATGGGTCCTTGATCACCTCCGGAGCTAGAGCAGATTTAGCTGGTGTCTGCTCCTGAGGTTCCGGCACAGGTGAGGGCCCTTCAGGTTCAAGCCCTTGCCCCGGTTCAGCCGGCCCTGGAGGCAGGGACTCCTGTGCAGGCTGGAATTCCTCAGGTTCAGCCTCTGAATCAGACTCCCAGGCCATCACAGTGCGTCTTATGGAGCGAATGCAGGCTGCGCAACTATCGCTGAAGCCAGCACAGCAAGAGCGAGAGCTACGCAGCACCTCTTCTTCTGCTGGCTTCAGCGATAGCTGTGCAGCTTGCTCTGGTTTTTCAGGGAGTTGGGAGAAAGGATGTAGGGCAGCCCATCAGTCCCTTCTCCCACTTCCCGGAAAAGCCAGCAAGAGCCGCTCTATCTTTAAAGAGCCGCGCTGCGCGAGTGTGTCTGAGGCTCTTGCTGGCTTTTCTTGTTTCCCTCCTCTAAAAACTAGGTGTGTCTTATGGTCAGGTGCGTCTTGTAGAGCGAAAAATACGGTACTCACACTTTATGGTTGGGTACTTTGGGGAGCAACTAATTAAAGGGGTGGTAACAAGACCTTCCAAGTATCCCTATTTTCCAGGGATGCCCCTGATTTAGAGAAGCTGTTCCAGTTTCTGACTTGATCCCAGAATGTCCCTTTTACTTAGAATGTCCCTACTTCCATTGGAGAAAGGTTGGAGGGTATGGAGTTATCCGATCCCCGAGCCGTCTGAAGGCAGTCCTGTATAGGGAAGTTTTTAAATGTTTTATTATGTTTTTATATATGTTGACAGCTGCCCAGAGTGGCTGGGCAACTCAGTAAGATGTGTGGGATACAAGTAGTAAAATTCTCATTTTGGAATGGGACATCCCTGTTTTCATCGGAGAAATGTTGGAGGGTATGGGTAACTATTCCCCCTCAAAACTGTATGCTTCTGGAATGCAATCTTTCTGTTTGTCTAGTAGCTAATTCAGATTATATAAGGGGAAAACTGCTCACCAGCATGAACCTAAATGCCACTTCAGATATAAGAACTGATATCCAACCTCCGTGGTTTCCTGGCTTTGAAACAAGGATAGTCTGAAAGATCCTATCTCCTTATATGAACCTGCCTGTGTGCTAAGTTCCACTTTCCATCAATCTCAGAAGTGCATTGGTGGTGATATATGAGAGAGAGACTTTTCTGTGGCTGCTGCCTTATTATGGAATTCCCTCCCAGGAGTGGTTAGGCTGGCTCCTTCTTTGTTATCCTTCTGCCAGCAGGCTAAGACCTTCCTATTCAGACAAGCCTTTCAAAACTAAGGTACAGTTTTGATTCTGATCACAAGGCTGCTGTCAGGGCAATTGTATTTCAATTATTGTTTTTAACCGGTTTGTTTTTATTGCTCTGTGTTTTATGACATTTTAAAATGTATCTGAAGAAGTGTGCATGCACACGAAAGCTCATACCAAGAACTAACTTAGTTGGTCCTTGAGGTGCTACTGGAAGGAATTTTTTTATTTTGACTATGGCAGACCAACACGGCTACCTATCTGTAACTAAAATGTTGTAAGCAGCCTTGAATTCCAACTTGGAAGAAATGTGGGCTATAAAGATTAACAACAACAACAACAATAACAACAACAACAACAACTCTGATAAGTCAGAGGAATTGTTCTCCCCGTCCTGGTTACTTAGGCTACAGTAAATGCAGTTCTCTTGGATCAAGAAATATTTTTGCAGAGTTCTCAAATGTATCAACAGCTGTTTCTGGATTCCCCCCCCCCCCGGTCTCTGTATCAACTACTGCCAAATTAATTTGGCCTTAGTTATGAAGGAGATTTTGAAAGAGTGGTTAGATCAACAATTTCAGCTATTCATCATAGCTGTTCTGTATCAGGTCTCCTTTGGGATGGGTTGGCAACACGTGTGGACTAAGCAGCAACAGTCATAATGTGTTTTATTCATTATCTTTTTGCAAGCTATTCCATTTAGAATCGAAAGTGCTTCTGGTGTATATATAGGCACTTTAGCCTCTATCACGCAACATATATTATGCTAGTGTCTGTAAAAGTTAAGCTGTTCTCCTCCTGGGATTTCAGCAGCAAGCTTTGCAGTTAAGTAGCAAAATTAGAATATCTGCTCTTTTGCAAACTCCGCTCCTCTCGGAAAAGAGCAGGACATGATAATATGTCTTGTTTCTTGAGTAAAAGGTTGAAAAATCTGGACCTAAATGTAGAAAAAAGTGCCAGCTTTAAGCAACTTCCCCTCTGTCTTGTTTTTTTTTATAAAAAATAACAATATTGTTCTTGTGTGCTATATAAAAGTACCATTGCAAATACTCCTAGAACAAAATGTGGCGTAGAAGCACTCAACAATAAACCCACAGAAATAAAGCAGAGTTGCACAACAGCACAGTTGATGGTAGGTGCGGTATATTTGTGAAATCTGTGCAAGATTGAGGAAGGAACCCAATTATTGCTGTCTTTTTTCTTGGATATTGCTCTGAAGTATTCACATAATTATTTACATAACATACTCCAGGTACGTTATGGTACCTGGAGTACCTGGCGAATGGTGCAACTGTAAAGGTAAGGTAAAGGATCCCTGGGCGGTTAAGTCCAGTCAAAGGTGACTATGGAGTTGTGGCACTCACCTCGCTTTCAGGCCGAGGGAGCAGGCGTTTGTCCGCAGACAGCTTTCCGGTTCATGTGGCCGGCATGACTAAGCCACTTCTAGTGCAAAGGGGCACCGTGATGGAAACCAGAGCGCACAGAAACACCGTTTACCTTCCTGCCACAGCAGTACCTATTTATCTACTTGCACTGGCAAGCTTTAAAACTGCTAGGTCAGCAGGAGCTGGGACAGAGCAATGGGAGCTCACTTTGTTGTGGGGATTCGAACTGCCGACCTTCTGATCAGCAAGCCCAAGAGGCTCAGTGGTTTAGACCACAATGGCACCCACGTCCTTGCAACTGTATACAGTGGTAAAGATAAAGGTACCCCTGCCTGTACGGGCCAGTCGTGTCCGACTCTAGGGTTGTGCGCCCATCTCACTTAAGAGGCCAGGGGCCAGCGCTGTCCGGAGACACTTCCGGGTCACGTGGCCAACGTGACAAAGCTGCTCTGGCGAGCCAGCACCAGCGCAGCACACGGAAACGCCGTTTACCTTCCCACTATAAAGCGGTATCTATTTATCTACTTGCACCCGGGGGTGCTTTCGAACTGCTAGGTGGGCAGGAGCTGGGACCGATAGACGGGAGCTCACCCCGCCGCGAGGATTCGAACCGCCGACCATGCGATCGGCAAGTCCTAGGCGCTGAGGTTTTACCCACAGCGCCACCCGCGTACAGTGGTACCTCGGGTTAATTCGTTAATTCGTTCCGGATTTCCGTTCTTGACCTGAAACTGTTCTTAACCTGAAGCACCACTTTAGCTAATGGGTCCTCCTGCTGCCGCCACGCTGCCGGAGCACGATTTCTGTTCTCATCCTGAAGTAAAGTTCTTAACCCGAGGTACTATTTCTGGGTTAGTGGAGTCTGTAACCTGAAGCGTATGTAGCTCGAGGTACCACTGTATGTTTCTTCTTGGGAAAAGTCCCATTGAGTTAAATGGGGCTTGACTTCTGGTAAGTGGCCTAAGTGAAATAATGTTTTATATAAAAGATGCAGCAGGTGGGCTGACGCCACAAGCACTATAAATGATTTTATCCATTTTCAAAATTGTGTGTGTGTGTGCTTGTCTGTGCTTTAACTCATGTTATGCACAGTTTGCACCAGGTCTTCTACATTTTTGGCATGATACTTCCACAAATTATATAGATTCCTCTATAGAGCCCTTCTCTTGCTTACACATTAGCCAAAAAAGGAATAGTTCTGGCCGCAAACCTTTAAACCAAAGGGGTGGAAAAATAATTTAAAAGTATCTTCTTTTAAACGTGCCCTAACAATAAAAAACAATAATTCTGTGGAGAGCATCCAAGGGTTGGGGATCGGTATTGGCTATCTAAACCTTTTAAGAAATTATTAGTTCCCAAACTAATGGCCTGTTTTTTAAAAAACAAACAAACAAGCCAGCAAACAAACAAAAAACTGAACATGAATGATGATCCACTGTTGTCCTTGAAATCTCTATATTTTGAGTTACGAAAGTGCTTACTAGCAATGCAAGCGAGAACATCAAATGTCCTTTCAGTATAACACAGCCACTATGCTAATTGAATTTTCTTCCTGGGTGATTACTTACATTTTAAACGTGGACTCTGGTTTTGTTAATTTAATATTTCCCCTTTCCAGTTATAAACCATTGGGTGTGATTTTTGGAATAAAGAAGGCTGTTCAGAATTAACATGCTTTCTGTAAAGCAAGGAGGGGAGGGAGAAACTGGAGTTGCCGCAAACAAGGCACTTTTAACATCTGAAAGTAGTGTTAACACTTTATTTACATTTAAATTAAAATGGAAACTTATTTGTGTGTTATGTTTCTGAAAGGTGTGTGGCACATCTGCAGAGGCCTATTGTTTATTCATGCCGTAAATCCTTTGAAATGTGTTAAAATGCTTCCCACTCATTATAAAAATCCTGCCACCCATGGATTAGGACTTTGATGTCACCAATCCTCCTTCAAAGGGTTCTTTCAATGCTATTAATCACAGTTTAGCCTCTGAAGATATGTAGCCAGAGAAAACATTTGGACATCTTGTGCGCCACTCACTAAAAAACTTTGAAATGTATCCGGAATGGCTTGCACATGAATGGTCCACATCACTTCCTTTCTTCCTCTCCAAGGTTTTATTTTTTAAAAAATCCCCCTCCCAGCTGTCTCACCCCCCCTCTCTATATATATATTTAAGTTGTCAATGAATATTCTCCATATAAATCAACATACGTCTGTTGACTCCCAACATCTATCACACAAAATGGGCACAATCCAACCAAAGCTGGCCACTTTTCAGTCTCCTTGATTTCAAGAAGAAAAACATAAGCACATACTTAATCTTCCTTTTTGATGGGATGGGATTCCAAGGTGTTTAACTTGGGCTGGATCAGGCCCATTATTGTTAACCGATTAGTCAAGGCGGCCTTTGAAATCGTAGCCCCAGAAGGTCATGAAGTTCAAGCTTCTTATCCCACCCCAAGGCAAATTCTCCACAGGTCAACCTCCCCCCATGGGTTAATCTACATCATCCAGATTAGATCCTGCTACAATGGGAAAGCCACTTACATCTGAAGAGCAAGCAAAGTTTTAATGTCAGAAAATCAATGATGGTTTTATCATGTTCTCATAACCTTTGAGTCGGAGGTGGCGCCTAAGTGCATCAGAGATCTTGAGAATTCACGAGCAGTGGATTCTGAGCAGTGCATGCGAGTGCTGATGAGTGATCAGTTGTTCATTATCTATCTCCTCCTTAGGTACAACTCAGATTCTCGGACACTTACCAAGCCAAGATGCAGTAGCCCCCATGGACTATATTCACACAACCTTTTTATATAATGCAGTTGTACATTGGAAGTCGAACGGAATCCATTCCGGACGTCCATTAGACTTCCAAAACATTCGGAAACCAAAGCATGGCTTCTGATTGGATGGAGGAAGCTCCTGCAGCCAATTGGAAGCTGCGGAAGCCCCGTCGGACGTTTGGGTTCCAAAGAATGTTCACAAGCCGGAACACTCACTTCCGGGTTTGTTGGGTTTGGGAGCCAAAATGTCTGAGTATCAAGGCGTTCGGGATCCAAGATACGACTGTACAAAGAAATGGGGGGGGGATAGAATCTTGAGTCTTCCACATCGTGGTACAGATAGGAGGGTAAATTAGGTCATATTTTTGAATGTTCGGCCATTGGGAAACTTCCTTGCATGTAATAGATTTATGCATAAGCTAAACAAGCTGTAACTTGGGGCCCCACTCTCTTGGGGGGCTCCAAAAAATGTAAAGAAAAAATAAACTGGATGTACATTTCCAAAATATGAGATAGAAAACCAAAAAAAATAAATAAAACCTACATACATCAACAGTGTTTTGTTTTGTGTTGTGAAGACTCCTGTGATGTACATATTTTGTTATGTGCAAATGGCTTTAGATACCTGTTAGGTCCATAAATTACCATATAGCATATATTCAATACAAAACCAGCAACAATTTGTTGTTGACAAAAGACAGCTGGACATATAAAGGGCCCCATTACCTTCAGTAGCTCAGGGCCTCATCAATCCTAAATGCGGCCCTGTAGACGTCCATAGTTGAAGTCAGCAAATGTGTCTTCTTTTTTGCTCTTCAAAATATGGCAACCCTACTGGGGAAATGGCATATTGGAGTTTTTGCAGAGAGTGCAATCCTGCACCAGCCCCTTAGAGGTGGTATACATAGATCTGTATGTGCAAAGCTCATTGCTATGTAATACAATAAGTTCTGCAATAACCTTCCTCTTCTTGGCCTGTTCCAGCTATCAGGTAGCATTCCATTTGTGTCTTGCAGATATTGCTTTTCCTAGGCTTTTCGCCCATTGTCTAAATTTTTGCTTTCCTTCCTTCCCTCCTTCCTCTGTCTTTTTAACAGGCAACTTGGCTCAGGCGAGAGCCAGAGTGACAGCGGCATCCAGGTCTTTGCCTCCACAGCTCAGTGCTGGTCGTATCAAGGTCAGTACACACCCAATGCCTTTGACTGCATATTTGAAAAAGTGATCTGTAATGCACTGTGGTTATTCCAAATGCCAGATCCTTTACCGTTTCACCTCCACTTGGTTTACGTTAGCAGGGGATCGGGAGTTTGTTTGTTTGTTTACAACACAGTGATCAAACAAAGATAATTACCATATTTTTTGCTCTATAAGACACACCAGACTACAAGATGCACCTAGTTTTTGGAGGAGGAAAACAAGGGGAAAAAGTGAAAGCAGCGATCCCTCTTGCTGTTCTGGCTTCTGGGATAGCTGCGCAGCCTGCATTCGCTCCATAAGACGCACACACATTTTCCCTTACTTTTTAGGAGGGAAAAAGTGAGTCCTATAGAGCAAAAAAAACCCATATATTTTATTCAAATTATATGTTTTCTTACTGTTCACTGAATTCTTCTCGGAAACTGTTCATTTGTAAAATCCAAATCATCTCCGCCCCCTCCTCCAAATAAACTTTATAAAATGGGGGGTACACTTTTTAAAAAACAGGTTTTGCTAAATCCCCCTCCCCATTTAATAGGGGAATCTCTCTTTTGATCATCGTAATCTTCCCCCGCCGTACTTTTGCCTAAGCACTTCCCTTTCAGTTGCACACACAGGAGGATTAATTTGTAATCTTCCTCTGGGGAATGATTCATTAGTTTGTCAGCAATCAAACACAGGCCCTTAGGCCCCACCCCCGATCCTGGTCCACATCAAACATATAGGGGTTTGAACATGCCTGTCTGGATCAGGTTTTTGCTTATGAGTCAGACCAGCAGTTTGGCAGAAACCAGGGACAGCGCTAAGCTTTTTAAAGCTTCTTCACAAGATCCTCTCCTCTTCCCTATGTATCGAGTTCTCTTGGGAGGGAATACCCAAACATTAACTCTTAGGAATCGCCTTGTCTGGAGCATACAAACATTCACTTAATAGCCCTGCTGAACTAGCCATTACAGATATATTCTCCCCCCTCTCTCCTATCGCTGATCTGGTTAAACTTAGCAGATCACGCAAAATTGTCTTCATGCTCACGAGTTTCCCCGCCTTGCTGCTTGCTGCAGTTTTGTTTTACTGAATTTATTTATTTAGCAAGATTTATAGGTCACTTAATTTATTTATTTTAAAGTCTGAATGGTTTGCATAATAGTAAGTAAACAGACTTTAAAAACAGCAGACAGTGAAATGATCAAACTATGGATCAGAACAAGCAGTTTTATGCATACTAAAATGTGTTTTATTCCCTATCAGGGGGGAAATGTGGGGCATAAGTAAAATTATTATTATTATCAGTGCATTTTTCCTGGGGGAGCGCAGGGGTACATATACCCCTAAACATTTTGTGAATCTATGTACTTTTGTCCATTTACTGTATTTATTTTTCCCAATTTAAACTATAAAATGGTGATGTTCTTGAGTCAAAATGAGACTACCCCTAAACATTTTTTTAGTGAAAAAAGTGCACTGATCACTACTACTACTAGTGGTAGTACTACTACTACAGGTTTGGAGAGGGCTGCCTAAACAAAAAAGCTCTTAGAAGATGTCAAAAACAGCACAATGAAGGTATCTGCCTAATATCAATAAGCAGGGAGTTCCAGAGAATATGTAGGTGCTGCCATGTTAAAAAATTGATTTTCCGCGAGTAGGGAATGAACATTATGTGGCGCTTGTAAGAGTGCCAGTTCAACAGCTTGAAGCAAGCAGTCAAGTGGGCACATTTGGGGCAAGGCGAAAGAAAGAAAGAAAGAAAGAAAGAAAGAAAGAAAGAAAGAAAGATCAGCTTCTCCTTTCTGTCTCCCAGATTTCATCAAGCATGATTCAGCCCTGGAATCCTTCCCCATCTCTTCTCTGGAAATTAGCCAGAAAGGCTGAAATTTTCAGCCTAATCAGAAGAGTTCTGAAACACCTCCTTTGCATCATTCCCTGCGGACGTTCCCTGCAACGCTAAGCAGAAGGATTGATATTTACTTGGTCATGTGACCTTCTGAAATGTTTGATGTGATCTCTGCTGATGCAGCAATCCCCTTCCTTGTGCTACATTATAGGACTTCACTTTACAATCTCCCTCCCTCCCCCACCATTTAAAGAGCCCCATGCATTTTCTTTGTCACCTAGTCATTCAAAGGGCATTTTAACACTTGGGGGGGGGCATGAAACAGCAGCTGCTTTGGATTACGAAAGAGTGGCTCTCTGTTTTAACTCTCTCACCTTGTGCGTTCTGTCCAAGTCTGATCTTAAAGCCTGTTTTCCCTCCCACCCTCTTCTGCCTGTATCTGCTGTGATGCTGCTTAGCATTTCTTTCTTCTCCTTTCTGTTTTGCATGCAGTCTCCCAAGTATCTCCTCAAGGTAAGGCCACACGATTGCTATCTTGGGAACAGCAGTCCCTTTTCTGCCTCTGCTTGCATCCCCTTTGAAAATATCAGCCTTGATCAGGAATAAGAAACACACTGCGCGATCTGAAGGCCACTGCTTTATAACGCAGGTGCCAAAGCTGCTATTCTCTGGTTCAAATGTTCTTAGTTTAATACACAAATGCCACCTGTTCACAGCAGATGGTGAACTGCCACAGAACATTTGTGTGTGTGTGTGTGTGTGTGTGTGTGTGTGTGTGTGTACGCGCTAAAATGTTTCTATTGCACCATGCGAAAAGAGGGCAGATTGTTTTCTCTAATTTTGTTGAACTATGTGATACAACAGCACAAAGCTGCTTTTGGTTACTAACTAAGGGGGTGATATTTTTAATTCACAAAGTCAGCTTTGATTCTTTTTTTGTGAAAAATAAAAAAATAAAATAAAGAACAGCTGTAGTGACAGAGTAATTAAGGTAAGGTGCGTAATGAACAATATACTTGTTACCCATATACTACGTTGAACACAAACAAAAATGTTTTTGCTTTGTTTTAATGGAGAGCGTTCGCGATTTGGCGGCATGAACCAACTAGAGACGTGAAGTAATGAAGAAGAAAGTAATTTAGAAAGGGAAATACTGTTTTGTGTTCAGTGACAAGGGTGATGTTGTGACTGTAGTGATAGCTGACTTCATGCTTATCATGGCTGCCTGCAGCACGTCAATCACTGCTGAGACCCATGTTCATTTTTGTCTTGCTTCTGGAAGTGCATACAGTGGTACCTTGGTTTAAGAACAGCTTAGTTTATGAACAACTTGGATTAAGAACGCTGCAAGCCCGGAAGTAGGTGTTTTGGATTGTGAACTTTGCCTTGGAAGCAGAACATGTTGAGTGTGTTCCATTTGTAAATTGAGTCCCCCGCTGCTATGGGAAAGCACACCTTGGTTTAAGAACGTTTTGGTATAAGAACAGACTGCCAGAATGGATTAAGTTCATAAACCAAGGTACCACTGTAGTTTTAAACTGGGCTAATGCACTGTGGACTGCTGAGTGTGGACGTCAGCTGACTTCTCTGCGGCCTATAGGCGTCCTCCCTTGTCTTCACCTGAACCCAATGCATATCCCATTGCAATCCCTCTCTCCTTCCTGCTGCCTAACTGGTGGGTGCTGGGAAGAGCTGAGGAATGATATTAGGGAGAAAGGTTAGGGTGTTTGTGAGTGAGGGGGGTACTTTGTAACTCACAGATTGTGAGGCTGTCTGTCTGTGGGAGACTGTGTCAGGTTGTGTGTGTCTGTGTGCGAGGTGGTGGGGGATCTGATGGATCAGCCCCCCAACGTCTAAATGCAGCCCCCAGTCTACCACCCATCATCTCAGATGGCCCTTGAGTACAAAATGGTTGCCCACCTGTAGGTTAGAATAGTTGTGAAGTGACATGTTTTAGATTGGTTCACCATTACCCTAAACCATGTCTGTGGACAAACGCCGGCTCCCTCAGCCTGAAAGCGAGATGAGCGCCGCAACCCCATAGTTGCCTTTGACTGGACTTAACCATCCAGGGGTCCTTTACCTTTACCAAGCCATGGTGTTGTGCCACATGCACAACAACTAATAATAATAATAATAATAATAATAGTATTTATACCCTGCCCATCTAGCTGGGTTTCCCCAACCACTCTGGGTGGCTCCCAACAGAATATTAAAAACACAATCAAACATTAAAAACTTCCCTAAACAGGATCGCCTTCAGATGCCTTCTAAAAGTCAGATAGTTGCTTATTTCCTTGACATCTGATAGGAGGGCGTTCCACAAGGCAGGTGCCGCTACTAAGAAGGCCCTCTGCCTGGTTCCCTGTAACCTCACTTCTCGCAGTGAGGGAACTGCCAGAAGGCCCTCGGAGCTGGACCTCAATGTCCGGGCTAAACGATGGGGGTGGAGACGCAAACTTCCCTCTCTTTCTCCCATGTGGCTGAGAGAAGGGCTTTCAATAGGTCTTCAGGCTGTGACTTTGGTGAGTCTCCAGAGATAAATTATTACATAGCTGGGAAAAGGGAGGCGGTCACTGAGAACACCTCTCTGCAATGTTGTCATCTCTTTGTGTTACGCACCCATGAAGTGTCGCTGAGAGGCATGTTTATCTCAGAGTCTATTAACAGGAGACATGGACCTGAGGTAAGCGGCAAGAACTTTTGACCACATCCTGGCTGTTGCCCGGTAGACAATTCCTCTTGGAGTCAGAAACCTCCCTCCACACTTAGGGACTTAGGATGGGTGCAGAACCTTTGATGATGCAGTAAACAGCTGAAACAATCTTAGGAAACATATACTGAGGATTAGGTAGTAAATGACTCTGCACATTGTGTTTCTCTGACTTGTGCTTTCAGGTGGACACCATGGAGATTATGAGGCACCCTGAGGAAACAACCAACATGAAGAGGCAAACTGTGGCTTCCTATTTCAGGGTATGCAATCTGCATTGCGAAAGTGCAATATAACTTTATTGACACCTCCCACTTTGTCGTTTATATAGTGCTGGCAGTGTGCCAGGGACCCTGAAGTGCAGATAAGTGTCCCAGCCTGAAGGGATTCCCGTAGATGCACAAGGCAGCTCAGAAAATGATCTCATCGTTTAAGGAAAGTTGAAGAGAGTTAGGTGAGCATCGGGAAAGAGCTCGCCTGAGCTTAGTGCAGGGGCAAGAACGGTTCAGGGGATTCTTTGCCAAATCAGTGGTTTTCAGTGGCAATGCAATCATATACAGTGGTACCTCTGGTTACGAACTTAATTTGTTCCGGAGGTCCGTTCTTAACCTGAAACTGTTCTTAACCTGAAGCACCACTCTAGCTAATGGGGCCTCCTACTGCCACCGTGCCGCCGGCGTACGATTTCTCTTCTCATCCTGAGGTAAAATTCTTAACCCGAGATACTACTTCTGGGTTAGCGGAGACAGTAACCCGATGTGTTTGTAACCCAAGGTGTTTGTAAACCGAGGTACTACTGTACCTATCTACTCAGTTGTAAGCTCCACTGACTTCAGTGAGACTTACCTCCAGGTGAGTGTGTATAGTATTACAGCCTAAAAAGAAGAGATTTTTAAAAGAGAACATTTTCCAGCAGCTTTTGCTTTACTCGGTGATGAAAACGAGAGAGAACGAGGCTGCTTTCAAAAGGAATACTTTAATTCACCTTGGACATCTGATCTGCAGTGTTATGCATCTTCCCCCCTCCCAACTCTTTCAAGTTTGTTAATACTGCTTTTTAGATGCGACGTGACTGGAATGAGCAGACTGCTAGAATTTCATTCCTTTAAAAGAAAGGGGGGCATCGTTGAGCTTCATTTTTTTATTATTTTTGCTTGTGTTTCCCCAGTATTCTCTGATGGATCTGTTGTCCAAAATGGTGATTGGGCAGCCTCATTTCGTCCGCTGCATTAAACCCAACGATGACCGAGAGGCGCTGAGGTTTTCTCAAGAAAGAGTTTTAGTGCAGCTGCGCTACACTGGCATTTTGGAGACGATCAACATACGTCGGCAAGGGTATTCTCACCGCATTCTCTTTGATGAGTTTGTGAAAAGGTGAGCGGCATAGTGTTGGGTAAAGTCAGAATGAATGAACCTCTGAAACTTCCATTCTAATCTATACAATTGGGAGGAGGGAATCACATGGCTCCTGTGATGGCAGTATTCAGAATTGTAAGACTGTTCAGGGAGTCAGGAGAGGATATATTCTTTATTAATATCCTTCCTAACTTGTGCTAGCAATTTCCTTTACTTGGCAGAGTTTGACATTCCCCTTTTAAACGCACAGTGGATAGCTGGTTGAGGGCTTGTTTAAGCCCCTCACTATTAGGTTCCTGGTAAGTTCCCTTATATCCCTCTTAAAAGAATAAACCCACCACAATCTTGTTTAAAGTATACAAAAGAAGTTTACTCGTGTCACCAGTTCACAGCTGGATCCCTGAACGCAGGCTTAGTTACAAAGTACATACCGTATTTTTCACACCTGGCCATAAGACGCACCTAGTTTTAGAGGGGGAATGCAAGAAAAAAAATACTCTTTAAAGGGAGCGCTGAGCAGAGCCTGTATGCATCCCAGGCTCTGCTCAGCGCTCCCTTTCACGAGCCGCACGGAGCGTGTGTGCGGCTCTTTAAAGGGAGCGTGGCTCTTAGGGGCTTTTGCAGGAGGTGGGGGAAGGGACCGAGGTGTTGGGATACTGCCAGGGAGACAGTCATCTCCAGACAATCCATCGGTCTCCCGTAGAACAGCGTCAGTCTATTAGCAACATGAGAACGGAAATATCCTAACATGAGGGCCCGCCCTCTGTCCCTTCCCCCACCTCCCGCAAAAGCCAGCAACAGCCGCATGCTCTTTAAAGGGAGCGCAAAGCCTCCTCGGGGCAGTGGGAGCCTTCATCCCGCTGCCCTGAGGAGGCTTTGCACAGCTAAACCAGAAGCTAAAACAGTGAGAGGGAGTGCTGCGCAGCAATCCCTCTCGCTGTTCTGGCTTCTGGGATAGCTGTGCAGCTTGCATTCGCTCCATAAGACGCGCACAGTCCACACGACAAAAGGAAGATGGAAAAAGAGAAAGAGAGAGGCAGCATGCCTTGTCCTTTTGTTACCTGGACAGGTAAGGTCACGCCCACCTCTTGTCACATGCAAAAGGAAGGATGTTCCAGCCCAGGAGGAACAAGGAAGTTTCGACTGGCTGGACCAAACATCCCCTTGCATGTCTACTCAAGGAAAACAAGGAATGTTGTACTTGACTGCTGCTTATGTATCACATCCCACAAGAATGCCCCAGGCCTCCCCACTTCCCACCTTGGGCAACATGAGCGGCAGGACTGTTTATGGTTTCGCTAAGCCAGATTTCAGCTGAGAAATGGGTCAGCTTTGGACCATTGAGGCTGCTCAGCTCCACCCTGTTTCAGGGCCTTCCGATGGCTACTACTAGGAGCCCCACGGTTGGTTGTGCATGTTGTGCCACATTTTCCGTGGGTGCAATGGGGCCTCTGCGGTGGTGGAACTCCCTGGTCTGCCAGTAGACCTTGGTAGAACCTAGCAAAGGAACACCTTCACCTCATCCTAACCTCCGTTAAAAGGTAAAGGTAAAGGGACCCCTGACCGTTAAGTCCAGTCGCGAACGACTCTAGGGTTGCGGCGCTCATCTCACTTTACTGGCTGAGGGAGCCGTCAATTGTCTGCAGACAGCTTCCGAGTCATGTGGCCAGCATGACTAAGCCACTTCTGGAAAACCAGAGCAGCACATGGAAACGCCGTTTACCTTCCTGCCGGAGAGGTACCTATTTATCTACTTGCACTTGCTTTCGAACTGTTAGGTTGGCAGGAGCAGGGACCGAGCAACGGGAGCTCACCCCGTCACAGGGATTGGAACCGCCAGCCTTCTCTTGACAGTAAATTCAATTGAAGTCAATAGGGATTAGTAACTAAAAGGGTACATATAGTGTCCCGATAACGGGTAGCAATAGTACTGGACTGTTCTGCCTTGTTAAGACCACACCTGGAGTATTGCGCCCAGTTCTTGGTGCACAGTTTAAGAATGATATTGCGGAAGGAGACCAAGATGATCAAGGGCCTGGAAACCTAGCTTTAAAAGGAACTGTTGAGGGAGCTTGATATGTTTAGCTTGGAGAAGAGCAGACTGAGAGGAGATCTGAAAGCCATGTTCTAATATTTAAAGGGCTGTTACATGGAAGATGGAGCAAGCTTGTTTTCTCTTGCTCTGGAGGGTAAGATCCAAACCAATGGATTCTACTTACAAGAAAGGAGATTCTGCCTGGACATCAGGAAGAACTTTCTGGCCGTAAGAGCTGTTTGACCGTGGAACAGACTCCCTTGGGAGGTGGTGGACTCTCCTTCCTTGGAGGTTTTTAAGCAGAGGTTGGATGGCCATCTGTCATGGATGCTTTAGTTGAGATTCCTGCATCGCAGGGGGTTGGACTAGATGTCCCTTCCAACTCTACAATTCTATGATTTTTTAGTAAAGCCCACCTTCTTAATTTAATGATGCTAAGGTTGTATTATATTTTAGGATGTTGTGGTTGTTGCTGTTGTTTTAACTGACCATACATGTCAATTCTACACTGCATGTAGAAAGCAGAAGATGCCATTTTTTAAATTTTGATTAATCTGATATCAGTCTTCTGGGCCAAGTCCACCTTCAGTCAGATTTCTCAATCTGCATTGTCTGCTTTATGTAGGCCAGCCTTGCAGTTTACCAGGAATTGGCAGGATTGGTACCGACACTTCTTCTCAATGTGATGTATCCGACAATACACAGTTGAAGAGGTTCTGGGGTTCTTCACTGGAAAATGATTAATATGCAGACATCATGAATGTGAATGAGAAGTACTAGAAAATAACTGCAGACAGTTTGAAGCCTATGGCTCTATTTTCATTTTAGCCAGTTTTTGTACTTAGTACTTTTATTGTCATTGTAAGCCGCCTTGCAAAATATAAATAAAATAGTATGACTTTGGAAGCATTTGCCCATGGCACAGGAATCAGATTTTTAGCCCTGACTAAGTTAAGTGCTTTAGACACTAAGTAGTGAGCACGGTACATAAAAACATTTGAGAAAAACAGGTCAAATGCTAAACAGATTGGCACTTCTTTGTTCCTAATCAAAAAAGCCATTAGGCAAGTATGAACAAGAGTTTTGAAATGTCAGTAAATCTGAGGATATCAAAGATTTTTCTAAGCCAGCTAGTTAATTGGTATTTTGATCCTTTTGAGCAACTTAACAACAAAATATATGAACCAGCAGTTTTTTCCCCCCTTGATGTGATTAAACAAATAGGTACAGCTTCTTATCTTCCTGTTCACTAGCTGCTGTTTTGTAAACTCTTAGCAGGAAAGATGAGAACAAAGCAATCAAAGGCAGGAAACAGAGACGATCAAGGTTTATCAGGTTGAGGTAAACAAAAGCTAAAATCTTGTCTAATGCTCTGGCTGTCTTTTGTTTCCATATGGCATGGAAAGGACTTCACACAGCAGACCTGCAAGTTTGTTTATTGCATTGGAAAGGAAGGCTTAACTGTCACCAGTTCCTCTACCACCGTTTCCCCAGCTTGTTAGCCTCAAAGGTTTAAGATTTAGGATCAAACGTGAGTTTGGGTTTAGAACCTGATTTGTGTGCCAGTTTTCAATTTTGGAAGCTGACATGCTGTTTTTAAAGAAAATGACAGAATGCCTCTGAGCATGATGAAAGAATATTTTATTTACCTCTGAGTGTCCATGAATTTGAGGTCATGATACAGGACTTTGCAGGCAGGCAATCTGACTTCCAGGCCTTTGGGGTTTGTTTGTTTGTTTGTTTGTTTGTTTGTAGGTTAGTTAGCTTACAGCATTTATATTGCCCGTTAACAAATGTTGTGTGGATAGTGCCTAATTTTTTGTGTCTATCTGTGTCAAGTACAGTGGTACCTCGGGTTACATACGCTTCAGGTTACATACGTTTCAGGTTACAGACTCCTCTAACCCAGAAATAGTGCTTCAGGTTAAGAACTTTGCTTCAGGATAAGAACAGGAATCGTGCTCCGGCGGCGCAGCGGCAGCAGGAGGCCCCATTAGCTAAAGTGGTGCTTCAGGTTAAGAACAGTTTCAGGTTAAGATTGGACCTCCGGAACGAATTAAGTACTTAACCCGAGGTACCACTGCATTAGTAACATAGAATAAAGTCTAAAAGACCTGATACACAAACCTGTAATGCAGATGTATGCACACCAAACCGGGAGGGGGGGTATTTTAGTGACATTTTTCTGATTTAAAACAAGATTTTTCTAACTCATTCATACAGTTAGAATATGATGTTGTATAATATATTTGCACTAGTCAGTCATTGTGTGGCCTCCATTGGAGATTGGCACTGTTTAAAACAGGGTTCAGCAAACTTTTTCAGCAAGGGGCCGGTCCACTGTCCCTCCAACCTTGTGGGGGGCCAGACTATATTTTGAAGGGGGGGTGAACGAATTCCTATGCCCCACACATAACCCAGAGATGCATTTTAAATAAAAACACACATTCTACTCATGTAAAAACACCAGGCAGGCCCCACAAATAACCCAGAGGTGCATTTTAAATAAAAGGACACATTCTGCTCATGTAAAAACATGACGATTCCTGGACCATTCGCGGGCCGGATATAGAAGGCGATTGGGCCAGATCCAGCCCCCGGGCCTTAGTTTGCCTACCCATGGTTTAAAATATAGTGTTCCATATAGATTCAGCACCATTTCTGCAATTTTGCCTGGTCGCGTTCTACACCGGTAGGAAAAAATCAGCTGAGCACAGCTAGACAAATGCAATAAACTTCCTTCCTTCCACCCAATCTAGACGATAAGCTTATGAATATAAGTTTTTTAAGAGCTAACTGCAAATGCAGAAGAAGAGGAAAAACAATTCTGTTTGCTGCGGCATTCTATTATCAGAAGCAGTCAGTTTGTTACTGATTAGGGTCCTTATTCCCTATTTCATTTTGGTGAAAGTGGTGGCGCTCAGATTTGCATTTCTGCCTTTTATTTGCTAATGCTAATGGGGACTCAAACAAGTGCATCAAGACAAGGCCCATAGCTTTGATCTTGGCTTAAATTTTCCCAGCTTGTGAAATCTCTCAGAAGGGCCATTTATTACAGAGCAGAGTGCTGCATACGCTATTCATATGCAAGCAAGTATGTTAAGAGAACATTTAAATGATGAGTTCATGCAACTCTTGGGCCCCAGGGAAGCAAGGAATGCAGTTGCTGGCAGCTGGGGCAGCCTCAGAATTTGGATTGGAGAAGACCCACAGTGTGGCATTCTTACTTGTGGGACTGCATGCACCCTCTCCCCCCACCTCAAAATATTGTGGAGTTAGTAACAGCTCTTCTTTCAAGGTCTCTGGAATTGTAAAGGTAAAGGGACCCCTGACCATTAGGTCCCGTCACGGATGACTTTGGGGTTGCGGCGCTCATCTCGCTTTATTGGCTGAGGGAGCCGGCGTACAGCTTCCGGGTCATGTGGCCAGCATGACTAAGCCGCTTCTGGCGAACCAGAGCAACGCACGGAAACACCGTTTACCTTCCCACCAGAGTGGTACCTATTTATCTACTTGCACTTTGACGTGCTTTCTAACTGCTAGGTTGGCAGGAGCAGGGACCAAGCAATGGGAGCTCACCCCATTGCCGGGGATTCGAACCGCCGGCCTTCTGATTGGCAAGTCCTAGGCTCTGTGGTTTAACCCACAGCGCCACCTGCGTCCCTCTGGAATTGTGGTGGCAGCAAATAAGAAGCATTGCTGATGTTCTGTGTAACTGTGGTGTGATTTCAAAAGAAAGGGCATAAGGCATCACCAATGCTGAATGCTAAAGAACTATACTTCCAGCTTTCTTTCAGTTCTTTCTCAGAGCCCACACACGTCAATCTCTGTAATCCTTACAACAAGCCTGTCTAGAAAAATAGAATCATAGAGTTGGAAGAGGGCCCAAGGACCATCTAGTCCAGCGGTTCTCAACCTGTGGGTCCCCAGATGTTGTTGGACTACAACTCCCATCATCCCTGAGCTCTGGCCTTCCTAGCTAGGGGTGATGGGAGTTGTAGTCCAACAACATCTGGGGACCCACAGGTTGAGAAGGGCTGAATTCTAGTCCATGGGTAGGCAAACTAAGGCCCAGGGGCCAGATCCAGCCCAATCACCTTCCAAATCCGGCCCACAGACGGTCCGGGAATCAGTGTGTTTTTACATGAGTAGAATGTGCCCGTTTATTTAAATTGCATCTCTGGGTTATTTGTGGGGCCTGCCTAGTATTTTTACATGAGTAGAATGTGTGCTTTTATTTAAAATGCATCTCTGGGTTATTTGTGGGGCATAGGAATTCATTTATTTTTTCTCTCCAAAATATAGTCTGCCCCCCCAAAGGTCTGAGGGACAGTGGATCGGCCTCCTGCTGAAAATGTTTGCTGACCCCCATTTCTAGTCCAATTCCCTGCAATGTAGGAATCTTTTGCCCAACATAGAGCTCAAATCCATGACCCCGAGATTTCAGAGTCTCATGCTGTACTGACCGAGCTATCCAGCTGTGGGAGATCCCTGCTATTATCCCTGCCTTTCAGGTGACGAGGGTGAAGGTTGAGAGACAGTGGTTTGCCTCAGACATCTCATTCGTTCTCTGGTAGGTTTGTGGATGAAGTGAGGTTTCAGCTAGGAGCGAATAAGCCCATTGGTCAAACCGTTAGCTGTTACTAGAAGAGCACATCAATTCTCTACCCTGATAGGCATTCAGAGCCTGTATGCCTTCACTCAGGGGTGTCCCTAGGGGTTGCCAAGGGTACAGACCCAGAGGGGTGCAAAAATCGCAAAGAAAGGCAGAGAGAGCTGGCAATTGCCAAGGGCAAAAGGCGTAATGGGGGGCAAAACATCTCCTTGCCAAGGGCACATGGGAATCTGGGTACACCTCTGCATTCACCCTCTTTGCTGTGACATAGTGTGCTGGTTCTGAGGGTTAACCGTGAGGCGAGGTCTGAGTCCAGTCCAAGGTTGAGGGTGCAGTAGGGTTCATCAGTGCTGAAGCTGGGTCCAAGGCAGGGAGTCGGGTGAGGTCAGGAGCAGAGAAGCAGGACAGGGTGCAGGCAGAAACCAACAACATTGCTCCCGCAACCTGGGACTGGGGCTGGCTGGCTTTTATCTGCCCCGAGGCACAGGGCGGCCCCGGTCCACAGGTGACTCGCCTCTCCTGGCCTGGAGGCGAGCACTCCTCCTGCAGGAACTTAGTTCCCTCCGGCTCTCTGCCCTGAGCCTCTGCAGTTCAGGAGAGGCTGGAGGGTTACCAGACCCAGAGGCAACCTCAGCTTCCTCTGACGGGGCTGAGAATGGAGCACCTGCAGGCAATGGGTCCTCCATCGCCTCAGGAGCCAGAGCAGACTCAGCTGGTGCCTGCACCTGAGGATCCAGCACAGGTGAGGACCCTTCAGGCTCAGGCCCCAGCCCCGGCTCAGCTGGTTCTGGAGGCGGGGACTCCTGTGCAGGCTGGGATTCCTCAGGTTCAGCCTCCGAGTCTGAATCCCAGGCCATCACACATGTGTGTGGGTTTTTTATTTTTAAAAAAACTTACTTCATTTCCTTAAGACCTTCACACCTGCAGTTTGCAAAACTCCCTTTGTCACACACCCCTGCTCCAGGGCATGTTAATCTAGCATTGGAGGGTGGTGGTGGAATTTGGCTTCTGGGGAGCTACTTAGGTCATACTCCTAAGCACAGTGTTTATTTATGAATTTTTTAATCCTATCCTTCAGCTGTATGCAAGCATCAGGGGAGCAGAACAGAATAGAAGTTGGCTGATGTTTTAAAAGGCCTGGGGAAATGAATCTTGCTATGATAAAGACTTAGTAAGTTACCAAGCAAGATTCTCCAGAGATGGCCCTACAGTCAAAAGGATCTTCTGAATGGTCACCACTGGCCGCCTAACATCAGAGGGTCAGAGAAGGGCCTCTAACAAGGATATTAATGTATAGCCAGGAAGATTTGATTGATTGTTTAGGTGACAGTTATTATGGTGACCACTGCAACATTTGTATGTTACATCATTTAATATTATTAGAAGTATTATTATTATTATTATTATTATTATTATTAATTTGAATGGCTGTTGTTGTTTTTAAAAAAACAACAACATTTCCTTAACTATTTGCCTTTATGATTTATATGATTTATTATTTTACCGTTTTAATATATTTTAAGCAATAAATTAACCTGGGAAGTTAGTTAAGGAAGGCTGGCTTACAGATGGAATGAATAAACAACTAAATAAATGTGGGGAGGGGGAAAGAGTCACATTACGGTCCTTCAGGACCCCAAACATGGTCACAATTACCAAACATATTTTAGTAAATTACTACATACGCTTAGGGTAAGCATGTAAGGGGCAACCCACCATCAGATGTCAGGTGGACTTTGTCTTTCATCATTGGTGAAGGAAGGAGTGACTTTCAGATACAACGAAGAGCAAGAGATGGCTTTGATGCCGCTTGTAGGACTTGAACTGTGATGAAAGGCAGGAGTCCCCCATGATGCCTGAGGAGAGGGTGATGGTGGTAGTAAGCCTGTTTCTTCTCCACCTGACTGGAGAAGAAATCTGTGTAGGGCGATGGAAGATAGACAAGCCTGGCTAAGTGGTGGCTTATTTCAGGTGAAGGTGGTTTTGCTTTTGTTTATGAGGCAGGGCAGAGGGAGGCTTGCAGTCGCTGCTTTGTTTTGATCCATGATGAGTATTACACCATCCTGTTGACAAATTAAGTTACCATGCCAGGCACCCATACTTGGAACTATGTTCCACTGGAATTGGTAGGAGTCATTTTCAAATACAGTGGTACCTCAGGATAAGTGTGGTGGAGTCTCCCTGTTATGTAAAGTATTGCACTTGGGCAAAAAAAATGAGAGGCACAAATACAAGATGGGTGACACCTGGCTTGAGAGCAGTACATGTGAAAAGGATCTAGGAGTCTTGGTTGACCACAAACTTGACATGAGCCAACAGTGTGACGCGGCAGCTAAAAAAGCCAATGCAATTCTGGGCTGCATCAATAGGAGTATAGCATCTAGATCAAGGGAAGTAATAATGCCACTGTATTCTGCTCTGGCCAGACCTCACCTGGAGTACTGTGTCCAGTTCTGGGCACCACAATTCAAGAAGGACACTGACAAACTGGAACGTGTCCAGAGGAGGGCAACCAAAATGGTCAAAGGCCTGGAAACGATGCCTTATGAGGAACGGTTAAGGGAGCTGGGCATGTTTAGCCTGGAGAAGAGGAGGTTAAGGGGTGATATGATAGCCATGTTCAAATATATAAAAGGATGTCACATAGAGGAGGGAGAAAAGTTGTTTTCTGCTGCTCCAGAGAAGCGGACACGGAGCAATGGATCCAAACTACAAGAAAGAAGATTCCACCTAAACATTAGGAAGAACTTCCTGACAGTAAAAGCTGTTCGACAGTGGAATTTGCTGCCAAGGAGTGTGGTGGAGTCTCCTACTTTGGAGGTCTTTAAGCAGAGGCTTGACAACCATATGTCAGGAGTGCTCTGATGGTGTTTCCTGCTTGGCAGGGGGTTGGACTCGATGGCCCTTGTGGTCTCTTCCAACTCTATGATTCTAAGTACCTAATTCGTTCCGGAGGTCCGTTCTTAAGCTGAAACTGTTCTTAACCCGAAGCACGATTTCTGTGCTCACCCTGAAGCAAAGTTCTTAACCTGAAGCACTATTTCTGGGTTAGTCTGTAACCTGAAGCATATGTAACCTGAAACATATGTAACCTGAGGTACCACTGTAAAAATGCACGGGACCAGGTTTTAAGTGTTGCAAGCTTACTCTGAAAAGTAGCTATCATGATGTTGCTTAAATATTTCTTTAAAAATAAACCCATTTGGCTTCACAATGGGAATTTCCAGTTTTCCCCTTTCATCTTTGCTTGCACAAAAACGTGCTCATCCTGTGTCTGTTTAGAATAGGCCTCGTGCTATCCAGTCCGTTCTGTATACAGTGGTACCTCGGGTTAAGAACTTAATTCGTTCTGGAGGTCCGTTCTTAACCTGAAACTGTTCTTAACCTGAAGCACCACTTTAGCTAATGGGGCCTCCTGCTGCCGCCGTGCCCCTAGAGCATGATTTCTGTTCTCATCCTGAAGCAAAGTTCTTAACCCGAGGTACTATTTCTGGGTTAGCACAGTCTGTAACCTGAAGCATCTGTAACCTGAAGTGTCTGTAACCCGAGGTACCACTGTAGTTGGTGAACCATGTTAAGTTGGGTTGTTCCTCTACCAAACAAAGTTCCTTGTGGACTATAGTCTGGTGTACAGAGAGAACTATAGCTTTAAAGGGAGGGAGGGAGAAAGAGACAGCTGGTGATTGCAAGACAGTGTTCCAGAATTAAATGCTGCATAATTACTGCTGCTGCTGCTGCTGCTGCTGCTGCTGCTGCTGCTGCTGCTACTACTACTACTAATAATAATAATAATAATAAGCCATGTGTTATTTTTATAAAATCATTGAATCGTAGAATGGGATCATCTAGTCCAATCCTCTGCAATGCAGGATCTAATATAAGCTTTTGTGGAAAGGCTTTCTCTGCAGAAAGGCTGCAATAGTCAGAGTTCCTACTTGCTCTCTCTGCCTTATGTGGTGCTGAGAATGGGGCCTGGCAATCGGAACATCTCTCTGACCATTGTAGCCTTTCTGCAGAGGAGAAAATGGTCACGCTGCCTAGCTTTAATCACCCTTCTGGCTCAGAGAAAGACATGGAAAAGGAGGAGTCATCACTTGGGGGGCCATCACCCCATTCCATAGTGATCACTCCAACAATGAAGGAACCGGTGACTGACCTGAGCAGTGGTCCTTGAGGAGGGTATGGCCAACAGCAAGTTCAGGCCAGTCATCCTTCGGAAGGCCTCTTGTTGGTGAAAACAGCACCTTTCCTTGGCTGAGTTCCAGCCAGTACCTGCCTCAGTGACCTGTCCAAGGTTCTGAAAGGCCTGGCCAGTTATGAGTCTGCATAGCCAACCTTGACTTGATTATTGGTCTAAATGTGACTCTGCCCATTTCCTGTAAGTGCCACAACTTCAACCCAACCTCCCTTGGAAGTCCCAAGCAAAGCTAAGACAGGTCAGAAGTCCTTGATATGTGTCTCCTAGCCTTGGGAAGTTGACAGGGCAAGCCAATATAGGTTTACTCAAAAGCAAGTCCCACTGAAATAGGCCAAGGGGAGGAAGAATCTTCATCTCTCTTTTGGGATTTTCAAAAACCTTCCTAGAACCCAGAGAACACTCCAGTAGTTTGATGGACAATGTCATTTACCTTTAACTTTCCAATTATTCTTAATTTCTAGAGCCATGTTCAATATGCACTGGGAATATGTCGTTCGTTCGTTCGTTCTTTTTTTAATGAAGATGGATATGGAAGTCATTTTTATTGTAAACTAATTGTAGCCCTGACGCACACTAACAGAATCTCAAGCTTAGCCATATTTCAGTATCGGTGTGCTAAAAGAATGGCTACCAATTATCTGCTGGATATTAGAATGGAATTTGGGGAGGGGGGGTGAACCTGAAAAAAAAATCCCCGCTTGAAAGTAACACACAAGTGCCACTGATCTTGGAATGGGTGAAAGGGAGGCGGCTCTGGGACATTGCTTTATTAAATTTCAATAAGTTATTCAGCGTTATTAAATAAATAAAGTTTATTTAACTTAAATAAAGTTATTAAAATAAGTTAATTAAACAATTATCAACTAGTTGAAAGGTTAGATACAAATTTAACAAAATTTATGAAGAGCCTACAATCAACCAGCAGTCCTAAGACAATTATATTTGACAATAGACATAGTCAACATATTGCCCTCCAGAAGTTTTGAGGACTCCAGCTCCCATTTTGGTTGACAAACTGGAACGTGTCCAGAGGAGGGCAACCAAAATGGTCAAAAGCCTGGAAACGATGCCTTATGAGGAACGGCTAAGGGAGCTGGGCATGTTTAGCCTGGAGAAGAGGAGGTTAAGGGGTGATATGATAGCCATGTTCAAATATATAAAAGGATGTCACATAGAGGAGGGAGAAAGGTTGTTTTCTGCTGCTCCAGAGAAGCGGACACGAAGCAATGGATCCAAACTACAAGAAAGAAGATTCCACCTAAACATTAGGAAAAACTTCCTGACAGTAAGAGCTGTTCGACAGTGGAATTTGCTGCCAAGGAGTGTGGTGGAGTCTCCTACTTTGGAGGTCTTTAAGCAGAGGCTTGACAACCATATGTCAGGAGTGCTCTGATGGTGTTTCCTGCTTGGCAGGGGGTTGGACTCGATGGCCCTTGTGGTCTCTTCCAACTCTATGATTCTATGATTCTATGATTCATTAGCTCTAGCCAGCATGGCCAATGGTCTGTAGTCATGGGAGTTGTAGTACAGCAACATTTGAAAAACATCATGCAGGCTGCTCCTGACATGGCCTGCTCCTGATGACAGGACCTAAGGTGGGGAAAATACTTGAAATTCACAACTGGGTCATCTCTTGCCTGCAACCAGCTGGTCATTTGTATTGGCTGCCAAACACTGAGTACCTATTGCAGTTTGCTCAGAACCAAGCTCTGCACTTGAGCGGCACATAACCCCAAGTGGTTGGGAGCTGGCATGCCCAGGAAGTGAGTGGATTTATGCTGACATCGCCAACTCCTGCACCTAGTTGCTCACAATAGCACCTATTACATTTCCTGAGACCTAGGACTATCAAAGCAAAGAGGGGAGGGGGGATTTGCTTATCTACAGTGGTACCTCAGGTTACAGACACTTCAGGTTACAGACTGTGCTAACCCAGAAATAGTACCTCGGGTTAAGAACTTTACCTCAGGATGAGAACAGAAATCGCACAGCAGCAGCGGGAGGTCCCATTAGTTAAAGTGGTACCTCAGGTTAAGAACAGTTTCCGGTTAAGAACGGACCTCCAGAACGAATTAAGTTCTTAACCCGAGCTACCACTGTAATCATCTTCATTTTGTCCTTTATTATTATTATTATTATTATTATTATTATTATTATTGTTGTTGTTGTTGTTGTTGTTGTTGTCTCTCGTTCCAGGCACACACACAGAGAGAGAGAGAGAGAGAGAGAGAGAGAGAGAGAGAGAGAGAGAGAGAGAGAGACTGCTTTGTGTAACATCAACTTGAAAAAGAGTTCTGGGGAACTTGAAAGCTAACTCACAGTTTTGTGACATTATGTTTGGTGCTAATAAAGCAACTGTGGATTTTGCAGGGTTCACACAGAGAGAGAGACAGACACACTGTTCACCAAGCCTTTGCTTTCTTTGTCCTTTCTGTTTCTGTAGGTATTATTACATTGCTTTCAAAGCACACGAAACTCCTCTGCCCAGCAAAGAAAGCTGTGTTGCTATTCTGCAGAAAGCCAAGCTGGAGAAATGGGCTCTCGGGAAAACAAAGGTAGGATAAGTTCTATTCCACTTCGTTTAGAGCAAAAGGTACATTCAACATGGCAGCCTTGTAACACACCTACTTGCAAAGGGGATGGGAGAAGGAATCTGCTTATCTTTTCTGTGTTTGAAAGCTGACTGTCCTTCTCACAACAGATTCCCACAGATTGTGAACTTGTTTTCTTCCAGACAGCAGCACTGCTTTTGGAGAGAAGGGATGTCCACACACACAACACACACTTTCTCAGACATACATATGCACACAGATGACATTGCGGCTGCACAGTGTTCTTTGGAGATGCACCAACCTTGAGGAATGCTGCCTCCTGCTCCTTTTGCTGTAAGATTTGGGGAAACAAGGGACCTTCTGGGGCAGTAGCTTTTGCAATCAAGGATGTTCCATTGGCAAAGCAAAATAGGACCAATGCTTAAAATAGTATGTGGTGCTCCTGTTATGTTCTCAGCAGAGCTTAATGGTGCTACTTAAGGGCTGATTCAACAGGGACGCGGGTGGCGCTGTGGGTTAAACCACAGAGCCTAGGACTTGCCGATCAGAAGGTTGGTGGTTCGAATCCCTGCGACGGGGTGAGCTCCCGTTGCTCAGCCCCTGCTCCTGCCAACCTAGCAGTTCGAAAGCACGTCAAAGTGCAAGTAGATAAATAGGTACTGCTCCAGCGGGAAGGTAAACGGCGTTTCTGTGCGCTGCTCTGGCTTGCCAGAAGTGGCTTAGTCATGCTGGCCACATGACCCGGAAGCTGTACGCTGGCTCCCTCGGCCAATAAAACGAGATGAGCGCCGCAACCCCAGAGTCGGTCATGACTGGACCTAATGGTCAGGGGTCCCTTTACCTTTTACTAACTGTAGAAAGAAACACTGAGGGAAGATTAGGTTGCCTTTCTTTCTACACCTCAACCCCCCACCAACTTTTCAAGTAACTCACCACAGGTATTGTTGCTTTACTCCCAAAAGTAATAAGGTTTGGGGGTACTCACAGGTCAGTTGGGTGAGGGATTTGTCATTCTCCCAGTTATGCCACCGGGAGAGTGAGGACTAAGCTCAGTAAAAAGAAGCAGTTTTTCATTGTGGGTGAGTGGAGGAGAACCTGTTTGCTGTAGAGACGGATGGACCTATCCATTTCGATCTCTCAGTCTCTCATTTTGCCAATCATAAATTGGATTAACAAATTGCTGCTTAAATGTGGGAGATATTTTTTTTAAGCCTCATGAAGCACCAGGATTTTAGTGTGCATTTCTCCTAATAAACACATGTTTGTATGCAGTTTTTCCTGTCGTACACATATCTCCATACATCATGCATTGTTTTCACTAATATACGCATTTCTGCCCAGCACTTTAAAATATGCATTTTTGTACACATTGATTGGCTGGGTAGCCGTGCTGCAAAATTTAAAGGAGTTTGAACGATGGCTGTGTTTTGGTTCTCGTATCGTTTCGCAAAGTGTGAATTTGGTACGTTCGCCTTTAAATGCAAACTTGCCAGAACCCAGCCTAGGAAATAATAACAGCCATCACCATAAAGAAATGCTATGCTACACATTCATTTACAAGCAATGTGGCAATGTAATTGACAATGGAACAGCCAGCATCACTGTTCCTTTTGCTATCACCCTCCAGTGTCCAGAACTCCCTCGTTAATTATTTTCTCGTACTTAGGTGTCACATCACGTTTGACCTTGTTGGTTTCATTGCAGGTTTTCTTGAAGTATTACCACGTTGAACAGCTGAACTTGTTTCTGCGTGAAGTTATAGGCAGAGTGGTGACTATGCAGGCTTATACGAAAGGATGGCTTGGAGCTAGGAGGTACAAGAAACTCAAAGAGAAAAGAACAAACAGTGCCATTGCCATTCAGTCAGGTAAATGTTCCCAAGTTCCCCTATATCATAGATGATCCCAGAGTTTCAAGCTGTTAAATTGCACACAAACTGCCTATTCGTTTTCTTAATAGCTGGATGTTAAACCCCAAATAACATGTGGTGGGTTCTTCCTCTCCAGTTAACTGATGCCAGCATTACACAGATTCATTGCTAACTTATCAACTTTGTAATCGCTAATGTCTTTGCTTAAACACATTTATAGGCTTTGCCTGTAAACAAAAGAAGAGCAGTGCTGTTAATTGTCTCTTCTGGGCTATGAAGCACACAAGAGAAATGAAGGGCTGCCTGGTGTGATGTTGATTTTTTAAAGGAAAGAGTATGCACATCTACATTCCAAATGATTGCTGTGTCTGCTGGGCCTGTTTCTGGAATGCCGTATATTCCTTCAGTTTGAATGCAGAACCTGTTTGGTCTAGAGGCTATGTTAGACTTCTTAGGATGCTCAGCATAGGAGGGATTTGTTTAAGAACACAAAAGAATCCCCAACAAACTGCCTGCCATTTCTGCATTTTTTTCAGTGGCCTACTGAATGCTCTGCATATATTATAGAATCATAGAGTTGGCAGGGACCACAAGGCTCATCTAGTCCAATCAGTGGCGTAGCATGGGTTGTCAGCGCCCGGGGCAGCACAGAGGGAAACGTACAGAGTACGCATCTGCATTCAGCTGCCCAATGGCATCTGCATCACCTGGGAGATCACAGCCACAGAGATAAGAATCATTCTGTTGTCTGGAGAGGTCAACACTTCTTGGTTCTCATTGAGAAGCCGTTTTCAGTGGAGCCCAACGACGGAAACACTCAGCTGGATTGAGGCAGCACCAGTTGCTGAAATTTTGCACCCCTAACAATTTTGCGCCGGAGGCAACTGCCCCTGTGCCCCATCCCCGCTACGCCACTGAGCCCAGCCTCCTGCAACCCAGGACTCTTTTACCCAACCCACAACCCTGAGATTAAGGATCTCATGAATGAGCTATCCAGGATGGGATAACTCCATATACCCTGCCCTTGGAAATGTTACCTTTCAGATGTTTTTAAAGGCTACCGTCAACAAGAAGGATAGGCTCTCAGCACATGAAAGAGACCTCACAGAGGAATTTTATCATTTGCATTTTACACTGGAGGGAGATGTTAGAGTTGTATGCTGTGTTATTGCCTGCTGATGAGCAGGGCAAGGCCAAAAGCAGCTTCTGATCTGGCAGGTGCCTTCCCTCAGAGCCAAAAAAAGCAAGGACATTGTTCCTTATAGGCCTCTGCCTCCAGGGTTGTCTCCTTTCACATTGAGAGAGAGTGCTTTGCTGGGTTGAAAGCAAGTGTCAGGGGTTCAGGAGCAGAGACGCAGAAAAGGGAGGAGACAGAGAGCGAGGGGGAGGAATATGAAGGAAGGATGAGTGGGGATGACGACCCGAGATCCCCGAGCCTTTCCAGTGAGTCAGAGGATTCCCAGAAAGGAGCCCCAGTGGTCAGAGCAAGGGGGGAACACAGGGGGAGACCCCAGGAAGAAGGGGCCAGAGAGGAATCAGAGAGCAGCAGCTGGAGATCGGGACCAACGTGCCCAGCTGGGAGCAGCGGGGAGAAAGGGGACCAGGGATCAGGTTCCGGAGGCTTTCAGCAGGAGGGAGGGCATGAGTCAGGAGTAGTCACGCCCACATCAGGGAGTGAGGAAACGGTTAAGAGGAAAGTAGAAGGTTGGGCGCGCGCGCCAAGTTCAAATGCAGCGGAAGCTGGCGCAGTAAGCAGCCCGGAGAGTGAGCCAGGTCCCAAAGCCCGCCGCAAGGAGGCAGAAGGCTCCGGGGGGTCTTCAGCCTCGGAAGAGTCGAGGAGGGAGGAGACCCAGGGGGGCAGGAGGACCCAGAGACGAAAGGAAAGACGCAGGAGGTGGAGCAAGGCTAGGGTACTAAGCTGGTGCGCAAGAGGCGGAGACTCAGACGGGTCTTCGCCGGTCTGAGGCAGAAGACGTAGGGCTGCACATTGCAGTTCGGAAATGGAACCTGTAACCCAATAAAGACTCTTATAATGTGAACGCTGACTAGCGTGGTCCTATGTGAGCTGGGACTGGGTAGCAGCCCTGACAGCAAGCGTGAGTCACATGTGAGTCAAGGACCCTCCACCCACAAAGGATTATAGTAAGACACAAAGACACATTATTTTAGGTTAATGGGCAAAATTAGGCCACAACTTTTATTGGTTACAGCATGTGAGTAGTATTGGCTTAGGCATTGGATGAAACAGCAATACAAGACTCCACCCCGCACATCCGGGAGTCATATTGGGGTTAAGAAGAAGAGGAGTTTGGATTTGATATCCCGCTTTATTACCACCCTAAAGAGTCTCAAAGCGGCTCACAATTTCCTTTCCCTTCCTCCCCCACAACAAACACTCTGTGAGGTGAGGGGGGCTGAGAGCCAGTGTGGTGTAGTGGTTAAGAGCGGTAGACTCGTAATCTGGTGAACCGGGTTCGCGTCTCCGCTCCTCCACAGGCAGCTGCTGGGTGACCTTGGGCCAGTCACACTTCTCTGAAGTCTCTCAGCCCCACTCACCTCACAGAGTGTTTGTTGTGGGGGAGGAAGGGAAAGGAGAATGTTAGCCGCTTTGAGACTCCTTAAAGGGAGTGAAAGGCGGGATATCAAATCCAAACTCTTCTTCTTCTTCTTCTTCAGAGAACTGTGACTGGCCCAAGGTCACCCAGCAGATGCATGTGGAGGAGTGGGGAAGCGAACCCGGTTCCCCAAATTACGAGTCCACTGCTCCTAACCACTACACTACACTCGCTCCCAACCAATGAACAACCAATGGGAGGAGCTTGTTGATGCAAATACAACTGGAAGCTTCCCCATGACGTCACCGGGGGTCGTGCCATGGCCCTAGCCACCAGCAGGGCTTTGGACAGGATCCGCGACCACTGGATTCCTTTAACGGAATACCCAAAAGAGGAGGGGTAGATGATGGCCCATACCCAATCCTCCAACACAGCACACATATTCCAGTGCCTAACCGCCAATACCAGAAAGTTGTAGCGAATTGCTACGAGGTAGGCAGAAAAACCAAGAGGCTGATGCCAGTTTGCCAAATGGATTTTTAAAAAGGCCTACCAGGCCTCTTGGGCAACCAAGGCAACTAACCGAAGTCCATAGCAAGGTCAATATGCAAAAGAAACTGACCTAAGAGAAAGGGAAGGCGGGAGAGCCGAACTTTGGAAGGAACTGAATGGGAGCTGAGCGCTGCCACGGCTGTTTAAACATGGCTAGCCCCGCCCACCAGCTGGCCCTATTGGTTGGCTGGAGGCTGCTCCCGCTCACAACCCCTCCCCTCTGGGAGGAGGAGAGGCCTTCTAACCTGATGCGGGGAAGGCTTCGGTGAGACTTGTGGGCCATCTGTTACTCAGCCCTGCCTCTGCCTCTCTCTGCCCTGTCCATTTTTTTGCTAAGACAGGAGGAAAGGTTCCTATTTAAACAGGAACACAGTGGCATCCCATAGTCCACAGCTGATGGTGCTCCTAAATGCTTTCCATTACGTCAGCTGCACAGCTGACCTCCAGTGCAGGTAGACAGATGTTGCTGCAGATTGTAGCCTAGTTCAGATCCCAAAAGCTGGAAATATATCAGAGAGCATCTTGTGCTGGCACAGACATGAGGGGTGGCATTGGTCTGTTGTGTGCGTCATCACATCAAGATGTAGCGGATGCGCTTCATGTATTAAAACGGCTTGTTCTGTGTAGGAAACTTGGGGCTAAAAGGTTTCCACTACTCTGACCTTTAAAAAACAATGGTTCACCCTTAGTTGCTAAAGCGCTGGGCGCCATGTTCTGAATTTGCATATATTCAAACAACTCAACACATGCAAACAAGCATTCGGCCACTGTTTTTCTTCCCACTGGGGGAGGTGGCAAACGTAATCAAAGAGCCCACGCTGTGACAGAAAGGCTGAAGGAACTGTTTGAAGCCGCAGGGGGCTACTTAAAGCTACTTCACTCATGAGCCCAGCACTGAACAGGCCACTTAAACGGGAGAGCGCTTTGGTAGGGTGAGGAAGAAGGCTGAGGGGCAGAAGGGATCAAAACGGTGGCCCGTTTTTCTGACTCTGCGGCAGCCTTTCCTTTACAGCGAACGTAATTCACAACACATGGCTTTGTATTTTTAGCCTGGAGAGGATATGATGCACGCAGGAAGTTCAAGGATATAAAGAACAGAAGAACTGATGCTGCTATTCATATTCAAGCAGGTAATTAAAACAATATTTTCACAGCTGACACCTATTTTACTGCGGGTAGCTTCCCATGTCAGTGTTTGTGTCTGGCAGAAATCAAGCGCAGCCAAAACAAAAGGAACTTAAACGCGCTTCTGCTGGCTGCTCGCTTCCCTGTGCCTGAAGTTCAAATTCAGCATTCAGGCACCTGATGGAGGAGCTGGCTCTGACCAGGATCCACATAGAATAGAATCATAGAATCATAGAGTTGGAAGAGACCACAAGGGCCATCGAGTCCAACCCCCTGCCAAGCAGGAAACACCATCAGAGCACTCCTGACATATGGTTGTCAAGCCTCTGCTTAAAGACCTCCAAAGTAGGAGACTCCACCACACTCCTTGGCAGCAAATTCCACTGTCGAACAGCTCTTACTGTCAGGAAGTTCTTCAACTTCAAGTTGACTCAACTCATAATACAGCAGCCCTATTGTCAGTCTTACAGGTATCCCAGCATTCTGTATTATATCATTGCTACCCTTTGGGGAGGGATGCAGGTGACGCTGTGGGTTAAACCACAGAGCCTAGAACTTGCCGATCGGAAGGTCGGCAGTTCGAATCCCCACAACAAGGTGAGCTCCCGTTGCTCGGTCCCTGCTCCTGCCAACCTAGCAGTTCGAAAGCACGTGCAAGTAGATAAATAGGTACTGCTCCGGCGGGAAGGTAAACGGCGTTTCCGTGTGCTGCTCTGGTTTTCCAGAAGTGGCTTAGTCATGCTGGCCACAGGACCCGGAAGCTAAACGCTAGCTCCCTCGGCCAATAAAGCGAGATGAACGCCGCAACCCCAGAGTTGGTCACGACTGGACCTAATGGTCAGGGGTCCCTTTACCTTTACCATTACCCTTTGGGGGGGAAACCCTTGGTATGGTTTTTTAAAAAACTTTTCTTCACAAAAAGCAAACAAAGTGGTAAGGTGCTCATTATCCAATGGGGCAATACAGTGATACTTCGGGTTACATATGCTTCAGTTTACATAAGCTTCAGGTTACAGACTCCGCTAACCCAGAAATATTACCTCGGGTTAAGAACTTTGCTTCAGGATGAGAACAGAAATCGTGCGGCGGTGGCGGGAGGTCCCATTAACTAAAGTGGTGCTTCAGGTTAAGAACAGTTTCAGGTTAAGAACGGACCTCCAGAGCGAATTAACTACGTAACCAGAGGTACCACTGTACATCTTTAGAGTAGGCAGATTCATACCATTTTCATAAGAGGTAGTCAAGGTGCATTCAGTTAGGAACTCTGAAATAAATGGGACCAATATGAGAAAAGCCTTGGCATGTTCTAGACTAGAGGCAAGTGTGCAGAACTTCCCCACTTGCCTCCTCCTCACAGCACACACACACACACACACCCCGCCACCAGTTTTTTTGGAGGCAAAAAATAATAAAAAAATAAAAATGGGGGAGTTCAACACAAAGGTTATTTGTTTGTTTATTACTGTGGGCTGAGTCATGGTGCCACCGCACCTGCACCCCCGTGCAGTGGCTAAATGTAAGATGTGATTAATAAACTCAAGCAGACCATGATCTGGGTTAGAAATGGCCACAACTTCATTGATACAGTTGGATTTTTGGCTCAGGCAATAATAGTTTTTTAAAGGTAAGGGAACTCAGTTCCTCCAAGTTCCTGCTTATAAATTAAAAAAATCAACCCTGTCCACAACTCCCTGGAAATTCTCCGCTGAGGGATGCTTCCAAATAGCCTGGGCTGTGACACAGGAAGCTTGAAGGGAATCACCCAAAATTGGAAAAAGTCAAAAACTGAGGTTTTTACCTACATCTTTCCATTCCAATGAGATGCGGCTGGCGCTGTGGTCTAAACCACTGAGCCTCTTGGGCTTGCTGATCATAAGGTTGGTTTTGATTCCCCGCGTAAGGGGTGTCCCAGCTCCTGCCAACCTAGCAGTTCGAAAGCACACCAGTGCAAGTAGATAAATAGGCACCGCTGCGGCGGGAAGGTAAACAGTGTTTCCGTGCGCTCTGGTTTCCATCACAGTGTTCCATTGCGCCAGAAAAGGTTTAGTCATGCTGGCCACATGCCAGCTCCCTCAGCCTGAAAGCGAGATGAGCACCACAACCCCATAGTCACCTTTGACTGGACTTAACCATCGAGGGGTCCTTTACCTTTTTGCCTTTACATTTCCATTCCAGTCCTGTCCCTCTTGCATTATTATTGCTATGAGGATGCAGGTTCCCTGGTAGTATTCATCAGGAAATGCTTTTCCCAGGATCGTATACCATGCACTCTCGGAGAGCTTTGTTTATACTGCAGTGTTTATACTCTAGGATTGCCTCTGAGCACAGAAATTCCCATCGCTCAGCTGAGCTCATCACCGCCTCCCATGGTTGTGGGGCAGGGCCACTCAGTCCATACCTGCCATAGGTGTGTGAGGCCTTAGAAGGCAGTCCCCACCACGTGCACGAGGAGGGATGCTGCGTCTAGAAACACCTTCAATAATAAAAGGGGTTTTTGATGCTCAAATGGACCAATTCACATATTCAGCCAATGTATGCATCTGATCCTCTGTAGCCGGCACTTGGAAAACGACTCCACATTTCTGCCAGGCTCAGAAGGAATGTCATATTTATCACTCGCTGTGCCCTGCATTGATGCGCAGGCAGCGCCGCTCCCAGAGGAAGGCACAGCTGTTTGCGAAGTTTGATACTGTGGTTGCCAGGCAGTTGCCTTGGGACGGGTTTCGATGGTTGGGCACCAGCTGTTCCTCCTTGTAGCACTTCAGAAGGCAGGCCATAACTAAACCAGGCAGGGACAGCACCAGAATTTATTTAAAAAATGGGTTGGGGGGGGGAATACAGAGGAGGCAAAGTGTCTTTCTAGGTGGGTGAGTTGAGTTGTGTCCCATATGCTAAGATCTCTGAAATAAAAATAACGGTATGTTAATGACTGAAGTTCAGCAATGAAGGGCAGGTGGAGGGAGGGGTGCTTTGCTTGAGGGGAGACTTACGTGCCCTTCCCAGTGCTGCCCGTGAAACCAGGCCACAGGGCTGTGAGCCTTTCTCGTTCTGCTGGAGGCTAGTGCAACGTGAGCCACCTCAAGACACAAATACGTGCATTCCCTGTTAGGCATGACAGCCCACAGTTGATGAAGCGTAGCAAGGACAACAAACATTTCTAAATCAAATTCTAGCTCCCAGAAAAGTGGCTTGTCATGGTATCGGATTGGATGCTTTAACATGGATATTTATTCCTGCGAATGGAGCAATTATATGAAGTGTAGGTGGCTTCCCATGAGGCAAGATACAGTGATAGCAGCAAGAACCTTTATTGAACTAACAGAACTGGACAACAGGGGCAAAGCAACTGCTTATATAGATTTCTGAAGGCCTGGGCCACTCCCATTCCCCACGTGATTGGCTGTCTAAACTTGCAAGCCGCGAATCATGACTCAGAGTTTAAGGGCCAATGGCAGAGGCCCAAATCCTGAAATGTTCTGTGATTGGATATCATGTATCGAATCGGAACACAGGGTCTCAGAATCCTTAGTCCAGACTCAAGCTCAGACAAACACAGACCACCAAATACATAGCGTTAACATGGATATTTATTCCTGCGAATAGAGCAAGTTATATTTTATCTTAACCATTTTATTTATCGGGCACTCATGGGTACTTTTGCCCCAAACAAATCGCACCACTGGTATGGTAGGCCGGCTACTCTTTTCAGCAGCCATTTTGTGCTGGCACACACAATACGTCTATCGATAGATGCGTACCGGTGCCACACATATATTTTTGAACCAAGAAAAGCACTAATGATAGCAATAAGATAGTATCATTTCTTCCATCCTTCAGGAGAGCAGCTTTGTTACAAGGGGGTGTGTGTGTGAATGTGTTTCCTGGACATGGGGTCCTGCACGAATGTTGGGGTGCAGAATGGAAAACCAGGAAAGGGAGAATGGAGTAGAATGGGAGGAAGCAAGAGCAGAAGCACTCTTCGCAGCAACAGGTTAAGGCAAGTCCAACTTGTTTATCTCTACATCCATATTTCCAAAATATAAGCAGCGATTACTATATGTAGCCATTCCCCCCCCCCCCGGTTTTGCTAGACTACAGATGTGCAATGCTCAGAGTACAGTGGTACCTCGGGTTACATACGCTTCAGGTTACATACGCTTCAGGTTACAGACTCCGCTAACCCAGAAATAGTGCTTCAGGTTAAGAACTTTGCTTCAGGATAAGAACAGAAATCGGGCTCCGGAGGCGCGGCAGCAGCAGGAGGCCCCATTAGCTAAGTGGTGCTTCAGGTTAAGAACAGTTTCAGGTTAAGTACGGACCTCCGGAACGAATTAAGTACTTAACCCGAGGTACCACTGTATGATGCCTTTTCTATGGCTCTTTCAGTGCCAGATGAAGACTTTTGTTATTCATCCCGGTTTCTAAATAACATTTTGAATCTACTGTGGACTGCTGTGGCTTAGTGTGGTTTCAATACAAACCGTAAACTAGTTATACTGTCTTTGTTATGAGGAAAGCTTCTCGTTTGCCCCCCCCCCTTTATCGCTTACTGTTGATTTTAATTATTGCATCCTGTGTTTTCCGTATTGCCTTCACAAGCCACTTGGGGGATGTTTACTGGTGGGTAGTCAAATAATTTATTTTAAAAACACAGGAATGCTCGTGTTAGATCAACACTGCTTGGTGTTTCGAAGACCCCACCCCCCAGTGCTCACAATGGGGTTGTAATTAAGGGACAGTGTTTCAGTCACAAGAAATATGATCAGGCTAACACTGAAAGCACGAGGAATTTTGATTCTACGAAGTGCATCGGTTGCACTTGTTACCTAGGCATTCAAAGAACTATCTAATTAAAATATATGTCTCTGGAAAAAAGCGAAAAGAAAAGGAGAATGTTACAGGGGTGGGGAGGAAGAAAGGTGGTCTTGAAATTTAGGAAGCACTTGGCTTACTTGTTTCTACAGCGCGGCTGATACTGAGATTTGTTTTCCTTTCATCTCCTTCCCAGTAAAAGCAGCACTGAGGCTTATCCCTTTAGCTTCCTCAGAACTTCCTTTCAGAATTCCCGATCTATTACCAGCACATTCACATACCAGAAACAAGATGCCTTTTCATGCTGTCAACCTTTTTCATCTGAAATGTAAATTAATTCTTGCCTTGACAGAGATCAAAGGGGGGGTATTAACCTTATTGGACCCTTCCCTCATCAGAATCTGTTCCAAAGACTATGAGGCTGGTGTTGTTGGGATGTGGGGAAAGGAGGGGGGGGGGGACGCACAGTCTTCAGTGTTATCTATGGCCCCCCTGCAGGCAGGTCCCCCTGTCTACAAGTTGCCATTTCAAAGGCAGTGGTTTCTTTTGTAAATGACCTTATCATTGCTTCATACTGTGTGAAAAATGATTTGCCTGAATAATTCTTCCAGGATTAGCCTGCTCATTTTAATTGTTGCAAGGGGCGGTGGGGGGGGGGAGGCCTTCATTCAGATTTCAGGATATCCTCTGAGTGGTTTTGACAGCAAGAGATCTTGGCCGGATAGAAAAATGTACATATGGCTTCTGATCGGGGGGGGGGGCTGAACCCCTCTTGATTTGTTCAGGTTGCTCATTTCCTTGCAGTGCGGTCTTTTGAGGCGGGCTGCATTTGCATTTTGAAAATAAACAGATGCCTTTCGCATACCCCAGCGGCTGGGCCAGGCGTTCTCAGTGGAAGCAAGGAGAACAGAAGCAGACATCAGATGAAATGTTGGAATGGGCGGGGTGGGGAGGAAATGTTTGTTTCTATCCTCCAGTGGGGATAGAAATTTTATTTATTTATTTTTAAAACCCAAATGCACTTGAGCATCCATTCCCTGAGAGGAAGTACAGTGGTACCTCGGGTTACATACGCTTCAGGTTACATACGCTTCAGGTTACAGACTCTGCTAACCCAGAAATTTTACCTTGGGTTAAGAACTTTGCTTCAGGATGAGAACAGAAATTGTGTGGCGGCGTAGCAGCAGCGGGACGCCCCATTAGCTAAAATGGTGCTTCAGGTTAAGAACAGTTTCAGGTTAAGTACGGACCTCCGGAACGAATTAAGTACTTAGCCTGAGGTACCACTGTATAGTGCTGCCACAGAACAAGTCACTGTAGAATTGAGGAAGGAGATAGCTGATCCTAGAATTTGAAGTCCCGCACTTATTTAAAAGACGTGGCTCCAGGATTAATAATTTCCGCTCATTGTTGCTCAGTCTCTCTCTGCTTTGATATAATTGTTATTGAATTTCCTTTTTTTTTTTTTACAAATTGACTTCAAATTAAACAGTCGCATTGTTTCTGTTAAGTTGTGGGTGAACATATCAGACGACACAGCGATTCTCCAAACAGCTCTTGTTTATTCACAGGTCGGAACAGAACTGAACTGAAGGGTTCAGTACATAACAGTTTCATTAGGTTAGAGTGTGGTGCTGATAACCCCAAGGTTGCAAGTTTGATCCCTGTATGTAAAAGGTAAAGGGACCCCTGACCATTCGGTCCAGTTGTGGCCGACTCTGGGGTTGCGGCGCTCATCTCGCTTTACTAGCTGAGGGAGCCGGTGTACAGCTTCCGGGTCATGTAGCCAGCATGGCTAAACTGCTTCTGGCAAAGCAGAGCAGCGCACGGAAACGCCATTTACCTTCCTGCCGGAGCGGTACCTATTTATCTACTTGCACTTGGACGTGCTTTCGAACTGCTAGGATGGCAGGAGCAGGGACTGAGCAACGGGAGCTCACCCCATCGCAGGGATTCGAACTGCTGACCTTCCGAACGGCAAGCCCTAGGCTCTGTGGCTTAACCCACAGCACCACCCGCATCCCTACCAGTCCCTACCAGTTGCGGTAGGCTTGCCTAAATCAGGTCCTACAGCACTGATTTCTCCTGGAGATAATTGGGGATTGGAGTCGGAGGCACCCTCTTTCTTGTTTACCAAATTTGAACCACACCATGAATGACCAGCACGTTTTCTAGGAATGCAATGCACCCATCTCCTGTACGTAACAGCAATCTTGATGTGCTGCCTGTTGAAGCTGAGGGGAGTCTCGTTTTATGTCAATACTGTATCAGTATTCCCAGTGCACCAGGTACACCCCCCCCCCAAATGACTAATAATAAAACGATAGCAATCTTCATTTCAAGTCTTACTCCGTTGGCCCTGAGTCTTAATAGTCCCATCATTAGCAATGCGAAGATGGGGATCTAATTCATTATGGCAGTGCATCGGAGAATATTATTAAATGCATAAGGTGAAAATAAAGTGGCAGCTGGTAATCATTCTTCTTCATTGATGTGGGGATTGTTCCTGGGGCACTAGCAGTGTGTGCCTGCTAATTTCACACTCCTTGAGCCAAGTGCTTAGTGTCAAAACCAGAGATAGTCAGCAATGCAAATAGCTGTGATGGCTCCTCCACCTGACGTCAGCTTTCCCTCCCTCCCCTCTCTCCTGCCCACCCCTGCCTTCTTACGCTAACAGGATATTTCTGTAAACATCTTTGCTGGGAAATGATTTGCATCTATCTAAACGCTACAGCGAGTGAGCTGTCCCTGGTATTCCTGCACCTTGGCGTGTTTCAAACCCATTCATATTTGCATTGATTTGCTGCTGGCATTATTTGTTCAACAAAGTGGGAAGCAGGGAAGATCATAGGACTCTTTCATCAGCAGCTAGTTCTGCCAGTGGGCCGCTTTGGGAAAGGAGTTGAAGGCGGGGCCAAGCTTCTGCCGCAATCCCTGGCAAGTCCAATAATAATAATAATAATAATAATAATAATAATAATAATTTATTTGTACCCTGCCCATCTGGCTGGGTTTCCCCAGCCACTCTGAGCGGCTTCCAACAAAGATTAAAAATACATCAAATTCAATGTAGCAACTCTCTTAATGTTTCTGCGTCCACAATTGGGACCAGGAGCAAGCCTCATCATCACCCTCAAGGGGTCAGATTTGGACCAGATCCACTAGTCATCTGATCTATATAACGCCTGCCTTGCAAGACCTTCGTGTCCTTTTCAAATCTGCCTTGAGTCTTTTGTTTCATAGCATCCGATCTTGCCATCACATCCATTCACAGACAGCTGGAACAAATACTTCTTTTTCTCTGCATGATAGCCTCTGACAAACCTATCCCTACAGTGCCATGTGAAACTGCAGTACCAAAGTGACTTTGTGAACACAGCGGTTCTTTGTATAGCCACCAATATTGAGGAAACACCCTCCAAGTGTTCCTGTTTTCCAGGGTCAGTCCCAGATTTACAGAAGCCATCTTGGTTTCTGATTTGATCCCGGAATGTTTCTTAGGCCGTCCCTATTTTCACCAGAGAAATGTTCGAGGGTATGGAGTTATGCAACCCCTGAGCCAAGGAGATAAGTAACTATACAACCATTAGAAGACATCTGAAGGCAGCCCTGTATAGGGAAGTTTTTTAATGTTTAATGACTTATTATGTTTTTATATGTGCTAAAAGCTTCCCAGAGTGGCTGCAGCAACCCAGTCAGATGGGCGGCATATAAATAAAATAAAATAATGATAATGATGAATAAGACATCCCTATTTTCATCAGAGAAATGTTGGGGGGTTTGGTTATGCTGGTTTGCATTTATGGTTCTCCATAGAGTTGCAACCTTTGAAACATTTATAAAAATGACAAATAATAGTTGTGTAAACCAGTCTATAGGACAAGAATGAGGATTTTGTTTTGTGTTGTTGGTTTTTTTTTTTTTAAGAGAATAAAATGCTGCATGCTTTTAACTGAAGCAGTAAACGCGGCTGGAAAAATTGCAACATTACAAATGAGTTAAGAATCTGAAATAACAAATCATCTGTTTATCTAATCAACAGATGTGGGTATTTAAAGACAATTTCTCAAAGTTCTAGCACATTCTCGTATCAGCAACAAGCAGAACCTAGAATAGATGGTTTAAAAAGGTGGTAGAACGGGATTAGGAATAGTTCTTAATGGCTGGAGTGACCAGAGTGAAGCAGCAAGTTTAGTCCCTGTTGCAATCATATTCCCATGTGGGCCCTTGTCTTTTTCCCTTTTAAGTGAATGGTTCATATTGCTTCATTGGTCTAATGCTGTGCAGGCAAGGCTGTCTTCTCCATACTTGCGGGGCTTCCTCAAGTGTATATCATGTAAGTAGTACAAGACACACACTGTCCCCTAGATTCTGCTCCTTGGTCACAGCAGAGTGTGACATAACCTTGAGAAGTGGTGTGTGTGTGTGTGTGTGTGTGTGTGTGTGTACACACACACACACACACACAGTGGTACCTCGGGTTACATACGCTTCAGGTTACAAACTCTAACCCAGAAATATTACCTCCGGTTAAGAACTTTGCTTCAGGATGAGAACAGAAATCGGGCTCCGGCAGCGCAGCAGCAGGAGGCCCCATTAGCTAAAGTGGTGCTTCAGGTTAAGAATAGTTTCAGGTTAAGAACGCACCTCCGGAACGAATTAAGTACTTAACTCAAGGTACCACTGTGTGTGTGTGTGTGTGTGTGTGTGTATGTGTGTGTGTGTATATATATATATATGCAGGTTTTGGTGTCTTCGGGTGTCTTCCCGTGTAAGAGTTGGGGTGTCTGGGCGACGTTTCGACGAGGTCTCACTCGTCATCTTCAGGCTGGTGCTTTCGGCTTCTTGTTACTGGAACAGAGCAGAGTCTGGTATATATATATATATATATGCTTTCGTAGATTTTCACGGGTACAGGAATGCAGGTTTTGGTGTCTTCGGGTGTCTTCCCGTGTAAGAGTCGGGGTGTCTGGGCGACGTTTCGACGAGGTCTCACTCGTCATCTTCAGGCTGGTGCTTTCGGCTTCTTGTTGTTATATATATATGGATTGATAAGTTGCTGATCAGCCCCGAGATGGAAAGACAACAAAGTCCCTACCAGAGACGAATAGCAAATCAAGCTGTTGGAGTACGATGAAATGTCAAAACTGACCGGAAAGATCAGGAACTAAGAAGACAAAAACTTCAATAAAGAATGGGGGGAAATTATAATTTATCTAGGAGACCACTGCAAGCAGATGGAAACATTAGCAGGATTCTAATAACACCTGTAATGTAGCAGTTATCATGGGCAATATGGAGAGATATAGAACATGGATTATGAAATAATTTGCAGTTGAAAAGGTTGACAAAAGGACCGATGGAGGTGGGAAGTCCAGAGATTAGGATAAATCTCTAAATATGGAGATGTATTTTGTATTGTTATAACTTTACACTTGTAAAATCAAATAAAAATTATTTCAGAAAAAGATAAGTAGCTGATCAAATAGATATTTTTCTTTTTTAAGACTCTGCTCATTTGTAACATAACAATCTTTCCTGCACCACTATTTGCTTCAGCTTGAGTCTACTGCATTTTAGACTGCAAACCTAACCATGTTTGCTCAGAAGGAAGTCCTGTTGAATTCCGTGGGACTAACTCTCAGGAAAGGGGGATTGCATGGCAGCGTTGCACTCAAGGAAAGTGGAATCCATGCCAAGGTCTTTCTCCCACCCCAGGGCCCTTGACATATAGAGACCATCCCTCCATACAGACACCACCCATCACAATGGAGCATGTTTTGTTAGCGCTATGAACAAATTAATTTTGTTTCTCAGGCCTTGGACAAATATGTTTGTCCTTCTTCTGCTGCAACAGTACAGGGACTCTTGCCCCATGTTTTAACCTTACCTTTCTTTCTGTCTGCTTAGCTTTCAGGGGATACTTAGCTCGCAAAAAATACATGAGAATGAAGAAGAACAGTGGCTGCCCATCGGATACACAGCCCATGAGCTTTGCTTCCGGTCTGAGTTGCGAAGAAAACTGGTGAGTTTGGGTTAGTCTGTCCAAAGAGAGGTGAGAGGGAAAGTGTGTGGAAACAAAAAATGCTTGTTCTCTGATTCACTGGACGTCTTTGCACATTAAATGGCAACAAACCCAAAGATGTCGTCATCATCATTTATCATTTATACCCTGCCCATCTGGCTGGGTTTCCCCAGGCTCTCTGGGCAGCTCCCATCAGAATAATAATACAGTGGTACCTCGGGTTACATACGCTTCAGGTTACATACGCTTCAGGTTACAGACTCCGCTAACCCAGAAATAGTGCTTCAGGTTAAGAACTTTGCTTCAGGATGAGAACAGAAATCGGGCTTCGGCGGCGCAGCAGCAGCAGGAGGCCCCATTAGCTAAAGTGGTGCTTCAGGTTAAGAACAGTTTCAGGTTAAGAATGGACCTCCGGAACGAATTAAGTACTTAACCCGAGGTACCACTGTAATTGTAATAATAATAATAAAACATAAAACATTAAAAACTTCCCTAAACAGGGCTACCTTCATATGTCTTCTAAAAGTCAGGTAGTTGTTTATTTCCTTGACATCTGATGGGAGGACATTCCACAGGGCAGGTGCCACTACCGAGAAGACCCTCTGCCTGGTTCCCTGTAATCTCACTTCTCGCTGTGAGGGAACCACCAGAAGGCCCTTGGAGCTGGACTTCAGTGTCCGGGCAGAACAATGGGGGTGAAGACACTCCTTAAGGTATGGTCACTCAGTAGAGAGCTGCGGAAGGGCTGTAGTTGATTGGTTGTCACTGCTGTTTGTGTGCTGGCAATTGGCTGATTCTGCTGGCGAGAGATAGACAGCTTGTTAGACGCGCACGCGGGTCGTCTCAGTCAATCTTGTATGCAGCTGTATCGTGCCGTATGTATCATGTTAAGATGCCAATTGTGGCTTATAATGCTCACCTTCAGCTTATGGTCAATGAATTTTGAAAGATTAGTTCTGTAGAGTGCTGGACACATGCCTTAATGACCACTGGATTTATATGAGAATCACAACATTTTTTCACAGAAGAAGAGTCTTAGTTCCATGGGAAATTAAGTTCTACGCCCATTTTCTAGTTTTGTTTGGCCCAATAAAAGTCCCACCCCTGCACATGTGGCTGCTGCTGCTAACCATATGGCTGTTGAGTTACAAAGGAAACAGGAAGGATGATGAAAAATAATATTTCAGTGTTTAATTTAGTTGCTTTTGGTATGTCCATGTGGTCCCATAGATGCAGGCTTGCTGTAGTGTTACTCCAAAATTCAGTTCTGTGTGTCATTCAGGACACATCTAGGGCTAGCAAGTAAATCGGGTCCTCCCTTAAAGAGGGCACATATTTCAGTGAGACCTGGACAACCGACACCCTGTGTTGTGGGTGGGTACGATTGGTCAGCCACAACACCCGATTGGTAGGTCCCTCGAAGCTGGGTGCAATCTGGCCAATGGGACGCAGTCCAAACGATTCGAGGGACCTATTTATGCCCATGCACATGACCCAGAGCTTCCTCTTTTGGCGCGTGCATTCGGAACACCCACCCACCTCTCCCTACTTTTAGGGCTTGTTGCGCTTGACCTTGCTGTGCCGTCATGTGCCGTCTGTCGTTGGGACGGGCGCGGCGGGAATTTCCCCCACTTGGCTGATTGGATGTTTCCATTTGGGTTTCACCAGCCGCATAGCAAATCGTCACAACTTGTAAGGTTACGGATAGGCACTGGTTCATGTGATAGGGATGGGAGAACGGTCTCGCCATCCCTATGTGAAGGGTATTCCGTTAAAGGAATCCAGGGACTCGATGGTTTGGTCAACCCCTGAGAGGGGGTTGTGCCCGTGCCTGAGTCCAGGGGGACATTTGGGTGGCAGAGCTAGCCCGTTCCTGGCTTTCCACTTATCCAGGTGTTCACCCTTGGCTGACCTATGCTGGAACCCTCCCTGCATGAAAGGGAGCTAGTCAAACCAGAGCCTAGGCAACCAATCACTTTCTGTAATCAATAAAGTTGTGGCCTAAATTCTGCCAAAAACCAAACCAAAATTTGAATCATGTGTGGATTTATTTAGGGGGGAGGTTTCTGAGTCTGAACATGCAAATGCTCAAGGTGGGGTTCAGCAATCAGTGGGCTGATATCCCATTGGAACCTGTACCTGGACAGTGGAGTTTCAAAAAGCGTGTGGTCATTGCTAATGCACATTCAATCCTTTGCCTTGATGCTTTAACATGCTGTGAACTGGTCTTACATTTGGCTATCATCAATGGCAAAACTGAGAAATCAATAGAAATAAATATATGAGAATTTATATCCCACCTTTCTAGTGCATTACTGAGGGTGACTTCCAGTGATTAAAACTATACAATAGAATAACTCTTCATTTAAAAAAACACTATTCAGCACTATTTTTCTAGAAAAAGAGGTGCCAGAACCCACAATGAACGCCTCTCTTGTTCTCTTAGAATGGCAATGGCACCCACCTGAGAGGTGCCAGAACTGAGTTCTGGAAAGTTCTGTCTTAAAAGAGCCCTGCCAATATAACATAAGAGACAAACACAGCAGATAATACAAAGTCACGCAGAAACATTGGGTGGTATTACAAAGTGCTGGAGGGTACTGATGTTTTAAAGATGATACCAATACAGTGGTACCTCGGGTTACTTATGCTTCAGGTTACAGACTCCGCTAACCGAGAAATAGTGCTTCATGTTAAGAACTTTGCTTCAGGATGAGAACAGAAATCGTGCTCTGGTGGCGCGGCGGCAACAGGTAGTGCTTCAGGTTAAGAACAGTTTCAGGTTAAGAACGGACCTCCGGAACGAATTAAGTACTTAACCCAAGGTACTGTCAGTATCTCAGCTCACAGTCAGAGGTAAACTGGCCTCCCCCCGGCAATTGAGCTGGATACTTTGTTTACCTTCTGTCTGCTACTCCCGGCAGGCTAGGTCGGAACTCGGCGATTCTCCTCATTAGATATGAAGAACACACCCTCTGCTACTCTGTTTCTCTCCCTCCCTGCATTCTCCCCAGGGAGGGGAAATGAGACAGACAGGAGTCCTATTTACATGTTTTATTCCTGTCATTCAGCAGTACATAGAAAACGTGACTGCACCCTTCAGACTCCATCAGAAGAGTCACAACTCCTCCCCTGTACTTCCAGCACAGGTCACATGACACTCTGAGCTAACATCCGGTGCTCAGTACAGAGAATAGACTCCTCCTTTTTGCCAATAGTACAGTTGCAAACCACAACATCCTGTTTTGCATTCCAGCCATCTGGAGCTGGCTTTTGCATTGCTGCTTTTATCCAACAAGTACCACTGTATCTGGGCTATCCAATTTTCACAAGAATCCCTGAAACAGATAATCAATCATTCAAAGATTATTTTTCTGAAAGCTCACTACCTATATAATATTTTGGGTTTTTTATGTTTTACTAAATGCTTCTTCTATTGATGAAAGAGTTGCTTGATTATCCAAGCACATCTGAAAGCTGTCAGCAGGCTACCAACAGGAATGTCAAAATATGGTTATGTTTTTGTGAAAACCATATTTAAGACTTGTATGGAAGTCTTAAGGAAGAATAAGCTGCTGGCACTGTGCAGGGGAAAACTGTCATGGGGGAGAGAGATGTGTTCTAGGAAGCTACACTGTCAGAAACACATGCAATGACCAATATTTGCAAGGAAAATATGGAGAGCTCAAATTGGGCAAAGCCTCACAAAGCTTTCCTTTGCAGAACACAAAGTGAGCTCTGCGTATCTGTAAGCACAGGCAAAATCTTTGGCTCAATTCCATTGCCCACAGAGTATGTTGCTTTTGTTTAGCCTTTTTTTAAAAAAAAAATATGATATTTTTTTAATGGGAAACAACTCAAAACTACATTACTTGGGAGTGCTTTTTGCTCTTTTCGGATGTAGTATTAAAGCTATTCTGAAAAATATTTCCATTTATTCGTGACCATCTACACAGATCTGTTTATAAGTGGGTATTTCTCAAATCTTGAGCAACACGTAAGATTAAATCTAGCCAACTCAGTGCAATTCCTTCTTTAACACACGTATTTATTGAATCTTGAAATTGCCTATCTTTGTCGTAACTTGTGTGAGTAGTTGAGGATAGTCAATCATGCATTGCCCAAAACAAGAAAAAGTATTACCCCGCAAAGGGGACAAGGTTTGCAAATGCTACTTTACATGTAAGATGCAAATTTAGAAATGATTACTATAATTTAAATAGCAATACATGTCATCCTGGTGGGGAAGACTGACCTGTTCAGTCTACTGTCTGGTGTTAAATGTTGATAGGTAACTTCAGGGCCCCTGCTCTCCCTTCTTAGAAATCCTTTTGTTTAAATCAGATTTGTTCCAGATACCACAACCTTTCAAACAGAGGAGTCAGTCACCAGCCCTTCAAACAGAATACCATCTTCTATAAAGTAGGCCATTACCTAGAGTAGTTGAAGTCACCTATCGCTACAAAAAAAAAAAATCTGCTTCAGCAGCCTTCCAGATTTCTCTTTCCCTTACAATTACCCTCAGAGTTTTGGTTAGGGGGATGAAGTGTCCCCATACTAAATTATTTTTTTTGGGGGGGAGGCTTGGTCATACCTGTCAACTTTTCCCTTTTCTTGTGAGGAATCCTATTCGGAATAAGGGAATTTCCCTTTAAAAAAGGGAAACATTGACAGCTATAATATAATAAATAATAATAATAATAATAATAATAATAATAATTTATTTATTTATTTATTTGTACCCCGCCCATCTGGCTGGGTTTCCCCAGCCACTCTGGGCGGCTTCCACAGAGACCAAAAATACACTAAAATGTCACACATTAAAAACTTCCCTGAACAGGGCTGCCTTAAGATGTCTTCTGAATGTCAGGTAGTTGTTTATCTCTTTGACATCTGATGGGAGGGCGTTCCACAGGGTGGGCGCCACTACCAAGAAGGCCCTCTGCCTGGTTCCCTGTAACCCCACTTCTCTCAATGAGGGGACCGCCAGAAGGCCCTCGGTGCTGGATCTCAGTGTCCGGGCTGAACGATGAGGGTGGAGACGCTCCTTCAGGTATACAGGACCGAGGCCCGCTATGGGCTTGGTATCTCCTCCTGCGGTGATTCTGAGGCAAAATCCTCACTTTTTAGCTGAGGAAGTCCTAAGAATTTGCCTGTTGCTGAATCGCTCACTTGATATGCAGTCTTTAGTCACAAGAGAAGACTCTCTTCTGTGTGGTTCAGTTTTTGTCTGAGTGGCATTTTGAAAAGGGAAGCGGATGATTTACATTCACGTGATGGCACCATTTATCATTTCAACTCATCCGACAGTATCTCTAAACAAAGTATTACAATACAACTCACTGTACCTATCAAGATCTAATGGATGCCTCAAAAGAACATGATACATTCAACACATGCAAAACCTTTCCCACACCAGATCAAAGGGAGCAACGGCGCTTGTGTTTGATTTTTGCATTGACAAAGTTGAAAGGGTTGGTGGAGTCTGTTTTTTTAATATTTATAAAAAAAATCAAATGTAGATTGTACGATGTTTCTGGTAGCAACACAGTAACGCAGAGTAAAATAATTCATCGGTTGATTCTTATTTTTTGTATTTATATTAGCAAATATGTTCACAGAAACTAGATGCTGATGAGAATTATAAAAATTGTGCACCCCAAATCTATGGGTGTTTACTTAGTTCCACAGACTTTATTGGGGATCGCTTCTAAGGGAGCACACACAGGAGTGCAGTCCTTGACTCTAGATTTTGGACATTGGTTTATAAACCCAAGGTCAAGAACCAACACAAGAAGAAGAAGAAGAAGAAGAAGAGGAGGAGGAGGAGGAGGAGGAGGAGGAGGAGTTTGGATTTGATATCGCGCTTTATCACTACCCTAAGGAGTCTCAAAGCGGCTAACAATCTCCTTTCCCTTTCTCCTTTCCCAACAAACACTCTGTGAGGCGAGTGGGGCTGAGAGACTTCAAAGAAGTGTGACTGGCCCAAGGTCACCCAGCAGCTGCATGTGGAGGAGCGAAGACGCGAACCCGGTTCACCAGAGTCTACTGCTCTTAACCACTACACCACACTGGCTCTCGAGCAGCTATGGAAATTGGATTATTTGTTTGTTTGATTGATATTCAACCTTTTTCCTAGCGCAGCACTCGAGGTGGCTCACAGCATGAACCAAAAACACGCAATAAACATAAACATTTTTAAAAAGTAAGTTATTATATTTATTCCAAAGGCCTCTTTCTCTCCCCGGCACCACCACTACGGTTTACATTTTGAGAGTCCCCCAACTCCCTGGTCCTGAATGGGGTAACTGTGCCCCTGAAGGACCAGCTGTGCAGCCTGAGAGTCATTCTGGACTCACAGCTGTCCATGGAGGCGCAGGTCAAATCTGTGTCCAGGGCAGCTACCTTTGAAGGTGACCTGGAAACTACAACTAATCCAGAATGCAGCAGCTAGACTGGTGACTGGGAGTGGCCGCAAAGACCACATAACACTGGTCCTGAAAGACCTACATTGGCTCCCAGTACATTTAAGTCCACCCAAAGGCGACTATGAGTTTGCGGCGCTCATCTCGCTTTCAGACTGAGGAAGCCGGCATTTGTCCACAGACAGCTTTCTCGGTCATATGGCAAGCATGACTAAACCACTTCTGGTGCAACAGAACACCGTGACAGAAACTAGAGCGCACAGAAACACTGTTTACCTTCCCGCCGCAGCGGTACCTATTTATCTACTTGCACTTTTGGGCGTGCTTTCTAACTGCTAGGTTGGCAGGAGCTGGGACAGAGCAACGGGAGCTCACCCCGTCACGGGGATTCGAACCGCCGACCTTCTGATCGGCAAGCCCAAGTAGCTCAGTGGTTTAGACCACAGCACCACCTAGACCACAGCACCATCCGTGTCCCTTCACAACAGCAGCATATCAACACTGCCAGTGCATTACACAATTCAGATGATCGAACCACATTCAGAAGGATATAATACAGCTGAAAACAGTCAAAGAAATAATAAGTCCACATATCAAATATTGATGGTGAAACATTTTTCTCAATAAAAAAGAAGCTGCAACGTTTTGGGGAAAGGACAGGCATAGGTGTGATCTATGCGATCAACTAACTCCTGTCACAGTCAAGTGGCCCATTCATTTCAAGAATCTGTCCTGCAAGGTACATTTGTAGGTGATGAATGTCCCCACTGACTTCAGCCGCAGGATGAGGCCTTAACGAATTAAGTGGCGAAGCAGAGGTGCAGTGAAATCCTTTTAGCCACTAGCCACAAATTACATAAGCCAACACACTGGGAAATAGGTACTTGAGAGGAACTACCTCCTCTTTATGGTTTGTGGCTCTTTCCATCGTTGTCCTTAATTAAACCAGGCTTCCAGGAAAGCATAACTTGTGTTCTTGTTACACAACAAGTTTTGTTTCATTTCTTCCAGGACTAAATTGGTGATAGGGTTCAGCTCCCACCATCTGTTTTGAAGACCAGCACTTAATCCTGGGATATGAGGTGGGGGCGTGGGGGAACACCCAGAAAAAAATGCCCTTGAAAAAGTTCAGACTTACTTCCCGTTCCATGTTTTCCCTACACCCTTGCATGTTATCATTCTCAAGGGGCAAGGCTGGCCCAAGACATTTTGACACCTGAGGCAGGTCTCAAAATGGTGCCCCCTTCACCACTAGGGAAGAAGGGGTGAAGGAAGATCTACATTAGGAACGGGGGGGGGAGGCAGGAAGAAAGATTGACATTGGGATCTGCTGCCTGAGGCAGTCGCCTCACGTTTGCCTCATGGGTGGGCCGTGTTGTAAATGCAGAGTCCTGTGCACAACAGAATGATGAGCAGTACGTGCCACATGCTTAACGTTGCTTTATTTACAGTTCAATGTTGAGAAATTACAAACATGCATCTTGCCTCTGCGGGAGCAGAGAAGCAACCGTCCTTCTCCTCGGAATGAAGAACACCGAGAGAAAGTGAAAAACAGGAAACCAGTGTACGTCACATCCAGTTTCCCTTTCCCGTGGGAAAACCCAACAGTACTCTGACTGTGGAATGTAAACATTGTCTTGTGACAAGCACTTCGCTGCACAGTGAAGAGAGCAGAAACCAACATCCTCCCCCTTTCTGTGAACATCACTGGGCAGCGTGTTCGTACAATATCAGTACAAACCCAACTTCCGTACATAGGTACAGTGTTGATCCCTTGATACAATCTTGGACAATACATCAGCAGGAATTTCATTACCTGGCATATAGGACACCATTACGAGTCCCTTCTGAATATGTTCCCTAGCATGTTGCAACTTCAATTGCAAGTGCTTTGTGCTTTGCTTACAACCTTCCGAATTTAGCAAAGCCAAACATGCTTTGTTGTCCTGGTAAACCTGGATTGGACATTTGACAGGAATTTTCATGTCTTTGCACAATTGTAACAACCATTCACAATCCTTAAGTGAATAAGACAGTGCATTCAGTTCAGCTTCACAAGTACTTAAGCTAATTGTTGTTTGCTTCTTGCATGACCAATCAAATAGACCCTGATTGTACATGTAGCAAACTCCAGACGTACTTTTCCTGTCTGTAGTGTCACTTCCAAAACTTGCATCTGCAAAAATCTCAAGACCACCAGACTTCTGATTGTTAAATCTCAGTCTGTAATGCATAGTGCCTTTCAAATAGCGTGCTATGCGTTTCAGAGCTTTCCAATCCTTAACAGTAGGATTGTTAACTTGTCTGCTTAGCAAATTACAGCTAGCAGCAATGTCAGGTCTTGAACATCTGGCAATGAAGTTTAACTTGCCTAGCACACTTCTGAACAGTGTAGTGTCAGAAAATGCTTCTTCAGTGTCTTCTACCTGATAACCTGTTGTCATCGGTGTGTCTACAGGGTTAGCATCCATCAGGTTCAGTTTGCTTAACACATCAGCAATTTTCCGTGACTGGTGTACTAGAATGTTACCACTTTGATTTTTCTCTATTTCCAGAGATAGGTAGTTGTTTACCTCACCAAGATCTTTCATGTCAAAGTGCTAGGGCATTATTGTACATTGTGACATCTTTCCAAAAGAATAAAATATCATCAACATAAAACAAACAATACAGCTTCTTTTGCCCCTCCTCTTTGACAAACACACATGGATCAGCTTTCCCTTGCTGAAAACCTAGAGAAAACAATGCTTCAGTGAGTTTTGTGTGCCAACACCGTGCACTTTGTTTGAGACCATAAAGGGACTTCTTTAGAGCACAAACAAATCCCTGTTTTACCTGTACGCCATCAGGTGGAAGCATATAAAGTGATTCACCTAGAGATCCGTACAAAAATGCTGTATTCACATCGTGGTGACTAATGTGTAGATTCTCCTCTGCAGCTAGCTTGAGCATAAGCCTAATGCTCTCATATCTTACTGTGGGTGAGTAGGTCTCGTGATAGTCTTCACCTGGTACCTGTGCAAAACCTCTGGCTACCAATCTGGCTTTGTGTCTGACTATCTTGCCATTTTGATCAGTCTTCGCTTTGAAGACCCATTTGCTTCCAAGCAGTTTCATTCCTGGAACTACTGGAACTAGCTCCCAAGTTTTGTTCCTTTCTAAGGAATCAAGCTCAGCCTTCATGGCATTTTACCATGGCTCAGCTTCCTTAGAATCCAAATCCTGGATTTCCTGGAAACTTGAAGGTTCAAATACCTTCTTGGAGCTTTTAACAGCTGCTACTGCTGTCTTGGCAAATTCATCAGCAAATCTCTTTGGAGGTCTGCCTTTTGTGGCTCTTTGTGACCTGCGAATCAGCCTTTGGTCTTCAACACTCTCCTCTTCCTTCTTAGGAGAAAAGTGGCCTATTGTGAACAATGGTTCTTCCAATTCCTGATCAGAGCTTTCAGAGGGTCGCATAGAGGCTTTCGCACTCTTGAAATCCTCTGAATTATCCGATTCAGTTTCAGACTCAGAATCAGAACCTTCATCAGTGGGTGTGGGTTGTTGTTGCTTATCCTCAGTCTCATCACTGTCATCAGGATAACATTGGAAAATTCCCACATTTTCCCCCCACTTGGCATTGTACTCAACACTTCTTGTGAGCTTAATTGTCTTAGAGTCAGTCATCATTATTCTGTAAGAACCTTTCTGATAACCTAGAAAGATACCATGCAATCCACGCTTGCCTAACTTGGAGCTTTGTGGTGAGTGAACCCACATGTCAGAACCAAAAATTTTCATGTGTTTGATGTATGGTTTCTTGCCAAACATCTTCTCATAGGGGGTACAACCAATCGCTGAAGATAACCTGCGATTGTAACTGTAAATAAAACATGAGAGAGATTCTGCCCAATAACTCTCTGGAAGATTGGCATCATGCAGCAAGGTTTTTAACCCTTGAAGCAATGTCTGATTTGCCCTTTCGCAAAGTCCATTCTGCCATGGCGAGCGAGGACTGGACAAATCGTGTTGAATTCCTTTCTCAGTCAGAAAAACTTCAAACTGCTGAGAAGTGAATTCTCCCCCGCGATCAGTAAAAAGAGTTTTTATCTTTTTACCATGCACATTTTCCAACCAAGCACAGAATTCCTTGAATCTTGGAAAAGCCTCTGATTTCTGCTTGAGATTGTACACATAAATATACCTGGAAAATGCATCAATGAGAACCATGAAGTACCTATTTCCACCCAAAGAGGGCGATAGTGGACCAACTAAATCAGCATGAACAACCTGGTATGGTTCTGTAGCTTGCCTACTAGACACCTTACCTTTCGCAGCCATTTTCACCTTGTTTGCTGCGCATGCCTTGCACTTCATGTGGTACCTGCAGGGTTTAATAGTCATACCTTCAACCAAGGTAGGCATTTTAGAAACCGCCTCAAAATGCAAATGACCAAATTTTCGGTGAAAATCATGAATACATCCTGCATGCAAACTTTTGTTAGAACCTGCAATGCAACAAGTCTCATTCTGCACAACATCATCATAATACAAAACAAACAAACGATCAACATTTTCAGCATGCAATACATAATCGTCTTTCTTTGTGATGGTGCATTTCTTGTTCTTGAAGGAAACGTCAATGTTCCGTTCATTCAGCTGCATCACACTGAGAAGATTGTGTGTGGCATCTGGAACATACAGTACATCCTGTATCGATAAGTCCAAACTGTGAAGTACAACAGTTCCGTAGCCTTGACTGGGGATCGTGTGGTCATCCGCCTGGTGAATCGCACCTTCCTGCGGTGTAAAAGACACGAACAGTCGCTTATCGTTGCACATGTGGTGGGTAGCTGCTGAATCAACAACGAAGAAAGATCTAGACGTCTTCTGGACCTTTGCAACCTTTGGAGTGAAACGTGAGACCATTGCCTTGTGCTGCGTTGTCCTGGACACCGGACCTTTGCCTTTGCTTTGGCCTTTTCCACGCAATGAACTTCCGCTGCGCTGCTCTGTCTTGGCCCTAGGATATTTGCATTCCCTCTTCATATGGCCTAGACGTCCACGCGAGTAGCATTTCACTGCCTTCAAAGCTTTGGCGCCCTCTGGTGGTTCCACTGCACTCTGGGATGACGTCTGTGAAGACTCCCCCTTACCCATGCAGCTAGCACCCCGGCGATCTGCTTCATTCTGGATCACGGCAGTAACATAGGCTACTGTGAGTTGAGCAGTTGGCTGAACAGCAATCTGAGTGGCAACGGACTCCCAACTTGGACCCAAAGAATGTAGTATCATGAAGGAATACACAGCCTCTGGAAAGTTGAGTCCTCTCTGTTGCAACTCATGTCTCAGATTCTGCATCTCCATCAGATGTGTACGCACATCTCCACCTTCAGCAAGAGCCATACCATGCAGCTTGGCATAGTAGTACATTGAGGAACCAGCCTCTGTCCTCAAGTGAGCCTGTCTTAAAGTGTCCCAAATTTCTCTGGCTGTGGTCTTTCCACGCAACAGACAGAGCTCTTCTGGGGATACTATCAATGTAAGAGATCCCCGCGCCTTGGAATCCTTAGCTGCCCATTCAGCTGTAATTGGAGCTGGGGGGTTGTCTGTAATAACATTAAACAGACCTTCTTTCCGCAGAATTGCCTCTGCATACTGCACCCAGTCCGTATAATTTTTCTTATTGAGCTTAGGAATCCCAAAAGCATCAACCAGCTTTGCATTAGCCATCATTGCTGCTTTAAATCAAGCTGCGTCACAGTACAGCAGCTTCCAAAAGCACTTGTAAAAAGCACTTTCGCTTTTGCAGCCTCCAAGCCTGTGAGCTTGTGCCTTATAGCCTTTGCCTTAATCACGGCAAAACGGCTTTAAAAGTTCAAAGTCCAGCCATAAAATCATAAACTAGGAGCTGGCAGGCTGCCCGGAGCATGAGCACATACCTCTCATCAATCAAACTTGACGCGCAGAGCAGATAACGCCGATCCGTTTCTCTGTTCCTCTGCCGGCATTCCGACTCAATTGCTGGAGTCTTTATTCTTCAGTTTGATTGCGTCTTTCTGGGCCCGGAACCAAAAATGTTGTAAATGCAGAGTCCTGTGCACAACGGAATGATGAGCAGTACGTGCCACATGCTTAACGTTGCTTTATTTACAGTTCAATGTTGAGAAATTACAAACATGCATCTTGCCTCTGCGGGAGCAGAGAAGCAACCGTCCTTCTCCTCGGAATGAAGAACACCGAGAGAAAGTGAAAAACAGGAAACCAGTGTACGTCACATCCAGTTTCCCTTTCCCGTGGGAAAACCCAACAGTACTCTGACTGTGGAATGTAAACATTGTCTTGTGACAAGCACTTCGCTGCACAGTGAAGAGAGCAGAAACCAACAGGCCGGCCCTGTCATGGGGCATTCCAGCCACATTTCCACGTTGCTGCTTGCAGCAGTGGCAACGTGTTTTCCCTTATCTCTAATTTTTACTACAGTGGTACCTTGGGTTAAGTACTTAATCCGTTCCGGAGGTCCGTTCTTAACCTGAAACTGTTCTTAACCTGAAGCACCACTTTAGCGAATGGGGCCTCCTGCTGCTGCCTCGCCGCTGGAACACAATTTCTGTTCTCATCCTGAAGCAAAGTTCTTAACCTGAGGTAATATTTCTGGGTTAGCGGAGTCTTTAACCTGAAGCGTATGTAACCTGAAGCATATGTAACCCGAGGCTCCACTGTGTTTAGTACTTTATTTTGTTTGTTTTTATGAGACGCTACACAGTACAAATTCTGTGGGTATTGCTCACAAAAAAGGTAAAAATGTAACAGTGGAGAAAAAAAGATAAATTAATAAAAAGCCCTCATCCACTTCTGTTTCCTGAAAGTGCTGCAGGTTCCACCTACTCACCCACCTGAAAATCACAGCAATGCCCTGTGGCATTGGGAGGGGAATTCACCCAGACACAATATATTTGCACATGTGTCAATACTGATATAAGTTTGGCTGCCAGATTCCTGTGAATGGATCTGTGGTTGTTACCATTTTGCCTAAAGAGCTGCTTGACAAAAGTTAATAATTTGATTTAAAAACCAAAGAAACTCGCACATTAATGTTCCTTTAACTGCTTTCGATGTTTCCTAAATGGACAACACACTGCAGTGTTGGGGATCTAGGGATATGGGTTTGGGGGGGGGTGAGGATTTTTGAGCTGAGAGACAGAAATAGATGAGAGCTGAGAGTTACTAGTTTGAAATGCCTGGAAGAGGGGGGCTAAGGGCCCTGCTCTAGGAATACAGTGGTACCTCAGGTTAAGAACTTAATTCATTCCGGAGGTCAGTTCTTAACCTGAAACTGTTCTTAACCTGAAGCACTACTTTAGCTAATGGGGCCTCCTGCTGCCACTGCGTGGCTGCTGCGCGATTCCTGTTCTCATCCTGAAGCAAAGTTCTTAACCCAAGGTAATATTTCTGGGTTAGCGGAGTCTGTAACCTGAAGCGTCTGTAACCTGAAGCGTCTTTAACCCAAGGTACCACTGTACCTGTTTGTCTTGTCTATACACTGCTTGTATATTCATGAATGAAGCAAAGATGGCAAATATGCCATAAGTCTCCAGGGATTTTCCAGCCAATCCCCTGGATGTTCCCACCTCCTCTGCAATGTTGGGAGCATGTGATAATGTTTACAGAGTAAAATTTCAAGTTGAGGGTAACAAAAGAGGTGATAAGTGTGTGGGGGAGAGAATGCCATGAGCTACTTAGAGCTTTGTTTCTTGTTTTCGTGTTTGGGAGCTAGCAGTTGTCTCCTGAAGAGACAAGCTACATAGGGCATTGAATTAAAAAAGTGGCTTACCTCTTCGAAAGGTAGCAGAGACATGCAAACAAACAAGGTTTTGGCTGCATGTGCAATTCCCCTGCATATCACGCAGTGGCGTAGCGTGGGTTGTCAGCACCCGGGGCAAGGCAAGTAATTTGCGCCCCCTAACCCGTGGATTTGCGCCCCCTAAACCCAGATGTTGCGCCCGGTGCGGCCGGGCCCCCCTGCACTCCCCACGCTACGCCACTGATATCACGACTATTGATCCTAACCAATGTTCTTACTGAAGGAGACCTGTTGTTTTATTAATTTTAAAGCAATGTGTTCCATGCACAATCATGATATATACATTATACTTTTAATATTTTAAAATGGTAAATTCAGAAGTGTGTATGTGTGTGTATACATGTACACACACATACACACCCTGATAATTATACAGTGCAACCTTGGTTCTCGAATGTCTTAGTTGACAAACAAATTGGCTCCTGAACGCCGAAAAACCGGAAGTAAGTGTTGCGGTTTTCAAACGTTTTTCGGAAGCTGAATGTCCAACACGGCTTCCGCTTGATTGCAGGAAGCTCCTGCAGCCAATCGGAAGCCGCGCCTTGGTTTTCGAATGTTTTGGAAGTCAAACGTACTTCTGGAACAAATTATGTTCGAGAATCAAGGTACCACCATACTAGGTTTTATTTATAATGGAATTGTTGTGTTGTAAGTTTGATTCTGTGTATCCCACCCTGGTGTCATTTGTTTGATGAATGGTAGGTGAGCCATGATATGAAATTAAATAAAGTAAAATAAAACAGTAATTTGCTTACCCAATGAGGAAGCATGATTGATGGGCTGGGCACATGTGGATAATTTTATTTTTTTTAAAAAAGAGAGAAATAGTAGTAGTATTAAAATGACGACAATTATTATAACTTCTTGTGTTTTAGGCAGCAAAGCAACAGCGCAACGTCTCCTACAGAGCTGGGTTTTCTCGACAAACAAACAAACAAGGTACTATGAAGCTGAGGCTCTAAAACGACATGAAATCCCTGCATCTACCGTTCTGAAGTGTGTTCACGGTTGCTTGGCATAACCATCAGAACATGAAACCGTTAGTGGTGTTTTGAAGTCTTTGAGACAAAAGGCTGCTTGCTAAGAACTTTAGTTCTGTAGAAAGACAGGGAGGTACAGTGAATAAGGGAATCAAAAGGCTGGAAATCTGCTGCTGAGAATAAATGCTAGCTGCTCCCTGAGGTGATTTGTCTGTGCACTTCACTTTCTACAGATGTTAGAGCCTCTTTTTGAGTAAGGACCTGAGGTTCTTTGGTAGCACTTTGATATCCTGCTTGAATTCAATATGTGAAATGGAGGAGTCGCTCTGTGACTGGGAGCACAGCGCAGTCTTTGAAGTCTGATCCAATTTTTGCTGCTTACCATTTGATGTTGAAAGGATGAAATGAAGAAAATGTACCGTTTTCGCCAGTAACTCTGCTGAGCATATGTAAGATTAAAAAAACAAAATCCCTTGGATGATGTACTTAGAAATGTTAAGCAGATTAATACCTTCCTATAGCTTTCTCCCCCTCTTCTTCTAAAGATACAAATTAACTTTGAGAGGGAAATCAGCATACAGTATATGCCATTATTAGTTGCCTCTGTGCCGGGGTACAGGAGTGAACCGGGGGCAGGAAAGAAATAAACATTGGGAGACGCAGGTGTAAAAACATTGTTGGCCAGGGAACACACAGGGCTCAATCCAGTCAAATACAGGTGCTGTGTGCTCATGTATAAATCCAGAGGAGGGGGATTTGGGGGGATGGGATTACCACATGAAACAAGATTTCCTCCATGGTGGTATCCCAGCTGTGGAACTCCTTCCCTACCCAGATCCACCCCACATTATAACTATTCGAATGGCAACTCAAGTCCTGTTTGTTCTGACAGGACTTTGTAAATCTGAACGATTTACAATTCCTTTGCATTTGTAAAATGTAATTTGAATGTAATTTAAGGCTGACTTTGTACTGTGCTTTAACTTTTTTATATTTCCACGCTGCGGCTTTGCTGTTTTTTGCTATCCTGGGTATTCGTGAGGGGAAGGGCAAGATAAAAGAAAATAGTAAATAAATAACAATGATAACAACATATTGTGGAGCGCCAGAGGCCTCGACAGAACTGAAACTGGGTAGATCGGATCCTAAATGGTTCTCCTCTATAACTGGGGGCATTTGCATTAAGCTGTCCAGAAGTTTAGGCTGTATTCTTACAAATCCACTCACACACTTTGTTTTCCTGCCTGAATGGAATTCAGATATTGATTTGTGTTGTTGTTTTTTCCTAAAAGAAATCTTTCCCATTTCTCCCCCCAAAAATAAAGGGTTCAGCTGACACTTCAGCGCCAGTGATTATTCTAAGACATTCAGACCAAATGAAGACTTTGCAGCCCACCAGCCAGTCCAACTCAGTGACAGATCACAAGTTCTCTTGTCCACTGAGGTCGCATGAAACACAAGGTAAGATATAGTCAAACACACCAATAAAACCCAACACCCTTTAATGTTGAGAATACCTGTTCTTTGTGAAAGATCCTCAGTCGCAGCAATGGTGGGCACTGTTTATCAAATTCAACAGAGGGTCAGTTACCTTTTAATCTTTTCCCTTGCTTTTCACCCAGAGAATGGAAACCCACCATGATGGTGGATCTACTCTATCTCTGTCTATCATCTCTACATTGTTAGTGTTGCTGTACATTTTAGGCATGCTTTGATCACATGAGTGGGTCTCATAGTTGTACCATTGTCTTAAGGATGTAGCCTTAGGATACATTCTATCCAGTGTCTTGAATGTCATGGATTCTGCTGAGATTCTTCTTAGGGGAGATGCGTGATGACCAGGTAAAGGACCTTTTCAGTGGTGGCTCTGTGTGCGGAGCCCTTTTCCCAGCAGACATACCAAATATTGCAACTTCTCAGCAAAAGGCCTTCTCATTTACAAAGTCTGCTTAGTTTTTTCATTGATGTATGGCTACAAGCAAAATTATATTATCAACATATACAAGCAGAAAAGTTGTTTTCCTTCATTTGCAAAGAATCATACAAAACAAAGTGGCACTAATAAAGAAAGGTTCCAGGGTGGCAACAGAAAGCAAACTAAAAATGCTTTTGCAGTTTATCAAAACTATCCCGCAGTATCAAGTTACAGGAAAAGTGGTGCTATTAACAGTAATCCTTCTAGTTGGTTAATTGGTTCGGCAACTTCCATGCACATGACATGTGATGCTAATTATTTCCCCCCAAGAGTTAAATGATAACTAATCAGAGGCGGCTACAGTTGCAAATGGCAACAAAATATCTAATTAGAATATTAGAGTGCCTGGTATCTAGTGGACAGACCAAAGCACTCGTCAGGAGAGCTATGAGATTCAGGTGAGGGTCATCCCTTGTCAATCCCAGCAGGTATATAAGAGGACGACCTGGCTTGCCCAAGCCTCAAAACAAGCAACAGGAAAACAGTAAACAACGGAGTGAAAAGGGGAAAAAATATTGGGCAGTCCTCCGGCTTTTATCATAAACCTCCCTAAGAGCTCTGGTTGGAACTAAAGGGTGGGATATTGCATGTTATAAATACAGTGGTACCTCGGGATGTGAACGGGATCCATTCCAGAGCCCCATTCACATCCTGAACAGAACGTAAGATGCGACAGCGTGTCTGCGTGTGCACGGGTTGAGTTTCACCACTTCCGCACAAGCGCATGACATCATTTTGACCATCTGCGCGAGCGGCAAAACCTGGAAGTAATGTGCTCCGTTACTTCCAGGTCGCCGCAGAGCGCAACCCGGAAATACTTATCCTGAAGCGTATTTATCCCACGGTATGACTGTAAATCCACAAACAAACAAAAGCCCTTTGGACTTCATGCATCCTGTAAACACACAACCCCAGGCCCAGGTACCCTACAGTTCAGTAAGCTTATTGATTTAACTTTTAAAAACAACGATCTCATATAGTATCCAAGAAAACTCTCAAAAGAAAATTGTTAAGTGGGTGTTAATACATTTCTCGAAGTCTCCCAACCCCTGCTGGTTCTCAGTGTGTGTCTGCTAGCTACAGGTTTATGTATTTTCTGGACCAGGGCTTGGAGCCTGAAGCCCAGGTGGGTAAGGTAAAAGGTAAAGGACCCCTGGATGGTAAAGTCCACTCAAAGGCGACTATGGGGTTGCGGCGCTCATCTTTCCCGATCATGTGGCCAGCAGGACTAAAGCACTTCTAGCACAACAGGGCACTGTGACGGAAGCCAGAGCGCACGGAAACACCGTTTACCTTCCTACTGAATCGGGACCTATTTATCTACTTGCACTGGTGTGCTTTTACGATCTGGGACAATGCAGAGAGGAAGGTGGGCAACAGAAATGGCAGAAAACCAGCTGGGAGATGGAATTAACTGTTACAAGTGAGCTGAGGTCAGAATAACGGTGTGGGAGCAGGAGGGTGCTGCCATGGTCAAACCAAACGCCTGCAGTTGAAGACGTAGTCCTGTTGCAATGTGCGTAGAAATCAGAAGCAGGAGGGCCTTGCGTGGAGGGGGGCAGAATCAGGATACTGCATCTGGTTCAGAGAGGGAGGGGCATGCAGAGAAGCAAAAGACCAAGCCAAGAGAAACTGCTGCGCAGGCAAACAACTCGAGGCTGCCTTGATACTTAGCATTTATACCCAGCAGGTTAGCAGTGACCTAAGTGTCAGCAGCACCAGATAAGTCCAAGATCAAATCTGCAGCAAGATGGGAACAAACATGACTTGCAGCAGTGAGCCAAAGTGCAGCGTTCATAGATTAAGATCTGATACCTCTTCCTGACATCTTGTTGCATATAATTGTTTTCAACCCACCAAAACAGCCCCACAAAATTTCGAGTTATATGCAGTGCGTGCATGTAACAAGTAAAGCAATGAGCTGCCGTGCCGTGCCAGTTTTATAAAAATAAATTTGGCAAAAATTCCCTCTTCTATGCAGGAACAGTGTCCCTCTTTTTCCTTTCCATTTGGCCGCCATTTTTATATTCCACCTTTTCATCAGGAAGGTAAACGGCGTTTCCGTGCACTCTGACTTCCATCACGGTGTTCCGTTGCGCCAGAAGCGGTTTAGTCATGCTGGCCACATGACCTGGAAAGCTGTTTGTGGACAAATGCTGGCCCCCTCAGCCTGAAAGCAAGATGAGCACCTCCTCCCCATTGTTGCCTTTGAACGGACTTAACCGTCCAGGGGTCCTTTAACTTTTACCTTATTGAATAAGTCCCCACTTCAAGAATAGAATCTTCCACCTCCCGGCAAATAGAAGGAGAAGAAATGAAGGCAGTGAGAGATTTTACTTTCTTGGGCTCCATGATCGCTGCAGATGGTGAGAGCAGTCACGAAATTAAAAGATGCCTGCTTCTTAGGAGAAAAGCAATGACAAACATAGACAGCATCTTAAAAAGCAGAGACATCACCTTGCAAACAAAGGTCAGTATAGTTAAAGCTATGGTTTTCCCAGTAGTGATGCATGGAAGTGAGAGCTGGACCATAAAGAAGGCTGATCGCCGAAGAATTGATGCTTTTGAATTATGGTGCTGGAGGAGATTCTTGAGAGTCCCATCGACTGCAAGAAGATCAAACCTCTCCATTCTGAAGGAAATCAGCCCTGAGCGCTCACTGGAAGGACAGATCCTGAAGCTGAGGCTCCAATACTTTGGCCACCTCATGAGAAGAGAAGACTCCCTGGAAAAGACCCTGATGTTGGGAAAGATGGAGGGCACAAGGAGAAGGGGACGACAGAGGACGAGATGGTTGGACAGTGTTCTCGAAGCTACCAACTTGAGTTTGACCAAACTGCGGGAGGCAGTGGAAGACAGGAGTGCCTGGTGTGCTCTGGTCCATGGGGTCACAAAGAGTCGGACACGACTAAACGATTAAACAACAACAACAACATATTCATGGAACAGGACTTTTGAGGATGTGTGCATTACACTGGAACACTATAAATGATTTCCATATTAAACAATAAATCTGCTAAATGAAACCTTTCCCGCCCCCTCAACAAAGTCTGTGTAAGAGACATCACTTTTATACTCCTGGCTTTCTCTTTAACGCTGAATAATACCTTTCTCTCTGGGTAGCCCAACAAGATGGTAGATGCATTACCAGAGCAAACTATTTCACTGAGTGAAAGTGGCAGAATTCTGCAAATGGGGCAATACAAAGCAAATACAAGCTAGCTTTGTGACAGCTCCTGTGTCAAAGGAGCACCAATTATTATTATTGTTGTTTCTGATGAAGAAATGGCTACACCATTGACTTGATCTATCAAGGAAATAAGGAGGTGGAGGGAACAAGCAGGCGGCCACAGCCTTTCTTGGTAATGTGTTTAAAGCACTTAAGGGAAGCAGTGATTATCAATCACTCTTAAATGAGTAAGTGTTAAAGATATGAACCTGTTGAAGACTAATAGCCTATTCCAGTGCTTTTGAAAGCGCAGCTCTTCAGCTGGAAATTCAAATGCTTTCACACCCCAGTGAGCCTGAATTGCACCGAGTGCCTGATGTGTAGTTTTGAGCGTACAGTGCTTGAGGTAAATGAAATGGCAAATGCAGTGCCGTTTATTATTCTTGGAATAAATTTAGCACATAAGGGTATACAATGGGCAGCCATCTCAACGGGCCATACATGTAGTCCAGTCCTGTACAAGTAAGGAAGGTGACCAGATGGGATAGCTCAGTTGGCAGAGCATGAGGCTCTTAATCTTAGAGTTGTGGGTTCGAGCCCTGTGTTGGGCAAAAGTTTCCAGCCTTGCAGGGGGTTGGACTAGATGACCCTTGTGGCCCCTTCCAACTCTACAATTCAGTGATTCTATGAATAGAGGACAGGGCTCCTGTAGCTTTTAATAGCTGTGTAGAAGAGGGAATTTCAGCAGATGAAGCTCGTCATGCAAACCACACATCCTGGAATTCCCTCTTCTGCACATCTGTTAAAGATACAGGAGTCACGTCCTCCGTTTCATCTGGTCAACTTACAAGAAAGTACATGGGACTGCAGACTCGATTTCACATTTACTCACAGATAATATGTATGGAAGTGAGAGCTGGACCATTAAGAAGGCTGATCACCGAAGAATTGATGCTTTTGAATTATGGTGCTGGAGGAGACTCTTGAGAGTCCCATGGACTGCAAGAAGATGAAACCTCTCCATTCTGAAGGAAATCAGCCCTGAGTGCTCACTGGAAGGACAGATTGTGAAGCTGAGACTCCGATACTTTGGCCACCTCATGAGAACAGAAGACTCCCTGGAAAAGACCCTGATGTTGGGAAAGATTGAGGGCACAAGGAGAAGGGGACGACAGAGGACGAGATGGTTGGACAGTGTTCTCGAAGCTACCAACATGAGTTTGACCAAACTGCGGGAAGCAGTGGAAGTCAGGAGTGCCTGGTGTGCTCTGGTCCATGGGGTCACGAAGATTCAGATATGACTATATGACTAAACAACAACAACAACAATAATAATAAAATAAAATAAAATAATAATAATAATTTATTATTCATACCCTGCCCATCTGGCTGCGTTTCCCCAGCCAATCTGGACAGCTCCCAACAGATTATTAAAGTCATGAAAAAATATCAAATATTAAAAGCTTCCCTAACCAGGGCTGCCTTCAGAGTTGTCTTCTAAAAATCAGGTAGTTGTTTATTTCCTTGACATCTGAGAGGAGGCCGTTCCACAGGGCAGGCGCCACTACCGAGAAGGCCCTCTGCCTGGTTCCCTGTAGCCTCACTTCTTGCAGGGAGGGAACCGCCAGAAGGCCCTCAGAGCTGGATCTCAGTTTCTGAGCTGAACGATGGGGGTGGAGACGCTCCTTCAGGTATGAAGGCAAAGCCACCCAGATAGCTCCTTTCCCGCAAACAGCAACTTTAGGAAAGAGCTATATGACTAAGTGACCCATTTCACAACTGCCTCTTGTCCACTCCAGATTGCTTCCTCTCCCCCACTGCTTCCCTTTATTATAATGTTCCCAATACATTGCTGTGAGGGATCCAGGCCTCGCCTCTGAAAGAGAAATGCTGAAAGTTTCTCTCTGTGCTGTATGCATGCTTACTTTGGAGTAAGTCACATTGATTCAGCTGCAAATCTCTCCCAGCTCTTTCCTACACATTTCCTGAAACTTTAAAATGATCCATGCAAATCAGAATGTCGATGAATTTGATCTTACACATGAGTCTCATCTGTTTTCAGCATTACTTTCTGTATTATGTTTCAGAAGTGATGCATTAAAGACAAAATAAGCCATCATGGTGTCACTCGTGAAAACATGCTGCTAACTGGGTTATTTTTAACAAATCTCCAACAAATCTTGTAACACGCCTCTCGTGGCTTTAAGAACAATATTTTAAAATTGGGAGTTAGTCGGGGGGGAATATTGCAAAATTATTGGATCACCTGCAGATGTTTTCCATTCTCCCAAACAGTGCTGCGAACCCTGTTCTCTTTTGCATCTGTCCACCATGGTGAAAGGAAATGTGTCATTCATGTCTGATGATTAATTGGGACTCATGACACACACAAAACCACCAAATACCAACTGCAATAAACCTGCATCTCTATCAGTGATGAAATATTGGAGTTTGAATAGTGCAACATCACCAAGGCAAAAACCTGTGGCTTGTGTACAACAAATGAGAAGATTGTTGTGTGAAAAGCCCCCTTTTCATTTGAGAAGAAAACAAAACAGTTCAATATTTCATTTATAAAAGAGAAGCATCATAAAGGCCTGGTTTTCTTGACATTGGCTATGATGGCCACTTACCTGGGAATAGGCCAGACTGAACTCAGCGGGGCTTATTTTTGAGTAAACAAATAGAGGATTTCACTGTTAGTATCCTGTGCAAAGACTTTGTTCAACTGATACTTTAAAAGGAGACAAGATCTCCAGTTGTCTTCTTCAGTCCATGGGAGGACTTCAGATTACTCTGAATGTGATCACCAGGCGTCAACACTTTTATTGCTTCGGGGATTTAAGCAGTGCAATCCTATGCATGCCTACTCAGAAGTAAATCCAGAGTGAAACTTTAATCTCTCTCACCTTCCCATGACATATTATGATCCCTTTTTACAGTTTAAAACACGCGCACAAAAATTGCTGGAAGTCTGTGCACTCCTGTTGTGCACAATGTCTTCATGAAGTTAAACCAAGGCAAACGCAAATCAATGGAAACAAAAGCCACTTTAAACTTCCTGGGTAAAAACAGACAAAGTCTGGAGAGAAGCCCCTTGTCCATTTCATCTCAGCAGCAAGTCCAGCGGAAGCCTCAAGGCAAAGTCTCAAGGTTTATTGTTATTACCATTTACTTTAGCTCTTTTGTGACTGAAGGATTAGCAGCTGTGACACACCAAAAACAGAAATACTTTTCTTGTAGCATTCAATAAAAGTGCTGCTGAACGCACAGCCCTCTCCACTTTGTGGATCAGTTGTCTTTTGTATTGCATATATCATATCCCTTTCTTCAATTTGGGTGAGGGTCAAGCATAGTCTTAATAATAATAATAATAATGCTCAAGTAAAACAACAACATTCTATCCATCTTAGCTACACGACTTGCCAAAAAAGGGGGAGGGGACCTCTTCAATTTACATATGATTCGCCTAGCTGATCAGCAAAAGATTGTTGCCCATCACCAAACATTCACATTTCAACTACAGTGGTACCTTGGTTCTCAAACTTAATCTGTTCCAAAACCAAAGCGTTCGAAAACCAAGGTGCCCTTTCCCGTAGAAAGTAGTGCAAAATGGATAAATCCATTCCAGACTTTTAAAAACCCCTAAAACAGCAATTCAACATGAATTTTACTATCTAGCGAGACCATTAATCCATAAAATGAAAGCAATAAACAATGTTCTGCAGTCACACAATCAATCCATCAGTAGCTGGACTGGGTTTCACACAGTCACAAAAACAAAACAAAAAAAGAGCCGCCAAAACAGAAATGCTAAATAAATAGCAAAAACAGACAGACCCCAGCGTAACACACAAAACAGAAGTGTGGCACTCAAAACAGAAGCACAACACTCAAAACGGAGCACATTTGGCTTCTGAAAAAAGTTCGCAAACATTTACTTCCAAGTTGGTAGTGTTTGGGTTCCAAGTTGTTTGCATACCAAGGCGTTTGAGAACCAAGGTACCACTGTACAAGAACAAGAACACAGCTCTGTTTCCAAAAGCTGTTCGACTGGCAGGCTAAACCAGGTGAGGGTAGCCGATGAGTCTCAAAGCCATGGTGAGCTGGGAACTTGCCCTGCATGCAAAGACGGGTTCCAGTGGATTGAGCAGACAAAACCAATAGTGGGTCCAATGGTCAAGAAGGTAGTTTCTGCACCTGCTGTAGAGAGAAGGGAGGGGCAGATGGGGCTGGTCAACCAAGGAAAGTAGACCACCTAGGAAAACAACAAACACTCTGTGAGGTGAGTGGGGCTGAGAGACTTCAGAGAAGTGTGACGGGCCCAAGGTCACCCAGCAGCTGCATGTGGAGGAGCGGGGAAGCGAACCCGGTTCACCAGATTACGAGTCTACTGCTCTTAACCACTACACCACACTGGCTCCTCCTAGGAGGAAAACTCTGATCCTAAACCTCCGCTGCCTTGTGGGATATCTTCAGGAGAAGAAAAGGCTAAGGAGTAAACCTTACACAAATAGAGAATGGAGTCCCTAAGATGGTTGGATGGTGCCTTTTATGCCTCCTTCTGGCAACTACTGCACCAAGCTGGTGCCAAACATATTCTCTGCTTTCCTTTGAACCACATCAGCAAGGCTAAGAGTCTTGTCATCTGGGCAGCCCAGGGCCTCTATATACACCGCTGAAGTTTGTGACCCAGGGAGGTCACTTAGGTGCTGCTTAACACACCGGTTTGACTTCACTGTCAGAGGTGCACGCCATTGTCTGTTAAGAGACAATGCCAACAACATCATGTACATAATCGAATTTCAGGTCTAGGCTGTGGGTTTCATTTCAGACTGTTTATGTGTACTACTTTTCAGGGGAAATGTCCAGTTATCAGTATTGATAAGAACTGGTTAATGCCTGAATCCTTTGGTGAGGATTCAAAGATGGGAAATCAGAATGAGTTGCACAGTCTATGCAGAACTGCATGAATTCGACTGAACCGTTTCTACTGAAAATCCACATCTTTCCCCATAGCTACAGAAGTCACAGTGCAATCTCCTTCTCCTCACCTCCTCCCGCTTTTCACATTTCGTGGTTATCACTCTCTGTCGCAGATATTTAACTTTATATCAGGGTTCTTCGGGAAACCTAAGCAGCTACTCGTGCCTTTCATCTCTAGTCACCTGGATTCCCAAATTCATGTCAAAACAAGGGATGAGAGGTTGGGTATTGTGGGGATCCGGCTAATAACTTGACAAGTAGGTTGATTCCCTCAGGCATAACTGATTATGATCCATTAGCTTCAGAGTGAATTTTTTCCCCCAAAGTCAAATTTGAGCCACTTAACCCCCAACATAATTGGATGGCTTTAAATGTTTTTGAAAGGCAAAATATGAATAAATGAAGAACAAACAAAGAACTATCTTGAATGGCAGCTTTGTTGTTGTTACGTTACATAATGTTGCATACATACACTACACCACACTATTTGTGTACTATTTGCATATCATCATTGCCTACTTCACACACAAAAAAACCCTTTTGGTCTTCTAGTGATGGTAAAAGATGCAGAAATATAATTGAACCTTGGGGTTTAGGTTGGAGAGTAGGTGAAAGTGTTGTGCTTTTTAATATTAGATTTAATTATCGTGGAGTTAAAAAGAAAGACTAAAAGGTTCAGAAAGACTTGTGCAGCAATTATGCATAAAATATTGTAGCAAAGAAATGCTTTTTTACATTTGAAATCAAAGTAGCTAGCAATTTGTTTCTAACCGGTTTCCAGTCTATGTGGGGTTCCCCCCGCCCCCCCACTCTCTCTCTCATTTTCTATCCCTGACATGGAGCCTTTGACTAAGTACTTCTTTTTCTTTACCACGTCTTTGTTGATGGGCTAAGCTTTTTATCGTACTGTACCTCGCTGTGCTGTTATTATTGCTCAAAGTTTTCCTAAATATCCTCTGTGAATCCCTCTGACAGCTTTTCTGCCAATGCTTAGCTACTGCTGTGAGCACTCCAGAACAGCTGCATATGTCTGTGGCGGTCCCCTCACTGAAATATTGTACCTCCCCAATTAATTTCTCTTCACTTCTCTCTTTTAGCTTGCTTAAGCTTGTGTATTGCTGAAGAAATTATTAAAATTGCAGGATGGTTTTTATCTGTGCTCTCTTTGTCTGCCAAGTCACCTTAGATCTGAGCTTCCTTTAATCATGCTCCTTTCTGATTAGAGATAAGAGAGTGGCGTTTTCGTATTTGTCTCCCAATCTTTCATTTGTAGAATATATTCTCTTTATGTTCTCGTAAAGCCAACAAATGCAACTACTTGATTTAAATCACTGTACAGATTTATATACAGTATTTATAAATTTGGAGGATGCCTAAGATATGCATGATCATCTTTTGTGGCAAAGCAAAAGCACAGACAGAAATCCCTAGAACAAGGTGGAGAGTCGTAATTAAAAGCAGAATTTGGCTAGGCAAAGACCAATCCTCAAAACATTTAGCCAAACTAGATCAGCTACACAAATGCACACAGCTGTTTCCTGTTAATACTGTCAGAGGCTATGGGCAAGGTGCGGGGGGGGGACACACCTCATAGACCTGGTGTTTGGTGTTATGAATATATTTAGTTATAATATGACATAATGGAAAATGATGGTTATTATCTGTCAGTGGTACTTGGTACTCTGGGAACCAATACAAACCTTTAGTTCAGGGGTCAGCAAACTTTTTCAGCAGGGGGCCGGTCCACTGTCCCTCAGACCTTGTGGGGAGCCGGACTATTTTTTTTTGGGGGGGGGGGAATGAACAAATTCCTATGCCCCCAAAATAATCCAGAGATGCATTTTATATAAAAGCACACATTCTACTCATGTAAAAACACCAGGCAGGCCCCACAAATAACCCAGAGATGCATTTTAAATAAAAGGACACATTCTACTCATGTATAAACACGTGATTCCCGGACCGTCCATGGGCTGGATTGAGAAGTCGATTGGGCCGGATCTGGCCCCCGGGCCTTAGTTTGCCTACCCATCCTCTAGTTTGTGAAGCAAAAATCAAGCATAAATTTCAGAGGTCACCCAGGCAGCCAGAGCAGGCAGGCTGGTGAGTCAACAATAGTTAGGGTTACTCTTACAGCTGAGGGAAATTTGCCAGGATAATCAATATTAGGAAAAGCCTTTGCTAAATTTAAGGCTCACCAGAGGAGGCTCATTTTAAAACATGTGAGTGGAAGCATAACCTCCCCTGGGGTTTTTCCATTTGCCATCACCCTATAAGTGCAACGATTTATTTGGGTCCAACCAGCAAACTAAACTAAATTCTTTTTCAAGTTTAGAAATCTCATGACCAAATGAACTGCCATAGGGATTATATTAAAGTTTTATTACAATTAATATCAAACATGATTCCCTGATCTTTTAACTCGGCAGCTTCACTGTACACTGCCTGCTAAATACATTTTTATTCAGACAAGCCTACCCAGATATGTAGAGTGTGTATCTACAGATATATGAGGCATTTGCATGTGTTTTAATCTGTTTTTAGCTTATTGCTTGTTTTAATTATCACTTGAATGTTTTAAATGGCTGTTTTTGACTGTTTCTATAGATGTTAAAGGGTGGCGCTGTGGGTTAAACCACAGAGCCTAGGACTTGCCAATCAGAAGGTCGACAGTTCAAATCCCCGCGACGGGGTGAGCTCCCGTTGCTCAGTCCCTGCTCCTGCCAACCTAACAGTTCAAAAGCATGTCAAAGTGCAAGTAGATAAATAGGTACCGCTCCAGCAGGAAGGTAAACGGCGTTTCCGTGCGCTGCCCTGGTTTGCCAGAAGCGGCTTCGTCATGCCAGCCACATGACCTGGAAGCTGTACGCCGGCTCCCTCAGCCAATAAAGCGAGATGAGCGCCGCAACCCCAGAGTCAGCCACAACTGGACCTAATGGTCAAGGGTCCCTTTACCTTTACCTATAGATAATGTTGTTCATTTATTCTTTTCGTAAACTTCTTTGATGGTTTTTTTACAAAGTGGTATACAATTTTTTTGGGACGCAGGTGGCACTGTGGTTTAAACCACTGAGCCTAGAGCTTGCCGATCAGAAGGTCAGCAGTTCGAATCCCCGCGATGGGGTGAGCTCCCGTTGTTCAGTCCCTGCTCCTGCCAACCTATCAGTTCGAAAGCATGTCAAAGTGCAAGTAGATAAATAGGTACTGCTCTGGCGGGAAGATAAATGGCGTTTCCGTGCGCTGCTCTTGTTCGCCAGAAGCAGCTTAGTCATGCTGGTCACATGACCCGGAAAAACTGTCTGCGGACAAATGTCAGCTCCCTTGGCCAGTAAAGCGAGATGAGCGCCGCAACCTCAGAGTCATTCGCGACTGGACTTAACTGTCAGGGGTCCCTTTACCTTACTATACAAATTTTACAGAATAAATAACTAAAATAAACTCAGAAATTTAGTCCCAAATGCACTTCCCGTAGCCTGAAGGCCACAAGTTTGCAAATCTCATGTCCATCTTTTTGTTTCGATTTATTCATTTATCAAATTCTGCTGTAAATAAATAAAACCTCTAAGGTGTTTCTGCCAATACATAAGGAAGTTTCTGCAAGTCCTGTGTTCACAAAGCGTATTTGTGGCATATTCTGAACTATTAGGCACCCTTTATTCCGAGCTATTATGCATGTTGCCAACCTTACTCTCAGCTGTCCAGAATTAATTGCTATATAGAATTTCACTCGTCGGTGAATCTATAATCACACACAGCTGTGAAAAAGAATGATAATAGCCCATTGATGGCCTGGCCTACGTTGAGAGTTGTGCGTTGCTAGAAGACGGCACCTGTATAGATAATATATTAAATGTATTCTGAAAGGTAATTAATCTTTATAAAATTATAATGCAGTAAAGATTCTGCAAACCCAATCCTGAATTATCTGCTTCACAATTACTAACAATATTTCATCAATCAATGCAAAGGGCATGATCATTCCTTGAGCCAAACTTCTTTTAAAAGCTGGAGGGAGAGGGCAGTCAAACTAATGTACACTGCAGCGGAGCAGTATAAAGATCACATGAGAAGGGAGCTAACAGGTTGTCTAGCTTGGCCCTAAGAGTTCACATGTGACAGCTGAGTAGCTTATTTCACAGGCTTCCTCAACCTCGGCCCTCCAGATGTTTTTGTGGGAATGTTCAGGGATGCAGGAGAGAATATATTGTCTGATAATAGCCTTTCCAACAAGTTTACAATTTAGCAGAGTATCATTCCCCTTTTTAAACTTGCAGCAGATGCGTTTGCTCAGGCTCACTAAAGCCTCTATAATAACTGTTCTGGTATTTCCCCCTTATTCCCTCATAAAAGATAAGACACAACACAGTCTTCTATAAATGTATAAAAAGGTTTACTCACACATCATTCTGTTCACAATAGGATCTCAGAAGGCAGACTTAGCTTAGAGAAGTAACATATACCTGGAAACTATCTCATAAGAAGACAGTCCCTTTGTCCTCACTTGGCTGAGCCAAGAGAGCATCTTTGGCTAAGCAGATGTTGCTTCTTCGATGCATGTAGTCAAAAAGAAAGAGATAGATGCCCCGCCCTGTGCTTTTGTCCTTACCTGCACAGGTGAGGCCATGCCCACCTCTAGTCACATGCAGAGGAAGTCTGTCCCAGCCCAGAAGGAAACAGGAAGTTTACCTGCTGGCTGGACAAACATTCCCCCCCATGTGTAAATATGCTCACTCTAGGAATGTTGTACTTGACTGCTCTTGTGTTTCACATCCCACAGTTTTGAGACTACAATTCCCATCATCCCTGATCACTGGTTCTGCTAGCTAGGGATCATGGGAGTTGTAGGCCAAAAACATCTGGAGGGTCGAGGTTGAGGAAGCCTGTTATTGCACCTGTGTTTGTGATATATGTCTTATCCCAGCATCTGAGTGGAAGCTTGGTTGAACATTGAGAAAGGGAGGAAAGGGCAAGTAAGGTGTGTTTCAGATTGCCCCCTCCCTTGATTTTATTCATTCAGGTGCTTGGTGAAGAAGTGGTTTTATAGAAAGACTTTCAACAGATTAAAATACCTTTTTTGTACTGACATAGGTTGTGTGTCCTATGGTATTCAGGGCCGGATTTAGGTTTGATGAGGCCCTAAGCCACTGAAGGTAATGGGGCCCTTTATATGCTCAGCTGTCCTTCGTCAACAACAAAATTCTCACTGTTTTTTGTGTTGAATATATGCTATATGGTAATTTATGGACCTAATAGGTATCTAAAGCCATTTGCACATAACAAAGTTTGTATTTTATCAAAGTAATTGTTGGAACTGAAATACAATTAAGAAGTATATTAATAGTGAAATACAATTAAGAAGAAGTATATTAATAGTGAAATTTACTATTTCCCAACCCTACTTTACTGTTCCCAACCCTAATCCTGCGGAAAGCCATCTAATTAGATTTTAATTTGATCCTGACTTGTTTTTAGGAGGTAATTTAATTATTGTTTGATTTTATACCAATGTTGTATATTTGGTGTTAGCCGCCCCGAGCCTAGTCTCGGCCGGGGAGGACGGGATACAAATACAGTCATACCTCGAGTTGCGTTTGCTTCACGTTGCGTTCTTTCAGGTTATGAACATGGCAAACCTGGAAGTGTTTACTTCCGGGTTTGCCACTTCACACATGTGCAGGGGCGATCTATCTCGTCACACGCACACACAAAAGCGGCACTCTACTTACTGACTTTTCGGGGTGTAAATGGCACCCCGGAACAGATCGCGTCCATAAGTAGAGGTACCACTGTAAAAGTTTATTGTTGTTGTTAAATAATTATTAAGCTCTAACTGTATGCGGTTCAAATCCCCGCAACGGGGTGAGCTCCCGTTGCTCTGTCCCAGCTCCTGCCAACCTAGCAGTTCGAAAGCACTTCAAAGTGCAAGTAGATAAATAGGTACCGCTCTGGCGGGAAGGTAAATGGCGTTTCTGTGTGCTCTGGTTTCTGTCACGGTGTCCCGTTGTGCCAGAAGCAGTTTAGTCATGCTGGCCACATGACCCGGAAAGCTGTCTGTGGACAAACACCAGCTCCCTTGGCCTGAAAGTGAGATGAGCGCCGCAACCCCATAGCTGCCTTTAACTTAACCGTCCAGGGGTCCTTTACCTTTACCTTTTCCCTTAATCAAACCCTACTTAATTCTTCACTTTTACTAAATCCAATAATTATGGGGAGGAGCTGGCACAAACTCATTACACATTGTCAGGGAACTGCCATTGGAACTAGAGGCGGAGGGAAGGCTCCAGAGGGATGCCGGAGAGGGTTCCAGTAGGGAGAGGGGCAGCCCATTTGCTGGGGAAGGAAATCAGCATAAGACCAGTGGAGAAGGGGGGCAGATGGGGGAATCGGAGAGGAGGCTCCAAGACTCCTCACCGGAGACCAGCGGAGAGAGTACGGGTCCTCCGCTGCCCACACCCTCCCTGCGCAGAAGACTTCCGCGCAGGGAGAGTAGGAGGAGACTTGGCGTCAAACAACTTTTATGCTGGAAAAGGTTTAAGAAACGCCCACTGACGGATTCTGCCAGCGACTGAGACAGTCACGATGCTAGAGACTGTTCAGTCAGAAAGGGTTCAACCAGGTAACCTAGCCAGAAGTGGCGGCAACTTACGCACGAGCAATCCCTAAACCCATTACACACATTTAGGGGGATCTGGGGCCCCCTCCATACTCATAACAATACCCTGCTAGTTATTTGTGTAGATGAGTCGTCTGAATGCTTGGCTATCTGGGTTTTCTGTGAAACTCTGGAATTTTAGCAATTCAGATATTTTCCTGTAGCCCAAGGCAATAATGGATGTGGTAAGCAAATATTGCTTTAAAGAGGATGCCTCCTGATTTACATATTTTAAAAGTACTGAGATCAAAAGTAATGAGAATTTAATCCATATGGCATATAAAAGATAAATAGGAATATTAATACTGTATCAAATACTAATTAAAGGAAATACACGTTCCATTTTAAAAAAAGTCTTGCACAGATACAAATAAGTTGATTAAAATCATAACATCTGGGTTGTTGTTTTTTTACAGAAATGCATTCTACTTGTTGAGAGTTTCACAAAATTAACAAATTTAATCCAAAACAGAAGTTTGGATCTCAAAGAGTACCCAAACCACAGTACGTTATAAAGTGTCAAGAATATAAGTTAAACTGATGTAAAACAATTAAGTCGGTTGCTGTACCCTTGCTAGGATACTTATTTTCCTCCCTCCTCCTCCCTCCCCCCTCCCCACTTTAGGTTGATTCTCCCACCCCACCCACCACCCACTTCAAGCTGCCTCTTAACCTCTTCCCATTCAACTGTCATTTAACGCCTTTTTGTGAATTGTGGCATGCACATTGCATATCTCAGTTAACATAGTTCTGATCTGTGCATGCAGCCGAAGGAGGTGCCAGAAAAATGAGGCAGTAGAGTGGACTGTGCCATTGAGGGTGCAACACACACAACCTTACAGGCTGTATGTATTCTATTTTAAAATTCTTATTTAATTCTTTTTTAATTCTTTTTAAAATATCAAAATAAGTGGTTCTGTAGACCAACTTATCATATAAACAAAACATATTATGAGGAGAATGGCACATGCAGAAAATAAACCAAGGATTCCAGGGTAATTCCTTGTTTCGCCCAACTGGGCCTCTTCTAAGTCTTTCATCTGAAACCTGCATACAAAGAATGCTAGAATTCTTAAAACCATCTTCATGTGGAACATTACAAGATTGATATAAGAATTGCTAGCATAATAGATTGTATTTCCTGGTCAATCTGCTGAACTCTAATTTCTCATAATATGTTTTGTTTATATGATAAGTTGGTCTACAGAACCACATATTTTGATATGACACATTGAATTGTATTTTTAATTTTTTTAAAAAAGAATTAAATAAGAATTTAAAAATAGAATTCATATAATTACATACAGTGTGTGTTGTTCAGTTTTGCATTCACGTGACAAAGGGTTTGGAAGTGTTTTGTGTTTTTTTATAAAAATTTTATTGGTTTTTCACCATTTATATAAACACAAACAATACACAATACAAACATACAAACACAAAAACAAACATGTATAATTTCATATCCATTTTTTCTTAAAACTTATTTCGCCGACTTCCCCATACCTCCCCTTTCTGCATTCCAAATTCTTAAGAAGAATTGTAAAATTAATGAGTGTTAAAATGTTGTGGTTATAGAAAGTAAGGGATTACAGCTGTATAAGGTCAAGTAAAAGAAAAGAAAAGGAAAAATTGAATAAGATTAAGGGGAGGATTTGCTGAAACAAACAAGGGTTTGGTAGTGTTTTGACCATTGAGGGTGCAAGCAGATGCTCAGCCCTTGGTGCCAGATCTCTCAGGAGCAGAGACAGTGACTCATTTTCAAGCATAGATGCTTGTGTCCTAGCAGATTCAAGCAATTCTGCCAGAAACAAGCTTTGGGGAGTTAAGGGCAGTCCTAGTTCCAGGTGTGGAGAGTCCTCCTCTCCCTTTGGTGACTTCACAGACAAGAATTAATGAGCAGTTTATAATTTATAGGAGTTTTTTATTTATTTAATCTGGTTGCAAGCAAAGATCCACATCGCTCCACAAAGAGAGTAGTTGGCTACTCTAAATCCTCCCCCTTCCATCCCCAGCAACATCCTGGGCGCCAACGGAAAGTTCCTCCTCCTGAGACTTCCGGTCGGCGCCAGCGCTAATGGCGGTCCTCTTTCCGAGCTCCGGAGGAGGACTGCTCTGCGAGTTCGGGTCTGACCCGCTACGGCAAGCGGGGGACCCCTAAAATCACAGGCGCGGAAGCCTGTGAACAAGGAGATTCGGTGGGCACCAGAAGCGCCCCCCCCTTACCGCAGAAAGAGCCTTTTTAAAGGCTCCGGAACGACATCGGGGGAGCACGGTGCTGAGAATCGCTACCCAGCCCGCAGGGTGAAGCCGCGTCGCCATTAGCGGAGAGCGCCGATTCCTTCCTGTAAATTCTGGACTGAAAAAACCTGTGAGTAAGACTGAACGTCTATCTGAAACTAAAGTTTTATTTGAAAATCGGCTGAAAACGGGGGAGGTGAAAATTAAGGAAGTCTGCCTTCCCCCGACTGCATGACAGCTAAAGCAACGAAAATCTTAAAGCTGCATCCGTAAGAGACATTGTTTTTGATCATCTAAATCTGACATTTGGACTTAGACCTCCCCTCTAGCTAGCAGGGCAGAGGGGAGGAAAAAGGGACATTAAGAGCTGCATGATTTACTTAAAAGAAAAAGAAAAAGTCTTCTGCTGCCTCAATAACCTGAAGCGGACTGCTAAATAAGACAATAGGGCACTGAACTGACTTTAAACTTTTGTGAAAGTTACATGGTGGAAGTTTTGCTTGATACAAAGTTCTTGGACCTTGTTGCTACAGTGTATTAGAGCAGGCTGAGACAGTATCTTTGGAAAAGTGTTGTAATACATATTTACAAGCCTCCTGATATACCTGTTTGAAACTTTCTTTGTCTTCGTACTTGGACATTTTGATTTGCTCCCTCTAGAGGATAAAGTAACGGTTGTTACAGCCTAGGACAGTGGAATTTTCCACCAGGAGACTGTTCCCGTGGGAAACGACCTTGGGACATGAGTGGTCCAGAAGAGATAACTACAAGAGCCAAGGCTAAACAACAACAACATCAGCAACAGCAACAGCAACAAAAGAAGAGAGGCTCGATTACAGGCGTAACTCCTACAGGAACAACAGGAACAACAGGACAAGAAAAAGTGACAGCCACTTCCATGGATGCAGTGACACAAGCTTTACTTAAGATAAACCAATCCCTGGAGACTCTAACAAAGCAGAGCTCAGAAAATACACAGAAATTAACAGAATTAACAGCAAGACTGGACTTGAACACAGAATCTATAAATAAGCTGGTTCAGGAAAATTCTGCAACACGTAAAATTGCAGAAGAAGCTAGAACCATTGCTGGAGAGACTCAAGAGAACTTAGAACCGATTGCTAAAAAGGTGCATGAACATGATGCAACTCTGGCTTTGTGGGAATTACAGAGAAAAGAGAGAAATTTGAAATTGAGGATAATTCCAGAGAACGAAGGAGACAATCTCGTGGAGTTCTTAACACAAGAGTTTGCGGATTGCTGGGAAGATTTGGAGGAGGACGAATTTAAAATTACAACAGCATTCAGATTGGGTAAAAGACAGAACAGAAAGACTCCGAGGGATTGCTTGATTACCCTTAGATCCAAGGAAGAAAGAGACAAAATATTAAAACTACACTTCGAAAAGGCCCTGCAAATTGAAAACTCATTTATACAGATTTTTAAAGATATTCCTAAACATATTTTGGATTTGAGAGCCTTTTATAAGGATTTGGTTTATCTGCTAAAGAAGAACACTATCCTCTTTAGGTGGGAATTCCTACAGGGACTGTCTTTTGACTACAAGGGAAAGAAGGTGAAAATAAAGATGATACAAGATAAAGAGAGATTTTTGGAAAGATACCGAGAGGACTTACAGAAGGGAACTGTGGACCCAATTGCAGAACAGAGGAGAGCAATAGACATTCTGAACCTATCGTTTGGACATAACCCACCACCATCAGAGGAAGAGCAACAACTTGGAGCTGTTGGAGGAGTATCAGGAAAATAACAAGATGGCCCTGCAATTCCTTAGTTGGAATTGTAATGGGCTCAACATGCCTTTGAGGAGACGACAAGTTTTTCATATTTTGAATAGAGAACAACTGGATTTGATATGTTTACAAGAAACTCATATAACCAGAGCTCACAGGAGATTACTTATAAACAAAAGATTAGGACAAGAATTCATCTCATCGGACAAAGTCAAAAAAAGAGGAGTTGTGATTTATGTAAAAGAAAAGTGGGCCCCAAAAATGATGTTTAAAGATGAACAAGGAAGATATTTGGCAGTTGAGATACAAGTACAAGGAGAAAAATTTCTGATAGTTGGAATTTATGCACCAAACGAAGGCAAGGCAGAATTCTTCAAGAAACTTCATGAAACTCTGACGGACTATTTGGATTACAATATGATAATTATGGGAGATATGAACGGTGTGGTCTCCACAAACATGGACAAGGCACAAAGATTGACAGTCACCAAGGAAGGGAGACTCCCGAAGACCTTCTTTGAAATGACGGAAAATATGGACTTAATAGACATGGAGAACAAGGAACCCTCTTGAGAGAGAGGGAACTTTTTTCTCCCAAGCAATGATGACCTGGACTAGAATTGATCAAATTTGGATTACTAGTGGGATGGCTCCAAAGATTAAGAAGGTGGAAATCTGCCCAAAAACTTGCTCCGACCATAACGCCGTGAAGATGGAAATGAAACTTACAACAACTGGTCAATTTAGATGGAGGATGAATGACACCCTGTTTCGAGATAAGGAGATCCACATGAAGGCCCAAAAAACTTTAAAGGACTATTTTGAAATAAATCTAAAGGCCGATGTGGAAAAAAGAGTGATCTGGGACGCAAGTAAAGCTGTGATGCGAGGTTCTTTGATTCAACAAAATTCAATAAAGAAGAGAAAACAGAATGAGAAAAAGGAAAAGATATTGGAAAAGATAAAGGAAGGAGAGAAAAAATTAAGAGCAAAGCCAAAGTCCCAGGAGATTTTGAGAGAGATTAAGTTATATCAGACACAATATATGGAATTGATGAACCAAGAGATTGAATGGAAGATAAAGCAAATGAAACAAAAGTGGCATGCATATTTATGGTATGACAAAATCAAAGTGCATAGGGCCTTTAAAAATCACATTGTTAGAAAAGCGTTGTTTAATGTTTGGATAAGATATAAAGATTTGTTGGAAAACAAAACCCCTAGATGGTTGTCACTCTTGGAGGCTAAGGCATTGAAGAAACTCAATATGGAGGTCGGATGGCCAAAGTATTGGGAGATTTTGGAACAAGATGGAGACAAATTGAAATTACAGAGCCATGAGAAAATGAAACCTAAAGTACGAGATTGGCTCCATTATTATCAAATAATGGAGGTTTATAAACAAGACAGGAAAATTGGCTTCCAGGTGGAAAAATCCAAATTAGAGACTGAACTGTTAGAACCCAATACTAAGAATTTGTCAAGAATGTATAATTTGCTGCTGAAATGGAATACACAAGATGAAACGGTTAAATCAGCCATGATTAAGTGGGCACAGGACATTGGTCATAACATTTTGTTTGCTGACTGGGAAAGGTTGTGGAACACCGGTATTAAATTTACGGCATGTAATGCCTTAAAGGAAAATATTATGAAAATGATTTACAGGTGGCACATGACCCCAGTCAAGCTAGCAAAAATTTACCATTTGCCTGATAATAAGTGTTGGAAATGTAGAGAAACTGAAGGTACTTTCTACCACCTTTGGTGGACATGCCCGAAGATTAAGGCTTTCTGGGAAATGATATATAATGAAATGAAAAAGGTACTTAAATGCACTTTCCTTAAGAAACCAGAGGCCTTTCTCTTGGGCATTGTCGGCCAATTGGTGTCAAAGAAAGATAGAACTTTCTTTATGTATGCAACAACAGCAGCAAGAATACTCATCGCAAAGTATTGGAAGACACAAGATCTACCCACCTTGGAAGAATGGCAGATGAAAGTGATGGACTATATGTCATTGGCCGAGATGACTGGCAGAATCCATGACCAGGGAAAAGAGACGGCGGAAGAAGAATGGAAGAAATTTAAAATCTATCTTAAGGACTATTATAAACTTGATGAATGCTAGAATGTCGAGGTTTTGAGAAAGAAAGGGTTACAGCGATATAAGACTAGATTAAAGAAAAGATTAAGACGACAGAGGTTGGACATAAATATTTAGAAGCTGCTAAAAAATTTTGGACATTGGGATGCAGAAAGGGGAGGTATGGGGGAGTCTGAGAAAAGAGGTTTATGAAAAATGTTATGAAATTATACGTGTTTGTATGTCTTTTTATATGTTTGTTTGTTTTAAAAAATTTTGTAAAACCAATAAAAATTTTTATAAAAAAAAGGAAGTTCCTCCTCCTCTCTGCATTCCTTGTTTTCTAATACGGATGGACCGCCTAGTTTGTGGGGAGCATGATGTCTCTGCTGGCTGTTCCCTCCCTTCTGTTTCTCTTTCCATTATCTCATAGCTAGGTAACTCCTGCCAAAGCTGCTTGGTGTCTGTGTCTCTCCCTGCTTCTGAAACCGCTGGAAACAAGGGGGGATGAATCTTTTTCCCTACAGCTCCTCTTCAGAGAAGAGCTGATCTGCCTGAGAATGCCTTCCCCAATCCTCTGATTCAGACCGTTCCCTGACACCTAGGTTTCACTCTTTCTCTAAGAAGCATGAGCTGAAATGAAGGAGGAACATGCATGGGAGAGGACGAAAGTCCAAACACAAATGTTGTTGTTGTTGTTGTTTAGTCGTTTAGTCGTGTCCGACTCTTCGTGACCCCATGGACCAGAGCACGCCAGGCACTCCTGTCTTCCACTGCCTCCCGCAGTTTGATCAAACTCATGCTGGTAGCTTCAAGAACACCATCCAACCATCTCATCCGCTGTCGTCCCCTTCTCCTTGTGCCCTCCATCTTTCCCAACATCAGGGTCTTTTCCAGGGAGTCTTCTCTTCTCATGAGGTGGCCAAAGTATTGGAGCCTCAGCTTCAGGATCTGTCCTTCCAGTGAGCACTCAGGGCTGATTTCCTTCAGAATGGAGAGGTTTCATCTTCTTGCAGTCCATGGGACTCTCAAGAGTCTCCTCCAGCACCATAATTCAAAAGCATCAATTCTTCGGTGATCAGCCTTCTTTATGGTCCAGCTCTCACTTCCATACATCACTACTGGGAAAACCATGGCTTTTACTATACGGACCTTTGTTGGCAAGGTGATGTCTCTGCTTTTTAAGATGTTGTCTAGGTTTGCCATCGCCTTTCTCCCACGGAGCAGGCGTCTTTTAATTTTGTGACTGCTGTCACCATCTGCAGTGATCATGGAGCCCAAAAAAGTAAAATCTCTCACTGCCTCCATTTCTTCCCCTTCTATTTGCCAGGAGGTGATGGGCCCAGTGGCCATGATCTTCGTTTTTTTGATGTTGAGCTTCAGACCATATTTTGCGCTCTCATCTTTCACCCTCATTAAAAGGTTCTTTAATTCCTCCTCACTTTCTGCCATCAAGGTTGTGTTCCATATGTCCAGGATACATCCTCTTTTCCATGGGTAGAGTCGTCATAGCAATCTATATTTAAAAGTAAAGGTAAAGGGACCCCTGACCGTCAGATCCAGTCATGGACGACTCTGGGGTTGCGGTGCTCATCTTGCTTTACTGGCCGAGAGAGCCAGCGTACAGCTTCCGGGTCATGTGGCCAGCATGACTAAGCTGCTTCTGGCAAACCAGAGCAGTGCACGGAAACGCTGTTTACCTTCCCGCCAGAGCGGTACCTATTTATCTACTTGCACTTTGACATGCTTTCAAACTGCTAGGTTGGCAGGAAAAGGGACACAGCAAGGGGAGCTCACCCCATCACAGGGATTCGAACCGCTGACCTTCTGATCGGCAAGCCCTAGGCTCTGTGGTTTAGACCACAGTGCCACCCGCATCAGTATTTAAAAGTAGAAGTAGAAGACAGCAGGTGTGTCCTCTTTTTTCCTCTTCAAAACATGGCAACCCTACAAATGTAAAAGGACCTGAAGCCCCCAGTCCTCCAAGAGGTCTTCTCCTACCCTCCCCAGAAGCTGGTCTCATCTTCTAGAGAGTGTACCCATGTCCTGTTCCCTGTTATCCCTGGGGTATAAAAGCCTGGTCTAGGAATTAGGGCAGCCCCAACTGCTGGAGGAGCAATTAGAATATCCCTGCCTACATGCTCTAGGAATGTCCTCTGGGAAACAAATTTCTGTTCTCATATTCTTCCAGAGGGCATTCCTAATCCTGAAATTTTCTCAGAAAGACTAATAACAATAGAAATCAATGGTAAGAAAAATTCTCTTGGGGTTTTTCCTTCCTTTTGGTCGGTTACAGACAGGGTGATACTTAATATTGCTATGTTCATTTATCCCTTTTCTTTTCGTATGAAACTCTTTTGCATATATATATATATATATATATATATATATATATATATATATTCCAGCTGGAAAAAATTAAAACAGAGACACTTCATCAAATCTTTGCTCCAGTCCTGAAGCAATTCTGAAATGTTGACTGAAGCAATCTAACTGCCCTGGAGCACTTTTACAACATCAAACATTTTAATGAAAATGTTTTCCTCAAACCCTAGAGCATTTCCAAATATTAAATGTAGAAAAGGGATGATTTTCTCTCCAGCCCCAAAGCTATTCTAAAATATCCAGTGCTAAGTTGAGGGATGGAAGTGTGTGTGTGTGTGTATTATAGATGTAGACACACACACACACACACACACACACGTATTAGTGTGCATAAGCAATATGACTATAAACTACAGTAGAACTATAGTAAGCATGGGTCATTCAGTGTCCATTTGAACACTGCTTGACGAGTGAAGATGTTACACAGTGAAGACTGACTGACAGAATTTGGAATGTTTTGTCTCAAGAAAAACAAATGTTTCAGTGTTAGGTACTGAAAGTCTGCCAGGAATTCAACTGGAAATACTTTTCTCCATCCTGACAGTCTATGGAGAAAATTTGGCTGTTGTGATGGCAGATCTCCTTGCACTGGCAAGTGGCAAGTTGTCTGAGAGGAGCAGTTTCACAACATCCCCCCCCATGCTTGCTATATATTCAGAAATGCACAACCACCAACATGTGAGAAGGCCAGGCCTTTTCACCCGTCGCATTTCTGCTTACATCAGCAAAACAGCAGTCTCTCTGCCTTCCTTCGGTATTCTAACAAGAAATTCAACATGAAACAAAACAAAAAATGGAGAGAAGCATTATTTACCTTTTCTTGCATGGTTGGAAACACCATACCTAGCACAACGGGTCAAAACACAGAATATGGAAATCCAACAGGAGTGAATGTAATCATGGCAGTTTGACTCCGACCACACACCCAAGACCTATAGTAGCCATATTTGTTGTCTGGCCACTCTCTGGTTACTGGATTTTAGGGATCGCATGGGTCTCCATTAAGGTCTTGGCTTGGGACCTAGGAACTGTGAGCAGAAGTAGGCTTGTACCATGGGATTACTCCACCCCCTGGTAAAAGGTAAAAAGGCAAAGGACCCCTGGATGGTTAAGTCCAATCAAAGGCAACTATGGGGTTGTGGTGCTCATCTCGCTTTCAGGCTGAGGAAGCCAGCATTTGTCTACAGACAGCTTTCCGGGTCATATGTCCAGCATGACTAAACCACTTCTGGCACAACAGGACACCATGATGGAAGCCAGAGCGCACAGAAATGCTGTTTACCTTCCCACCGCAGCGCTCCTATTGATCTACTTGCACTGGCGTGCTTTCGAACTGCTAGGTTGGCAGGAGCTGGGACAGAGCAATGGGAGCTCACCCTATCGCGGGGATTCGAACCGCCAACCTTCTGATTGGCAAGCCCAAGAGGCTCAGTGGTTTAGACCACAGCGCCACCCACGTCCTAGTTGCACCCCCTGCAACCCTTGGCCTCTCATACAGGTACCTCTATCTGGTTAGGGTTATTTCTCCCTCTCTCGGAAGAGGAAGGACAGGAAAGTGACTTTCTGGGACCTTCCTCCCACAGTTCACAGAAGCCAAGCCATTGTATATTGAATTATATTAGGATAGTTACCTTCCAGAAAGTCTATGCTACGTTATATATACGCAATACAGTGTTAAGTACTTAATTCGGGTTAAGTACTTAATTCATTCCAGAGGTCCGTTCTTAACCTGAAACTGTTCTTAACCTGAAGCACCACTTTAGCTAATGGGGTCTCCTGCTGCCGCCACGCCGCCGGAGCACGATTTCTGTTCTTATCCTGAAGCAAAGTTCTTAACCTAAAGCACTATTTCTAGGTTAGCGGAGTCTTTAACCTGAAGCATATGTAACCTGAAGTGTATGTAACCCAAGGTACCACTGTATATTGAGGGTATTGTGCAACATTCTCTATTCTCCTTGTAGAAGAGTCTAGCTAGTACAAGTGGCTGGGACCAGCCTGAACACACAGCAACATGAAGCAGAGGCTTTGGCCAGCAGATTCTGTGGAGAACATCCTTTCCCAGCATCTTATGTCAATTTCTTTGTGCCATTCAAAATGCAGAATTTTTATGCTTTGGTGTCTAATAGCAGCTCTAAAGAGCAGCTTTGCACTTCAGTCTGCTTGGTTGGTTGGTTGGTTTCTTTGCTTGAAGGTGCTGTATAAAAGAGTAGTGATAAACAAAAAATGCAATTTAAAATCATAATAAATAATATAAATTATGCAACAAAAACTTCAAATTAAAAACAACAAAACTAAAAGATGTAAGCATTGTTGTATCTCAGCATTTTCCCTGACTAGGAAGTGGGAGGATAAATGTTTCCCATTTTATTCTCACAAGAAAGCTGCAAGGTAGATTTAGGCTGAGATATAGACTCAGTGAGTTTTGTGGCTTCTTTCCACACTGGCTCTGCTAGGTTTCTTTGAGTCTTAACCCTAAGTTACTCATCTGTTCATTGCTTCCATATTTTTGAAGAAAAAACAAATTAGGAAGGAAGGAAGGAAGGAAGGAAGGAAGGAAGGAAGGAAGGAGAGAGGGGGGAGAGAGAGAGAGAGAGAGAGAGAGAGAGAGAGAGAGAGGAAGGAAGGAAGGAAGGAAGGAAGGAAGGAAGGAAGGAAGGAAGGAAGGAAGGAAGGAAGGAAAGAAAGAAAGAAAGAAAGAAAGAAAGAAAGAAAGAAAGAAAGATGAGGACTTGCAAGTGGCCATGGGCAGTTGAAATGTAAACAATAAAGTTGTGACTCCAGCCTTCTTAACTGAGGACACAGCATTCTGGCCTGACAAGAGAGTCATTTTCTTCACTGGGAAGTGTCACCACTGAAAGAATCCGAACAATAGTACTTAGTCACTGAGACCTTTCCAAAGTTAGGTATACAAGCAGTAGTTACTTAACTACGGCTTCATTGATGAATTGCATCATCTTCATCTTCTCAACTGGTCACTCTCAGTTTCCAGAGTTGCGGCCTTTTAAACAAACAAACAAACCATTATTATCCTTTCTTTAAGAAGCTTTATTTCCCAGGTCATCTTTCAGCCTGCCATTTCTGGCTTAATCTACCTGTGATTTATACTTTTAAAGGGTATCCTTCGAGATTATGGAACAGTTTTTGAAAATAAAGCAACGTGTCTTCCCTGCTTCCAGGGCAGCCAGAACAGATTTCAATAACTGGTTCTCCTTCTACATGGCTGGCCACATAGGATCAGCATGAGAAAACCAAGCTCTGAGGAACTGGTTTCTCAAAGGAGAAACAAAATCCTCAAGCATTCTTAAATCTTCAAGTCAGCGCATACATGGGCTACTTTTTTTTATGTCCTGTTTGCATTTGGCAATTATTTAACAGTGTGAGCCAGTGGATTTAATGATCTCCCTGTGATTTATGCATAACTTTTATTAATTACGCCAGTGGGAATGAATGGTGGCGAGAAATCAAGCCAGATGTCTATTCCATATTATTCTCAACAAATAAACTATTGAATGCTATGAAACGCTTTTGCATTTTTTTAACAAGAAACTTTACACGGGATATTTAACCCTTTGTCCCTTCCAAGCTATGTACAGTGGTACCTCGGGTTAAGTACTTAATTCATTCAGGAGGTCCGTTCTTATCCTGAAACTGTTCTTAACCTGAAGCACCACTTTAGCTAATGGGGCCTCCCGCTGCCGCCGCTTCTGTCCTTATCCTGAAGCAAAGTTCTTAACCTGAAGCACTTTTTCTGGGTTAGTGGAGTCTGTAACCTGAAGTGTATGTAACCTGAAGCGTATGTAACCTGAGGTACCACTGTATACGATGAAATAGTTTTATCCCCTGTGCATCCTGCTTGTTAACCAGATATGCAGAGGACAGCAGCGGAGGAAGCCGCTTGGGGCGGGGCGCACTGCGGAGCCTCCAGGGTCTGCCTGCCTCCTCCCACTCAGACACACTACAGCTGGGGGGGGAGGCAGCAGGCGGACCATTTGGGCAGCGCGGAGCCTGCGCGCACCCAAGCCACTGCGTCTCTCCCAGGAGAGACGTGTGACTTGGGTGCGCTGCAGGCCCTGCGGTTAGTGCCGCCCGGAATTTTGTCACCCCCCTCAGTGGTGGCACCCGGGGCGGCCCACACTCACTGCACCCCTGTTCCTCCGCCCCTGGCAGAGGATGCAGGGATAGGTCATCATGTTGCACGGAGGGCATTTACAACTGGTCATTGGAAAATGAGTCTGTCTGGTGTAGATAGAAAAAGTTTAAAGAGAAAAGAGAAATAAAACAATACTTTATTCACTCTAATACAATACTCAACTAAACCACTTTCTATAACCAAACATTATCGTCAATCCCCAGTTCCAAATGTCATTATTTCATTTCCTTTTTCATATAAAAACTCTGAGAGGTTCCCAGTCTTTAGCAAATGTTCACGACTTTTCTCTGATTAAATTAATTTGCATTGATTTCAGTGAGAGGGTTAAGCATGAACTTACGTTGTCTCCTTCTGAAATCAGTGAAACTCGTCTTTGTCTGAGTCCAACTAAGCTCACTGGGACTTACTCTCCAGAAAGTGGGATTCCCATCTCAAGTGCTCATCTTTGGCTTGATTATTTCTTTTGTTATCTGTAGAGTTTCAAAATCCCAGTGGTCTCACAAATGAGTTTATGTGTTCCCAGCTCAGATTCTGATAATTTCTCAGACTTCACATGCCAATATCTTGATGTGATAGTTGACAGTACCAAACCACACGCCAATAGGTTCATCTACCATGATTTCACTGGCCAAGCTCAAACTAATAATTAAATCAAGCAACTATTGTCATCTTTTATTTATGGCTTTTTCTGACAAATATGGTTAGACAATAGAGTGCTGCCACTGCCAGCATTATGTTCTCAGCCTTTGGTTACTGTCAGATACTGCTGAGAAATAAATTATGCCAAGTTTGTTGGGTGGTTATTAATACAATATGGCATACTAGCAAAGTGTAAGTATAGCATGTATATGTTATGAATAGCTCTCAAACTGTTCTACTTTTGGCAAAGCCTTTTCTGCATTTCAAGGACTAATATAGTTTGGAATTTAGAAGGGATGGTTAGGAAGGATGTTGTCAAGAACATAAGTCAAGGGTGGGATAGCTTTCATAAATGGAAATGATGAAATAACTTTCCACTCCTATCCCCAGTAAAGGGTATCTGAGGGTATATTTCAATGCATACATCCAAAGAAACATGAAGCAAACTTAAATCCAATTGAAACCAATTACCATATAAGAGTTTATTATTCATATCTAGAGAGCCTACAAGGGACACGGGTGGCACTGTGGGTTAAACCACAGAGCCTAGGACTTGCCGATCAGAAGGTCGGCGGTTCGAATCCCCACGACGGGGTGAGCTCCCGTTGCTCGGTCCCTGCTTCTGCCAACCTAGCAGTTCGAAAGCACGTCAAAGTGCAAGTAGATAAATAGGTACCACTCCAGCGGGAAGGTAAATGGCATTTCCGTGCGCTGCTCTGGTTCGCCAGAAGCGGCTTAGTCATGCTGGCCACATGACCCGGAAGCTGTACGCCGGCTCCCTCGGCCAATAAAGCGAGATGAGCGCCGCAACCCCAGAGTCAGCCACGACTGGACCTAATGGTCAGGGGTCCCTTTACCTTTACCTTTAGAGAGCCTACCGTACATAAAATGAAGGGATAAGCACAGGCCCTATCTTCAAAGCCTGCGATCTAAACAAGGCAAGGCACTCAGTGAATGGGCCTGGTGGGAAGTGGTCACAGTGTGATAGCAGAGAATGTAAATTTAATCCTGTGTTCAGACAGGTAAAGCCAGGCCTTCAAGAAATACCTTCTCCCTCTTGCTTCTGCAGGGTTCATGCAATGACAACAGTGGCACTTGTTAAGATCAACTTCTTATTTCAAATAATAGCAAGCAGAATCTCTTTAACAGAAATATGTGACAATTCCACCACCACAGTCAAGCATATGTGCCAGCTCCTAGGAGCCGAGGCAGTTTCAGTCCCCCCCCCTTTTTTTTAGGGAGCCATTTTGAAATGAATTAAACGCTTGACAATTGATTTCAGCTAGTCAACAAGTGCTGTGCATTTTTATTCCCTAGATTTAGGGAAAGGTGCCCTTTTGGGGATAAAGATTTGTCCATTTGTACTTTGTCTTTTCTGAAACTGTTGTGTTGGGTCGGCATCTAGTATGTACATCACCCATGAGTTGCGTGACATGTTTGTCATTTTTTTTAATTTAAAAGGCACTTTTGTGACCAGTGTTAGCCGGTGTGATTTATAAGGGTGTTCCCTGCACATGCTCAGTAGGGGCCCATTGTAAGAGCAGGCTGAGTGGAGTGGGGAGGGATGGAATAAAACATTGGGGGACAGGCAGATGACAGATTGTGGCTGTGTAAGACCCAGAAAATGGCAAGGAAAGAGGGGAGATGAGAGAAACGACATACTCCCAAACTAGGCTTCTCAGCCATGAGCATTTTACAGTTCAGGTGGGCCAAGAAGTTCAAAGTTGGCTATGAAAGGAGGCAAGGTGCAAAAATCACAGGAGATGTGTAAAAATAGTTTGAGGGACATGGAGGCGATAAGGAAAATATCCCTGGACTTCTGACAAACAACTTTTGAAGGCACAGGGGAAAGGGAGATTTAGGGAGCTCGGTGTGTGTGCTTCACCTGCTGAATTCCCTCTTTAAAGCAAATTCGACAGGTAGGCAAGGAAAGGGAAAAGTTGGGAACTTTATTTCTAATGTCTTTCTGTTGTTCTTTTCTTAAAATGAACCGGTTGTTACAGGTAAAGAAGGAGAATGGCCAGTAAAAGTTGTCACTCTGTTAGAGAAAGTATAGGAGCTTCGTAATTGTACAGTGGTACCTCGGGTTAAGTACTTAATTCGTTCCGGAGGTCCGTTCTTAACCTGAAACTGTTCTTAACCTGAAGCACCACTTTAGCTAATGGGGCCTCCTGCTGCTGCCGCGCCGCCAGAGAACAATTTCTGTTCTTATCCTGAAGCAAAGTTCTTAACCTGAGGTACTATTTCTGGGTTAGCGGAGTCTGTAACCTGAAGCGCATGTAACCTGAAGCATATGTAACCAGAGGTACCACTGTAACTTGCATGATAGGGTCAGTTACATAGACTCCATGTGTCTTATTCCAGTCAACAGACAAATCTCAGGCTTAGGCCTACCACTGTGCCACTGACAACCAAGCTAGTAGACTAGAACCCACGCCATCCTCAACTGGTAGATTTTGCATATTGTGCCTCCAGATTGTCACTGTTTTGAGAGAGGGGTTGAAATTCAGGTTTGTGCAATTAAGGTGGATTAAACCACTCTTTCACCCCAGCACAATAAATCCACTTTTCATTTTTGGATTTTTTTGCCATTATAAATGTGGTGGGGAAGTACCCTGAAAAGTATGGGATGAACAAACGATTAATGGGAAACTGTAGGATTACCCCACAAGCATATCAGGAGGAATTGCTCACTGTTGTATAACTGCCCTGTAAACAAATCAGAACAAATGCTCAGTACAGACTGAACAGAATAGCCACGAAAGCTTTGTGCAAGCAAATTGGGACGAATGACGAATAAATAGATCATATGGAGATGTGCGTGTATAGGAGAGAATTGTAAACATGGAGGCCAACAGCAAAGCGTCTTGTGGCACCTTGGCTCCTCATAAACATGTATGAAACAGCCTATAGAAAGAAAGGACCTTGGAAAATGTGTGATCTTTGTAATTTGAAGCATGTGATTCCGCACAGAACTGGTGTCCAAAGTGAAACCATAAGTCATGAAACCACACGGAGGGAGATGCATGGCTTCTGTTATGAGCGCCTTCAGAGAGCATGTGTGCGAGTGTGTATTCAAATGGTTCTGTTTAGAGGTTATAAACAAATGGCAGGCTCTCCCCATTGTAGTAGAGTGTGTGCTATGGATTCTGGGATACAAGTGACATCAAAGCAACTGCGCTAATGAATTTCCTTAGCATTCATTGGCTCTATAAATGTGCTCCATCTGAGTAAACAAAGCTGCTGTTGTTGGGAATTTGAAGCGGCTGAAAAGTTGGAATGTTTAAAAGAGAAGTTAAAAGGAAAACATTTCCCCTTGACTGCTTCAGAGTTATCAGATAGGCACATGGGTGTCTGTGGGGAGGGGCAAAGGGGGCACTTAACCACCCCCAATCCTAAATGTGTGTATTAATGTACATACACACACACATTCAGATTGTCAACAGGATGTTTAGAGTGATCTCTGAAACAATTCCAACTGAGTGCGGCTACCGGACTCTGACTCTCTGCACGTTTTTGATGAAGTCTTCCTGGTCCAGCAGGCAGCTCAGATGAATGACACAGCTCCTGATTGAATGATGCTGCTTCTGCAAATGTTGTAATACAGTGGTACCTCGGGTTAAGTGCTTAATTCGTTCCGGAGGTCCATTCTTAACCTGAAACTGTTCTTAACCTGGAGCACCACTTTAGCTAATGGGGCCTCCTGCTGCCACCGTGCCGCCGGAACATGATTTCTGTTCTTATCCTGAAGCAAAGTTCTTAACCTGAAGCACTTTTTCTGGGTTAGCGGAGTTTGTAACCTGAAGCGTATGTAACCCGAGGTACCACTGTATTTGGAAACCCTAGAAACGTAATGATTATATAAGGAGTTGTGGTGCTTTGTTACGATCAGCTGAAAGATTTGGGGGTGCTGCTGGGCCCAGCGCTGCTTTTCGAGGGGCAGGTAGAGGCAGTGGCCAAGAGTAGGAACTAAAAGGGCTAACATGTTGCTCAGGGAAATGGGTAGAGAGAAACTCCTTTCCTTGGGAAACAGAAACCTAGTGCTACTTTTTTGATTGGTTCAAGGAGGTGGGAAGGCACAAGGGTTTTCTATACAGTCGTACCTCGGAAGTCGAATGGAATCCGTTCCGGAAGCCCGTTCGACTTCCAAAATGTTTAGAAACCAAAGCATGGCTTCTGATTGGCTGCAGGAAGCTCCAGAAGCCACGTCGGACGTTCAGGTTCCAAAGAACGTTTGCAAACTGGAACACTCACTTCCAGGTTTGCAGCGTTCAGGAGCCAAAATGTCCAGGTACCAAGGCGTTCGGGATCCAATGTACGACTGTACAAGGTTGCTAGAGAGGGGAAGCGAAGAAGTAAAGCTATTTCACTTTCTTTAAGCTATGGATTTTGGCAACTGCTTCAAAAAAGCAGAAGACAGCTTAGCTCGTGAGCCCTAGGCACGTTCTGAAGATACTGCTTCATATATATCCTTTTATGCAGTGGCGTAGCGTGGGGGTGCAGGGGCGACCAGCCACACCGGGCACAACATCTGGGGGGGGCGCTCGCACTCTCAGCTCTCTGCCCCTACCTGGCTCACTCACTCTCTCTCACTGCAGCGCTGGCTGTGTGAATCCGATCCGAGCCGCCGGGTCGCCGCCCACTGTGGAGGGGGGGTGCCAGGCGTGCAGTGCGGAGAGAGAGCGAGGGACTATCTGGGGGAGGGACAGTGCAGCGGCCGCCCAGCGCAGCTCTGAGCGCGGGAGAGAACCACACCAGACCAGACCAGGCAGCAGCAAGAAGAAGCTGGCAGCAGCGGCGGCAGGTTAGGGGTTAGGGGGCGCAAATTACGTGCCTTGCCCCGGGTGCTGACAACCCACGCTACGCCACTGCTTTTTTGGATAGCTCAGTTGGTTAGAGCATGGTGCTGATTATGCCAAGCTTGGAAGTCTGATATTCTTGCAATGCAGAGGGTTGGACTAGATGATCCTCAGAATCTCTTCCAACTCTACAATTCTGTTATTCTAAGACACTGTGCAGGTAGCACCCAAAATGTCTGCCTCAAGAGACAGTAAATCTCCAAGGGCAAGGCATGAGAACATCCCAACGGAAAACACGGAGGCAGCTACCAGTCCAGACCAGTCCAGCATCTGATAGAGGATTTGCTCTCAATATATAGCTCCCCAACTGGAACAACAGGAAACGTTGGGCATGAGTCACTATATATTAAGAGCAAATCCCCTATCAGACGTGAGCTGTTTACACAATGCTGGAACCCCTACAGAAAGTTACGGCTTCAGGCATGATAGTACAGCTCCAAGAGCATTTTGCCATGCATGGCTTTCTAAATATCTTCCTTAATTAGCACACTCTGCTGCTTTGAAACACCCGAGTTGTGAAACATGAAACTCATGTTGTGGTTTTGAACTATATCTCAAGAAGTTCGTGGGACAAGGATAAGACGGGGGTTCAAACATGGTAGGAAAAGAAGGAGCACAAATCAGGGCAATCTATCCTCAACCAACCATTGTCCATGGCTTATTCCTCAGCTTGGGAAAGAGCATAAACAACCCTGGCAAAGTGAATTACAGTGGTACCCTGGTTCTTCAACTTAATCCGTTCCGGGAGTCTGTTCAACTCCTGAAACCATTCAAAAACCAAGGCGCGGCTTCCGATTGGCTGCAGGAAGTTCCTGCATTCAATTGGAAGCCGCAGAAGCCGTGTTGGATGTTCGGCTTCCAAAAAACATTTGCAAACCAGAACACTCACTTCCGGGTTTATGGCGTTCGGGAGCCGATTTGTTCAGGAGCCAAGCCGTTCAAGTACCAAGGTACCACTGTACTTCTCACTCATTCTGGGATAAGTCAATGACAGCAGAGATGTTACGTCATGTACCTCAAGATAGCAGCATCTACCTTGTAGGTTCATGAGAAACCCACGGAATTATCGCACTTACAGGGCCTTAGTTTGACTTTGTAAAGACTTTGCAAAGACCTTGATGCTCAAGGAAGCTGCTTCTGTTTCTGTGCCCATAAAAGTGAGATCCTGCTATCAGGATTTTCCTAGAAACTTATATGGTGCTGAAGAAATATTTTCCCCCTTTGGAATCAACATCCTAGATCAACTTCCATTCATTCTTGTAGTATCAAGACAGAAGAAGTACATTTCCCCCCATTTCCCTGAGACTTCAAGGGGGTGGGGGGATGAAATATTGAAAGAAGAGATGCAATCCAAAGGGAAACTGGAAATTCTCAAAAGCATCAAAATACATATAAATACATATAAATTATCAAAGGAGAACAAAGACATGTTTTATTTTTTTCTTCTACAAAAATCTTCTCCCTAGGCTATAACAATGCATTACTCAGGCACAATCAATATATCTGAGCTTGGGAACCAAAGTACTTTGAAATAAATTAGACTAGTAGGAGAAGAAACAAAGAACAAATTAACATGATTTTAAACACTACTTAAATTTTTATGAACTTGGACCTTGAAATGTTATGATGAGCTCCCAGGAGCCTGTGCTAATATTTGCCAATAATTAAGAGTTGCACTTTCATGTTCCCTCTGATGTGAAAGGTTGGAAATCACTGTGTTTGCTATCTTTATGGTCATACTGATATATCTTTAAAATAATTGTTTATTTTCTTAATTATTAATGAAATTATTTAAACGGCTCTATTAAATTTTATTTGTTGGCTTGTTCCTCCACCTCTTGCTGTTTATATCCTAATGCTTGAATACTCCTACTCCTCGCCCAGTTTTACATTACTTTAGATTATTTAGAAGGAATGGCAAATATAAATAAACCCGGAAACATGCAGCTCTGAGGATTTGCAAGTACCATCCTCTGAAGTATCCTGGGGAACAAACAAACTCCAACAATTTTACCTGCTTAAGGCAGGCAGCACACCCTTAAATAATAGGCCATTCATGAAAGTGACAAAGGGATTTCTCAAGCATTCTGTGAATATACCCCAATGAGGTATACAGTGGTACCTCAGGTTACATACACTTCAGGTTACATTCGCTTCAGGTTACAGACTCCGCTAACCCAGAATTAGTGCTTCAGGTTAAGAACTTTGCTTCAGGATGAGAACAGATATCACGCAGCAGTGGGAGGCCCCATTAGCTAAAGTGGTATCTCAGGTTAAGAACAGTTTCAGGTTAAGAACGGACCTCCGGAACGAATTAACCCGAGATACCACTGTAATCTGAATAAAATATAATTATCTTTGTCTGTGTTGTAAACAAACAGTTTCAGGTTAAGAACAGACCTCCAGAATGAATTAAATACTTAACCTGAGGTATCACGGTATTTGAGACTGAATACACAGTATCAGGACTGTTGCTGTTTTAATCATACTCTTAGGCTGCAATCCTGTAGCCACTTTCCCAGGTGCAAAACCCCTTGAACTCAAAGGGGACTTACTTCTGATCAGGCATATATAGGGTTGTGCAGTTAGTCCATCAAAAAGCCCTATCAAAAGAGGTCAACTTACTTCAAAAACTCAGGGGAAAGCAGCTCTAACTCACGAGCTGACACCCACCACCCCAGCAATTTGGAAACTGTGCAGCAACATTGTCGGTTTCAAGATGCCCTCTTTCAAAGGGGGCAGGGAAGGGTTCCCAAGAGCCCACTGCAGTAATTTCAAACATTCCCCGTTGGCTATCTTTGCAGGCTTTTAGCTGTTGGGAGGAGCAGAATTTCTCTAGGCAGCAGGGAAATGTAAAATAAGACTGCTGCCCAATTATTAGAATAAAATTCTAATCCCGTTACTTATGGGTATGATTTATTTTTTAAAGACATTGTTATCAGGGCCTCACTTTCATCTGAACTTAATATTCCTAAAACAAGTAAAGATGCAAAAGATGTCGTGTAAAGAGAGAGGATTTTTGTTCTTCCTGCCACCACTCTTTTGAACTGAAAGGCTGTGGTGACTTCTCTCTCTCTTAAACAGAAAGCCTTGGTGTTCTGACTTACTCCACCAGCCTAAAATTTTAAATGATGTTGCCTGGCAGGCAAATGTTCACACCCTCTTCTCTCTTAAGGGTTTATCTGAGCCACCACGGTCTCAGGTCCATGCAATCCTCTTCGCTCAAGAATGCCTTCAGCACCAATGTCCTCTTGCTGAGTTGCAGCATCATAGCACCAGCCGAACTGCTTGCTAAGTTCCTACAATCACATACAGTGGTACCTCGGGTTACATACGCTTCAGGTTACAGACTCCGCTAACCCAGAAATAGTACCTCGGGTTAAGAACTTTGCTTCAGGATGAGAACAGAAATCGTGCTCCGGCAGCACCAGCAAGGGGCCCCATTAGCTAAAGTGGTGCTTCAGGTTAAGAACAGTTTCAGGTTAAGAACAGACCTCCGGAACGAATTAAGTACTTAACCCGAGGTACCGCTGTACACCAGGCATGTCCAACTCCCAAGAAACTGCGATCTACTCACAGTATAAAAAGACTGGCTGTGATCTACCCATTGTCACTGCCAAGAGTTGTTGAGATTTTTTTAGGGGAGGGTTGGCCAAAGTTGTTAAGCTTTTTTTTTATTTTTTGTGGAGAGTAGACTACAACGTTTTTGAGCTTTTGGGGGGGCAGGGTTGGCCAAAGTTGTTGAGCTATTTTGGGGGGGATCTACAAAGAACACTAAGGTGGTCAATTACAGTGGTACCTCAGGTTACATACGCTTCAGGTTACACACTCCACTAAGCCAGAAATAGTGCTTCAGGTTAAGAACTTTGCTTCAGGATAAGAACAGAAATTGTGCTCCGGCGGCACGGCAGCAGCAGGAGGCCCCATTAGCTAAAGTGGTGCTTCAGATTAAGAATAGTTTCAGGTTAAGAACGGACCTCCGGAACGAATTAAGTACTTAACCCGAGGTACCACTGTAACCGCGATCCACCTGGGACACCCCTGCGATCAACCGGTAGATCGCAATTGACCTGTTGGACATGCCTGAGATACACCCCTCTCCATTTTCCACATGGTTAGAACAGGGATAGCTCTACTCTCCATCATCAGAGGCACTGGTGAGCAATGAAGAAGCACAGACCCCCATTAAAACACCACCAGAATTGGTAATCCTTGTACAGCAATGGTATCGAAACTCCCGTATTTTTCACTCCATAGTTTTTAGAGGAGGAAAACAAGAAAAATATTCTGAACGAAACAGTGGATGTATGACTTTTGTGGTTCATGCTGTGGCCACAGACATGTGATTTAACGGTGAGTTTGGGGTAGCGCAATGCAAAAATCCATGTGGATCTGTGCTTTGTAACCACATTTTTGCGCCATTGCGGCCCCACAAAACAGTGGATGTGTGGGTTTTTTGGTGTAGGCTGTAGCTATGGACATGCTATGTGATCTGATGGTGAATTTGGAGTGACCCAATACAAAAATCTTGAGGATCCATGTGGATCAGTGCTTTGTAACCACGTTTTTGCGCCATTGCAGCCCCAGGCAACAGTGGGTGCGTGATTTTCTCGATCTATTAAAATACAGCAAATTCAGACAGAAGTTTTAACATAGCTGCATAGGATCTGTGCGTGGCTGGAGCTAGCTAACCAAGAGTGGTAGTCTAAGGGTTCACCTCATTGGGGGGGGGGTAGGGAATAGGAATCTGTATAAACTGCTTAGCTAGCTAGACATCTTTATAATGAATGCTCAACAATAGTTTCTCAATCACAGGCTTTCATGGCCAGCCATTGATGTAGAGCCATTCCAGTTTATACCACAATATATGAACAATTGCTAATTTAATGTGCAAGATCCAGGTGTCTCCTCTCAAGAAAGCGTTTCTGTTCTGAGGATATGGCAGTCTTTAAGGTGCCACAAAATTCTGCATTGTTTTATGTGTTCTTGAATTTCCTGGCCTTCCTAAGCCACTGTTTTTCCTTCCCCCTTTATTTTCAGGGTAACAGTGTCCCAGATGAAGTGGGCTCTGGTCCACAAAAGTTTATGCCATAATAAATCTGTTGCCACAAGACCCTTGTGGGATAACCAGCCTCATATAACCAGCGCGCTTAAGTCTAATTGATGCATGAATGGGTTATTACCATAGAGTAAGCTGTCCTGCTAGGATTAGCTCACCTAGGGGGGGACTAGGCAATCAAGACTTTGTTCCCCTCCAATCTACTAGAGAAGCTTAATGTTCCTATATCAATAATTTAGGCATTTTCACCACTGTAACTAAGCCAAGTTCTACAGCCTGTGCAACTGTTTCTGAATGCTGTATAGAAAAGCACAGGAACATGACCTTTGGAGAGTTTGTAAGTAAAGCATTTTTAACTTTCTAAATGTGTAGTCTTTTTCTATGTTAGGGTAAGAGGGATGTTTTGGAAGTCACAATGGCATATTTCAAAGGTCTAACAGTCTGTATTTCCATGGTTTACTTTGCTGCATATTTTGTGATTTTAAATCTCTTCTGGGGTTATCTCACCAAAGAGGACTTGTGGAAAACCTGGATCTTGGCACCCAGGAAGTCTCTTTTCTATATACCTGTTTTTTTCTTGCCACCAAGAACCCTTATCTGTTTCTTCTGGGTTCATGCCCATGACTTTTGTCTCTCTCCAGACCTGAAGTTTATCTGAGAGAGTGAGAGGGAGAGACAGGGAGAGTGTGTATTTGTGTCAGGAGTCAGTAAGAGACCAAATGGGAGTAAGCCCACAGGAGATGGCCATCAGTGGATAGCTGACATAGCTGGGGTTGTAGGAACTAGGTCAGCTCGATCTGCAAGGCTACCCAGGCACTCGGGGATTTGGTGTTGGATGGAGAGACATGCTAGATATAGAGCACCTGAGGCATTAAAGGTAAAGGGACCCCTGACCTTAGGTCCAGTTGTGGCCGACTCTGGGGTTGCGGCACTCATCTCGCTTTATTGGCTGAGGGAGCCAGTGTACAGCTTCCGGGTCATGTAGCCAGCATGACTAAGCCGCTTTTGGCAAACCAGAGCAGCGCACAGAAATGCCGTTTACCTTCCCGCCGGAGGAGTACCTCTTTATCTACTTGCACTTTGACGTGATTTTAAACTGCTAGGTTGGCAGGAGCTGGGACCGAGCAACGGGAGCTCACTCCGTTGCGGGGAGTAGAACCGCCAACCTTCTGATCAGCACGTCCTAGGCTCTGTGGCTTAAGCCACAGCACCACCTTAACCCACAGAGCCACCCCTCAGACATTACACTTGCGCTAATAATTTTTCTCAGTTTGTGTAGTCTTTTAAATTAACAATAGCCAATGGGTGAATGAGTTGCTTGACCTACCCGTAACCTTAATTTTATGAGTGGATAAAAACGTATGAAAATGATTTGCAAAATCTGTCTAATGACACAGCAGAGAGCACATGTTAATATGGTTTCCTCCAGATATGGTTGTCTGTGATAAACGCTACCAGATTTCCCCCCACACCCACCCATCGTATTTTAGGCTACTTACACAAGGAAGACAAATGGGCTCAGCGAAAGGGCATTTCCTTTGGAGGATGCAAGCTACAGACCACCCAAGAGCCATGCAGCAGTGATGGTATCAAGCTGAAAAGCTAGCACAGGGCTTTGCTAAGTCTGAGAATGCAGATAGCTGCGATAGGCACATTGAATCCATTGTGAAAACAGGCATGAGATAACTTTTTAACATAAATATAAATTTAAAAATAGCCTAGGATGCTAGAGGAGAGTTGTGTGTCCAGCTGGTGGTGAGAAATGGACTGTGTACAACGACAGAGCAATGAAATAAATAGATTAGCTTAGCATTTCAAGAGGTCTTTTGACATCCCCTCTTGCCTTAAGAACCTTATAGGCTGACAGTGGCAGTTGCTTCTATAATTGTGGTAAAGGTAAAGGGACCCCTGAGCTTAGGTCCAGTCATGGCCAACTCTGGGGTTGCGGCGCTCATCTCGCTTTATTGGCCAAGGAAGCCGGCGTACAGCTTCCAGGTCATGTGGCCAGCATGACTAAGCTGCTTCTGGCGAACCAGAGCAGCGCACGGAAACTTCTTTTACCTTCCCACCGGAGCGGTATCTATTTATCTACTTGCGCTTTGACGTGCTTTCAAACTGCTAGGTTGGCAGGAGCAAGGACCGAGCAACAGGAGGTCACCCCGTCGCGGGGATTCGAACCGCCGATCTTCTGATCAGCAAGTCCTAGGCTCTGTGGTTTAACCCACAGCGCCACCCACATCCCTTATAATTGTGGTATGTCGCCATAAATGACACTTAACAACAGGGTGTGGGTGTGTCTGTGTGGGTGTGGGTGTGGCTTGTCTGTCTGTACATTCAGACACCTCTTGAGATATTATCACTGAACTTGGCATAAAGGGCCCAAGATTTGGGACATAATATTGATTTTGAAAAATGGGGGAAATTGTGGACAAAAACAATTAAATTTACAGCATGTATGTCACTCAAGGAAAATTTAATGAAGATTATGTATAGATGGTATTTGACACCGGCCCAACTTGCTAAAATGTATAGAAATCAAGATAAAGAATGCTGGAAATGTAAGGAGAAAGAGGGGGATTTCTTCCACATGTGGTGGACATGCAATAAGGTGAAAGCCTATTGGGACATGATATATAATGAATTGAAAAAGTTTTTTAAATATACCTTTAATAAAAAACCAGAGGCATTTTTGTTAGGTATAATTGGAGACGAAATTCCTTAAAAAGATGTAAATTTGTTTATGTATGCTACAACAGCAACAAGGATACTTTTGGCCCAGAAATGGAAGCAGCAGGAACTTCCAACATTGGAAGAATGGCAAACTAAAATGATGGAATATGCAGAATTGGCAAAGCTGACAGGGAAGACCCAAAATCAGCACGACAAACTGTTTGAAAAGGACTGGAGTAAATTTATACAATATATGAAATAATATTGTAAACATGTGAAAACATTTGTAGGTTTGAGTTGAAATATTTTGTAATGTTAATACTGAGAGCTGGTTTACATTTAATGAGGTAAATATTATTAAGAAAAAAAGAAGGTAAATAAGTGGCTAAAGAAATTCTAAGATGTAAGTGAATATTTATGAAAGCCAAAGAGTGAGATGGGGGAAGTCGAAGCTCAGTTTGAGCAATGCTTTTGATGATGAGATTATGTAATGGAATGTGATTATGATAAAATGTAAACTTAATAAAAATTATTATAAAAGGGGAAAAAGGGAAAAAACTTGCATAAGGGTTCCTGGGGTGGAAGAGCCTGTTCTCATCTATGATGGTGAAGCAAAATGTTCCAAACTGCACCAATTTGGACGCCCCTTGAGATATCATCACCCAGTTTGGTGTGACTGTTCTAAGTCTGTGCCAAGGATCTGCAAAGGGCAGCCCTGGGGCTGTTTGCAAGAGGACTTTCAAACTGCCCTGCCTGTGCCTGATAGTCAAACTCATAAGCTGGTGAGTGCTGGGTGCAAGCCTGGTAGTTGCAGGGGTCTGTTCCACTCATGTTTTACCTACTGAAATATACTCCGAGTCGCAAAGTGATTTCATGCTCTTTATTCAGCTCATAGTGGTGAGGAGGAATGAATGAAAGTCCCCTCACAGTATCTGCTTTATATACATTATTTACACAATGGGCTGCACATGATTGGCTAATTCCGGAATTCTGCTGTAAGCCAATCAGGTTGTGGATTCACTTCTATCTGGAGCAGGATTGGGTGGTTCCTGCCAACCAATCATACTGCTGCATTGTTCTAGGACCAATCAGACTGCTGCATTCTGAATCCTATTGTTCTAGGACCAATCAGACTGCTGCATTTTGGATCCTATTGTTCTAGGACCAATCAGACTGCTGCAGTTTGGATCCTATTCAACTCAGTACATAACACCTACATGTGACCTGCTAGGAATTAAAAAGGGAGTGACCAAGACTGCATAAGTCCAAAGGCAGAAAGATTCCATGACTGGGGCGGGGGATCAGAGAAGAACCAGTTACCGGCCCCAAGTTTGGCCTGTGCTAGAATTTGGTGAGTCTCTTACAATCAGTTACAGCTCCAGTGGCAATAGTCACATTTCAACATTGGGGTTATGGCCCCGACAGCAGCAGTTTCTTAGAAGTTATAGGCAGAGCCAGATACTTTCAGCTAGTATCTTATATTTGGGAGATGGGGAATGCAACAGCTGCTACTGCTACAGTGGTACCTCAGGTTAAGAACTTAATTTGTTCCGGAGGTCTGTTCTTAACCTGAAACTGCTCTTAACCTGAGGTACCACTTTAGCTAATAGGGCCTCCTGCTGCTGCCGTGCCGCCGGAGCACGATTTCTGTTCTCATCCTGAGGTAAAGTTCTTAACCCGAGGTACTACTTCCGGGTTAGCGGAGTCTGTAACCCGAGGTGTTTGTAACCCGAGGTACCACTGTACTAGCAGTTATATCTTAGCTTGTCGCCACAACACTGAAAGATATGATTACTATATAGATAGGTGGCAGGTTGAGAGGAGGTCCCTACCAGGACAGACTTTGCACGTGTGCTCAAGACATCGATTCCATAAAACATATTTTGTTGCATTGTGCAAAATATGAGCAAGCCAGGGCTGAACTGATATTACCCTTGCTGGTACCTTTCCCGGGAAAATAAGAGGCTCACTATGTCAGGTTCCTACCGGAAGACCGGACAAATGCTAGAACGTTAGCAGTGGCAAAGTTTTTATCGGTGGTTGCAAGAACAAATGATCCCTATATTCTAAACAAAATGCTTGTTTCACCTGGAGGTAGGCTGTATGAATTGTGTATTTGCTTTGTAATGATTTGTTCGGTCTCTGGACCGTAATAAAGATTGATGATATAGATAGTTTGTATTTACTCCATGATTACTACATCCCCCTGTTCAATTCAGCATCGAACCCCAGGTGGTTTTGGGGGCAGCTTACCCAAGAGCCCCAGTTTTACTCCAAACTCAACACTGCATCCCAGTTTCTACGTGCCTACACAGAGCGGCACAGGTTGCGGGGGAATCAACCCTGGAATTAGGAAGCCAGAGCTCTTTTGATTGTAAAATATGCTGAGACATTTACAGCACCTGGCGTGGCGGAGATCTAAATTGTGTTGTCGTCCTGTAGGTTCCCCAAGCTGCCTCGAACAGAAGCTCAAAACGCCCCGTCGAAGGTGTCAGCAGCCTAAAGTGCTGAATAGCCCTGAGGACAACGTGTATTATAACCAGTTAAATGTGAGTTCAAAGTGGCAATAAAGCAGTTTTACTGGCTTTGTCTCCAGTTAATAATTTTGTTATTGATACCTGTTCCAACCCCTCCAGTTCCCCCACCCCGCTCCCGTCCCCTTGCCCCCACCCCACCCTGACGTTCTTCAGCTCTCGTCTTGAACATGTGCTTATGCTCTTTATCTGTTGCTTTCATGTCAGGATGTCTGCCTTCACGGTGAATAATTGATGTGGTTTATCAAAGACGAGCAAGATGCATGCTTCATCAGGCTCGCTTGAGCCCTTTGATCAAAAAAATTATGCTGTGACTTCTGATATTATCAGCATCTGCTTGCATTCAACACAAAATCACTTTGAATTAAAAATTAACGACTTGCTGCCTTGCTTTGACTGTGTGTTCTTGGCCCTCTCCACAGGGAGCTCTAGAATATCAAGGGAGCAAGAGGAAGCCAAGAAAACTTGGGTAAATAGCTATCTTCTTAGTTCTAAGCAACTGTAAACAGAAGAAGGTCCTTTGTGATATTACAGAAAACGCACAAACTTTCTGGAGAGAATTCTAAAAATAAACAGCCAGACTCAATATAGCAACCTTGGGTATTCTGCTACAGAAGCAAACAGAAAACGGCGTCTAATCTCGTCTGTTAAAACGTGGCAACCATCTCTTGCAAGACTGAGGGCAACCGGGCAGGTTCTTCTTGACGTAATTTCTGCAAAGTTTTGATTTTTCTTTCTTTGTTTTGTAATGGGTTTGATACAAGGAGTGGACTGGGAGTCCTAGAAGCAAATGTCCGCCAACCGTCTGAACTGGCTCAGAATGATGGGCAGTAAAATGCAGAAGTCCTTCCTGGTCTCTGACATGGACCAGCTGAAGGGAGAAAAGGCAGAAAAGGCAATCAAACCATTTGTTCCTCAAAAGATGTGGTCCATGTTCATTCTTGGCTGTGGTCTGCTTCGTTTGCGACTCCTTTTCCCTTACACAGATTTAGTTTCCTTAAAGGGAAAATCATGCGCACTCTCAATTACGAAGCGTCCTGTTCTTGTTTTCCAGTGAATCCCTAGATCAGATAGCCACCGAGAACATCAGTTATAAAGCATGCTAGCAACCACCACCGCCTGACCCTTCCAAAGCCATCCCAGATAAAATAACCTTATGATGCTTCTGAACCTCAAATGTGATTCAGACGTATCTGCATTTTATATAACTTGCTTGTATTGGTGTTTTAAAATTGTAAACCAGCTTGGATGCCTTGGTAGAAAGGCAGTATATAAATCCAAATAAAGTGTGTGGTGAGGGAATGGATACAGTCAAAGAAAGCTGTGCCTGGTCCCCATTGACACCAATGAAACACAAGTCTTAATTAACTTGCCCCCTTGATTTCACTGCAGCCTAGGTTCAACTGAGCCTGAATCCAACCCAATTTGTTTGTGAACATTCATTTAAGATTTCCTTTAGTATGTTATGATCCTTTGTTGTTTTGTGTGTGTGTTTACAAATAATAGTTCGACAAATTACCACTATTACTACTACTTTTTGTGTATGCTGCCTGGGAACGGCATCTTGTCTTACAGAGAATCACGCTAGCAATTCAGTTACCTTCTCCTAGTGCCATATAGGAACAGTTTTTTATCTCAGTGTGCAGTGTTTAATAACCACTCAGGGCAGGACCAAGGGAGCCTGTTGAGCAAGTGGAAAACACTTCCATTCACACAAGAGAGGAGGCCTCCAATTTCTACCAGTGTGTCTCTCACCTAAAGCCCCCCCCCTCACACCCCACACTGTTCCAGAGCGTCTCCTGACCTACCCTTGGGGCAGGGAAACAAGGAGCCACAGCAAGGAAGAGGAGGCAAGAAACCTTCCGTGTGTAAAATTCCCCTTGCAGTTCTTAGGATCCATCCACAAAGTTTAAGCAGCCCATAAGCAGTGGTGCTTGTAGTGTAGGTGGGTTCCCACGAGGCAAGACACAGTGATAACAGCAAGGACGTTTATTGAACTAACAGAACTGGACAACAGGGCCAAAGCAACTGCTTATATACATTTCTGAAGGCCTGGGCCCCTCCCACTCCCAACGCGATTGGCTGTCTAAACTTCCAAGCTGCGAATCATGACTCAGAGTTTAAGGGCCAATGGCAGAGGTCCAAATCCTGAAATGTTCTGTGATTGGATATCATGTATCCAATCAGAACACAGGGGCTCGGAATCCTTAGTCCAGACTCAAGCTCAGGCAAACACAGACCACTGAATACGTAACAGTGCTATTCCATTACATGAATATCCGTTGACTATGTGCACGATGCCACAGCATAATTGCTGGGGATTTTTGTCATTGATCAACTATCCACCAGAAGTGGAACCTTCTCGTTGTGTGAAGCTTATATGAGTTATTCAGGAAGCATCTTGGTTATTTTAGAAGTATGGCTGATCACTTAAAAACAAACAAGGACTGCACTGACTTTGTGTGGCATGGATTTGTAAGAATCATTTGACAGAAACCCAAATCATGGCTTTCCGCACTATAGAAACTTTGAAACACCATAAATCCAAACTGTATTATTGATGAATGATTCATACACAGCTCCTAAGCAGGAAGTAGCACGCTGTGTTCCTGGGTTTTAAAGCCTGGAAGAGTCCTAACTCAAAGCCAACACCTTAAATTTATCCCAGTGACTCTAGGGAGCTAGTGCATGTCTACTCTGAAGTAGGCCCCACTGAGTTCAGCCGGACTCACTCCCAGGTTAATGTGCATATGATTGCAGCTGCAGTGTATTATTCTTCAAAGCTCTTTCCCAGAGAAGCCATATACTTCACCTAGGATTGCCATATTTCAAAAAGTGAAAATCAACAAAAGTTGTCAAGCTTTATTTGCAAAATCTCAACAGAAAAATGAGTTTTTGAGCTATTTTTAATGAAATTCACCAAAATCTACACTTCCAACACAGGCTGCCATACGTCCAGATTTTCCCGGACATTTCAGGGATTTCTGCACAGATCCTGTTTACAAGGGCCAAATACCAGCTATGTCCAGAAAATTCATGGCAACTCTAACTTCACCAGCCAACAGTCAGTCATTAAGCACAAAATTGTTTTTGTTCTACCACCCATACGAAAGCACATTTTGTACCCAGTAAACATAAACTTCTAAAAAGAATGTGGTGAGCCATTCAGAACGGTTTGTGTTTCCTTCTTTTTCCTCAGGCAGATAAAAGTGCTTGATTGGGAGGATGAGTATTACAAATCATTGTCAGCCGCAGATTCCATCACAGAGGAGGAAAACACATTCCAAGCTCTTCCTTCTTCCAGAGGAGTGTCCTTTCGGAGCTGAACTTTTACCACTTAACTCTTTTGGTACAATGCTGGTAAGAAACTTAACATATGCTTCTCATTTCTGGTTCACATGTGTGCATGTGGTATGCACATTGCCAATCAGAAGGTTGGTGATTCGAATCCCCGTGACAGGGTGAGCTCCCGTTGTTCGGCCCCTGCTCCTGCCAACCTAGCAGTTCAAAAGCATGTCAAAGTACAAGTAGATAAATAGGTACCGCTCCGGCGGGAAGGTAAACGGTGTTTCCATGCGCTGCTCTGGTTCACCAGAAGCGGCTTAGTCATGCTGGCCACATGACCTGGAAGCTGTACGCCGGCTCCCTCGGCCAGTAAACCGAGATGAACGCTACAACCCCAGAGTCGGCCACGACTTGACCTAATGGTCAGGGGTCCCTTTACCTTTACCTTTTTACATAATACTTTAAATACATATTTTGGGGGCACCTTGACGTACGTTATTTGACAACATAGGTAGAACAGGAAGAGATTCAACAAATGCTGGTGTCTGCCATGGTTCTGTATCCTGCATACACACCATACATTTAAAGCACAATTTTATTTTATTCCCCCCCCCCACTCTATAATCAATTTTATTAAGTTTTCAAAAGTTTAACATATAATCTTCAATACATCATAAATTTATCTTTTTTTGCCACTTCCCACCTCATTTTCCACGGTGCTTTTATTTACCCCCCTCTGCTGCACACTACCTTTGATTTCTTATCCCGTCACAACAATACTGTATTCTCTAAATCCTTTGGTTGCTCATAATTCAAATCCTGCTCGCGAGTTCATCATACAGTGGTACCTCTGGTTACATGCTTTATTCGTTCTGGAGCTCCGTTCTTAACCTGAAAGTGTTCTTAACCCGAAGCACCACTTTAGCTAATGGGGACTTCCGCTGCCGCCGTGCCGCCACTGCGCAATTTCTGCTCTCATCCTGAAGCAAAGTTCTTAACCCGATGTACTATTTCTGGGTTAGCGGAGTCTGTAACCTGAAGCGTCTGTAACCCGAGGTACCACTGTACTGTAATATTTCCTTAAATATTCCGAAAAGGGCTTTCATTCTTCCACAAAACAATCATCATTAGGTTTTCTTATTTTGGCTCTTAACTTTGCAAGTTCAGCATACAGTGTTACCTTGGTTCTTGAACTTAATCTGTTCCAGAAGTCCGTTTGACTCCAAGGCACGGCTTCTGATTTGCTGCAGGAGCTTCCTGCACTCAAGAGGAAGCCACATCGGACATTCAGCTTCAGAAAAACATTCGCAAACCGGGACACTTACTTCCGCGTTTGCAGTGTTTGGGAGCCAATTTGTTCATCAACGAAGCCGTTTGAGAACCAAGGCACCACTGTAATCCATTGCCTTGCTTATCCATTCTTCTTTGGTGGGAACCTCTTCTTCCTTCCATTTAAAGCACAATTATACCCCAAAAAGAGTCTTGTAAACAGTAGCATAGGCCTCCACAAAGCTACAACTCCCAACACACTGAACAAACTCCAGTTCCCAGGATTCTTAATGGAGGGGGACGTCTTACTTTAAATATATGGTATGTATGCAGCCCAAGAGAAGGCAAGAAAAGGTAAATCAAAACATCAATGTGGCAGTCTTGTCTCAAAATTATGGCTTGTTTCTATAACAGAATATCTTGCTAACCATAATGGAATGAAGGGGTCATAGCCTAGTGGTAGAGCAATGGCCTTGCAAGCAGAAGGTGGCAAGTTCAATCCCCCAGCACAGGGGTCCCCAGACTAAGGCCCGCAGGCCGGATAAGGCCCGAGGGACTCATTTATCCGGCCCACGGCGACCGCAGCCGCCCGCTGCTGCTGCCCACTCTTACCAGCACTGCGCTGCGCGGCTGCCCACTTCTGGGTCAGAGGAGCACTGGAAATAGCTTTTGTGCATGCGCAAGCATTATTTCCTTTGCACATCCGGGTTGGAGGAGGCCCGTGCCCATGCGCACAAGCTATTTCTGGTGCTCCTCCAATCCAAAAGTACGCCGGAAATAGTGTGTGTGCACGTGTATGGCACGCGCTCCCCTGCCCTCTGGCCTGCTGCACGATCGGCAGACACCAGCCTGAGGTGCAGTAAGTTTGCTGACACCTGCCCCAGCATCTTCAGGTACGGTGTGAAGAGACACCTACCTGAACCCTTGGAGAGCCACTGCAAGTCAGTGCAGATAGTAATGTGCTGGATGGACCAAGGGCCTGACTCTGAACGAAGCAGCTTCCTCTGTTCCTGTGCATGGCATGAGTTAGGGTGACTCTTGCAGCTTTTGCCTCGTAAACAAAACATGACGCAGCATTGGAGGAGGCATTCTGAGACACAGCCGAACTCTGAAAACTGGAGTAGATTCATAAGGCGAGGAATAATTAGCACAGTGGAGGAATCTAGGATAGCCTGCGTTCAAAATGCTGAATGCGTGCTTTTCGACGTCATCTTGCCAAACGGTATTTTGTGATAGAATGTGTGGCTCTTGTTTCCCCAGAGGAGAAACACGCACACCTTTTCAAAAAGCCTAAGCAGTAGAACAGTTAAGAGCCTATTACCGAATCGCTTGAATTAGCATTTTATGACGCGAAGTTGGAAATAGTTAGATCGGAGCCAAGACTTTGCAGCACCTCGGGAAAATAAATGATATGGTCTGTTGTTGGGTGCCATTCATGTGGACTCTCAGGTCGCTATGTGTCACCTTTCAGCCACACTGTGCAACCAGCAGTGGTGTGCATTGCTTTGTTCTCCTGACCCCTTGGTATGGGGGAAACAGTGGGCAGCTAAAATGGACAGGAGCCCACTACGGGTTCCTGATTTTAGCCCTGATAGGCAGTTCCTGACGGTGGGCTAGGAAAATCAGGATGGTATGCTTTCATTGATTTAATGGGAAGGCGCCAGCTTTAACGAGTGATGGAAAAATTGAATTGGTGGGGCTGTGTTGAGGCCTACCTAGGCTCCCTTGCACCCTTGGCAAGGAGCTGTATCAGGGCCTCCGAAGCCAGGAGAGACCATGGACCAGAAAACTCCAAACGTTTGCTTTCCGTCTCCTTTCACACTTCAGCCACTGCCATCAGGGTCAGGTGTGCTCGGCTCAGCCTCCCCTCAGCCTCTTCTTCCTCCTCCAGCATTCTGTCTGTCTGCCTGCCTGCCTTCCTGCCTTCCTCTCTCCTTCCACATGCTGCCTTCCCTTCCTCCTCCTCCTCCTGCAAGTCTCACCCTCTCTCTCCATCTTTCCTCCCTCTGAGCCCCAAGCTCTCCAGAGGATCCTATGGACCTCGCCTGGCCACCCAGAGCAGCTGAGGAGCAGCCCAGAGATTGTGCACCCAGGCGAACATCAGTGGCAGAGCTAGCTACATCCCTCAGGGATGACACCCAGGGCGAAACGCCCCCCCCCCTTCCTATGCCCCTGGTGAACAGTCTCCAAGCCAGAGTGAAGAAGTACAATTTTTGTGCCCCCTCAACTGGCCTGCACTCTTGCCAGGGACCAACTTAAGCAACCCCTAGGTATGTCCCTGGTTGAAGGCACACTTGTTTGTTTGTTTGTTTGTTTGTTTGTTTGTTTGTTTGTTTTTAAAGGTACTTTGGTTCTCAGATATCACTGCAACAGATATTTCAGAAGAAAACTGATATATGGCCTTTCTTTCTACGAATGAGGGCTTGTCCATATATTTTACAGCCACTTTTTAACTATTAACTGTGCTTATTGTTGGGGTGTGGCTGCATGAAGTCTTGGTGGCATCAAAGACAAAGACTTTGGCAGCCTGGGCTGCCCTACATCATGATGTGGATGTAGTGTTTTAGCAAGACATTGCATAAGGGCAGGGCTGGTCCTGTTATGAGACAGATTGAAGGAGCTGCTTCAGGTGGCAAGCATGGGGCATTGTTTAAAAAACAAAAACACATTGGCTGCTGTTTATTTAATTTTTTATTCTTATTGTAGGAGCATGAGGTGTCATTCATCTGGATTATTTTTTTTTATCCATGCCAAAAAATTTCTGGGTGGGCTGAGGAGGGAGGGGCATACTGAACCAATCACCAACGTCTCCTTATATAGCAAATAAAAGGCAAAGTAATATCCTCCAACAAAATCCAGTTTCAGTGATGAAACTTCAATGATTTCAGAGTCAGAAGACCTACAAGCAACCCATGCCTCACAACACACTTTACTAATTTGATATATGAGAATGAGTACTCTGATGGCGACAAGTAGCAGCTGAGGAGAGAACTAACCCCTCAGAGAATGACCTGGCGATAGCAATGGCAAGTGGTGAGCAGGGCCTAAACCAGGGGCGCCATCTCGCCCTAAGGATTGTGGGTACCCGCTGCCATAATGTGGACATGCGACGTCACACACCTGCCCCTACATGCAAGTGATGTCTTGAAAGACCTACACTGGCTCCCAGTACGTTTCCGAGCACAATTCAAAGTGTTGGTGCTGACCTTTAAAGCCCTAAACGGCCTCGGTCCAGTATACCTGAAGGAGCGTCTCCACCCCCATCGTTCAGCCCGGACACTGAGGTCCAGCGCCGAGGGCCTTCTGGCGGTTCCCTCACTGCTTGAAGTGTGGTTATAGAGAACCAGGCAGAGGGCCTTCTCGATAGTGGCACCCACCCTGTGGAACACCCTCCCATCAAATGTCAAGGAAATAAACAACTACCTGACATTTAGAAGACATCTGAAGTCAGCCCTGTTCAGGGAAGTTTTTAATGTGTGACATTATAATGTATTTTTAATCTTTGTTGGAAGCCGCCCAGAGTGGCTGGGGAGACCCAGCCAGATGGGCTTGGGGGTACAAATAATTTATTATTATTATTATTATTATTATTATTATTATTATTATTATTATGTCACATGTCCACACTGCAGCAGCTGGTAGTGGTAGCAGCTCCTCTTCCTCCTCCTCTCCTTAGCCAGTAAGTTACCTTTTTCCATGGGGAGGGGCTCAAACTCTGCGTCTGAGGGCCCCCTCCCCCTGAAAAAGGGTGCCTTGCTCCATGGCAGCAAAGGACGGAGCTCAGCTGCTTCTCTTTCTGAGGCAGCACCGCAGAGGTTGGCTGGCTGCCTCTCACTTGGGGGCAGTGCTGCTGCCGCCTGCTAACTTTGTTCATTGACTTTGTGGGAGCCCGGACCCCACCATTATATTATTGTGGGTGTCCAAGCACCCACGGTCCCCTAGAGTTGACTCCTGTTGCCTATACCAGGGGTAGGCAACCTAAGGGCCATGGGCCGGATGCAGCCCAATCGCCTTCTAAATCCGGCCCGTGCACAGTCCGGGAATCAGTGTGTTTTTACATGAGTAGAATGTGTGCTTTTATTTAAAATGCATCTCTCGGTTATTTGTGGGGGGCATAGGAATTCATTCTTATATTTTTTTCAAAATATAGTCCGGCCTCCCACATGGTCTGAGGGACGGTGGACCAGCCCACAGCTGAAAAAGGTTGCTGACCCCTGGTCTATACAATGTATGCTTTTTGTTTAGAGTCACTGGCAGCACCCAATATGGACTAGTGACATGAATTATCCTGTACACTAGAGGAATTCTGTTATGTACTGAGTTGAATAGGATCCAAAAGTCTGATTGGTCCTAGAATAGGATCCAAAATGCAGCAGTCTGATTGGTCCTAGAACAATAGGATCCAAAAGGCAGCAGTCTGATTGGTCCTAGAACAATAGGATTCAGAATGCAGCAGTCTGATTGGTCCACAGGAGCCACCCAATGCAGCTCAAGGTGGAAGGGAATCCACAACCTGATTGGCCTACAGGAGAATCCCGGAATTAGCCAATCACATGGGGCCCATTGTGTAAATAATGTATATAAGGCAGACATTCTGGGGGAACTTCCATTCCTCCTCACCACTATGAGCTGAATAAAGAGCATGAAATCCACTCTCAACTTCGAGTATATTTCAAATTCCCTTTCCATTTGGTTCATTGGTATCAAGGTAAAACCTGCTTGATGCAATTCAGTTAAAGGTGGTTTGCTGTCTTCCTGCTTTTGACTGGGAGACTGGATCGAATTTTCCTGAAAGCCATACTTTGTGGAAGTTAAAGGGTGGAGGCACTGAATGTAGTTTTGTACTACTATTAGTTGCTGGCAAACAGCTAGAGAAAAGCAGCCTCAGCGGCGTTTTGATCCCTGTGGTTGGGACTGCACTGCAAATGCCGACTGCCAATTCCTTATCATTTCTTCTCAGCCTATCGTTTGCAAATAAATGGATTGTTTTCCCCAAAGACCCTGTGAAGAAGAGCACCGCTCTGGTCTTCCACCACTCAGGAAAGAGACAGAGAAATATTTAAATACAAGGGGGTTTTTTATTTTATTTCCCACTCCCCAAATCTCTTTACTGGATACTTGTCAAACTAAGTTTCACAATACATTATATTACTTTGGTTACAGAAAAGAAACTTACTTTGGTTAAAGAAAGGAAAAACAAAGGAGGGAAGGCAATACGTTTCTGTCAAGAAAGTAGTTACTGGTAAACTGTTTAAGTACAAGTCGGCAAGTAAATATCTCCAAGCACCCGGCTGGTCCTGTTTAGCAGAAATGTCAAAACTGTGTAACTGTCAAAGCCAGTGGACAAGTCAAGGATTGGTATTGAGGGAATCGAGCCAGAAATTCAGAAGCAGTTAACAAGGAAGGAGACACTATCATTACCCAGGCAAAGTTCTGAACATGAAGTCTTGTTCAGGAGAGCCAATAACCAGCCTGGGTAGGTAAAGTCACTCCAATACTTGGTAGTCAGGTGGACGTGGAGAAATGCCACCTAGATCCTATAATAATAATGTTATTATTTATACCCCGTGAATCTAGCTGGGTTTCCCCAGCCACTCTGGGCAGCTCACAACAGAATTAATGATGATGATGATAATAAACCAATAAAACATCAGACATTAAAAACTTCCCTAAACAGGGCAGCCTTCAGAGGTCTTCTAAAAGTCAGATACAGTGGTACCTTGGGTTAAATACTTAATTCGTTCCGGAGGTCTGTTCTTAACCTGAAACTGTTCTTAACCTGAAGCACCACTTTAGCTAATGGGGCCTCCCGCTGCTGCCGTGCCGCCGGAGCACGATTTCTGTTCTCATCCTGAAGCAACGTTCTTAACCCGAGGTAATATTTCTGGGTTAGCAGAGTCTGTAACCTGAAGTGTATGTAACCTGAAGCATATGTAACCCGAGGTACCACTGTAGTTGTTTATTTCCTTGACATCTGATGGGAGGGCCTTCCATAGGGCGGGCACCACTACCGAGAAGGCCCTCTGCCTGGTTCCCTGTAACTTCACTTCTTGCAGAGAGGGAAACGCCAGAAGGCCCTTGGCGCTGGACCTCAGTGTCCGGGCAGAATGATAGGAGTGGAGATGCTCCTTCGGGTACACTGGGCTGAGGCCGTTGAGGGCTTTAAAGGTCAGCACCAACACTTTGAACTGTGCTCAAAGTCTAGTCTCTAGACTTCTCCATCTGGATTTCTCTGCTCTAGGAAACAAACCACACAGCGAAAGTGCTGAGTCCCACTTTACCTGACCCACAGGTGGGTGTGGAAAACAGCATCACAGGCCAAACTGGGACTCTTGAAAGCCTGACTGAGCCTGTGGCTGGAGGTTCCCCGTCACTGTTCAATCTGCATCAGAAGCAGATTGCAGTAAAAGACCATTTGCTAAAATAATAATAATAATAATAATAATAATAATAATTTATTTATTTATTTATTTATTTATTTATTTATTTATTTATTTATACCCCGCTCATCTGGCTGAGTTTCCCCAGCCACTCTGGGCGGCTCCCAATCAAGTGTTAAAAACAGTACAGCGTTAAATATTAAAAACTTCCCTGAACAGGGCTGCCTTCAGATGTCTTTGAAAGATAGGATAGCTGCTTATTTCCTTCACATCTGAAGGGAGGGTGTTCCATAGGGTGGGCGCCACTACCGAGAAGGCCCTCTGTCTGGCTCCCTGTAACCTCACTTCTCGCAATGAGGGAACCGCCAGAAGGCCCTTGGCGCTGGATCTCAGTGTCCAGGCCGAACAATGGAGGTGGAGATGCTCCTTCAGGTATACAGGACCGGGGCCGTTTAGAGCTTTAAAGGTGAGCACCAACAGGTCAGTGAAGCATTCTTAAGCCGATTCCATTATAAGCTCCTTGTAATACAGGAATGTATCAATCTAAAATGTGTGAAACCCACTTACAATTACAGTGGTACCTCTGGTTACGTACTTAATTCGTTCCGGAGGTCCGTTCTTAACCTGAAACTGTTCTTAACCTGAAGCACCACTTTAGCTAATGGGGCCTCCCGCTGCCACCGGAGCACTATTTCTGTTCTCATCCTGAAGGAAAGTTCTTAACCTGAGGTAATATTTCTGGGTTAGTGGAGTCTGTAACCTGAAGTGTCTATAAGCCGAGGTACCACTATAGTTTTCCTCAAGGAGAGCTAGGAAAACATACTATGCACCTCCTCAGAGCTGCTGTACTAGGGTCACCACTGTTGTCACTGGTAAGTTCATCCCTAAAACCTGGTGCAAGAACCTCACCCTTATTAAAGTAACATTTAGTGCTTTTTTTATCGATCTGATCCTCTGGCTTAATGATTAGAACTTACTGATGTTTTAATAATAACCTTTGCACGCTTTCTCCCATTTTACTTGGTTGTAAATCGTTGCACAGAAGAAGAAGGGGCTGCGGAAACTAACTTAGCATAAACATTTTGCAGAGGACTTTAAAGGCTAGAAGGAAGATGAGGATTTGGTTGTGCTGCATGCTAACTAAAGGGGGTGGGAGAATCCCACCCTTTCCAGATAAAAGGGAGCCTTGAGTGTGAACATCAAAGAATTGTTAATGACCAGAAATACCATTAGGGTTAGCATCCCTTTTGTTTCAAGCCTCTCACACCTGCAGCGCATTAGACGCTGCCTTTGTTGGTCCATCTGAATTACCTCTATTAGCATTTATAGAAAAGTCATTGGCAAAACCACTAATATCGCTCCTGGCCTCCTCTGGGCCTCCCCCCAATTTTCAGTCTGATATTAGTTCTCTGTGGGTTTCCTTTATGATACAGAATCTGCCAAAGGAAAAGCCAATAGCCCAGGATTCTCTTGATTGCAAATGAGCCCGGCTGTGAAAGGAGAAGGATAGCTTTTGTTACTGAAAAGTAATATCGGCAACTGTACGAGAAGCACACATAAGAAGCTCACACATTAGTGAGAGCAAAACCAGAGCGTGAAATTCAGATTAGGCTACCACAGGCTATCAGAAGGAGCTGTTGCAGTGGGGAGCGAGGAAAGAGAGAGGCAGGAGCAGTATTGGGGGAACTTGGCACTGGCTGAAGGTGTAACCTGTTCCATTTGGCCCCTGAAAAGCAGTTTAGCAGATGGCGCGACCAGCTGTCCTTTTCAGCCATTTAATAAACTCTTTGGTGGTAGCAGTTTGGGAAGTAGGGGGCAGAGAGGTTTTAGGCTAGAGGGGAGAGAGAGGAAAAAATCAAGAAATCTGTCCCAGTTGTCTTTGCCAAGTATTAAAGTCAACCTTTAACAAAAAAATTAAAAAAATAAAGAATTGCAAAAGGGGGAAAGAATCTAATGGAGGGTGTTGCCCTGCTTATCAAAGTTCCCCACCCCCAACTCCAAATGTCTATTTTCCACAGATAAATAAAGGCCCAGTATGCCAGTGTACGAAAACACTTACACTCTTATCTTTATATGTCATTTCAATTTCAGCCTTTGCAAAGGAGGTGCCTAATTAGAAATCTTAAATGAACTGTGGAATGAAAAATTGAGCTGGTAGCTAAGGCATGAGCATGTGACAAAATAATAGTCAAAAAATGACCTATTTTTATCCATAAGACCGAACTTCCTTTAAGGTTCAGGCAACCAACTGAGAAAAATGGATCCTTCAATGAACTCATGGGACTCAATCATCTGAAACGCCGCTGACCTTGCCTTTCTGAGCATGCGGATGCTACTGAGAGTTTTGACGCATGACCTCTTTACTTCCAGTGATGACACTAGTGAGATAGCCCTCCATATGCTTTTTCATCAATAACATTTCCGGGAGGTTCTGTGTGCCTTTTTTTAAAAAATTAATATTCTTAATGCAACAGTTTAAGTGGCAAGTCTCAATTATGTGAGAGATGTTTTATTTAAAAAGCATGTCTGGTGTCTTTGAAGGGAACGGTTCTTTTTGCACATTTACATGCTCCCCAGCTGAGCGGCCACCCCTTTCATTTGACAAGGGCTTTGTTCTGCCTACAGGCCTATTAGAAGCCCTAGATTGTTTGCCCTTAATAAACTGCAGCAGCAAGGCAGCTAAACTCCTTTTCAAGTTAGGGGTGCAGTGCAGCACATATTCCTCCCCCCTCAATATTTGCCGAGCACCTAACTGTTAAACTTGCTACAGAAGCAAGCTTGCAAGTCTCGTTTGCCCAGCTCCCTGACCACTTCTGTAGCAGTCCAGGAACTACGTTGGTTACTTCGCATTAGTCTAGGCTAGTAAAAGCAACGATTGCTGCAACGGTTTGCGTCATCTGCTACAACGTCAAGCTGTATTTTTAAGGCTGGGCGCATGAAATCGTCCATCATCAGACTGTTTCCTTCCAAATTAAAATTGAGGGCTTTAATCGGATTGTAAATGGTGCTGTTACCTTGCAGCCAGGAGAATCAGAACATAAAGAAAAGGCTGCTTGATCAGGCTAAAAAGATAAAGGGACCCATGACCATTAGGTCCAGTCGTGACCAACTCTGGGGTTGCGGCGCTCATCTCGCTTTACTGGCCGAGGGAGCCGGCGTACAGCTTCCGGGTCATGTGGCCAGCATGACTAAGCCGCTTCTGGCAAACCAGAGCAGCGCACGGAAACACCGTTTACCTTCCCGCCGGAGCGGTACCTATTTATCTACTTGAACTTTGATGTGCTTTTGAACTGCTAGGTTGGCAGGAGCAGGGACTGAGCAACGGGAGCTCACCCAGTTGCACGGATTCGAACCACCGACCTTCTGATCGGCAAGCACTAGGCTCAGTGGTTTAGACCACAGTGCCACCAGCGTCCCTTTGAGCAGGCTAGCTGTAACATATTCTCACGATGGCCAGCCACAAATGGACAGGGTGATGAGTTAATGGTGGCTGCTATGGCTATGTGCCTTTCCAGGGGAAGCCAGAAATCCATTTATTCTTACAGAACAGAAGCTTAGACGTTCAAGGATTGTAATATGGATTTTACACCTGACGAGTGTTGCATCCACCTTGGTGATAAGCAATCCTGAATTCTGGCATAGCATTACCCCAGTATTATCTATCTACCCTGGATGGCCCTCCATTTTTGGGCAGGAGTCTCTGGCACTCATTACCCAGTTATTTGATTGTCAGTAGCAGGGATTGAACCCGCAACCTTTGGCATGCAACACGCACACCCCCCTAGCAAAGTTGTAGTTGTGCTTCCTTTTTACGGCTCTTTGGCTATAACTTTTGATAAAATACAGATAATTGAACAAACTTTGTTGCATTCCATTCTTCATTAAATTACCTTTCCATTGATATATAATTTTATGGTATTACTGCAAAACAAAGTGGTGTTACGAGCCATCAAACCTCGGAAATACCCTTTTCCCAAAAGGTTTCCACAATTTTGGCCACTAGTGTATACTAGTGTAACACAGTTAAGCATTTAGTTAATCCGTTGAAAGCCGATAAACAGGCTGATAAAGGTTAAATGTGTAAGAAATAGTAATAGAAAATGGGATATGTAACAGAAAAACCCAAGTGGGGCCTGCAATAATTTGTTATAGTGCAGAGGACTCCTGCTCAACAACTCTACTTGTCCACCATGCCGTCTTTCAGAATATTCTGTTCTGTTCCCTGTGCCAGTTATCCTATCAGTGAGATAGCATTATTTGGGCACTGAGCATTCTCAGTCCACATTAGGCTGCTCAGAGAGGATTCTCCCTTTTGCAGATATTTTTAGGACTCCTGCAAAGCACGGAGCTTCCCCAAGCCTGCTGCTACTTCCCTTGTAAAATTTTGGGGTTTCCCCTGTAGTTTCGTGAGAGAGGGCAAAGGGACCACTGAGCCTCTTGGGCTTGCCTATCAGAAGGTCGGCGGTTCGAATCCCCGCGGCGGAGTGAGCTCCCGTTGCTCTGTCCCAGCTCCTGCCAACCTAGCAGTTCGAAAGCATGTCAAAGTGCAAGTAGATAAATAGGTACCGCTGCGGAGGGAAGGTAAACGATGTTTCTATGCGCTCTGGTTTCTGTCACAGTGTCCCGTTGCACCAGAAGTGATTTAATCATGCTGGCCATATGACCCAGAAAGCTGTCAGTGGACAAACGCTGGCTCCCTTGGCCTGAAAGCGAGATGAGCGCCACAACCCATAGTCGCCTTTGACTGGTCTTCAGTCCAGGGGTCCTTTACCTTTACAATGGGGAAGGGGGGGATAGAAATGCAATAATAATAATAATAATAATAATAATAATAATAATAATAATAATTGCTATCCATCAATTCCTGACAGCTTTTATAAGCTTGTAACTTATTGTTCACATGTATAAAAAATATACTCTATGCATCTCCTGTGGAAGATAGCTTCTGCATATAAGCTGCACATTGATTTACTGCACATTTATACTTTCTCACATTCTCCTTACCCTGCACATTTGTTGTAGGTAAATAACTCTAGTGTCTAGGGTTGGAATTTCTTAAGAGAAGCAACAGAAGTATCCTTTACTGGAGCTCATTCTCCTGTGGCAAACCACAGATCTCAGCTGGGATAAATTATTTTCCCCATGGGCTTTCCTAGATTGCACAAAGTGGTTTGCATTTTATAACAAATTACCTCTAGATTGAGACACATTTGGATCCCTCTGAAATGTGTTTATAATTTTTCAGCTAGTAAAAAGAGATAGCGGTATCACTTAATGTGCCAGCTACTGAGATGAAAGAAAGCTGGTGCCACCAGAATTATTTATATTTAGCTCAGCAGCTGCTTATGGGCATTGGACCTCTGATGCATGCAGTCCTTTGCATGTGTGAATCTGTTTCCACCTCCACTGAAATGAATGGTGCTACCCAGGCAGATAAGTGTCCTGGGAGCATCAGAATTACGTCAGGATAGCTTTCAGAGTTGCAATTTCTCACAGCGTGCTAAGGTTTGCAAACTACAGGTTTCTAACCATTCCTTGGACCACATCACACATGACAAATTTCCTACCTGGATAAAGAGTACCGTACTTATATTGTCGGACACATGACAGACACACACTTAGCTATTTACCGTATCCACATTTAAGGGTGGCGCTGTGTTCTAAACCACAGAACCTAGGGCTTGCCGATCAGAAGGTTGGTGGTTCGAATCCCCACGATGGGGTGAGCTCCCGTTGCTCGGTCCCAGCTCCTGCCAACCTTGCAGTTTGAAAGCATGTCAAAGTGCAAGTAGATAAATAGGTACCGCTCCGGCGGGAAGGTAAACGGCGTTTCCGAGCGCTGCTCTGGTTCGCCTGAAGCGGCTTAGTCATGCTGGTCACATGACCCGAAAGCTGTACGCCGGCTCCCTCGGCCAGTAAAGCGAGATGAGCGTTGCAACCCCAGAGTCGTCCATGACTGGACCAAATGGCCAGGGGTCCCTTTACCTTTAATGGCCAAGCAGTGAAATACTCGTGTGTGCTCATTATACATGATGGTATGTACACATCAGGCATGTCTTTTGTTATACAGAAATGATAGCCATTTGAAAGAAAATATACAGCCCTTTGAAATATATAGCCATTTGAAAGAAAATATGCTTTAAAATGGTCAACGGTATTATTTAGCATATTTAACCACAATTCAGGAAGGCCCAGTTCAGTCAGTTTCAGTGTCACTTTGGTCTATATCAGGGACGTCCAACAGGTCGATCGTGATCTACTGGTAGATTCCTGGGAGGTTTTGGTAGATTGCGGTCGATCGCTGGTTCCCTTTCCTTAGCATTGGTAAAATAAAATCCAGCCCCGCCCCCTCGCACTGCTCTCCATTGTTTCACAACCTGCCGAGCGGAAGATGGAGTTTACTCAGTGAGGCTATTTTTTGTTTCCCCAGCACTCTATTGGAGAGTGTCTGTTCCCTTAGGCTTGAATTTTCAAAAATTGGGACTTTCTTCCTCCCGAAAAAAGCTCAACAACTTTGCCCTGAACCCCCCCCCCCAAAAAATGGGGCTTCCCTTCCTACAAAAAGCTCAACAGTAGATCACTGCCAGTTTTTAATTCTGTGAGTAGATCGCAGTCTCTTGGGAGTTGGCCACCTCTGGTCTATATGAATCATGAGCCCCAGGGACCTCTCTTGGAAAGCAATCCAAGGATCAGCCATCCATCTCTCTTATTAACAATGTATAATTGTTAATATATAAATGTATAAATTGCTTCAGTCCTGTATACCCGAAGGAGTGCCTCCACCCCCATCATCCAGCCCGTAAACTGAGGTCCAGGTCCAAGGGCCTTCCGATGTCTCCCTGAGAGAGAGGTGAGGTTACAAGGAACCAGGCAGAGGGCCTCCTCAGGAGTCACACCAGCCCTGTGGAATGCCCCTCCCAGCTGATGTCAAGCAGATATCCAGCCCTGTGCTTTTTATAAGACATCTGAAGCCTGTGCTGTTCAGGGAAGTTTTTAGTGTTTGATGTATTGTGTTTTCACTATTTTGGGTTGGGAGCCTCCCAGATTGGCTGGGGTAACCCAGTCTTATGGGTGACATAACAAACTAATAATAATAATAATAATAGTTGTTGTTGTTGTTGTTGTTGTTGTTGTTGTTGTTGTTGTTGCTGTTGCTGTTGTTGTTGTTATGCCCCATAGTGTCAGTTCTCTGGACTGCCAATAGTCTAGTTGTTTTGCAGTTCCGCCCAATAAAGGAATAGGATTTATTTTATTTTATTACTTGTTTTTTTAAAAATAAAATAAAATCCTGCCATTCAACATTCTTGGCCCCAGGGTGGGTTACAAGCCTATAAAAACAAGAAAAGCAATACATGTCACAAGAGGAGCAGATGAAACCAATACTCATAAAGCCAACAAAAGCTGTGGATGGCTCCGTAAAATCGCAACACTTAAAAGCCTGGGGAAATAAACACTGAGTTGGTGCTGTGTGGATAGCAGTTCTGCTGAACTTCCAAAGGGAGGTTATTCCATAGTTGGAATGTCACCTCTGAAAGAGCCAATTCTCATATCAACGCAGAATGTGTTGCACCAGCCCCAGATGTGAGACGTCGAAGAAGGCCTCTCCAGTACAGTGGTACCTCGGGTTACATACGCTTCAGGTTACATACGCTTCAGGTTACAGACTCCGCTAACCCGGAAATAGTACCTCAGGTTAAGAACTTTGCTTCAGGATGAGAACAGAAATCGTGCTCCGGTGGCACGGCAGCAGCAGGAGGCCCCATTAGCTAAAGTGGTATCTCAGGTTAAGAACAGTTTCAGGTTAAGAACGGACCTCCGGAACGAATTAACGAATTAACCCGAATTAACCCGAGATACCACTGTAATCTGAATAAAATATAATTATCTTTGTCTGTGTTGTAAACAAACAGTTTCAGGTTAAGAACAGACCTCCGGAACGAATTAAGTTCTTAACCCGGGGTACCACTGTACTCAACAAGCAGACAGGACCCTATTGGGAGAGGCATGCCATCAGGTATCTAGGTTCTGAGTCATGCAAAGCTTTATACAGCAAGCCCTGAATTGGCTCCAGAAGCATATCAGGAACGAGTGCAAACCCTGTACGTTTAACATTTATTTCAGAAAAGCAAGTTTGCACTGTAACTCTCCTTTGAGAGCAACAGAACCTGTTAGTTGCGATTACCTCATTGATTTCAGTGGGAGTTAAGGACAACCAACTTGCCTTGGATTGATGCCCCCAAATTATAATTAACTCCCGTAAGAGCAAACGGAAGAAGAAACCTACGGGGGAAAGCAAAAATTCTCTGGTAGGCAGTAGGTTAATAACAAACATAAACAAAGCTTATGTCAGAAACATATGAGACTATTTTCAGCTGAGTTCTCCTGCAAAGAGAGCACTGGAGGGAAAAGGCAGCTAATTTTTATGAGTGCTGATGTCAGAGCCTTTGTGAGGACCATAAAAAAAAATACAGAGCAAGAAGTAAAAGGTGGCCTACCCAGAATAATGGCTGTAAATTCACAAGGCGAAGAGAAGACCCTCCTGCTAGGAGGTAAGCAATGTGGCAAAAAGGCGGAGGTGGAAAGTTTGCTCATCTCTACTGATTGTGAGATAAAGTAATCTGAAGGAAGCCTTTAAACCTAATGCTTTGTTCTGCTCTTATGCCAGAGGGTTGCTTAAACAAGGCTCTGAACATCTTAAAAATTAGTTTCTCTGCTGAGACAGCTTAAAAGCAGGAGGCTCCTTTGGAGATCTCCTGATTTATGGATGATAGATTACTCTGCCAGTAACAGGGTTTTTTCCCCCAGAATAAGAATGCTCTTGCTCTGAATGTGGAGGTAAGTTTATGACAAGCGACAAAGTATAACTTCATTAATCCAAGTAATAAAGAGAGGAAAATGTAAGGGAAACAGCTTGTTTCTGCACAAGCTTCAAGTTCAGGGTCTCTACTGTTATTCATGGCCAAAGGCTCCCCCCCCCCTTGCCCCTCGCTGACACATTTCGGTCAAGGTGGGAAAATATGGTAAATAACAAAGTACCAATTGTTGCTACATGCAAGGATAGATAGAATGTTTTCTCTACTATGTTATGCATATAGAATGGTTTGTCAATGGCATTCCCAGCTGTTGAATGCTGTAGCTCTGTGAACTAGCTTTCGGAAGTCAGATGTGAGGCAGGTTCTGGGCGGCTTCCAACAAAATATTAAAAATACAATAAAACATCAGACATTAAAAACTTCCCTAACCAGGGCTGCCTTCAGATGTCTTGTTAAAAGTCAGATAGTTGTTTATTTCCTTGAAGTTTTCATTTCAAAATGTACCATGTGCAAATTCCTTCTGAAACGCTCCATTTGTCGACAAGGTGTGTATTTGCTGCGTTGCAAATATTTGATGCAGCAATGAGAATGCTAACTTTAATAATTATTTGCATTCGGGCAAATCAGTGCTGCTCTTCTCTCCTTAGCCAACACCAGCTGTGCTTCGAAAGAAAACGCCCCTGAACTGAACAAAGGTTCAACACTGACCGCTTCCCACAGGTGTATGAAACACAGGATTGCAATACAATCTCTTAAGGGAACCTCTGGTGAATGAAGCAAGAGGACAGCAGCAGTTTGGTTTCACTAGAGCAAATCACTTCATACCCATAATAGGATGTTGCGGTTTATTAACAATTCCAAGGGTTACAGCCTGTGTTATTACTACTCAGAGTAGATGCATTGAGATTAATGGACATGACCAACTTAGGTCTGTTAATTTCAGTGGGCATTACTTACTTGGAGACAACCTCATGTGTTTTCTTGAAGGTTCATAATGAAGTTTGACTCATTCAGAATCAGTTGGGTAACTGTGCAGTCAGCAAATTCAGCACACAGAAGAATCCAACTCTTTAGAGTAGCTTCAGTTTTTAGCTTGTTTTTAATTGTGACCTATGTTTAGGTTAGTCAACCTTGCAAATTATTTTTTTTAAGATTCATTGTGGTGCAAAAGTCTTCTTCTTCTTTGGCGATCACTCGAAGCCGAGTAAGATTGTCTTCTACAAACACAGTTTTAACAGTGAGTCCGTAAGTGACTGTGGAGGCCAATTCTGGATCCACCCGTCCTTCCATAGTGGGGACATAGGTTTCTGGGTGGGAGTTGATCACGGTGAGGGTTTGCCAAGCGAGCCTTCCTCTTAGCACATTTCTCCATTGCGTCCTGAGTTCGAGTGTCTTCAGAACCCATGACACTTTTGATAAAGGCTGTTCTCCAATTGGAGCGCTCACAGGCAAGCGTTTCCCAATTGTCGGTGTTTATACTACATTTTTTTAGATTTGCCTTGAGAGAGTCTTTAAACCTCTTTTGTTGACCACCAGCATTATGCTTTCCATTTTTAAGTTCGGAATAGAGTAGTCGCTTTGGAAGACGATAATCAGGCATCCATACAACATGACCAGTCCAACGAAGTATATACATATTATCTCTAGAGACATATTACTTTAGATTGGACGCTCAGGGTATATTCCAGCAAACGTTGCAAGTGGTAATTGGGAATTTGGTTATGCAGAGGTGCCAGCAGGATTTTATGGGCCCAGTATACTGTATGTGGATCGGGGCCTCTGACCCACTTGCAAAAGACAACACAGATTTGTATAAAAATTGTATTTCCTTTGTGTCATATGCATCTTTTGCAGTTGGAGGGCTCCAAAATAAATCAGAGACCACACATGCAATAAAATGTCTGGCAGACAGACTACAAACAGGTGAAGCTGTTCCCATACACTGGAACTTCAGAAGTCGAGTGTAATCTGTTCCAGAAGGACGTTCGACTTCCAAAACATTCAAATTCTGAGGCACAGTTTCCGATTGGCTGACAGCTAAGCTTTTTGCAGATCGGAAGCCGTGTAGGACTTTCAGGTTCCGAGGAATGTTAAAAAACCAGAACATTTACTTCCAGGTTTTCGACATTCGGGAGCTGAAACATTCGGGAATGGAGCGGTTCGAGAACCGAGGTTCTACTATCATTGTATTTTCATGTTAGTAAAAGCTTAACTTGTTGAATTCTTCATGAGTGCTTGGTATTTAGCTTCTAAGTCTTTTTGCAAAGTTTTCACATTTTGCATTTACCATTGTGGAGGGGGTGGGATTCTTTAACACCCACCCACACTTACTATTTATTATTTGCTGATATTTTATTTTATTTTATTATGTACTCTTACATTCTAATGGATTATTGAATATTGCTTTATTTGATATAAGTTGTTTATTTTAGAGTTTTTTTATTATTGTATTTTATTTTTGAATGGGATCAGATTGTTAATAAAGGGTGTGATCTTTGTCGTCTCTTTAGCTTGCAACCCACCTTGTGTGTAGTAATATACAAAGGCGGTACACCAATTAAAAGTGAAATGAAACCTTCTGCCAATGCAGGAAATCCACTACTGTAACATCCCAATAGGTGGGATTATTTGTTCCCAGGGCATAGTCTGAAGGTGCATGAGGCTTCCACCTGGCTGAAACTTACCGTATTTTTTGCTCTATAAGACTCACTTTTTCCCTCCTAAAAGGTAAGGGGAAATGTGTGTGCATCTTATGGAGCGAATGCAGGCTGTGCAGCTATCACAGAAGCCAGAACAGCAAGAGGGATTGCTGCTTTCCGTGCACTTGAGATTCAGAATATTTTTTTTCTTGTTTTCCTCCTCCAAAAACTAGGTGCGTCTTGTGGTCTGGTGCGTCTTATAGAGCGAAAAATATGGTAAGTTGGTCCAGGTCTGCTCAGTGTCCAGGTGAGAGTCAGCCTGGGAACCACATATGCCTTGGGTTCCACAATAGAAGAAAAATGGAATATAAATGTAAGAAACCTGTAAAAGCTACTGCTTTAAAAAAAAAACAACTCTGGAGAGTTTGAGCTTTTAGGGAAAGCACTGTGTGTGAATTTCCGGGCGGTACTCCAGATTCTCTTTGCTGAGTGACCTGGGAAAATTAACCACCTCTTTGCTCTCCTTCTCTCCAGGTTGCCTTTGTTCCCTTTTCCCTGTGGAGTAAAGAAGAAGAAAGTGGGTGGAGATGCCTCTTCAGGGAAGGGAACACCGCCAAGAAGCCTAAACCCATCACCTTCTAACTACTGCTGTCTTCTAGGGAGACAGGTCAGTAGCTTTGCCTTGCTGCTGCCACAACAACATAGGCTTCTAGATAACTTTCTCATCTTGCCACTCTGTGGCCAAGTTGGAAACCCTCAACCTGCGGCTGCTGTTTACTTGTGGAGTATCCTAGACCGGAGAACAAGGAGTTAAGGTTGCTCCCAGTCCTCTCTTGCACTTGCCTCACAATCTTATATGTGTGTCTACTTGGATGTTAGCCCTACTGAGTTCCACTGTCAAGTAAAGTATGCAGACGCTTGCAAGCTCAGACCGCAATGCTGTACACACTGAACTGGGACTTCTTTCGCAGTAGACGTGCCTAGGACTGCACTGTTACTTGTCTGGGCTCTTGATGTTCTCTTAATTATTATTATTTTTTAATTCCTGCTGTGTCTCTTTTCCTGCTTTTGTGTAATATTGAGCAAATTTGGCCTTGATGTACCTGTGTATCTCCCAAAGACGGAAAACAATTTTGTGAAATAAATATATAGCACTGTGATCTTCTAAGGCCTTTAAAAAATAATTTTAAAAAGCAATTAATTTTGACCCTCTTTAAGAGGAATGGAATGCACTTACTTTCCAAAACTAACTGAACAGGCGGCAAATGATTGCCACCCTGAGGTATTCTGTCTCATTTGATTTGGTCCAAAGCCCAGGCACCCACTTCACACACACACACCAATACACACCAATTCATCCTATTTTACAAGGCTATCCTATACATCTATGTAAGTCCCACTGACTCAGTGGGTTTTATTTCTGAATAGGCAGGTATATTTCTGAATAGGCAGGTATAGAATTGCTCTGTAAGACTGCAAACTTATCCAAACTTCCTTGGGAGTAAATCCCACTGAAACTGGTGTGCTCACTTTGGAGAAAACAGATCATCTTTGGCTGTGCTTTTCTACATGGAATCCCGGTTTCATCCAAGCAACACCTGCAGCCAAAACTTCTCCAGAAGCCGTTTGAAGGACACCCATTCATTCCATGATCATTCAGAAACATTGCGTGAGGCTCTTTCATTTCAGGGTTGTGGGTTCGAGCCCCAGGTTGGGTCAAAATGGTTCCTGCATTGCAGAGGGTTGAACTTAGATGACCCTCGTTGTCCCTTCCTACTCTGCAATTCTATAATACAGCAGACCCTCCAAGTGTCCCTATTTTCCAAGGACAGTCCTGGATTTACAGAAAGCTGCTGCGGTTTCTGATTTGACCCCGGAATGTCCCACTTTTTCATTGTCCCCATTTTCATCAGAGAATTGGTGGAGTGTATGAAGTTATGCTGTGGTCCATGGGGTCACAAAGAGTCGGACACGACTAAACGACTAAACAACAACAACATGGAGTTATGTGAAGGTGGCGCTGTGGTCTAAACCACATATCCTAGGGCTTGCTGATTGGAAGGTTGGCAGTTCGAATCCCCACAATGGGGTGAGCTCCCGTTGCTCGGTCCCTGCTCCTGCCAACCTAGCAGTTCGAAAGCATGTCAAAGTGCAAGTAGATAAATAGGGAAGGTAAACGGCTTTTCCATGCGCTGCTCTGATTTCACCAGAAGCGGCTTAGTCGTGCTGGCCACATGACCTGGAAAAACTGTCTGTGGACAAACATCGGCTCCCTCAGCCAGTAAAGCAAGATGAGCGCCTCAACCCCAGAGTCGTTCGTGACTGTATAGGGGAGTTTTTATACGTCAGAAGGGTGGGGTATAATTATAATTGAATAGGATGTCCCTATTTTCACCAGAGAAATGTTGGAGGGTAAGATATTGTGTGTTAAACTTTTCAAATACTAATACTGTGCTGTCTGGTTGCTGGGATTGTGGATAAAAGGCTTTTTTTGCGCAAGAGGGCAGGCAGCATCGACCTCTTCTTTTCCTCTTCCCACGTCTGCCCGCGTCTCCGGAGTATCGATTCCGATTAAGCAGTTACAAGTCACCAGGCAAGCATGGGCCTTGGCTGCCCCCGCTATGCGGTGGGTGCCTGCATTCGTCGTCAGGGAGGCGGAGGCCCGACGGGGAGGCTGGGTGGAGAGGGAGGGGGCTTCCCCTTCTCCCCGGGACACCATATGGAGCCGTGGGAGAGGGGCTCGGCCCTTTAATCCCTTCAAAGGCACCGATGCGTTTGGAGGCCCTGCAAAACTCTTTGGAAGTCTTTGGAGAGGCCACGGGTTGTGTTTGCACGGGGAGGCCAGATAAAGATCTCTCTGTGCCGGGCGTTTAAAAAAAAAAAAAAAGGTTTCAGTGGCAACGCGAAGACAATGGCATCCAACCCGCTGCTGGGCGGGATCGGGTTACCTGTGGGGAAGTGGGAGAAAGGACAGCTCGAGGGGGAGGCGCAGGGCCACGCGGACCCCCCACCACCGACCCACCCCTCCTTCCCTGGGAACCCCGCCTTGGCACGTGGCCAAGCATCAGATAGATCTCCCCAGTCAAGGGATCTCGCTTGGGATCTCCCGAGGCCGGATAGACCCAACAGCTCTCAAGCAGACGCCCAGGAAATTGCATACGACGGCCAAACTTTTGAAGGCCCCCCCTCCCCCAAAAAACGCATTAGTGATTTTTAACTACTACTCTCTCTCTGTGTGCGCCCGATCAGAAGTGTCAGGTTTTTAAGCGATCCAGGATCGAGTAGAGAAAAGGCAGCCCAAAATCATCACCAGGTTGCTTGTTCTGGGCTTCGTTTGCAGAGAGAGGCTGGAAAAGGCTTCGGAGCATCACTTCTTTCCTTGGCAAATATAAAGACAGGCGCGCTCAGCTTCTGAGAAAGTGTTTGGAAGAGGCTCCGGAGCATGTGGCTGGGAATGGTTCGCAAGCTTATGCGCTTCTGTTTGCAGCCTTAACCTAAGAAGCTAGTGCTTCCAATGCAACTTTCAAATTGTGTTGCATTTCACGTCGACTCCCCCGCCGCTGCCGCAAGTGCCCCCCCCCGGGGTGTCCCAGGAGATGGAGAAGGAGCTGTAAAGAGAAGGAGCTGTAATTGAACGTGTTTCAGCTGAGGGTAGTACTGTAAGAAACAGGTCTGTTAAAGTTTGGTCGGATTTCCTACTCTAAGAGCTCTTCAGAACTCAACTTATATTTTGGAGTTCTTGCAGACCACTAGAAAGCACATCACCTGCATAGAAAATAGGAATTTCTTCCCCAAAGGTATTCATTAAACCAAATTCAAAGCACTGGGGGGGGGGGAGAGAGAAAGAAAAAAAACCCAACACTTTTGGTATTGCCCTCCCAGTTTTTAACAAGGGGAGAAATCATGCTGTTTGCAGCATAACAAAGCGTTGGCAAAGCCCCGATCCCAGAAAAGCAAAGGAACTGGCGCTAAATGATACATTTGCTGATTGTTCCTGTTCTCGCTTGTATTCTCCAGAAAATCACGCCCCACAAAGTGCAAGAACTTTTCCTTTCGGGCTGCGACTTGCCAACGCGCTCAAAAGTTATTTACAAATAAGTGAACTTTTAAGTCATTTGGTGACAATAAAACTATTGGCAAACGACATACAGTAGTCGAACAGGGAAACCCGGGGCTGATGTAACTGAAGATTACGAAGAAGTATTGTCCCTTTTAGGGCTCTGCTACAAATCCTTAATCTTAATATACTTTTTCTTTTCTTTTTTAAGGGATAGGAAGCTGGGGGTTGGGCGGGGTTGAGATGCAATGTCTTGGCACGTCGAGTGAGAGGGGTCTCCAGGCGGTAAAGGACCCTTTGATCAAGAAAATCCAATTATTTGTGTATATACATTTCCCACATAGTGATTACTTCATTAATTGTCCCGCCTTTATCTCCTCCCTTCCCATCCCCCCTAATAATCAGCTCTTTTATCCAGACCAACAAACACACCATAGGAGCTTTGTGGATTCAAAGGATTTGCTTTCGCTTCTGAAAGAGCCGCTATTCTTTGATGATTGGGTAGCGGCAAACTTCAAAGCCATAAATCTTCCTTCTGACTGGCTGGCGGCCCAGCAAAGTCCTTATCAAATTCTTGGAGGTGATCCTGGCGCAGGCAGACAGTCCGCGGAGATCGCGCTGAGCCGGGGCTGCCTGCCTAGTGGAGGGGGGTGCAAAAGGCGAGGAAATCTGAAAGTGGGTGGGTGGGAGAAGGAAGGAAACTGGGCAGCTTTCCGGCTTCCCCCTGGCGACTCCATGCCGCGGCGTCGCCCCCCTGGCCTCGCCTGGCCCCGGACGCGGTAGCCATGGCCGCCGTGGCCGTCCTTCGGAACGACTCTCTGCAAGCGTTTCTCCAGGTCAGTCGCCCCGTCGAGCCGGGAGGTGGAGGGGAGGAGAAAGGGGTGCGTAAAAAGAAAGACCAGAAAAACTGGGCGCATCTTTGTGAACATCCAGGCGCAAGGAGGCAGAGAGGAGGGAGGGAATGCCTTTGCTAGGGGACCCCCCCAAAGTTGAAGGATCGCTGTGCGCCCCTTCTGGGGAAGTGAGCTGTAAGGTGCTACTAACCATACCCGTTTGGGTTTATGATGCTGCTGAAGTAGAAATGTTGAGAGGGTTGGCGAAGAAACTTCTTGGCTTGGGAATACGCGCCTAGCGCTCGCTGGAGGGACTGGCTGCCCTGGAATCGGAGGGAAAAGTTTTCTCTCTCCGGTTACAGCTAAGCCTCGCAAGGAGGGCGAAGCTGGAGTGGACGGGGGAAGGGCGAGGGTTGCTTCCTCACTGCGGGAAGCTGCATCCCCGGGGTGGCACCGGTTTCAAAGGGGAGGCAGTGGGGTCGCAGCGTTTGGCAGGGGGCTGATGGAGGCAGACTCCAGCCCGCCCCCTCTCTGAAGTTTCCTGGGAAACTTCCCCGCCCACGTGCTGGGCAAGCGATGCCGCCGCTGAACTTTGGGGGAGAGGCCGCTGGGGAGCCAGAAGGCGGCCGGTGCCCGCTTGTGGGTGGGCGGGGAGGCAGCTGGGCGACGGGCGACTAACGACGTGTCTCCCGCAGGACCGCACTCCGAGCGCCTCCCCCGACGTGGCCAAGCACTCGCCGCTGGCTTTGCTGGCCGCCACCTGTAGCCGCATCGGGCAGCCCGGCGCATCGGGCCCGCCGTCGGACTTCCTGCAGGTGTCCTACGAGGCCAGCTTGGGCTCTCCGTCCAGGATCTTCCACCCGTGGAGCAGCGACATGCCGGCGCACTCGCCGGGCGGCTTGCCGCCGCCGCCGCCCAGCCTGGGCCTCACCCCGCAGCCGGCCTTCGGCAGCGCCCACGAGCTGCCGCTGACGCCGCCGGCCGACCCGTCGTACCCGTACGAGTTCTCGCCCGTCAAGATGCTGCCGCCGCCGCCGCCGTCCATGGGCGCGCTGTCGTCCAGCTGCGCCCCGCCGCCCTCCGCCTACGTGCCCTACGCCGCCCAAGCGGCCCTGCCGCCGGGCTACTCCAACTTGCTGGCCCCGCCGCCAGCGCCCCAGCTCTCGCCGGCGCCCGACGACATCCCTTGGTGGAGCATCCAGCAGGCGGCGCCCGGCGCGGGCGGCTGCGCGCACCGCTTCGCGGGAAACCTGCAGCGCGGCCTGGTCTTGGCGCCGTCGGAGCTGGCGCAGTACCAGACGCAGCTAGCCGCGCTGCTGCACCCTAAGGCGCCCCTGGCGGCCACGGCCAGGAGGTGCCGGCGCTGCCGCTGCCCCAACTGCCAGGCGGCGGCGGCCGGAGGTGGAGGCCCCGACGGGGCGCCCTCCTCCTCCGAGCCGGGCAAGAAGAAGCAGCACGTGTGCCACATCCCCGGCTGCGGGAAGGTGTACGGCAAGACGTCGCACCTCAAGGCGCACCTCCGCTGGCACACGGGCGAGCGGCCCTTCGTCTGCAACTGGCTCTTCTGCGGCAAGAGCTTCACGCGCTCCGACGAGCTGCAGAGGCACCTGCGGACTCACACCGGCGAGAAGCGCTTCGGCTGCGCCGAGTGCGGCAAGCGCTTCATGCGCAGCGACCACCTGGCCAAGCACGTCAAGACGCACCAGAACAAGCGCCTCAAGGCCGCCACTGCCGCCGCGCCGGGACACGGACACGCGTGTGCCACCGTCAAAAGGGAGGAGCCCAGGGACATGTGACAACCTGCGCCTGAGCTGCCCTCCCACGCCCGATCCCTGGGCCACGAGGCGCCCTGGCCTGCGCCTCGCCTGGGGTTCCCTCTCCAGATCCACTTTTGCAGATCTTAGAGGCCTGGGAGAGTCTGGGGCACTCCACTTCTGCAGAGGTTTCTGGGAGGAGGACCTGAACCCAGGACCCACCCTTGAAAGTCTGGGCGGCCTGGAAAAGGGGGGGGGGGACAAAAGCACCTCCTTTGAACATAGCTGCCTGTATTCCGTGAGCTTGGAGCAGTTGTTGGTGCATCATCCCATATCGGAATCGAGGCCAGTGTGACGCTGCTGGCTACGGGATCCCAGGCCTCAGGGGACTAGATGCAGGATGTGATCCTTGCCTTGGGAGCAGAAGTGGTCAGGTGAATCCTGGCTCTCATCTTAGCAAGATTTGGAACTGTGTGCTCTGGGGGGTCGGAGATGTCCGTTTACGTCAACCCGCCCTGTGGATTTATTTGATTTCTACGTTTTTGCTCCTGGTACTCCCAGATCGATCACCTGTGAGGATCTCCCCAAAGGATCAGGACTTACAGTGCCAACTGTTTGCAACAATTCCTCGGACTAGAGGGCATAACCTCAGACACACCCAAAATACCATTTTTGAAACATCTGGTCAAAATGGGCTGGATTACGGTTTTAAATAAAAACAACTGCAGTGTTAGCCTGTCTATGGAGGGCCTGGCTCCTTTCATTATTATAATTTTATGCCTTTTTTCGGGGGAAAGGCCAACCTTTCGTGTACAGCTTATTTAATAGCTTTGTTTGAATTTTAAAAAATGGTTTCCCCCTCCCCCTCCTTGTTCTTGGCTCCATATGGGGGGCTATAGCATGAGATGTGTCTGTAAAGCAACCTGCAACTGCAGCGTGATAATAAATACATTAACTCTGGGGTCATATGGAGAAGACCCAACTGAGTTTGTTTCATTTGATATTTTTTTATTTGTTCCTGTTTTAAGGGGTTTTTTTGGCCCAAACAAACAAATCCTCCTTTATTTGGTCAACACTCCCCAGAGTAATTTGTATCTCATTATTCGATTTTCCCAGCTTTTGCAACTGATCCCTCGCATTTCCCCATTGTGATCTTCCCCATTGTGATCGGGGGTGAAGGGTAGGGCTTGACTTCCTTGTGGCTCCATTCATTATTTCTGGAAGCTCTCACTGATCAGAGATTATAACATTCAAATAGAGCAGGAGAGGACGATGTCTGTTAGTTGCATCTAGCAATAAAAACAAGAGTTGTAGTATTCCAAAAAGGAGAAAAATGCAAACTATGATGACAGTCGTTTCTTTAGAAAAAGTGTACACGAGGGCTGCAATCCTATATACACTTAACCCTGAGAGTAAACTCCACTCAGTGGGGCTTACTTCTGAGTAGATGTGCATGGGATTTCTCTGTCCGTCTTATTAAAACAGGACTTCTATGGGAACTATCAAACAAAAGGTTTTTTTTTTAGTATCTTTAACCTTCATTGAATTTGGTGGGACTTGGATTTCAGATAGGGAATGCTCAATAATGTTCACAACCTGCATATGACTACTGGATGTGTGCAAAAGAGCACATAGCGGTTTGCCAAACTCCCATTTCATCAATTTTGTGTGTCTTTTAGATTTCGCCTACTAATACCACTGTTCACATTTCAGTGCTATACAGTACAGACAAACCATTCAATTCAGTGGGGCATCTGAATAGATACATAGAGGATTGTTCTCTTGATGTCTTAGTGTGGTCCTTCAGAAACAAGACCTTTTGGGTTCAATGGGACTTAACTCCCAGATAAGTGTGTGATAAAGTATTGCAGCATCAACCTCTTTTAAAGACTGCATGTTTTATTTCTGCATTCTAAACATTTATCAAAGAAGTGATGCTGTGAAATATGTTAGCTCACTGGCAGAACGGAATTCTGTGTATTTGCAGAAATATAAATACCGTACAACAATAACATTCCGTATTCTTGAAAAAAATACTTTGTCAGCTACCCTCTAAAATTAAGAATTTGCTGCAATTACATGCATACTCATTTATAACTGAGGGTAATCCACTCTGAGTTTTCTGAAACAATTATTTGCATCATTAACTTTCTAGTGGATTTGTACTGTACTTTGGAAAGTTTTACTGATACAAACTTTAAAGTGAATCGTTTTAGGGTTGGACTGCTATTAGAAATTTCCACCTGAAGTAGACCTATGTAACTGTAATTTAATATATGTTTTTAAATCTAAATTATGTGGTCACATTTTAAGGGTCAGTATGAAACTGGATTGATGGTCTACCCCAAGTTATGAACTGGAAGCAGCAGTCGATTCAAGCAATTTATCAGGAATACTGTTGTCAAATCGAGTTTCTGGATTTGCATTTATTTGCAACTGCACATCTTAAAAATCGCATTCTATAGATGTAGTTAGTCATTATAACTTTTACAGATCTGCTTTCAGGGATTAATTAATAAGTAATTGACCCACAGCAATATAGTTTATGCACAACATGAGATTTAATAGGAAGTTGGAAATGCAATCTGTTTAAGCTTATGGAAGTTAACCTTGAAAAAATGGGTGATCAAAAAATGGAATAAGCAACAAAAATGCCTTCAGCTGAGCTGTTGGTGGGTGTTGCTCTGCTTGGAATTTAAGATTTCCCCCTTTCTAGTATGTACATCAGGTTAACTGGGTGATTTCAGATTATTTTATAGCATTGCCTTCCAAGGAATTATTGTTATCATCTCAGATGCAGGTGTATTTTAGATGAAGCAAGGTTGTGAGTCAGGTTTTTATTCAAACTCTTTTAAGAAATCCTTTTTTCCTTTTGTGCAGAGTTTGATCTTTCCTTTTAGAGTATAAAATACCAGTGCGCCAATCCTAAACAGGTCAGTGAGAGTGATTTTCAAGCAGACATGTTTCGGATTGTGTTATAAATAACAATTGATTTAATTAGAAATCTAACGGGAAAGCAGTAAACTGGATTCCTATTCCAATCACAAGTACTTGTATTTTTTATGATAGAAAAGATTATGCATCACTTAAAGAGATAATACAGTAATTTTTGTAAATTAAAAAATAAAGAGTAGGAGAAATATGTGGACTAGAGGCCTCAATATTTCTGATTCTATAGTAGAAGATTAATAAGATTAGCTGTACTGTTGGACAGTTGCCCTTTTCAATCCAAGCATTTGATACAATTCTTTTGTGCCAAATCAAACGAAAATAAAATAGGTCAATTAACTAGTACCATAGCTGTTCCTAATCTGACTGTACAGTAAAGGATGGATTGCAACTGGATTAAAAATTTGGTTCGGTTTGATTTGTGATTGATTAACTGATCAATTTTCAAAACTGATGGGGAACAGAATCATTTTTTTGATATAATATAGTCAAATTGTGATACTCAGTTTCTGTTCACTTGTCATAATTAGTTTATATGGATCTAAGGTAACAATTCTAAATGCATACTCTAGGGATTAGACCCCATTATTTCTGAGTAAACACGCATTGAATTGAGCAGTGCTGGAAATCACTCGTTAGTGGCGTGATCCAGCCCAAAATGAAACATATTTAAAACTTTCTGTTTTTATGAGGAAGTTTTAAGAACCTACTTAAGCATTTAAGTATGGGCTTAGGTGTGTGAAGATGGAATGTACATCAATTTTTAAAATATACAGTGCAATGTGAATATAAAATATAAATTCTCCAGTTATTGTACAAGTGAATTGGGGTTTTTTGGTAACTGGATTACATACAAATTGTTGTCCTCTTTAGTTTATTATTAGAAACCAGGCAATATAGTAAGGTCTGTGTCAACACTGGGTTCCTCAAAAGGTGTACTGGTACACTTAAAAAAATGCAGTTTACAGACTTGAAACCTCAACTAAATGGTACATCTGAAAATGACATATATTTTGTAGTTACTTTCATACTGTTTTCAGTCAAGTCTTTAATATAACAACAAACAAAGTGTTGGGATTGTTTTCCATGTCCTGATTATAACGAAATCACTGTACAGACCTGGATTACACATCTACAAAAGTTGTAGATCACCTTCCAGCTAAAGACTTTTAGAAGTTCATTCCCATGCATGTTTATTCAGCTGTAAGTCCAATGAATACAATGGCCAGGTTTACACACAATGCTAAACCATAGTTTATTAAACCATGGCTTATTAAAACATTGGCTTAAGTGTTATGCATGAACCCAACCCTGCAATTTAATTATAGTTTTATTAAGTATGGTTATAGGTCACACATAAAACAAGGCTTGCAGTGGGCTTATAAAACTTGGTTAAGATTAACCATGGCCTAGTGTTAATGTGTGAACCCAGACCACCTCCTTAATATTGATTAAGGAGCCATCATCACCCAAAAGCTACAAAGATGCAAGTGAAAAGTGACTCTTCCTGGCTTGTGTTTCTTTAAAGGGGGATATTGCAATAAACCAAGGTTTACGTGATCATCTGCCATATGCCTAAATATGTAACTATGGTTTGTTTAAAAATGACTAATGTTAAAACATGGGCTAGCCTCATGTGCAAACCTGGTGATAGAAACTTACTCCCTAGGAATCAAGCTTGGAACTGCATTCTCATTGAAACCAGTGTAAGAAGTTAGTCACAAGAAACTCAGAAATTATTCTTGGCAATAGGATAATCACCACTATCTTTTGCGGGATCCAAGCCTGTAATATACTTCAGATGCTTCATATCTCCATCCTCCCTTTCTAATATACCATGGAAACATTGGTGCTGAATGTGTGTACACTTTGTATTTTAGAACTGCAGTGAGTTTACAGTGTAGATCAATAAACAATCACCTTTGAAATGGGCACATTATTCCAATGAGTTCAGTATTTCTGCAAGTTTTGGGCTCAGCCCAGAAAAAGTTAGATACACATTCCAGCAAATCTGGGTGGCTGACTTCTAAGGCCTTCTAAATGTTGAGACTCAACTTTCATCAGCCCCTGCCACCATGGCCAATAGTTGAGGATGATGGAAGTTCTACTCAAGCAACGTCTGAAGGGCCAAAAGTTACCCACTCCCTTAGTAAATATTTAAGGCTCCAACCCTAAGCCTTCTTACTGGAAAGTTAAGTCCCACTTAATGTAATGATACTTATTTCTAAGTAAATACTGATAGGATAAGGCTGCCAAGTGGTATTGATTTCAGTAGTACTGGGGGTGTCTAACTTTGTTGGAACAAAAAGGGCCTATACATATATTTTCTGCTTTCTTTTATGCAATTGAAATTCAGATCTAGCTGTCTTTTCTTGCTTCAAGGTAGGAAATGCAACCAACATCATTGGATATAGAACTGCTAGCTTCAGGGGAACAATTCAATTCTCAATTTGGCACACAGCAAAGGAAAGATGATAAAGAGTTGAGCTATAGGATGAAGCTGGCAGTGAGAACTGCCAATCCATCAATATGAGCAATATGCATTGATAATATGAAATGTAACGCCATGTATTGAGACCATTCCAAAGGGAACCCTGTTTCTGGTGTGACGTTGCCAAAGACAAGCAGGCCGCTAAATGATTCTCTTATGTTGCTTTCATACTAGTAATCACCACAATATCAGCACCAGTAAATCCAGTATTTATTGGAATGATTCCTAAAATTGAATTAGGCATGAAATCAATGTTTTGTGAAACCCTCAACTAAACAAGGCCTTTTGTCTTTGCACCCCATCTTTCTCTCTGCTTGCTAATCCACTACTTTTTAGTTGAGTAATATGCCCGAACAAGTAGCAAGGATTCAGAATAGTTATTTATAAAACACTTAATAACTGGAGGATAACGTGTGTGCATAAGGGAGGGGGAGAAAGAAAGGGAATATCTTTGCACAATAAGTCTTGGATAACTCTTTATTTGTAACTTTTATTTATTAGAGGAGAAAAACATTTAAAAGGTAAAGTATATTTTGAAAATTCTATAAAGAGTTAAAGTGGTTTACTTAACGTTGAGTGAGCACTGAGGGTGATGTAAATAATCTAAAAGCTTCTTGTATACCAGTAGCACAGGTGATTAAGTGCTTTTACTGAAGGCAGTAGATAATTTTTCCCCCATGATACATTCTATAAGGAAACTGTATAGAGTTCTGTGTTTGTGTTATATGAGATACTTTCTCAATTTATATGTTCTGCCTCATAAGGATTCACTTGTTGGTATTCCATCATTTCCTTTTGTTAAAGCACAATTTCCATTAGTCTCTTGAAATATTTCATTTTGCACATTTGATATTTCTGCTGTTAACAAGGTATACTTTTACGAAGCAAGATTAGCTTCAGGGGTGGCTCACAATATATTATTCTCTACGTTGCTTAAAAACAAATGATCAATTGCAATGTTAGAAGCCTCTACAAATGCATGTATAATCATGGCCATATTTCTTGCCTTTGAATTAGCATATTTATATGTGATATTTGAAAGGTTTGTGCTTAAATCAGTCTTTGATGGGAGACCCTGTTACCTACAACAAATACTATATAGTTTGAATCCAGATGGGTAAGCTAGTTTTATTTTGATCCATTGGAATCATTGGGAAAAGTTAGCAATAACTTAAGTTGCATTGATTTCAGTGGGAACTAAATGGAACAAACCTGGTCTGGATCTAACTCAATTTCTGTTCCATTTGATTTTCTGCACTAACAACATTCATAGATGCAGTGCATATATAGAGATTTGAGAGATGCTCAAATGTGTTTTTTATGTGATGTCTAATAATGCCTGTGGGGTGCATTGTAGCCCAAATCACTTAAATGTGCCTCACTCCATTCTGGATTGCAATAAAAAGAATTCTAGAAGGCATCAGTAGATCCCTTATCTACTGTGTAGACATACTGTCCACACATTATGTTCTAGTGTTCACTGGAAACAGTGTCCACATGATAAATTCTGCTTCTAATTTCTTATTGTTACCACCAGAGCCGGCCCACCCATGAGGCGAGGCAAGGTGACCGCCTCAGGCAGCAGCCCAGGACCAGACGATCCTCATGTCAATTTTTACTTCTGCCTTGTTCCTGATGTAGATCTTCCCTCACTCCTTCTTCCCTGGCGGGAAGAGGGGCACTTTTTTGGGGGGGGTCCACCTCAGGTGTCAAAATGTCTTGGGTCGGCCTTGGTTACCACACGAGTGGTAATCCTAAGGAAATGGGAAGGAAGCAGAAATCTTACTATACATTGTGGCCACCAATATGGGGGTCAATTGTCATGCCAAGTTGGCTTTCGTCCGTCAGTGTCCAGTGTTTTGAACATAAACCCTTGTTGAAACAAACTCATGGAAAAGGGCACCAAGATTATTGGTGAGTAAAACCATTAAGTGTAAAAGATGTGGTGGAGGGGACAACTTGGAGTCATCTTGCAATCCACATTGCCACAATATTGTGGCCTGCATCACACTATCATGCCCCTTTCCCTCTTTTGGAAACTCCACATTGTGGTTTAGCACAGAAGATCCATCCGCTCTTATCAGTATTTTCAAGGTCTTCTCTACATGGAAACCCTGTTCTTGCCTCCTTGAACACAAGGAAGGGGCTGCCATGTTTGGAGCAAGGAGATGAAGGAGAGAAGCGCAGGAAAGTGGCAATTAGAGGCTCAAATAAGTAGATTGTATCCAATTCTAGTCAAATTGAAGAGCAGGTCCGTTGAAAGACCTAACTTAGGTTCATTAATTTCAATGGGTCTAGTTGGAGGGACGCAGGTGGTGCTGTGGGTTAAACCACAGAGCCTAGGACTTGCCAATCAGAAGGTCGGCGGTTCGAATCCCTGCGACGGGGTGAACTCCCGTTGCTTGTTCCCTGCTCCTGCCAACCTAGCAGTTTGAAAGTGCGTCAAAGTGCAAGTAGATAAATAGGTACCTCTCTGGCGGGAAGATAAACGCCGTTTCCATGCACTGCTCTGGTTCACCAGAAATGGCTTAGTCATGCTGGCCACATGAGCCGGAAGCTGTACACCAGCTCCCTTGGCCAGTAAAGCGAGATGAGTGCTGCAACCCCAGAGTCGGTCACGACTGGACCTAATGGTCAGGGGTCCCTTTACCTTTTACTCTTAAGTTGAACTAGCGCTTGATAAAAGTATTTTGACATGGACACAAGTTCACCTTTGGACAACTAGGTAAGTAAGGTAAAGGGACCCCTAACCATTAGGTCCAGTCGTGGCCGACTCTGGGGTTGCGGCAGTCATCTCGCTTTATTGGCCGAGGGAGCCGGCGTACAGCTTCCGGGTCATGTGGCCAGCATGACTAAGCCACTTCTGGCTAACCAGAGCAGCGCACGGAAACGCCGTTTACCTTCCCGCCGGAACGGTACCTATTTATCTATTTGCACTTTGCCGTGCTTTCGAACTGCTAGGTTGGCAGGAGCAGGGAACGAGCAACAGGAGCTCACCCCGTTGCAGGGATTTGAACCGCCGACCTTCTGATCGGCAAGCCCTAGGCTCTGTGGTTTAACCCACAGCGCCACCCGTGTCCCTGCAGGGAGGTTAGACACTGTGTTATCCCACACTTTGCAGGTCATTTTCCTGTCTCTTTCCTTATTGCAAAAAGTCCAGTCCTTTGGGGAAGCGAGTTTGTTGTGCAAGACTTCCTAATCAGCTATAATTGTGCAACATTAATTTGCCAGTATGTGACTGAATTGTGCCTTAAAATAGCAACAGTCTGGAAGGTCCTTTACTGGTCTACAGCATTACTTGGCCAGGGAAGGCCTGAAGGGTGAATCTGCTGTTATTTGTTCCTGTTTTATCACCTTCCCATCAACTAGGCCTATTTAATGTTTAACCTAGTGTGAAAAGTGGTGCCATTACAAAGGTACAGGAGGCAATTTTCTTCACCGATTACTGTGTGTGTGTTCCGAATTTGCTCCTAACTCTTGTAAAATATTATCCAAATTGACCTATTCTGACTGATCTGAAAGGTGGTAACCTTTCCCGTTATAGTAGTGAATAAAACAAATGTACTAAAATATAAATTCTGAAAACTATTGTATTTTGGAGTTAGATTTATAGTATGTCAAATATTCAGCTTATGGAAATGCATGTTTTTTGTATTAAAAATCCAAGTAATATTTTGAAGTTTTGTTTTCCAAAATGATTTTATGTGCCTCATAGAAGCAAACAGTTCACGCTCCTTAATACTTACTGGCCAGTTTGGGGAAGTACTGTATTTTCTCATATAATGTTGAATCAGTGGTCCAGTGTTTATCACTTGTCTATACTAAGTTTGTGTCTTTCAGGAATGACAATATTATGTGCTATTTCAAAGAGAAGGTGTCCCCCTACCAATGGCCTAGTATTAAGAATGTGACTACAAATGCATTTATATTCTGTGTGGTGGCTTGCCCTTAATAATGGTTTGATTTCTTCTTCATTCTCACATTCGAAGCATTATCAGATGCCTTTAATACTATTAATTATCAGAAGTTTATTATTATGAATATTTGTTTCTAGTCTTAGTTTTACTTAATTGATATAATTTCTTTGTAAATACTGAGTGTGTACTGTTAAACATGAGAAGCATGCATGTATGTTCACGGCTGAATGTGAAGAGAGAAGAAACACCATGGTAAATCTGCAGCAGCACAACTGGACGCCATCATCTCCCCAGCTGCAACAAAACACGTCTCTCCTTTATCGCTCTCTACAGACGCTGCAACCTTCCAGCTGTGACTTCAGCCCCAAAGGCTCACTCCTCTATTATCTCCCAGTACTGACAGATGCCAACAATGGGTAGCTAAAGTTGATGACAGATATACAATGTACCAGTGGCAAAAGAGACATTCCTTGTGCGTTAAAGTGTATACTTCAGATAGGCAAATGGAAGCTCAAAATGATTTTCAGAAGATTCCCTTACCAAAAAGGGAGAAATGTATCTCACGGGTGCCAAGAAAAAAAGATTGATTCTTTGTTCTTGTAGTATGCCCAATGCATTTCAGCTACAAATGCCTTAGTCAAGGGCTTATATAAAAATATAGCAATGAGACCTTTATTATACAATTACCAAACCACACATTAGAAAATTCTCTAAAAACTCAGACTGTGTCAACATATAATGTAATAAAATTCCTGTACAAATTAAGTATTTAATGGGAAACCTATTTTAAGCCAAAGCCAGCCATGACACAAAAAAAGTAAGACTGTACTTGGTTCCTAACATCTTGCTTTGTTAGGACAAAATCTCATGGGAGGGCCACCTCATGTTTGGTACAAACGGTTATTATCTTTTGACAAAGGCATTTGTGAGTGAACACACTGGCCATATTACAAAAACGAAGAACCCATCGGTTTTCCGGGCATCTGAGAGATATATTTCTCTTTTTTGGACGCTATTCTTGGATGCTTCCTGTTGTCAGGATGTTTTCCTCAGAAGATTCCCTTCTGGTCCCCAGACCCCACCATTGCCTCTCATTCCCTGGAAAGCCACTGTAGCTGCTTTCTTACATGTGTGCAAAAACACAGGCACCAAGTCAGCCCCCCAAAAATGCTGAACTTACTGCTACAGGAAATTAATTAGATTTCCTCCCCAAAAAAACTATTCGCTTTCGCCACACCTTCGTTTGGTCTGCAAGTAGATAACAAGGTCTACTGAACAAGTGGGTTTTCCCATTCACATTAATGAATTTCTTTGTGTACATACCCATTTGCGCTGATGGAGCTGCCCCATGAATGCGACAAACGTGCTTGAAAATGAGTGAACCCTGTACCCAGGGATGGATTAAGACATTTAGAGGTTCTTAAATACTGAAAAGATTCTGGTGCTCCCCCATATGTAATTCAAAATAAAAACAATACTAAATGGTAACGTTTTCTTTTTCAAAATGGCACAAAACTTGCATGTGTGCTGAAATGTATGTGCTCGTAGTGGAACCTTGAAAGGGCTTTTATATAGTAGTAAAGGTAAAGGGACCCCTGACCATTAGGTCCAGTCGTGGCCGACTCTGGGATTGCGGCGCTCATCTCGCTTTATTGGCCGAGGGACGCCGTTTGTCCGCAGACAGCTTCCGGATCATGTGGCCAGCATGACTAAGCCGCTTCTGGCGAACCAGAGCAGCGCACGGAAACGCCGTTTACCTTCCTGCCAGAGTAGTACCTATTTATCTACTTGCACTTTTTGACGTGCTTTCGAACTGCTAGGTTGGCAGGAGCAGGGACCGAGCAACGGGAGCTCACCCCTTCACGGGGATTCGAACTGCCGACCTTCTGATCGGCAAGTCCTAGGCTCTGTGGTTTAACCCACAGCACCACCCACCTCCCTATATAGTGGTACCTCGGGTTAAAAACTTAATTTGTTCTGGAGGTCCGTTCTTAACCTGAAACTGTTCTTACTCTGAGGTACCACTTTAGCTAATGGGGCCTCCCGCTGCTGACGCACAACCTGAGGTACCACTGTGTGTGTGTGTGTGTGTGTGTGTGTATTATTAGTTTTCCAGTAAGAACATCCAATTAACAAATCCATCAAATCATGATCAAATAAAAAATAAAAAATAAAATAAAAAACCAGCCAAATTACAATCCAAATTATTAATTATTGTTTTTTCGGGCTTCCCATACTCTGGACCTCTGAAGTTCTGTATTTTCATCTCTGCCTTCTTCTCCTGAAAGGGCTTTTGAGGCAGCTGCAGCAAGTGAGGACCTCTATTTCAGCAGACAAGTGTCCAAATATAGTGAAGGAGAAGCAGGAGTCAGTGCCCTGGGTTCTGCTGGCTTTCAGACATCTAGCTGGGACATATCGCTCAGATGGTTGGACCATGGTACTGATAGTACTGATAGGACCAAAGTTGCAGGTTCAATACCCATCAGGGACTGCTGCAAATTCCTACAATGAGGGAGTTGCATCTTCAGAGTCCCATCCAATTCTATGATTCTACAAATGATATTCAGCATACTAAGTGTGATCTGAATGAGTGGTTCAGAAAGGGACTTAATGGCTAAATGAACCCTTTTTGCATTGAAGCCTGGAGTGCCATATAAACAAAAGCTTCAAAGCAGAGTCCAACACTGAAGTGTCATTCCTCACTTCTTATACTCTGTATGAGACAGGGTCAAAGTGAGAGGATTTTCTTTTATAAAGATAGAGGGTATTATTCACTTTTCAGCTGGTTTGATTAGACCTAAATAAGAGCAACGGGCTCCTCTCCTGAGGCCTACATATTACAATTAATTTTGGATAATATTGATTGGATTGCAAAAGGCTGTTCCCTCCACTGCAGTGACCAACTTAACTCTTTAGGCTATCTTTTCACCATCAGCTCTCAAACAGCTCCCTTGCAAAGTGAACCAAACTGAAGCAATTTTTGAAATTATTGTGCTAATTGGGAAACTGCCACTCAATTCTCCCACAAAGATTCCCAAAGTCCAAGCCTAAGCAATTTGTAAAACTCTAGATGCCACCTAATGAGGACCTAAGATTGAATAAACAAGCATTTGAGCTCATCCCAAATCAAAGCATATGGACATAGCAGTCAGCAGAACTGCATTGTAGAGCTATGCAAGTAAAATTGTCTACATATTTTTATTTTATGTAGTCATAAAGCCAGATGGTAAAAAGGGTTTTGTCCCAAGCCCTCACAGTGTATGTGCATTGATGGGGGTCAGGGAATTCTCAACGCCACCCTACATCCTATTTTCAATACAGCCAGAGATCAACTTGTCAGATTGAGTCTTGTTATTTTCTAAGTTTGAAAAAGTTCATTTCATCTTGATCCAGGATCTCTGTTTCTTGGAATGGACCTCTGGCTACATCTAAGCACAGTTTCAAATTAATACTGTACTGTTTTTGTGAAAAAAGTTGCTGCTGCCCTGATCTTGTATATGACTTGAAGGACATGACCTATCAGACATGTGAGAAATCTAGTGAAATTGTCATACATATGAATCATGTTTCATTTATTATTATTATTATTATTATTATTATTATTAGTATTATTATTATTATTATGCCACACTGCCTGAATTCAAATCCACCCAACAGACAAGGGACCCATAATCTCCACTGCCATTTAAAAACAACTGCAACAAACCCATTTCAATTCCTTCCTTGATTATTTATCAAATCGATTTATACACCACCCTTCATCTGAAGAATCCAGTACAAAAGAATTACAGTACAAAAACCCATAACATAACAACAAACAGAACAATACTTATTGCCAGTGCTTTTCCCTGGGGGGCGGGGTGTGCAGGGGTACACATACCCCTAAACATTTTGCGAATCTTTGCACTTTTGTCCATTTACTGTATTTATTTCTCCCCACTTGAACTATAAAGTGGTGATTTTCCTGAGTCAAAATGAGAGTACACCCCTAAACATATTTAAAGAAAAAAAGCACTGCTCATAGCCCATGCAATAAAAACCAGACCACCCCTGCGGTCAGGCAGAAGGAGGCAATCGCCTCAGTCAGTAGATTCTGGGTATCCTGAAAAAGCAGGACATGATTGCTTTATATTTAAACTTATTTCTGTTGCGTTTTTACTGCTGGGGAGGAAAAGAGGCGCATAGGAGGCGATTTGCCTCAAGTCCCAGGCACTCAGGCGGGCGAGCACCGTGTGCAGCAAAACGTCTCGGGCAGTTTACTATGCTGTAGTATTGTATATTGTGTTTCGCGTGATGTCAGGCTGCCCTGTAAAATTTTAAAAAGACAAACTTAAAATGCAGACCATCCCTTTTTTTCTGCATGCTTAGAAGGTAGAATGTTCAATGTAACAAACTTAAAAGTTGCATGTTTAAAAAATATTTAGGTTTTTAGTTTTGGGGTTTTTAAAATTTTTGTGTTCTTTGTGAATTTGCTTATGGTGCTGTTTTTAATGGTGCTTAGTAGGATAAATGCATTGGTGAGGCAAACATAGTGCCAACAGGAGGTAACTTTCCAGTTGTATGTGTCATGCAGCATTTGAAGGGACCGTGTGCTTTGCTCAAAATGAAATAAAAAACCGGTAAAATTCAAAAAAAAAAATCCAGTATGCACGAGCATTACACGTGTACGCCCACCCAGCTCGCCGAAAACCGGGGACATGTGAGCAACGAGAGTGGGGGGGGGGGTTCTCTCCGTCGTCTTAGTTTAACGCTGCTTGTCTCCGTTGGCTCCTTTTGCCGCTGCTTGTCAAGGCCGCTTCTCCTCGCAGGTGGGAACCATTTCGCTCCGCCCCTCCGTTCCCGCCCGGCCCCCTTTTCCAGGCGGCCCGGAGGCTTGACAAAGCGGCGCTTGCTGCGCGTTGCTATGGTGACGTCGCGGCCTGCCTGCGGCCTGTGGACGCTCCGGTCGGCGCTGGCAGTGGAGCGTCCTTTGCGTTGCCCCAGTCAGTTGAATGAGCCCAGGTAGCTCGGCCGCGCCATGAACAGGTAGCCTAGCACCAGCACTGCTTTTTTGTTTTTTGCTTCGAGGGGGTTTCGAGGATATGGCGCAGCGCGGCTCTAGAGTCTAACCCTCTCCTTCTTCTTCCCTCCGCCCCCTATCTAGGTTTAATATTGTCTTGGGCCAGGGGATACCCAGGCCGACAGCCCCCAAGGTAGGAGACCCCACCCCACCCCACATATTTAAAGGTGTCCTTCCTTTTTAACCTGTAGCCCTTAATAAAAGCTGCAATAATAATAATAATAGACAACAACGACAGTGCAGTTCAGTGGGAAAGCTAGCTGCTGCTGCACCGCCACCGCCAAGGAAAACACCTGTTTTTAATTATTGTAGCAATAACAACAACAACTAATTCTTGACAACAACGACAATGCAATTCAGCGGGGGAAATGGCTGCTGTTGCACCACCACCACCAAAGAAACCTATTCTTGCGAGGAATCCTATTTGGAATAAGGGAATTTCCCTTTTTAAAAAGGGAAAAATTGACAGCTGTGCAAGGAAAATGCAGTGTTTTTAATTATTGTAGCAACAACAACAACAAATTCTTGACAACAACGACAGTGCAATTCAGCGGGGGAAATGGCTGCTGCTGCACCACCACCGCCAAGGAAAATGCCGTGTTTTTAAATTATTGTAGCAACAAGCCAAATAAATTCAGCAAGTGCCGCCCTCCTCTCTGTTGGCAGTCCCGCCATGCTGAGGAGTTCTTCCTGCCGCCTGTTCACGTTCCCCTTGTTAGAAGCACAGCAGCCCTGCAAGCGATGAACAAGAGAAATATTGAGATGTCTAGTGCAACCTTTCTCAGTGTTGGGTCCCCTGATATTGTTGGACTACAAATCCCATTATCCGTAGCCAGACAGGACAGCAGGCAGGGGTGGTGGGAGCGGCGATCCAACAACGCCTGGGGACCCAAGGTTGAGAAAGGCTGGTCTAGTGGATCTGATGTATAACTTCCCTGTCCAGGGAAGCTTTTAGTGTGTGATGTTGTATTGTGTTTTTACTATTTTTTTGTTGGGAGCCGCCCAGAGTGGCTGCAGCAACCCATTCAAATGGGTGGCATATATGTACATACGTTGTTGTTGTTGTTGTTGTTGTTGTTGTTGTTTTCATTCCAGAATAGTGGCAGCTGCAGCTCTAGCTCCAGTGAAGGCTTCGTACCACTAACACATTCACTTAGTTTTTTTAGTTTTCTACACAATTGCTAATAAAATCAGTTTATTTGACAGTTGAGGGTGGTAATGGGAAATAATCTCTTCGCAATCTCATTTATTTTAATATTTGAGATTGAAAAACAGACTTAATTAGTTGTGTATGCTGAGGGGGTTTGCGTGGAAATTCTGTTAGTGGTTATGGATTTGGAATCCAGGACTTAGGGATAATGGCCAAACCTGCAGTCAAAAGGAAGTGATATGTTTGTGGTGATATTAAGCATATACACATTTATTGATTTACTAGACTTGTATACTACTCCATAGCAGAATACTCTTAGTGGTGCCTGTTTCACATTCTCCCCCACCCTATTCAAATGTTGGCTGTGGGGCCGCATGAGTCATTAATCAAAGGTTGGTTATGATCTACAAAGCAGTTAAGTTGGCTTGTTCCCATTTGAAATCAAGCCAGGCTTGCTGAATTCAGTTTGCCAACTTAAATGGATTTCAGATTATATATATGATGATTAGCAGAGGCTCTAGTGTCCTGTAGAAATAACAGCTGTTGCACACGTGATGGGCACCGTATTATATATTACACAAATTTAAATCTGAACACACTGTACTGAGAGAGGAAGACTTACAGCCAAGAGTTCTGATCTTATGGCTTACCTGTTGATGTGACAATAGAGCTGGGGAAAGTCAGTGTGGTGTAGTGGTTAAGAGCGATAGACTCGTAATCTGGTGAACCGGGTTCGCGTCTCCGCTCCTCCACATGCAGCTGCTGGGTGACCTTGGGCTAGTCACACTTCTCTGAAGTCTCTCAGCCCCACTCACCTCACAGAGTGTTTGTTGTGGGGGAGGAAGGGAAAGGAGAATGTTAGCCGCTTTGAGACTCCTTCGGGTAGTGATAAAGTGGGATATCAAATCCAAACTATTAATGAGGTTACTTCTACTTTGAATGCAAAGTGGAGTCTGATTTCCTGAAGAACATCCTGACCCATGCAGAGCAATGTGACACTAAGTGGATCCTAGAATTATCTTTCCCTGAATATATGCTAATTCCCCAGAGAGGTAGCATTCACAAAAGCTGTTTCGGCTGTTACTACAAAAATTATGCCTCTGCGGTGACATGCTATACCTTAATTGAGGTGCTTAGATGAGTGCTGCATAGTATACATTCACATAGCATACATAGAGCGCTGCATAGTATACATTTGCAAAGCAGATATATGAGTGGAGCCATACATCAAAAGTAAATGTTTTTCTCTTCCATTGTTTTAGATGTAAACATTTTACCTTATCACACATAAGTTTTACCCTTTAAAAGTTGTGCAGAATTATTTACCTATGTTTTAAATAGAATATTAAGCATTATTGCTGTTTGAGGTTTCCAATATATCTGTTATATATCAGACACACACACACACACACACACACACAAAAGTTGGGATATAGGTGATCAATCATATTTTCTTTGCTTAAGCCAGGGGTCAGCAACCTTTTCTATCCGTGGGCCGGTCCACCGTCCCTCAGACCATGTGGTGGGCCGGACTATATTTTTTGGGGGGGAAATGAATTAATTCCTATGTCCCACAAATAACCCAGAGGTACATTTTAAATAAAAGCACACATTCTACTCATGTAAAAACACCAGGCAGGCCCTACAAATAACCCAGAGATGCATTTTAAATAAAAGCACACTTTCTACTCACATAAAAACATGCTGATTCCCAGACCGTCGGCGGGCCAGATTGAGAAGGCGATTGGGCCGTATCCAGCCCACGGGCCTTAGGTTGCCTACTCCTGGCATAAGCAAACACTTTCACACTAGAAATGGCACAAATTGCATTATTGAAGAAGTGCAACATACATTACAGCCTAGTTGCTGCTATGTTCACCCACATTTTATGCTAGCTATGTTAATTATATGGAAATTAAATATGGAAATTAACAACTGTCTGTCACTTGTGTTTCCATGGCAGCCTACAATGCTGAACAAGTAGGCCATTTCTGGTTATGATTCTTTCTCTCTCTTAAAAATGATAAAGCTGTTGAAATTTAGGAATTTGAAGGTAAGGACAAGAAACTTGTGCACAATCCTGGAACATGCAAGGCAGCCAGTGTTGGAATTTCAGGAAAGACTTTCCATGGTCTGATGAACAAAATGATTTTGAAAGCAGAGCGATTGGTAGAAGCAGAGGGCCAAAGTGAGATAATGAAAGACCAAAGAGGAGAAAACTGTAGTAGTCAAGGCAAAAAAAAAATATTGCCAGCTTGATGTGACTCAGTGTTCTGTCAAAGAGGCAGATAAAAAGGACTATGTTTTTGTAATGCTTTAAAGAGAGAATTGACCTGGTATTGTGATGGCCTAAATTGTGTGTCAAGGAAGGAAGGAAGTCAAAGATAAAACCAAGGATTTTAACTGAAATCATTTGACATTAGGATGACGTGTATTCCATATTTTTATGTCTTTTTCTGTTCAACCAGGATTATCTGTATAGAGTAAGTGTACTGTCAGCACTTCAGCATCAGTTACATTTTTTCACAATTCCGTTGATTGTAACCTTATCTTAAAAATCGGTATATATTCTATACTGAAATTATTTGGTTCCAACTGTCTGTTGAAACTCTTTTAGTATGCTGAGTAAGGCAGTGTTAAGGGAGTGAATCTAGCAGACTTTACCAGTTGCAATCACACACAGAGTGATTCTTGTAGGTAAGAAAAATAAAAAAGGACTTTATGGTATGAAATACGTACTGGGATAGAAGAGTTCCTAATTCTAGTCTAACTAGTCTGTATTAGAGCAAGGCAGCTGTGCTGGCTCCTTTTTCCCTTGGAGGATGGTTCCAGCATGATGTCTCATTTTGAGGTCTAAGAGAGAAGTGAAAGTACGGTAACAGGAAGTTGTAAAACAGAGCACAACCTGAGAATATCAGTCTAAATGTAACGTCAAAAGAGAAGAAGGGAGCTCAGGAAATCTGGAGGTCCCTAACCCTTTCTGTCTTAAACCATGCCAAACCCCTCTTCTGCATGCTGAGTTCCACCCAAATTTCCAACACTCCCCAATTCACATTTAGAAACAAAAAATATAATATTGTTTCAGATGCAAGGTGTTGTTAACAACCATGTTGCAGGGGGTGGGGAGGAGATTAGGAGTCAGGTCTTTTTGATACCTGAAGAACTCACAATTTGCAGAGAAAGGCATTCATCACTAGTGGCCAAAATTGTGGAAACCTTTTGGGGAAAGTGTTTTTCCGAGGTTTGATGGCTCATAACAACCCCCCCTTTTTTTTAGTAATACCATAAAATGATATATCAATAGAAAGATAATTTAATGAAGAATGTAACAACGTTTGTTCAGTTATCTGTATTCTATCAAAACTTATAGCCAAATAACCAGAAAAATGAAGCACAGCTTGCTTAGGTTGATATGCAGTAGTTTCCCTTCATTTGAATGTAGCCAAAGAGTATGAGTGTTTAGAGAGCCAATCAGGTGTTCTGAGCCATCAAACCTCAGAAATACACTTTTTTCAGAATGTTTCCACAATTTTGGCCACTAGTGTACTTTGGTGTGTCTTTTTATATATTTCTCCCTTTTGTGAATGCTCCCTACTTAGTTTCAGTAAAAAGTCAACTAAGAAACAGTGTTTGGAAACTTTCTGGGGCCATACTTCATTGTATATAATATATTTATCTTATTTGCTCCTAGTAAGCTTCTTAAAAATGCCATTTGGAATCTTTCCTCTACATCTTTTTAGGTTTCTGGAATGATGGAAGTGATTGCTCCTGAAGGTATTTGCATTAAACAATGCATTTGAAAGTACTTTCTTATAGCTCCTTATATTCTAAAAAACTAACAAACAAACCCTAGCCTCTTCCTTTTAAGCCTTTTTCCTTAAAAAAAAGTCATAAGAATTCTTAATAGGTCCCCCCCCCCTTAATGGTTTTATTGATATTTCAGAGCTAAGAGTGCAACCTTATACTGGTCCACTTGGAAGTAAGTCCCATTAAGGCTGTGTACACATTACCAGCTTATAAAGCAGCTGTGTCATTACTTTTCTCAATTCAGATCAAAGCTGGGTTGGAGGAGGGATGCATCAAAATGCAGTATTTCATAAAAAATGACAAGATAGATATGTGGATAACACCATGTGCACACCACTTTCCAAACCAGTGATGGGAGTGCTGTGCATGCAGAGCAAATGGGACTGAGTACACAGCTTTGAGTTAAATGGTGCTTACTTACAGAAGTGTATATAGAACTACAGCAGGCTGCAACTGGATAGCCACTGCCTTGGAAACAAACCTTGTTTAACTCAATGGGCCTTACTTTTGAGTACACATGTAGAGGATTGCATTCTAATAGAAGTTATTGGCGTGAATGTGCCCATTTTTACCTGTGAATTGTGAAATTGCTATTCCTGTTCTGTGGAGAGTTGTGCTACTCAATGAAAACATGTGCACAGCAAATGTTTCATCGTCCTTCTCTTAAATAAGAGCCACACATCCTGTGTTGTGTTTTAAATCACAGAAATTCCCCTGCATCCAAGTCACTTCCATATATTGAAATGTAATGTAGCCAGGGTTTATATACATAGTTTCCCAAATTAGTTTTTAGCCACGGGGTATTGTTAGTCTCATGACACAAACTGTAACAAATAAAAGATTTATACTTCTATGGTAGGCATGGATATATTAGTCAAGCTGTACCAAGGATGGCAAAGTTTAGAAGAGAAGTGGAGGTAAAAAAATGTGGCTTAATTGTGCATATCCCCCAACCCTAATCAGGAGGCAAACACATGGAAACACAGAACATAAAACACAGAAGCAGGGCTGTCAGAAACCATACTGTGCCTTTGGAACTTCACAGTTAATTCCACTTCCTACCCTTGGACATTGATTCTGGGTCAGAGGAACAGGGACATCAGTCATAGGCCTCAGAGAGCACAGAGGTGACTGCAGAAGGTGCAGTGGATAGAAGGATTTCTGTCACTTCCCAAAGGAGGAAGAGAGGTGTGGTGGTAGTTGGTGACTTTCTGCTCAGGGAGACAGAGATAGTGATGTGTGGACCTGATAGAATGTCCCAGGAGGTGTGCTTTCTTCTAGCTCAGGGACATCAAGCCAAAGTTGTTGGGCTTTTTAGGGGGGCGCACTCCATAAATTGCTAAACAAGTAGTAATTACGACAGCGGTAACTCCTTCTTCCATTCTTGTAATCGTGCGCAAATGAAGGACAGAGCAAGAGAGGGATGCTCTTTTCCCCTGCGGAGGAATATGAGCGCACAATCGACTGCTACCAACCAGGGATCAACTTGTCGATCGCTGTTGACCGGTTGGACATCCCTATTCTAGGTGCAAAGATTCAACATGTGACAGAGAGGCTGCCAACTCTCATCAAGCGCACTGACCATTGCCCCTTTCTTTTGATCCATGTGGATACAAAATGATACTGACAGACACAGTCTTCAATGTGTTGCAAGGGACTATGAGACTCTGGGTGGGAAGCTGAAAGGATCCTGTGGCACAAGTGGTTATTTCATCATGCCTTCCTGTTGAAGGTCATGGCCCAGGAAGAGAAAGAAAAATACTGGAGGTAAATAACTGACTGCACAGATAGTGTCATTGGGAAAGATTTGGCTTCCTGGACCATGGTCTCCACTTCCATGAAGAAGGACTTCTGGCAAGAGATGGGTTGCATGCACCTGACAGCAATTGGCAAAAATGTGTTAGGAATCTCACAAAATTTATCAGAAGAGCTTTAAACTGAATCCCAAGTGGGAAGGAAACAATATTTCCCACCTGGTGGGATGAGATACAGGACTGCAATGTAGTAATTGAGGGATATAACTTATTCAAAAGGAATAGACCAAACCGGAAGGGGAGTAGCATTGAATGTAAAGGATGTGTGTACCTGTGAGGAGATCCATGACCTGGAGCATGAGAGTATGGGGAGAGCATTTTGATAAAAACTTGTAGAGGAGGGAAACAATATGTCTCCTAATAATTTTTTTTTAATTAAATGCATCTCAAAAGTTTATCAATTTAATGTTATGCTCTGTCATGCTGAATCTATACATTGAAAACATGCAGATTTGGTTTAAGGAGATCATGCAAAATACACTCAAACTTTTTGTTTTAGATGGATTTGTCCTAGAAACACGTTTGCCTTTGCCAAGGTAAGGAAAGGAAGATGGGTTCCTGCCATTGTTCAGTTTATCCCTCTGAGAATTTGTGATCAGACCTCAACTTTCCCAGTTTTAGCAAGGTGGTGGCCTTACATGCCTTCAAGGCATATCCTAGGACAGGCTTCCTCAAACTCGGCCCTCCAGATGTTTTTGGCCTACAACTCCCATGATCCCTAGCTAGCAGGACCAGTGGTCAGGGATGATGGGAACTGTAGTCTCAAAACATCTGGAGGGCCTAGTTTGAGGAAGCCTGTCCTAGGATATTTTGGTCTCTTCTTTCCCTGCATTCTTTTATAAGACACTAGCAGCTCTGTCCTCCTGACCATCTCTACAAGTTGAAAATAAGGCCACATACACATTGCCAGCTTAAATTTAGTCGGGGTTTTGTGTTTGTGTATGCTGTATATTTCAATTCAGTTCAAATTTACACATCATTGTGAGCATCACTACTCTTTGATTTGTTTCCACTTCACCCCCTGTCCATCCACACCAGTGGGCAGAGATGGGGGAGGGATGTCTTCACCTGATCGACTTCTCCACCCCTCCACCCACCCTCAACTCCTAATCTTGAAGCTTTCCTCTCTTCAACCCTGTCCCCCTACAAATCATCCTCATGCAGCCTACTTCCAAGTTAAGTGTGGAAGCTTAAGAAATCAGCCTGATGGTGGAGCCTTGTACACAACTACTCAGAAGTACTCCTCATTTAGTTCAACGAGGCTTACTCTCAAGCAGGGCTAGGAGTACATCTTAAGGTGGCAAGCCTAACACCTCCTACCTGAGAGTAAGCCCAGCTGAATTCTCTAAGTCTGAGCAGGCATGGTTAGGATCATGCTATTAATCTAAAGTGCCAGAAAACTCATTGCGGTCTTTACTACAGGGTAGTGCAAAAGTACTGTTGAAGTGGGTATCTATTTTTAATGAGTAGGATAAAATAAAACTCTTAAATTAAAATAAAATAGGGAACGGTTCAGGTAAAGAGGATTTGTCAGGGGAAAGAGACTTCTCTAACTCCCCCTACCCATATTGACATCAGACATGTAGAACCAGCCCCAACTCACAGCCTCAAATGTGCTCACCTGGGTTTCACTACATTTTCAGTATTGCTACCATTCTCAAATTGGAATGAAGCTAGTTTGCAATGAATCGCATGAAAGCGCAGTATTTTTACAAGAAACTACAGGATAGCTCTAGATTGTTGCTAATTCCATGTGTGCATGGATTCAAAACCTAGTGGAAGCAGTGCAGTGGAGATGGTCGTGTCCACAGCCTAAATCCAACTGATTGAATGGAACTTACGTATATGGAAGTATTCTTATGACTACAGCTGAAAGACCGGAGTGCATGTTACATGAAAATACTGTAGCCCGCGTACAAACTATTTTAAAAGAAAAGCTGTGAAGGTCAGTTGCCTGTTCTGAACAGGGTCTCATTCCTTCCTGAAGAACCACATACGTAGCTTATGGGTGAGCCAGGATCCATATTTGTCACTAGAGACCCAAACAGCCTCAGTAGCTCAGAGCGGCTTTAGCTGGTGTGCCAATCATAACCGTCCTTGGACAGAGATAGCTTGTCCACAGAGGTCCATACAATGATAACCTCAGGGTTGGATTGTTGCATCATGCTCTGTGTAGACCCATAAAGCTGGTCCACAAACTACAGGCTGGTGCAGAATGCTGTGACGAAGCTGCTATTCAGAGCAACCTACCTGCAGCATGTAACATGGTTGTTTAGGGATTTGCACTGGCTGTCAGTTAGCTACTGGCCAAGTTTAAGGTTTTACTATTGGTGTATAAAGCCCTTAACAGCCTTGGGCATGTTTACCCAAGAGACTGCCTTTTCCCATTATCATCCTGCCTGAATACTTAGGACATCAAGTAAGGCCATTTTATGGGTGATACATGCCCTAGGAGTTCATTTAGGCAGAGGTGGAAATAGTGAGAACCACAGGAGGAAGAGATCACATCCTCTTGGGATTCACTATATATATAGGAAAAGGAAAGCTGAGTGTAGTGGATACATACCTTGTACTTTTAAGAAATATGATTTCAAAAAGCTTAATGAACTGCTGGTTGTGATCTCATGGTCAGAAATACTCCAAAAAAAAGAGAGCAGAAAACAAATAAGGTAGCATGGTGTTCTGTAGTGTAACAAAGCTTACTGGACTAGCCTTGGACTAGTCTACAATGCTTGGGTTGTGAAGAATTCTTATACTCTATTATGTCAAATATGAGAAGTAGGCTAGGATTCAGGCTGATTTTTAAGCATCATATCATCTTGAATAATCTCATATATGCAACTCGTTTTATTGTCTTATATAGGCATAGTGGCTTAGGAAGGACTGATGTAATGAAGGTAAAAGTTTTTATTTCAAATTTGATATATGTTTATCTTTAAATGGAATTGATATATTGGTATTTAATGGTTTCTTGGTGTTTTGGTTTTGATCAGTTGATTGTACTGATCAAGAGTCATATCTGTGTTTCAGTGTTTTATTGCAACTTACGGGAATTCTCACTAGTCAGAGAAAGCACGGTGAAGAATTTTAGGCAAAATTACATGGCAGGTCTTGTGGTTGGTTCTTACTTTTGTCTTTATTGCAGGAACAGAAGAACAGACAAAATGGAAGGTTGCATGTGTTTGGTCCAAAAGGTAAATCTGCTTAGCTTTTCAAAACTGCACTGATTTTTAATCACTGCTTTCAAACCACACTGCTTTGGGGGGGGGGCGTTCTTAGAATTCTGGATGCATGTACAAAAGTGCTAGTAATTTAGAAAATCATAATTAAAACCAGGGACAAAACTAGGCTTTATTTGTATGTCAAAACAAATTGCCAGTTAAAGAATAGAAAGCATTCTTCTGTAAGCGTTAGTAAATTATTTGGTTGATTTATCTAATTTCATTAATCCAGCAGAATCCCCAATGCTGCTTACATAAAATAATGCCTTGGAGAACTTTGTGGCTGTTTCTACTCTTTCTGGTACATGGCTTTGCTCTAGAATAGGATCCTTACTTTCTTCTCTCTGCCCTCCGGCTCCAGCTTGCAGCACTTTTTAAGGTCTGTGAGCATCAGAGACACAGAAGCCAGCACAGAAACGGGGTCACATATGAGCAATGGTGGTTGGAGCATCAGTTGCTTCCTGACCTGTATGCCACTTCTGTTGCCTGATCTGTGTACACAGCTAGATACTATGTTAGTCGTGTGAACACCGTTATCACATACATTTTGTAAGTAAATAACCATGTGGGGCTGCAATAGAATCAGGCAGGTGGGGAGAAAGAGCTATGTTCCTCCCCCCACCAAAAAACCCCCTTTCCCCTAAAATGCCTCCCTCCTTACGTAGTCACCCATGTTGCTTAGCATCCCAATTCTGTTCAGGGGGCCGGATGCTGCTGCTTTTTTACATTTTTTTAATGCCTTCACACTAATTATATTCATTCAATTAAGATCACATCTAATTTGGCCCTTATTCCTTTCCCCCAAATAAATATTAAGTCTAACATATTCATTCCAACTGTTGTATGTTGGTCAGCCCCAGCAGTAACTGGAAGCCTTAGCCAATAGTCTTTTAATCAGAATTGGGCTAATGAGCAAAAATTGAGGGTTTTCCATGTGATTTTTTATTTTTTTTTATTTTTTGAGGAAAATTTGGCTTACAGTGGGGGGAACATTCTAGAACAAAAACCACTTACTCAAAGAGATGTTGTAAATTGTTACCGTAACTGATGTTAAGAAAAAATTGATAAACTATATTACATTTATTGCTTAGTTAAAATTTAAAATTATTGTTCTATATATTTTTTTTGGGGGGGGAGGGGATAATCTGAATGTGTATCAGTTGAACCAAATATTTCAATTTATTTTGTTTTTAGAAGAATTAGTCCTTGAACCCGTTCAAACAATTCCACGGTAAGATCTTTATTGTGCAGCTTGTATATGATCTGCCTTCTTAACCAGTCAGAGAAAGATAGTGCAATTATTTGTCATAGATTACACAATCCTTTGCATGTTTACTCACTTATGTCAGTGGGGCTTACTCCAAAGTAAGTATACATGGGATTGCAACCTCTCTTATATTTAAAGAACTAGAAACACATATATTTCTACTTTAACCTTTTGATTGCCAACATGGATGTATATATCAATAGATAAGTACTATCATTACTCTCAGTGTGGTGTACTCTTACAGCCAGTGTGGTGTAGTGGTTAAGAGTGGCGGACTCGTAATCTGGTGAACCGGGTTCGCGTCTCTGCTCCTCCACATGCAGCTGCTGGGTGACCTTGGGCCAGTCACACTTCTTTGAAGTCTCTCAGCCCCACTCACCTCACAGAGTGTTTGTTGTGAGGGAGGAAGGGACAGGAGAATGTTAGCCGCTTTGAGACTCCTGAAGGGGAGTGAAAGGCGGGATATCAAATCCAAACTCCTCCTCCTCCTCCTCTTCTTCTTCTTCTTCTTCTTCTTCTTCACTTAAGTTAGGCTTTCTTTCCAAATAAGTATACTTCTGATTGCGACCCAAATATCGAATATTAAGAGGGTATTCCAGATGATGCAGTCCAGTACTGATTATTGTTGGCTAGCTGAATCAAATTCTTTCAGTTTGAGTTTCACTGTTAAATAAGCTGAGGTTCTGTAATAACACATCCTTGCTCTATAGTGCTGCATGTTTTAAAATAAGCTTTTAGAAGAAGTTGTATTGATTGCTCCCCAGCTTGAATCATTTATTTTATGCACATACTCTTATTTGACTTGCTCCTAATTCAAAATCAGCCCTTGATCTTGGCTTCTCAAAATGTACTTGAATACAAGAAAAGAATAAATAAATAAAAGGCTGCAGCAGTTGGTTAGAATCTGCATTTTAGTGGAATTATTATTCTGCAGTTGATGTCAAAAACTTTTTTTGTGATGGTTCTTTTCCTTCCTTCCTTTATTATTTTTTTGAACCAAGGCAGCATGGGCTATGGAAATGAATCTATAAGCAGACCTTACACTCCATCAAAGCAGATCTTGTTACGCGCAGCTAAATCCGTAGAAAAGTAAGTCTCACTTCATTTGCGTTCTTAATTAATTTCATTATGAGAAGAAATTGCCGACAAGCTTTTTCAAACAAGCAACCACTGTCCTACTGTGGATCCCAACAAGTTCTTGAGGCATGTGTGGAAGAAAGTGTGGCTTGGTCTGTGTTGTTTTGCTCATCATGGGGTGCCGCCTAAACACACACACACACACATGGTGAATTATTCCTGCTCCAGCTGTGACCTTTAGAAGCACAGAGCTCAGTTGCCATGCTGAGGGCCTTTGCACCTTGATCGCCTGTAACTATTGGTGACGTACACTGATGGTGTGTTCTGCATGGGATGGGCTTCCAAATGTTATAGGCAGGGATCTCTTTATCACAATATTTTTGGAGGTCTCTCCATGGCAAATGTAACACGCGCAGCAGCCTGCAGTCAGCCACTGGGAAATACGAAATTCGTTCTTGTCACTCAAGATTAATTGGCAGCAGATGAGCAAAAGATAAAGTTGAAAGAGAATATTGGGAAGGCAGGCTAAGTTGAAAAGTCATAACAAAGAGGTTATGCCATTTATCCAGGAGCTCCATATGGCTGGGTGGCGCTGTAAAGGTTTGCTTGCCATCAAACTGTCTCAGTTGTTTTTTCTGAATCGTTTAGGATTGTTTCAGCGTAGAAGAGAATGAGGCGGTCTCTAGCATTTGTGGAACTCCATGTAACTTGAGCTTGTTCTCTGCACAGGGAATCATTTGCATGCTTGCACTGGCATAAGAATCAGGCAGCTCAGTACCAAATTAGATATGATGTTAAATTCATTTTTGTATCTAAAGCGCACACTTTTGAAAATGCAAATTACTGCTGCGGGAGTTGATAGTTATAAGAGACCAGTGCAGGCAAGGAGAAGGAGCTTAACCCTTGCCTCACCACTGTAGTCCCTATTTATTTCAAAAAGCATCCTTCTGGAGCTGCTATTTGCATTAAGAGGAAATGCAAATAGCTTCAAAAGGGTGGTTTTTCAATCTCAAGATTGCAACAGGAAGGAAGTCCCTCCCCTACTTCCTGTGTTTCCAGTAATTATCAGCCCGCCTAATAGCTATTATTTGCATTTTAAAAACATGGATATTAAGTGCAAATGATGCCTTTAACATCAAGTCTAATTTTGTTTTCAGATAACTATTTTTACTGGATACCACTCCAGCTGTATTGAACCTGGCATATACCTGAAAGCATATTATCTCTGTAGTCTCAAAAATGTAAGATTTCTTTTTTTGTGTCTCCCCTTGGATAACACTCACAATATTTAGGGGGAATACTTTAAAAAGAATTGCAAGAAATAAAAATCCAAAGATGAGTGTAAGATTGCCTGACCGCATAGAAGAAGAGACAGGTGAGATTTATGTTGCATGTGTGTGTGTGTGTGTGTGTGTGTGTGTGTGTGTGTGTATCCTATGCAGTTCTGTGTTACTAGACTGCAAACTAGGAGAGTAGAGTTCAAATTATCCCTCAGCCATGTGCAGACCAGATCCAAGCACTGTTTGAGAATACTGATTTTCTAGATCCATTTCAGTTGGGGGTTAGGCCCAGTTTTGCCATCGAAACTGCTTTGGTCATGATGACTTCTGTCAGAAGAGAGACAAAGGAAATGTGTCCTTGTAAATTCTCCTCGACCTCTCAGTGGCTTTCAATGTCATCAGCCATGGTATTCTTCAGTAATGCAACAATAATGCATCCGTGGTAGAGTTAGACTGGGCTGTCCATAAATCACTCTGCCTTATTAGTTGTTCTGTGATGCCTCCCTAATGTCATCACATTACCACTATCTGGAAGGGCAGTCTTGCACTGTAATGCAGCTAAAGTGGGTGGGACGAGAAACAGCAACCCAGGAAAAATTGTGTTAGGTAAAGTTGCAGGGTTTCAGCGGGAAGTTACAGGAGGTGCACAGATTAGAAACAAAAGCAGCATACCACCAGGTAGCCTTTGCAGGTGAAAACAGTATTAAAAGACAAATAGTGTATAAAGGTAAAGGGACCCCTGACCATTAGGTCCAGTCGTGGCTGACTCCGGGGTTGCGGCGCTCATCTCGCTTTATTGGCCGAGGGAGCTTCCGGGTCATGTGGCCAGCATGACTAAGCCGCTTCTGGCGAACCAGAGCAGCGCGCGGAAACGCCGTTTACCTTCCCATTTGCCTATTTATCTACTTGCACTTTGACATGCTTTCGAACTGCTAGGTTGGCAGGAGCAGGGACCGAGCAACGGGAGCTCACCCTGTCGCAGGGATTCGAACCGCCAACCTTCTGATTGGCAAGTCCTAGGCTCTGTGGTTTAACCCACAGTGCCACCACATCCCTCAAATAGTGTATAATTGCCCTAAAACCACCATAAGCACAAATCATAATGAGTGCACCATAGAAAAGATATCTAGAAGGGCCCCAAGTCAAACCATTGGCTCATCTAGGGCAGTGATTTGTAGCTTCTTCCCATGGTTTGTCAGGAGTCTTTCCCACCTTTCCTGGATTCGCTTAGTATCAAGCCTGGGATTTTCAGCATGCAGAGCATGTGCTTTATTACTGAGCTATGACCCCTTCACACTTGAAAGTACCTTTGCTGAACATGATTCATCTTGATAAAGTGGAATCTACGTGAGCAACAAGCATTCTGTATGCTTTCTGCATCAAGAGGGAATCCTCGCCAACTGTCTTTTCTTTGGCATCATTTATTTTGTAGTTCCATTTATTTTGTGTTCTCTCTACCTGCATTGATAGGCCATATCCCAGTGGCAGTGATGCTCCCAAGAAGCATTTTAAAGCGTGTTGGTGTCCTAATAATCTCTGCAGAGAGTGAGAGAGCACTATTCCTACATTGGCTCCTAGTACGTTTCCGAGCACAATTCAAAGTGTTGGTGCTGACCTTTAAAGCCCTAAATGGCCTCGGTCCAGTATATCTGAAGGAGCGTCTCCACCCCCATCATTCTACCTGGACACTGAGGTCCAGTGCCGAGGGCCTTCTGGCGGTTCCCTCACTGCGAGAAGCCAAGTTACAAGGAACCAGGAAGAGGGCCTTCTCGGTATTGGCGCCCTCCCTGTGGAACGCCCTCCCATCAGATGTCAAAGCGATAAACAACTACCTGAGATTCAGAAGACATCTGAAGGCAGCCCTGTTCAGGGAAGTTTTTAATATGTGACATTTTAGTGTATTTTTCATCTTTGTTGGAAGCCGCCCAGAGTGGCTGGGGAAACCCAGCCAGATGGGCGGGGTACAAATAAATTATTATTATTATTATTATTATTATTATTATTATTATTATTATTATTATTATATTCTATATACACTGGCCTTTACTGAAGCTCTGCGCACATCAGAGCAGGATTAGGATGCGGGTGGCGCTGTGGTCTAAACCACTGAGCCTCTTGGGCTTGCCGATTGGCAGGTCACGGTTCAAATCCCGGTGGTGGGGTGAGCTCCTGTTGCTCTGTCCCAGCTCCTGCCAACCTAATGGTTCGAAAGCGCACCAGTGCAAGTAGATAAATGGGTACCGCTGTGGCGGGAAGGTAAATGGTGTTTCCATGTGCTCTGGCTTCTGTCACGGTGTCCTATTGTGCCAGAACCGTTTTAGTCCTGCTGGCAACATGACCTGGAGTCTGTCTGTGGACAAATGTCATATCTCTCGGCCTGAAAAGTGAGATGAACACCGCAACCCCATAGTCACCTTTGACTGGACTTAACCATCCTGGGGTCCTTTTCCTTTCCTTTCCTTTCCTTTCCTTTCCTTTCCTTTTGCTTACTTCATAAGTTAGTTTTCATACCTGCTAAGTATTCAATGATTAATTTACTTTGAGACACCCATATTACAATATCTAGTATGAATTATTCTATATTTTTTACAGACTATAATAGGCTAATTGCCTATAGATTGTAGCATGCAGTTCAACAAGTGCTTCAATAATAATAATAATAATAATAATATAATTTATTTATTTATTATTTATACCCACCCATCTGGCTGGGTTTCCCCAGCCACTCTGGGCAGCTTCCAACAAAACATTAAAATACAATAGTCTTGTCAAACATTAAAAGCTTCCCGAAACAGGGCTGCCTTCAGATCTCTTCTAAAAGCCTGGTAGTTGTTGTTCTCTTTGACATCTGGTGGGAGGGAGTTCCACAGGGCAGGTGCCACTACTGAGAAGGCCCTCTGCCCGGTTCCCTGTAACTTGACTTCTCACAGCGAGGGAACCGCGAGAAAGTCCTTGGCGCTGGACCTCAATGAAGGAAGATGAGGACTGTATGGACATTGTAGTTTCTGAGTTGAATTCAATATGAGCTGACATCGTGCACTTTTTTCTTGGCAGGGAAAAATACATTTCTGTTACTATATGCTAGCTTCTTTAGACTATCAAACGTGTTGTTGAAATATGAAATAGTATGGATTTCTCTACCCTAAAGGCATAAATTTGAGGGGGGGAATATTGTTGCTGTTGAATTGCGGTGCATTTTATCTCTTACTCCTGCTTTCTCTTCTCCCAGAAATTCATAATGATCAACAATTAGAAACTGATTTACAGAGGCTGAATCATGAAACTAAGATAACTGAGGTGAAGACACAATTGGAAGTCAATGGTTGGTTCAAACAAAATATATTTCATTTATTAATCTCTTTCAGCTTCTTTGGCTATAAATTATGTCTAGATTTAGTTAAGCATAATATCAAAAAGGTATTTTCTTGATTGATAGATGCCATTAATTTGTGTGTTTCATCTTAATTCGAACCTCATGGATATAGTGTAAGCTTCAGTGAAAGGTACTACCACTAAGGAATACTTTTAACCTTGTCTTTATTGGTGCTGATCTCCTTACTAAAGTATGCTTTAGCCCAAAATGTAGTCTTGTTATATTGTTGTTTGTTTGTTTTTCATAAAATTTATACACTGCTGGACCATAAAAAAAAACTTCAAGCGGTTTACGAAAGGTGAAACAGCAAAATCAAGAAAAATCCACAACCGCACTTTGAAACATACAAAAGTTAAAATACTAAAGTAGATAAAATTTACTTCCTTTGGAATCCAAAGGGTGCATAATTATATGTTGTCTTTCTGTTATTGTGTTTTGTAATTAATATAAAAATTGGGAAATTCGTGGAAGGGAATTTGGGTCGACCTTAGAAAAGGGTGTAAAAAATGAGTATTGTTTAAATTGAGGTCTATAAGTTAAAATTGGTTAATTAAGATGAATTAAGTATAATAATAATAAGGTTAAAGCTGGGGATAAGAACTTGCTGAGCTAACTGTTGGAATTGGAATACAAGAAGGGGAGGTGTGGGGAAGTCAGGGAAAGATGTTAAGAAAATAAGGATCTGAAACTATACTTGTTATTTGTGTTGTGTTTGTTTGTGTTTTTGTGTTTGTTTAAAATTTGTGAAATTTTAATAAAAATGTATTTTTTTAAAAAAAAAATTACTTCCTAAGCATCTGGGTAGGCTTATCTACACAAGAATGTTTTTATTAATGACGCGCACTTCACCCCAAAGTCCCATGGTGGGTTACAGCATTAAAAACCCAATATTAAAAGCAGTTTAAACAACTTACAATCACAAAAATAAGGTGGGTCCTAAAAATATACACCTCAGGTGCCAAAAGTCAGGATAAAGAGATGGATCTCCAGCATTTGCCAGAAGCTGTTCAGTGAAGGTGTCAGAAGCACCTCTGTGGGGAGGGAGTTCCACAACTCAGGGGCCGCCACAGAGAATGCCCTCTCCCGGGCTGTCACCCTCCCCACAAGCCTCTGGGGGCTGAGGAACTCCCAAGAAGGCACCCTCTGCTGATCTCAGTGCTCAGTATGGTCTGTAGGAAAGCTCCCCCCCCCCAGATATTATGGTATGGGGGGAGAGATTCTGGTCTGCCCATAGCAATATTGCTATTTTTGGAGCTGTTCTTGTAGCATCACAGCTAGATAAATCAATATAGAGGCATTGCTCACCTCAACTTTCATAGTTCTGGTTATTGTTGTTATTAATTACAGACATAAACAAAGGGAAGCTTAATACATGTTACAAAGAGCTTTATCTTAAAAGAAGCAGTGAGCGAGTGTGGTGCAGTGGTTAAGAGTGGTAGACTCGTAATCTGGTGAACCGGGTTCGCGTCTCCGCTCCTCCACATGCAGCTGCTGGGTGACCTTGGGCCAGTCACACTTCTTGAAGTCTCTCAGCCCCACTCACCTCACAGAGTGTTTGTTGTGGGGGAGGAAGGGAAAGGAGAATGTTAGCCACTTTGAGACTCCTTCGGGTAGTGATAAAGCGAGATATCAAATCCAAACTCTTTTTCTTTTGAGTATGTGAGAAAGGAAGCAGATTGCCTTCTCTAAGATGGTGTCTGCCACTTCTGGGGATGCATGAATTGGGCCACCATCTTTCAGTTTCACTGTACCTTTATTTCTTCTATTATTATCATTATCAATAGCTGACAGGTAAACTGTTGCAAGTGGTGTGTTTTTCCTTCCTTTAAGGAAATTCTGACTTTTAAGGTGCAGTTGCTCAACGCATATAGCCCTTTTTGCTGCCTTCGGTTACATCTTTGTGAGCTAACTCTCATGTCATAAATTGTATGTGATGTCGTGGCTCATCAACCCTACTAAATAAAAGTCCAGGCTCATGTGGATTTTTAAATTTGGGAGTGTCATGTGAGGACTGACTAGGCTGGCAGAGGTGTAGCAAAGCAATGGAACCAAAGATACTTGGTATGTGAATTTCATGATCAAGACAGGAGGAAGAGATAGCAGTACAGATTTGGCAGAGCTGTCAAGAAAAGAGGAAAGTTGTTTGTTTGTTTGATTGATTGATTGATTGTTTGTTTGTTTGATTGATTGATTGATTGATTGATATGCCACACTATACCCAGAGGGCTCAAGGCAGTTGTATAGAGATTATGTGGATTATGTCACTACTAGGCATCTAAAAAGGATTAATGGGGTACACATCCTGGATTGAATTCAAATGGTGTTATGTATGAAAGTTCTTTTGTCTGTTCTGAATCTACTGCCATTTAATGTTGATAAGATGACAAAATACAGGTGGGGGGGATGGAGGAGGAAAAAAATCTCTTTATATACTCTTTCCACACAATGATATATTTATAAACCTCTATCATATTCTCCTCAGCTGTTGGTTTCTAAGCCAAATACAGTGGTGCCCCGCAAGACGAATGCCTCGCAAGACGGAAAACTTGCTAGATGAAAGAGTTTTCCGTTTTGGAGGTGATTCGCAAAACGAATTTCCTATGGGCTTGCTTCGCAAGACAACAGTCTTGCGAGTTCCTGCTGGTTCCCCCACCCTTTTGCTAAGCCGCTAAGCCGCTTATCAGCTGATCCGATCAGCAGATAAGCCACTAAAAGCCACTAATAGCGCTAATCCGCCAATGGGCTTGCTTCGCAAGACGAAAAAACCGCTAGACGAAGAGAATCACAGAACGGATTCTTTTCGTCTTGCGAGGCACCACTGTAACCCCAAACACACTAGTTTTTCCTCGTAGTGGTTTCAACTCCTTAATTATTGTGGTTGTCCTACTGAAAGCAGGTGTGGAGCAGTGGGTAGATTGCTGCAACTGAGCTGAAGAAGCATGGATTCAAATTCAAGCATGAAGTGTAGGGCTCTTGTGGAGATAAAGTAGCACAACCTCTTGGTGCCTCTTTGGAGAAAGGACAAAATAAAAATATGATAAAATAAATCAGTGGGATCTAAAAATGCATGGATTTGACTAGATCGTACCCTGGGGGTTTCATTGTCTGTTCACACTCTCTTTATTCTATTAATCATATCTATGTTGAAATATTATTTAACACAGGATATAGAGAAATAGTAGTCATTTAGAAAGTAGCCTTATGGCTCCTTAAAGACTAACATCTCATAAATGTGATGCTAAACCATGAATACTTACGCTAGAATGAATTAGTTAGTCACTAAGGTGTCTCAAGACCCTCTGGTTTTTTCCCTGCTGCATGGCTAGCTCCTGAAAATTTTGGGAAAGGTAATCTAATTGGTCACAGTTTTGCTTACAGAAATGTTTATTAATGCCTCTTCATCTATAATACAATTTTTTTGTGTAGATGAAAAGATGAAAAATTCTGCAGTTGTTGAAAAGCTACCCAATGGTGAGGTCAGTACTGAGAAGCAAAGGGAAGGTATAGCTAAAGAAAATGCCGACAAGAAGCCACCAGAGAGTTCAGAGGACGAAAATAATGAACAAAGTGACTGCGAAGTTGAAAAGAGAATTGCACCGCTACAGTTAATGGGAGAGGTAATTCCCCCCCCCCCATTAAGTAAACAGATGTTCTGGCAAAACTAGCCTTTCCTACAGGAGCAGTAAAGTTTTGAATACTTCTCCATGTGATAAACATTGACCAAAATATTATTTAAAATCTAGATAATTGTAAAAGAGGTTAGATGCATACAAGACTGATTCTTAACAGAGCATAATGAGCATGACTACAGTTAATACATCTAAAATGGGGAGGTTTTGGTTAAATAAAAGGGAATAAGAAATGAGAGTCGTACCTTGGAAGTCGAATGCCTTGCGAATCAAACGTTTTGGATCCCAAACACCGCAAACCCGGAAGTGCGTCTTTGGGAACCCGAACATTTGCCGCGGGTTCCACAGCTTCCGATTGGCTGCAGGGAGCTTCCTTGGCTTCTGAGGTATGACTGTACTTACCACTCTAGATAAGTAGCCTCTGGAAGAAAACAGCGTAGAACATAAGACACTCTTCCTTCCCAGTGCTACATTGATGCATGTAGATCAGGGGTCAGCAACCTTTTTCAGCCGACGGCTGGTCCACCGTGCCTCAGACCATGTGGTGGGCCGGACTATATTTTGGGGGGGAAATGAACGAATTCCTATGCCCCACAAATAACCCAGAGATGCATTTTAAATAAAAGCACACATTCTACTCATGTAAAAACACCAGGCAGGCCCCACAAATAACCCAGAGGTGCATTTTAAATCAAAGGACACATTCTACTCATGTAAAAACATGCTGATTCCCGGACCGTCCGCTGGCCGGATTTAGAAGGCGATTGGGCCGCATCCGGCCCCCGGGCCTTAGGTTGCCTACCCCTGATATAGATCATCTGCAATATGCACAGTCTTTGTGATGCTTTAGGTCACTGCAGATGAGTTGGTAATGACATACGATGCGTGGAGGAATGGATCTACTTGACAAAATATCGTGCATCATGTGTCCTCAGCATAGGCGCCGACTCCATGGGGCTTGAGGGGGCCCGAGCCCCCTCAAAAATTCGTTTGGGGGGGCTCCGCTCCCCCAATAATCTCCGGCGCCCCTCCAGCAGAGCGCCATCGCCGCCCCTCCCCCAGCCCAAAATGCACAGGGTCGGGCTGCATGCCTCCTGCCCTCCCTCCCGAGCAAAAGCTCCACCCAATTTCCTTCGGAGCTGATTAATAGGCGCAGCACGCTCTCCCCTATTCGCTCACGAGGAGGCGGCGCCACTTTATTTGCATATTCATGAGCTTATTTATTATTCATGAGCTTTCCCGGGGCCCCCCCAATATTTTTTATAAGTCCGCATCCCTGGTCCTCAGTGTGAAAAAGTTGTCATGCTGAAGCTGTTCAAACTGGACTTTGCATGGCAGGATCAACACCCTTGAGTTGACTTGAGTGCAGGTTGAGTCATATTGGCTCATATTTGTATTAATTTGCATACTTTTAAATTTTCTTTATAGTTTCTGAAGGCAATAATGGAGCAGAAATACAGCCTTGCGAAAAAGCTTTGTCAGATGAGTAAGTTCTGCAAAGGGGTTTTGTTTTTTCCTGACTTGCATTGTTTCTCCAAATCTGTTTCCTAAGTTGTGACATTCCATCTAGTACAGGGGTGGGGAACCTTCTCCAACTGGAAGCCCATTTTGACAATCACAGTCAAGAACTCCATAGTGCTGTTCATAAGCCCTGGCAGATGCCTTGCTTGGCAAGGAACAACCACGAACACACTTTAAGGCATAATTGTTCACTTGCGGCCTCATGATGTCGGATGAGGAGCAGGTGAGTGTGGTATGGAGAGATGGCCTCGCGGGCCAAATTGGGACCCATTCCAGGCCTCATTAAGCCCACCAGCCGACAGTACATTATTCTGTTGATATATTTTGGACTGGTGTTTATGTAGGAGCAAGTTCTGAAATTGCCACACTACTCAAGGACTTGCAGTCCCCTAGATTCTTTCTGGAATGGTTTGAAATAGAAAGATCAAGAACCTGTGGCTATGATACTCTCTCTATAGATATGATTGTCTTTCTGCATCCACAGGAATTCTTTTTTTTGGGGGGGGGGAGTCTCAAAGTAAACACTCCAAATAAATAAACACACATAACAAGAATGTTTGGACTGAGCGTGTAAGAAGTTTAAATACTGAATAAGCATGATGAATGAAAAGTGAAAGGCACAGAGGAGAATTTGTTCCTTCTGTTTTCCTGTTTCAACCACTTCCTGTATAAATTAACAGAATGGTAACTTGCCAAACTAGATAATAGCATGAGGTACATTAATCTCATTTATATATATAAAAGTTAATAGCAGCACTGATGAAGATTATGACCATTCCACATGGGGAAGTGGTTTTTAAACCCCCCTCCTCTTCACCACAGACTTGATGAAAATTGCCACCCACAAACTGTTTTCCCTCTCCTGTGCCACAGGAGAGGAAAGAGTTAACCCCCACTTTGCATGTCATATTTATGATTCTGGAAAAGAGCGAAATGCTTTTGTATATTTCATGTTATCATCAGGTTTGCCTTGATGAAACATACTGGCAAGTAATTTCTAGGGTGCTTCCAGATCAGAGTTTGCTGTTGAATCGGAGGTACTTTTATGAGAAATATATTTGCACTTCTATGAAGTAGGAAGAGCTATTATTATAGAGTCCTATTTTCTATTTCATCCTATAGATATCAATAATGTCTTCTCCTTATCAAATTCCAGTTCTGATATATGAACCAGAAAACCCGGAGGCCCTGCAGTTTCTTCCACTTATTGAGAAAAAACTGGTATTGGGTAAGTGCTAAAACTGTAAATACTGAATACTATTATACAATTGAGAACTATATTATGTTTGTTGAGCGTTTTTACAGATTAGTGTAGATCCAGCCAAGGAATCTGTCCCTGTGCTCCTTTTGGCACTATTGAAAGAAGTCATTCCAAGAGGTCCCTGTCCGTTGCTTCTTCCCTTAAGATATAAACACTTCCTGGATTCAGGGAAAGCAGCAGCACTAGCAAGTAACATGGGAAGCATGCAGAAGGGCTGTGGCCGATGCCTGTCCCCAAAAGAGAAGGGAGGAAGGAAGATGGGAGCCCATGATGCAAGCCAGGAAATGCACAGATTACTCCCTGAAAAAGGAGTTGCAAGAGTGACTTACCTTTGTATCGTTTATATTTCCATGTTAGAAAGTGAACGTGCTGCTAAAGAAGATGAGGAAACCGGTGAAGAGAGCAGTGAAGAGGATAGCAATACAGATAAAAGCGAGACTGAAAGTGAAGCCAGTTCTGGAGATTCTGATAAAGATGCTTAGAAATTTGAAGAGACCACGAACGAGTGTGTTCTTGATCATCTTTTCTTTGAAATGCACATATTAAAATGAGCTGGAATAGTTAAAAGAATCCTACCCCCCAAATTATTTTCATGCTTAACCTTGCTGTCAGTGCTCCCCTGTTTCCATCAAGCTGTTGTTGTTACTGGCCATAGGCAACTCCTGAAAGTTTTGTCGCTGATGAGCAATTTGTGAGATGAAAAGCTCCAGGGACTAACATAAAAAGTGTTCTGTTCTGTTGATTCTAGTAGCCTAAGCTTCAGGGCTAGCTGGTCACACCTCTTCCTGGCACAAGACTAGCACAGTGTGTTGGCATACAGGACCGGAGGTTTATTGGTGTTGAAAGTACTGTATTCATGCAAATCTATTGCACCATCAAATGTAATGTGCACCTCGGTTTTCAAAACCTTGAAACCAAAAAAGTATTTGCTTACGTCAGCAGTGTTTTTCAAGCTTGCAATCGAATCTAATGTGCCATCAAATCTAAGGTGCACCCTAATTTCTGTGACATAATTTGGGCAAAAACAGTGTGCATTACATTTGAGTAAATAGGGTACAATGCAAGAGTCCTGAAGGTGCCAAGTGCAACTTTTTGCTGCAGTTTCTACGTCTCTTAACAATTCAGCTCAGCACCCATCGTCTTACTCTCATTTCTGCCCTCTTCCCTTTCAGCTGTACTCTCTTAAAGCACTGGCATTTGTAAAAGCAGTGCTGACAGAGGGGTGGATATTTAGGTCTGTGGGGGCATTTGTATGCAGTAATTCCAAGAAGTTATGAGAACTCCAGGAGACTGCAGTATCCATTATCACATTATTTTTCTGCAGTTTTCCTGGGGCTTGTCTGTATTTGAGGTTTTCTATCAGTGAGGCAATAGAGGGACACGGGTGGCACTGTAGGTTAAACCAGTGTTTCCCAACCTTTTTTGGGCAAAGGCACACTTGTTTCATGAAAAAAATCTCGAGGCACACCACCATTACAACCCCGTGACGTCAGCGCGCAGTGTCACGCCGGGAGGGACATGAATTGCTAGCAAATTACATAATCACCTCCTTGAGGGCTGGCTCATCTTCTCCGAAGGCAGAACCCCATTAATTAACAGCACAGACTCACACCATAGCCAAGACGAGGGGGGAAAACCTCAGTCATGCACAGTCATGCACATGTGGGGGCTAAATGAGGACGAAGACCGGGCAGAGAGCAGGGTTCAAATCACCCCACCTGGCCAGGACAATCCCTGGGTGCTCCCTTGGGCCACTCGCCTGACCCACCTCGCAGGGCTGTTGTTGCGAGGATAACACGGGGAGAACCACGCGCGCCCCCGGGAGCTCCTTGGAGGAGAAAGCGGGCGATGAATGCAATGCACGAAATATATGAGAGGCGACCAGGTTTTGCAGGTGAGGGGCCCCCGCCAGCCTCCGCTTCCAACACCCGGCGCAACGACGCCGAAGTTTCCCCCCGGGCTCGGCTCGGGGAGCAGCGCTGCTCCCCCCCCCGGCTCCCCTTCGCCCTCCCGGCTCTCTCTGCCGCCCACTGGGGACCCCCCTCACCTGCCAAGTCCGGAGCGCCGGTGGAAGTTGCATGCATGCATGCAGGGCGCCGCGTTGCCATTGCATTGCACTGCACTCCATGCAACGCCTGCACGCATGCACTGCCTTGCACGCACGCCAAGGGGTCTCCCCGCGGTCCGATGCGTCCCCTCCGGCGCGGATGCAGCATTGCAAAAATAAAACCCCCCCGACGCAGCCCTACCTGGGGGGCAGCCTCCGCCTCCGCCGCTCCGCGGGGATCCCTGGGCTCCATCCTGCCGCCCAATCTCCGCGGGGGCGCAGGCAGGCTGCGCGGGGTCTGCGCGGAAGAGCCCCTGCCCGCCCAGCCGCCGCCGCCGCGCTCATTCCATGGCCGGGAGAAGAGCGCTTCAAACAAAACGCCTGGCCCGCCAGGCCACGCTGGGAAACGTAGTTCGCGTACCCCGCGCGGGCGCGGAGCCCAAGGGCGAGGGGACTACGGATCCCGGCAGCCCCCGCGCCGGGGACGGAGGGGGAGAGGCCGGGTGCAGGGATGGAGGGACGGGTGGGCGAGCGAGTGAGTGAGTGGCAGCCGCCAAGCCTTGGCCGAGAGCCAGGAAGGGCCTCCCTGGAGGAGGAGGAGGGAGGCGCAGAGCGGGAGGGAGGGAGGGAACCCCAGGGGTCATCTAGTGACGGCGCCCCAATCAAAAATTTGACTTTAAAAAAAATATATCTTTCGAATTTTTTAATTTTTCCCGCGGCACACCAGGCAACATCTCGCGGCACACTAGTGTGCCGTGGAACAGTGGTTGGGAAACATTGGGTTAAACCACAGAGTCTAGGACTTGCAGATCAGAAGGTTGGCAGTTTCAATCCCAGTGACAGGGTGAGCTCCCGTTGCTCGGTCCCTGCTCCTGCCAACCTAGCAGTTCGAAAGCATATCAAAGTGCAAGTAGATAAATAGGTACCACTCCGGGGGGAAGGTAAACGGCATTTCCATGCTCTGCTCTGGTTCGCCAGAAGCGGCTTAGTCATGCTGGCCACATGACCCGGAAGCTGTACGCTGGCTCCCTTGGCCAATAAAGCAAGATGAGCGCCACAACCCCGGAGTCGGCCACGACTGGAGCTAATGGTCAGGGGTCCCTTTACCTTTACCTTTATCAGCGAGGCAACATATTTCCTTGAGTTACAAATGGAGCTGCAAACTTCAGTTGGTTCTCTCTCTATCTGTGTGTGTGTGTGTGTTTGTTTTATATAACCCCAATTAATCAAGCAGCAAAATTATACCAATATAAATTTGTTATTTTATCAGTGAAGGAGTCGCTATCAAGATTTTGATCAGAGTAACACCAAGAGCACATCTCTTTCCATTGTCTATTACAGGCTTCCTCAAACTCGGCCCTCCAGATGTTTTGAGACTACAATTCCCATCATCCCTGACCACTGGTCCTGCTAGCTAGGGATCATGGGGGTTGTAGACCAAAAACATCTGGAGGGCCAAGTTTGAGGAAGGCTGGTCTATTAGCATTAAATAAGTCCTCTTCCCATCTCAGTGCAGGGGTGCTCTGCATACAATGCTATATAATATAATCTGTTTCTTAAGGCACTGATAAACCACTGCGTATTTTTGGTAGATTTGTTTTTCTTTCTTCCTCCCTTCCCTAGATAAGTTGGGTACAATAATTCTGAAGTGGGTCTGTTCTTAGCCCATTCTTCGATTCCAATTAGACGTTCCAGTTCTCAGCCTGTAAGAGCTTTATATGTTGTTGTATAGCAGTGACAGCTGGAAAGCTAGGAGGAAACTCTAGATTGTAGGCCTGGTCTTCTGGGACAGTATGATCCCAGTGCACTCATGATTACCAAATTGCCAATGTAGAAACCCCATCAGGCCACAGATCGGACTTGCCTACAGGAGCAGCACCCATGCACAGGTAAGGAAACATCTAATTAACTACAAGTATTTCAACTGCCATCATCTTATGAATGTGTGCTTAATTTTAGAAAAAGAATGTTCAGATTTAAAACATAAGGGTACTTAATGCCAGCTCTGAGATTGGCACTTTTAAACTAGCATGGCGTTCTTTGCATTACCGTTGTGCCAGAGGTAGTTTTCAAATAAAAAGGTCTATTTTTACTTCTATGGCTGTGAGATCAGCATGGGATCTGGAAGCCTGGTGAAGTGTCCTGTAATTCTTTGATGTTTGTGGAGCATTTTTCTTGAAACATCACAAATCCACCAGGAGAGTTCCTATAGGTACATAAAACTAAAATTTCTCAACCGTGCTGTTCTTTTAGAATTCCCGGAGGTGCTGCTTAATAGTATTGTTCATACTTGTTAAGGAAATAAATGTCATTGTGCTCAATGTATTTTTACACGGGTAACAAATATACTTAAGGAATAAGTTCCAGAGGAGGGCAACCAAAATGGTCAAAGGCCTGGAAACGATGCCTTATGAGGAACGGCTAAGGGAGCTGGGCATGTTTAGCCTGGAGAAGAGGAGGTTAAGGGGTGATATGATAGCCATGTTCAAATATATAAAAGGATGTCACATAGAGGAGGGAGAAAGGTTGTTTTCTGCTGCTCCAGAGAAGCGGACACGGAGCAATGGATCCAAACTACAAGAAAGAAGATTCCACCTAAACATTAGGAAGAACTTCCTGACAGTAAGAGCTGTTTGACAGTGGAATTTGCTGCCAAGGAGTGTGGTGGAGTCTCCTACTTTGGAGGTCTTTAAGCAGAGGCTTGACATCCATATGTCAGGAGTGCTCTGATGGTGTTTCCTGCTTGGCAGGGGGTTGGACTCGATGGCCCTTGTGGTCTCTTCCAACTCTATGATTCTATGATTCTAAGTTCTAGCAACTACCAGAGGGAATGCTTGTTCCCTCCATACAGGTGCTGAATGTCCAGAGAGCTCAATTGTATGAGGAAATATTAGGCCCAGACTATTATTTTCTTCTGGAGTAAAAAGTGAATTTAAAATATTTATTTGTCCTCCACCTCCTGTAATACAAGTAGGGACTCTGAAACATTTCTCAGGGAAAGTGGGGCGGGTTGGACTCCAGTTTCCTTTCCTCACTGCAATACTTAAGGTAAGCCCCCATACTACTTAAAGGATCTTTGGGGGTTAGAATTGGGATTGTATTGAACTTGAAATGTAGACTTGTCCCTGGAGAGCATGTGTACCAACTCTAAGTTGTGGCATCTTGATAGCCAAGAGAGATACCATGTTAAACAAACAGAATGGTGAATAAATGCATAGATGAATTAAGCCACTGTGAATTACCAAGAGAAATGAGGGGCAAGTTGTCAGGGAGCTCAGTGCAGGGTGGGAGTAGAGATGGGCTCCACCATTGTGCACACCCGCTGCTGAGTTCCCTGCGTCTCTCCCATCTTGCAGAAACAGCGAGGACACTTGGCATCGGGAAAACAGGTGAGGAACATTGCCTTGCCAGCCCCTACTGCAGGCATGTCCAAAGTCTGTTTTGGGGAGGTAATGTGGCCCGCCACTCGATTTAATCCAGCCCCCGGGGCACTTTATTTTCTGGGGTAAAATCCTAAAAAAAACCTCAACAAATTCAACCCAACTTCATTCCCCAAAAAACACTTCATCAAATCTGGCCCTCTTTGAAAAAAGTTTGCTACTGGATTAACCTGCCTCACAGAATTGTTGTGAGGGCAAGGAGGGATACTGAATGCTCTGTCTTGAGCTTCTTGGAGAAAGGGTAGAATAGAAATCCAACGTGATTAAAAAGAAAGCAACATGAGAGAGGAACCCGGAAGTTTCTACATTTGGTGCAGCTTCAATGATACCTTGTTATTCTGTGGTGTTACAAGGTCTTACCACTGGATGAATAAACAGGCAGGCAGCATTGGGGAGAGAGGGCTGGGAAGGTTTTTCCAACAGGTGCGTGTAGTGGCTGTTGGAACAGATGGTTGCTACAGTCACCTGGAACCTTTTTACCATATGGAGCCCATACATGCAAGATCCATATGTTAACTTATTTCAATATGCCAGCAATTGCTATTCTCAACCCTTGCTTCAGTGTAAATAGGCAGGGTTAGAAGGTTATCGCTACTCCAATCAGTAATTATTATGTGCTGTGTGCACAAGCTAAGCCTGGTGCCTTTTGCAGCGTGTGACAGTTGAGAGGTCATTATGGATGCATTCATGTTGGGGGAAATGTCAAACTTGACATAACATTTATAGGACCACATAGTCCTGATGCATATTTATATTGACATAATGGGGCCTTGGTGTCTGTACAAGGTGTTCAGGGTGATTCACGTGCCTGAATCTGAGAGGTAGGAATCATCACTCTCCAGCAATAAGAAATGTAATGTTTCAAATTGGTTGAAGACCTCACGTATTGCAAATTTCTGAACAGTAATTAAATCTTTAAGGAGTTCAAAATCTGATATTGAGATATAGCGCCACCTGGGGGAAAGCTCATGTCTAAGAAAACGCTATTTTAAAAAATGTATTTCTTATATAATGGGTGTGTAATAGTTCTGTTGGTTTTTAGCCCCACTTTTTATTTATCGTGGATTATGCTGAAATCTGTTTCAGCAAAAGTGCTTTGCTTTAAACTGTTATTTATGAAAAGCGATTTGTAATTATCAATAGCATTTCTGGGTGTTTTATTTTCATAATAATCACTTGTTTTGGGAGACCCATAAGTGAGGATATTATTTGCATAGGCTGCTGTGGCTTTCCCTAGACATTTACTCAGAAGTTAAAAGCTTCTGCAGAATCAGATGCCTGTCATTCACATCTAAGAACTGCTTTCTTAATGCTCCTCCTTAAGTCTGCGAGTACTCTAGCCGAAGTGTCATGTGTTTATGCTGGGCAAAAATAAAATTATTATTAATAATTACGTTTTTAAAAAAGTACATTGTAACATTATTTGAATGTCCCATTCCTGCCATGGTTAAAAGACAAATAAATCTGGAAGGGGGCGTCAGCCTTCAGTTGGGAGCAGTTTGGGGATCTTGGATATGTTGTTTTGTATTCCAGTGAGTGAAGTCTTTGATAAGGAGGTGTCTCTCAGTGCTCTGAGCACAACCCCTGGTTTCGAAGGACCAGCTGCCACCATGTGGGGCACTTTCCGTCCGCAGATGCATTAGTATTAAACGGGAATTCCTTGTGGCTGTGTCTGCAGCGCTTCTCTGGCCGTGGCCTAATTCTTTTTTTCCTATCCATGATGTCTGACGTCCAAAGAGGACATCCTTCCCATAATGGACCCTTATGACAAACGGTGACATTTTAATAAATGTCCAGTGAGAGAAGGCTCTTGGGTTGGATCAACACCGCTTTTGCAAAAGGTTAAGCACTCGCCGCTTCCACCTTCCTCTCAAACCCCCTTCCATGGAGTTGCTTTCATTTTTTTTCCTTCGGCAAATCAGAGTCGCTTTGGTTACCGAGACCTCCTTTGCGCTAAGTGCTGCTGTCCGAGGTGCTGAATCGATGGCTCACTGTGCAATCGCCCTGCATCTTTCGGAACAATAGCCTGCTGTGAGCCATACGGTGGCCATTATCTTTGGGTACCTGCCGCGGAATGAACATCAGGGGGTCGGCTTATTTGCCTTTTTTTTTTCTTTATAAGAGAGGAATGCTCGATAAAATAATCATCGTTTGATTTGTATAAGTAGGGCTCAGTATTGCGAGAGCACACTTGCTAAATGGCATATGCTAGCGAGAACCTGTCGTAACACACATCACGCAGGTGGCAGGATTCTGTCTTGGTGTTCAGAGAAAAGTTAAGCTCCAGGCTGGGTGGGAGGACACCCTGAAATTATGAATACACGGGTTTGTGTAGCGGAAGACTAGCTTTGACACATTAAAAAGCAGCATATGTAATTATATGTACTTGGGATAGGGCTCCAAGTGCTCAGACATTTCAACTGTATAGCAAAGTGTATTCAGATGGGCAGGCTACAAATCATAAAATTATTATCATCATCATCATCATCATCATCATCATCATCATCTTGCCTCAGTTCTGTAGATCTCCCGGTGAAGGTGGTAACTTAGTTTTCACGAAGGAGTCTTTCAGAAAGGAGATATGGCTGACACCTTTACAGTGTTGCTGTTTGGCCTCTGGTAGAAATCTTTCACGCCCATAGCACGTGTGTGTGTGTGTGTATGTGTGTGTGTGTCCACAACATTGTATATTTTCCCATAGACAGGCGCTTGTTTCTTCATCTGGCTAGTCGCTTTCCAGCGCTAGAGATAAAACGTCCTTCATGTATTGGCAGAAAGTGGAATATTTATTAAAGCTCTGGATGCTATTGGGGGACACGGGCTTCTACTCTCCCCTTCAATTTTATTTTTAGCGAATGGGTGCAGTAAAGAAACCGAGTTTGATACGCGTGTGTCTGTTGCTAAATCGGAGTCCTCTAATAACAAGGTGGTTTTGTAAACGGACTAGATGCAGAGCAATCCCGTCTTTGGTTCCTTGGTGCCCCCCAGTGGACAGTTCCAAAATAATTATTCAAGCTTTGGATTCCCGCCCCTTTCGTAGACGGCAATAAATGGACGGTGGGCTTTATAAAAATTCTCTAAGCTCCTCCAAATGAATTGAGAAGGGAAGACACACACCACCAACCCCCAATCCTCCTTTTTAAGACGATTGCTCAACAGTACGACCAACATGTTCCGGGCGCTAATAAGGTTGCTATCAGAGAGAAGCGACCATCAACCCAAATTAGGATTGAGCAGGTGGCTTTTAAAGAGCCAACTTTTATAAGGAAGACTCGTCGGAGAGAAGACGGCAAAACTCCCTCGTGGAAGCAGGAATGCAAGGCTCTGTGTGGCGTGGCGTGATCTGGACCCATGAAGATCACGCGAACACCTTGGTCTGAACAGGCAAACAGCCTCTCCTTCCAGCAATCGGAGTGCGGTAAGTATGCGCACAGAATCTCTTCTCGGGTCAGCCGTGATCTGGATTCAGAATCGAGGTGCGAAACCACACGCGCTCCTTCCACTCCGCTCTTCCTTGGGGGAACCGCCTGCACACCTGCGAGTGAATCACGCTCGCTTGGGAAGGCGCAACGCTTGGAGGCGCGTGATTCCTCTCTCTGTCTCTCTCTCTCTTGCATCCCCCTCCCTCTCTCGCCTCCTTAGTCAACACCCGCACTCCTGCCCTCCCAAACTCCAGCTCTTTGGCTTCCCATCTTGGAGAAAACGAGGTGGAGGCGCTGGCAGAGCAGTGACTCATGCCTGCGTCGCAACAGATCAGCCGGCGATTCGAGCTTATTATTTTTTTAAAAAGCGAATCTCAAGTATTGGGGGGGGGGGCGCGCTAAGGTCATCTCGAATTAAATGCCAGGGAAGCCATTGATATTCCGACGTCGTTCGTGGCGGAGTTTATAAACGGCGAAGTTCTTCCAAAACGAAGATTTCTCCATCCTCCGCCGTTTGGGTTCCTGGAGTTGGAGCCTGGGTTGGTAAGTCTCTCTTGATTTATTTTTTAAAAAATTCCAACGAAAAAGAACTCGCCCCTCCGTTATTCCTGGAGGATTTTGGAGGCTTTCTTTCGAGACGGTAGGGCTGTCTCCGTACTTAGAATTTAGGAAAGGATATTCGGTATTGGAAAGCTGATGTTTACGAGGAATAACCTGTTACTTCACTTTCCACCTTGGCCCAGGACGTATCCCCGCATCTCTATCTCTCTCGTTCTTTCTTTACCTCCGCAGAGTCCGGTTTGTGACTCGAAATTAAACGCGTGTAGACAAGATGCAATCCTTCACCCGGCTGACCCACAACACCCCGGGGTGCACTTTATTCACGATAACTTTTTTCGTTTGGTGATGATGCCACGGTGACAGGTGGCGTTAAATCTTGACCAAAATTAAACCTATCTATTTCCCGTGAGCTTAGATTTTGATGTGTTTTTTTTTTAAAAAAAAATCATTATTATTAAATAACGTGGACCAAACAGCTTTGAAGTCCAAACTCCCGAATGAGGTTGAGATCATGTATTGATCGATCCTCTGCTTTCTGACGACCAATGAACCTCCGGAAGAGGGTTGCTGGACGCGGAACGAAATGTCTTCCCAAAGCAGCGCCAAGAACAGGCGTGGAGAGAGCGAGCCCCAGGAAGGCCAGCCTCTGTAGAACATCTCAATTTTCATTCATTCATTCATTCTATAATTCGTTTGTGCGCATTCAGAGGCGCAAGTTGCCCTATAAGAATAGATCGGCTTGGCTGCTCCTTTCCCGCAATATTTGCCCCCCAGTTCGCCTCCCTCGACGTCGTTTCGTTTGCCTTTCGTCAACCTGCGAAGGGAGAAGGCGCCCCGAGGGCCACCACCGGGATCGCTCGGAGATCTTTCTTCCTCGAGCCATCGCCGGTCTCTTCCTCTCCCGACGCGTTCCTCCGCTTCCCCATTCGCTCCGAGCCGTCGCCTCCTTCGCTGCCCATTGAGCAAGAAGGGCAGTGGCGTAGCGTGGGGGGTGCACGGGGGGCGGGCCGCACCGGGCGCAACATCTGGGGGTTAGGGGGCGCAAATCCACGGGTTAGGGGGCACAAATTACTTGCCTTGCCCCGGGTGCTGACAACCCACGCTACGCCACTGAAGAAGGGGCGTCGAGTGAGTGAGTGAGTGGCCGGCGGCGGCCATCCTGCTCCTCTCCCTCCTCTTCCTCTCCCTCCTCCCACCTGCCCTTCCCCTCCGCCGCTTTGCTTCCAGGGGCGAAGACGAATCGTGCTCGGCTCGCCAGCCCCGTCCAGACATTTCCCCCGCTCGCTCGCCAGCCAGCCAGCCAGCGCTGCCTCATAAAAACCAACGAGGTGTCGTCGCCTCCAGCCATTTCTCCAGCCCCGTCGCTTTGTCTGAGGAGAGGAGGCGGGCGAGAGATCCGCGCACCTCCGAGGAAGAAAGGGATCCTTCTTCTTCTCCTTCTCCCCCCGCTGGAGGTGCAACAAGGTCCCTTTTGTGCGCGCCCTGCCCTCCCCACCTCCGACGGCCCGCGACTTGGCGCCCGGTTGAATGGCTTCTCGTCGCGCCTTGGCCGAAGCGAGAGGAAAGAGAGGGGGCGAGGGGGGGGGACCGAGAGTCACAGCCCGAAATACACACACACACAACCACACACACACAACCACACACACACCCTCTCTAAACCCGCCTTTCTCTTCCCTTGCAGGGATCGGAGGAAGGCGAAGGCAAGAGGAAGACGAAGCAGCCCGGGATCCAAGGGCTTCGCCTCAGCACCTCATGGCGACCTCGGACCCGTCCTCGTCCAACACGGCTCCGGATCCCAATCCGAGCAACTTGCGACCCACAAGTAGGTCTCGCCTTCCCGTCTCGCGCCGCCTTCGTTGGCTGCGGCCGCGCGTCGTCGTCGTCGTCGTCCTTTTTCGGCGGGTGGGGGTGGCTTCCCCCACAAAATTCGACATTCGCCACAAAAAAACACCGCGACCGAGAACGACCGACATGGAAGCTCGCCTTCGAACGAGAAACCCCTTTCCCTCCACCCCCCCCCAAAAAACCCCACACGAATTCAGGCCGAAACCGTGGGGTGGTGGGCGTCAGTGGCGTAGCGTGGGTTGTCAGCACCCGGGGCAAGGCAAGTAATTTGCGCCCCCTAACCCGTGGATTTGCGCCCCCTAACCCTAACCCCCAGATGTTGCGCCCGGTGCGGCCGGCCCCCCCTGCACCCCCCACGCTACGCCACTGGTGGGCGTGGGTTCGGCTTGGGGGGAAACAAAGGAACCAAGGAACCTGGGGCCATTGCTACAAAAACGAGAGAAGGGGTGGCAAGGTGGGGAGGAATAAAAGCCCTGTTCGCTGAGGGGGACTTTGTACGCGGCTGCTGGAGCGGGGCGTGAGGGGCGGGTCGGGGTCTCCGGCCGTTTTTCGGGCTGACAGACCCGGCCGGCGCCAAGTTCCACCGGTGGTTTCTGACGCGCGGCGCGAGTCCCTTCCCGCCGTTTTTTTCTTTCTTTTCCCTGAGGTAATCTCTGATCCAGGGGGCCAATGGAGGCTATTCGAGAGGCTCCCCCTTGTCCCTAACTGGCGCGTGTTTTGCCTGGAGTTATTAAGGTGTGAGTCGGAAGGGGAGGGCGCGAAGGAGCCGGGTAGACAGACATTCGGCAACCCCGCGGAGGAAGGGGGGAAAAAGGCGGGAGGAGGGGGCGCGGCGGAGGCTTGAAATAAGCCTGGACGACATAATCACCCAAAGCTTGGAGGGCGATAAATGGTCCGCCCCCCCCCCCTTGGAAGGGGTTGTGAAGCATGGACACCCCCGTCATTACGGGGCCACATGAGGGGAGGCGAAACCCACCCGGCGAAAACAGCTCTTTTTTGTGGCGCCTGTTTGTGTGGTGTTTGTGTGGTGTTTTTCTTTCCTCTCGCCTCCGAGCTGTCAAAAGCTCGCCTCATTGTTTCAAGGCGTTTCACGGGCTTTTATTGGGGGGAGGGACACACGACCAAAGAAGGGTCGAGCGCGGTGTTGTGTATGTGTGTGCGTGTGTTGTGTATCTCCTCAGGAAGAATCCCTTCCCTCCGCGACCATTTCGAGGAATGCGGCCTCCTGTCAGGTTCCCTCACAGCAGGCAGCAGCGCGGGCTGCGCGCCCTCTTCCCGCGCTCGCTCGCGCGCCATTGCCTATTGTTTCCCGACGGCTCTCTCTCGCGCGCTCCCTCTCTCCCGCCTCCTGGTCCGGCTGCGGGGGCGCGCGTGAGATTGAGGGGAGGGGATGGAAGAGGTGGTGTGTGTGGCGCGCGTCCCTTGGCCTCCTCTCCTGGCCATGCTCCACCTCGCCTGAGGCGTCTTAAAGTCCTGTCAGGGCTGCTTCTCCCGCCTGCCACTCTCCGGTCCCGCCCTCCCTTTCGGCTCCCCGGCGCCCCGTCCTTCTCCGGCAGCCGGGCGACCTCCTCCCTTTCACCTGAGGCGACCTTCTCCCGCTGCCTCCTGGCCGCCCTTGCGCCTTTCCAGCCCGCTGACCCGCTCGAAGGGCTCTCCACCCGCGCCATTTGTCTTCTTCCCGTTCCCTTTGCCGCCCAGTGGCGTAGCGTGGGTTGTCAGCACCCGGGGCAAGGCAAGTAATTTGCGCCCCCTAACCCGTGGATTTGCGCCCCCTAACCCTAACCCCCAGATGTTGCGCCCGGTGCAGCCCCCCCCCTGCACCCCCCCCACGCTACGCCACTGTTGCCGCCCTCCTCTTTTCTGCCCTCTTTCCCTGCGCGTTTCCCTCTCTGCCTGATGGCTCCAGTTCGACCACCACCACAACAACAACCCCCATATTTATTTATTTTTTGCCATACATTCCCACCCCCCACCTCAGCAAGCATCTCTCCAACTCTTAAGCTTGGAATCTCCCTCCCCGCTTCCCCATAGCTGTCAACTTTTCCCTTTTCTTGCGAGGAATCCTATTCGGAATAAGGTAATTTCCCTTTAAAAAAATGGGAAACGTTGACAGCTATGCCTTCCACCCCTTCAAATGCGCTCTGTACCCCGCCACCATTTCCCTGGGCGCGCCTTCTCGCGCCCGCCTTCCTGCCTCTTCTCGTCCTCCCCGGCCAGAGCGCCCCCTACAGGCGCGTTTTTTAAAAAGAGTGGAAGGGGTGGTAGTCAAGGCGCGAGACCCAGCGCGCACTGCGGGCGGGCGGAGCCAAAGCCCAGCCTTTCCATTTAGACATTTTTGTCCTTTTTTCGAAGGGGCAGCTGGGGGGGCGGGGCGGGGAAACCTCTCCTTCATATTTGCTGTCCTCTCCGCCATGCCGGTTTGAGACCGTGGTTGCATCCATGCTTAACAGGAAACGAGCTCCACGAATGCCAACGGACACCTGCTTTCAAGGGGTGTGGATCGCATGGAAAGCCTGGCGATCTTTCTTGAAAGGAAGTTGCGTTGGAACCAGGGGGTCCCGAAAGGATGCCGCTACAAAGGCCATAAATCTTAACTCCGGAGCGGTTACCCCCTTTGTATTGGGACCTAAAACACAATGGCCGAGTAATACACCGCTAGCTAGAACCTTTATTCTCCCTCCTTCTTTCCTGCGTCCCTCAGTCTAGCACTGGCTTTACTACAGGCCCAGCTTTTGGTCCCTTGAAGAAATGGGGTGTGCTTGTTTCCACAATTCTAATGCAGGGTTTTAACTCTACCCAATGTGTTTTGCTTATTTATATATTTATTGGCAATCGAATTTTTCTCTTTCCTACCCCCACCCCACTCCATTAATTGCTTCGGACGGACTCCTCCATTTCCCTCTCTTTCTAATTTCTTCCAGGAGTAGTGTGGGGGAAGCACATTGGAAATCCACTTAATGAATTTCAAGTTGGATTTCACAGAAATACACGGCAGTCAGGCAAGCTAGTTGTCTTCTTCAGGCATTGCCAGTATCCGTGCTTTGGATCATGCAGCTTAGGTTTCATTTAGGCCGCCTCCTGAATAATGCACGCATAGCTTTTAAACTTGAAAACATGTTTTATAATGCCACTAGCGCTTTAGAGTTTAAAGAGTCAGAATAAAATACTCTTTTCCTTCTGGGTTACATTCACACGGTGTCCTTTCTTAGGATCCGGGTTAGTCATTGGCAGAGCCGCAGTTACTGGGCATGGAAGCCAGCTGCCAAATAGGCTTACTCGGAAGTAAATCCCCCTGAGTTCAGTGGGGCTTACTACTGTATTCCTTAACACCGTGGCAGAGCCGTTTCCAATTCTCCAGGCCTCTTGAAGTCTCTCGGCCCGCTGGGGCTTTGATGGTTGGCAATCAATTATCTTTCTGTTTCCTTCCTCCTGCGATTTGTTTGTGGGGAGTTTTTTTGTCTCTTCCGTACTTTATCCCTTTCTATTTGCCCTCTCTCGTTTCAGTTAGCGCCCCAAACTAACTCACACTTGCCTAAACCTAATTGAAGGTCGTTGCCGCCTCTCCCACTTTCAGCACCGCCTGAGATGGACAGCGCAATGCGTGTTCCAACTGCCTGATAGGGGTTGCGGGCAGTATGAATGGGGTTGTCTCGAAAAATGGGGAGCAGGAGGACGTGAGGGGCCTTTCAATGTGTCTCCCTGACTCGTCATTCCGGCTGCAACCTAGTCATGCAAGTCTGATCATCTAGTCAAATACTATTTTTCACCCAATTAATTCCTGAACTCTTCCATGACCCCATTTCATGCCAGTTTATTTTAAGCTGCCACTTTCCTGGAGCAGTGCCAATAAATTATTAGGAGATAGTCAGGTCTCTCTCTCTCTCTCCTCCAGCTGCTTTGTCTCTTCCCATCTTCCGGGTGGTACCTATACAGCCAGCGACACACCACTGACTCGCCTGCGCGCTCAACCTGCTATTCCCTACCACCCACCACCTACCTCGTGATTCCTTCATTGGCCCCAAAGGCTCCCTTAAAAGGAAAGCGTGCTCGACTTTGTTAAAATACCACGGAAATCACAAACTGGAGGCTTGATGGGGAACTTGGAATAGCAGAAAGCTGGGGAGGGGGCGGCGGCATGAGATTCCTTTCTGTTGTCTAATGGGGCTGCGACTAGACAACAAAGACTTTTGTTGTGCTGGTACCAGATATCACAGGGGAAGTGAAACTATGTCTTTGTTTGGACCAACGACTGCAAGTCTCCCAGTCCTTGCGTTGACCTGGAGACATTAACGTAAAGCAAACACACCTGTGCGAAAAGATGCAGGTAGCTACGCTGAGAATGGAGGCCTGCCATTTTCTTCCACCAGCACTCACATTCATACCGGAGGCATTCTTGATGATCCCAAAGACGTTTCGTTTTAGAGTTAAGCCTTCTAGCTGCTATGAGGGTAGAAAACAGAAAGATAAAATGCGTTCCGCTTGGAGCAGTCCCTGTCCTGCGTAAGTCTTCGCTCCCACCACACCTCTCCAATAACCACTTCTAGGACAGTGGAGGAGGCACTCTGCTTATGGTCGGCTAAAACTCTTTGCCTGTTCACCTTTTGAGTGGGACCTGCTGCAATAAGGTAAATTAAGATTGAGATGCCAATGTAATTGCCGTCCCCCCATTACTCCAAATCGCCAGTGCGATCAGTCAGTCACCTTTTGGGACCCATTCTCTCTTTTGTCTAGCAGAACATTATGGTCTGCTAGCGGGGCTGCTAAATATTTCGTTTGCGTTCTGAGAGCTGCAGTATATTTTTTAGAGCCAGGTCTGCCGCTCCTTCGAAGCACAGCAGCTGGGGATTGCAAAGTAGGCTGTGCCGCTCATTTCCACGGCCATAAACCTCTTGTCTCTGTTCCTTTCAGCTTATGACACCTGGTGTGGTGTGGCTCATGGCTGCACGAAGAAAATCGGGCTGAAGATATGTGGTAAGTGAAAAGATGTGCGCGCAAGAAATCGTGTAGTTCCGGTCATATTCTGTCTGTGTCTGTGTTTCTCTTTCCTTCTCTCTCTCTCACCTCCTTCCCTCCCTCAGGCTTTGTCTTGAATCCATAATCATCCCCGAAGCTTTTTTATCACTTGCTTAAACCCATCATCGCTCCCTTTCTGAAGCAACTGGGTTTGCCGACCAGAGAAAAAGTAGGCCACCTCTTTTATCTGCAGATAAACGCAAGAAACGGGAACAAGCCCGCAAAGAAACGTTTCTCCTCCCCTCTTCCTCCTCCCACGGAGAAGTGCGACGAGGCCACCATCAGCAATACCCCAAATTCGTTTTCAAGGAGGTGGTGGGATGGGCGGGCTGTGTAAGAGCGAAATTGGCGCTTCTCTATAATCCTGTGCTAGAGGTTTTTGCGCCACCTACTGTCCGACGCAAGCACAGACCGTCAGCAGCCAGGGCAAAGCGCAGCTGGAGGTAGAATTTACTGGTTCCCGGTTGACCTGCTGGTGCTAGAAAACAAGAACTGCGGCTGCTGGAAATACACCACAGGCCTTCCCCCCCCCCCAGGGCGTTTGAAGCGAGATGGGCGTTTAGCAGATGGATAGCGCGACACCTGTGTGCATTTGCAAGAGGTTCCTTGGAAGGGAGACCCTCTGCCCAAAAAGAACTGCAGGTCCTTTTGCGCGTGCGATGCAGCTGGTAGATTAAACAGGGCTAGCTTTAGGAAGAAGGCATCTCCGCGATTCTGCTCCTCCTGCCCACCTCAAAGGGGGTAACTCTTCCTGAAGCATCCGGGTATCCAGTTTCCTCCGGCGACCCTGTGAAACGGGGGCAGTCGAGGAAGGCTGGGGAAGGGGGTGTGGCGGCGGCGCACGACCGAAGGCGAGAGCGAGCAGGAGGAGGAAGGGAGCGCTTGCCAGGCGGCGAGTTGGGGCTGCTTTGCCACATCTCACTGTCTGAAATTTTTCAACCTTATCGGCCCAGAAAATACGGATCTCCTGGGGGAGAAAGATTAACGAGAGCCTTATTAAAGAGCCATTCGTCAGGCTGCTGCGTCCGGGAGATAGGAGGCTGGCAGCCAGTCAGCGCTCGGGTGTCTTGAAGTGAAGGGAGGAGGAAGGCGAGCAAATAATATGCCGTCAGATTGTACCCGCTACAGCAAGAGATTCATTTGCGGATAACGAGACTGTCTGCCTCTCTTTAGATTTCTTTATAACGCCTAGGAAAGAAGGGGAGGGCGGGGACGCCTAAGCTCAGCCAAACCTTGGTCCATTTTTTGCTTTTGGAGGTTTTAAATGCATTTAACAATAGCCCGGTCCTGTGTGCGCTTGCTCGTAAGAAAACCCCATTGAACTCCATGGGGTTTACTCCCAGGAAAATACGCACAAAAATACGCTTTTGAACGGAAGCCCTTTGAGCGCTTATTTGGGAGGAAGGCTCGGGTTAGGGACTTGCTTCTGGGTAAACAAACATAGGATCAGGCTGAGAGAGAAGCGCTTTCATCAAATCACGTGTGTGCTCTTAAACATGCACGCAAGCACGCACTCGCACGTTTTTCACTAATATTTCAGCATGCCAAAGGGCGGTGGTGTGTTTTAAAGACGAAGGAAACACACGGGAGTTTGGAGCCGGAATTAAGGCGCGTCTGAAAAGCACCAGCGCCGAGGTTGCTTTAACCCTTCCAGCCCAGCGGAGGTTGCCTTGGAGCCGAAGCAAGGACTGCTATTAACTTCTTCCCCTTCTATAAATAGCTCCTGATCTGGGCTTAATGGGCCGTTTCCTTGCTGGTCCCTTCAGTGGCTGGAGCGCCGAGGGTTTTTTCATCATCATTTTAATTTAGCTCGGCAAGCAGAACTGATAAAGTAACGCGCCGCTGCCTCTGGTTGCTAGACTACCGGGGTTTATGGAGGGGCAACCCTTTTGCTGCCACTAAACAAATGCAGACCGCTAGAAATACTGCGCGCTCTCCCAACAACCGTTGCCAATGCAGCACGGTGGGCAACAGCGCGATCCCCAAACCGGTCGAGCTGTTAAAGGCTTTAAATCTAGACCTGCAGCTTATAGAACGTTTAGGACTGAGCCGCAAAGTCCAGCTGGTGGTTTAGAGCAGTTAGTCTTTATGGTGTCCCAAGACTCGTTTGGTGGTAGTGTTTTGTGGCCTGCGTTTCTTTATTATTTTTGCTGGGAGCGGGGGGGGGTTTTGAGCGCGCCTGCATCCTCCCACTTAATAAAATACATGCATTTCTAAGCTGCTTTAGAAATGTTAAACGACGGGACTTCCTTAAGCTGCAGCCATTTGATCGCTGTTAGATTTGTTCGTTGGTTTCAGACTTCCCTATGAGGAAAGGGCAGGGTGAGGTGTGCGCAGATTAGTTAGATCCACTTTATTTCTTTCCATATTAAATTCAAAAGAGTCTGATTTCTCACAGTTGGGAATCAAATTTCCATCGTGTGTGTGTGTGTGTGTGTGTGTGTGTGTGTGTGTGTGTAAATCCCTTCCTTGCGTCTGGCGCTTCCAAACGTCGCCGGTTGCCGGGCCATTAAAGACTTTCAAGTCGATTACCCTGCGCGATTGATCAGTTAATTAGCCAGCCCATCAAAGCGAGTATTATGGTCTCTCAAGGCAAGCGGCTGGCTGGCGGATGCTTCCTGGAGCAAAAACGTGCCGACTTATAGGGGACCAATCACCCGCTTTGTCCAGAGTTGTGAAGGCGTCTCGCCGGCCTTGAGGCACCTCACCCAGATGTCTGTGCAAAGCCGAAGTAACTTTCGCGAAAGGCAGACCTAACTAAAAAGCGAACTGAAGATTATTTTGTTAAGCCAGCCGTGAATAAATTATTATGGAGGTGATGCTGAGCATCTTGGTCTAACCAGAAAGGCAGAAGATGCCATCATCCTTTCACCGTACCGCCTGATGGGCTTTTGAGTCCATCAACTTCCGGAGGGCTGCTGGTTCCTCACCTCTGCAGTGAATTATAATCGCCTCCCTGAGAAGTAGCAGCTGTGTTTGAGGATCCCGGTTCCTCAAGCTCCTGTGGTGTCTGCAAAAAGAGGGAGGGGCCAGAGATCCCAGGATCCCAGAGATCAGAACTGAGATCAAATCCTACAGAATTCGATTTACTTCTGAGAAAGCACGTGTTGTCAGACAGCGCTGCTCCCTTGCCTTGCCTTGAAGCAAGGACTGTCTTGTAGCGCCTGCAAACCCTGGCGGGGGCGATCGCGCCCCGAAAATATTTATTCACATAAATAAGTAAATGCAAAGCGGCCTCGCCTCAACTTCGAAGCAAGCTCTTTTGATTTCAGCGGACTTTCCGATTTCTCTCCGTGGAGTTTCCAGGGACGCGAAGTCTGGATAAAGCGGCCTCTCACCAAAGACTGCGACCGCCAACTCAGTGTGACTTAGGTGGCTGCAATCCTTTACCTGGAACTGTGACTCAATGGAACTTGCATCTTGAGTAGAGAGACATATATTTTCCCCAAATATAACGGGTTTAGGATTTGTGCTGCTTGATCGATGCTGACTGCACCTAGGCATGTTTATTCAGGGAAATAAGTCGCGCTGCGTCCCGTGGAAATCACTCCTAAGTAAATGCGCGCAGGATGAAGAATTAGCCAAACGCGATGGTGCCAAAGAACAGAACAGAACAGGGGACATGAGGCCATACTGTATTTTTATATATCTCACCTGTCCCCTAAAGACGTCAAGGAGATTTGAACCGCCCCTCCCCTCTTGGTACATCGCTCTGACACCTAGTTAGGGAAGTTCTCGAAGGACGCAAGAGTTCTTATTCGGAAGTGTCCAAAGCAAGGAAAACAAAAGAAACACACAACACATATCCCTTCTGTTCAGCCCAGTGGAAACCATAAATATCTTTAAACTACCGCAAAAGTTACCACAGTGCATCCCAGAAGCTATACACTTATAGAAAGCGTTTTAGAGGAGCGATTAGGTTTGAAAACCCACTAGGAACGAAGCAGAGAATACTTCCAGCGGGACGCAGCATAGAGGCCACACACTACTTCCCCTGAGGTGGTGGAAACATTGGTTTAATAAATGAATAAATAAATCCGTTAACTTGCAAACCAGTTAAATTGCAGTCCTTCGACCTGAACAGTATTTATGAAAGCAGGACCCGCAAAACTCTTTCCTTTTATGCAAGTTTAGATTCTTTAAACTTTCCAGTACCATCCAAGCTTGTGCCCTTGGGTCGGTTTCGGTGTTTCGCATTCATTCAGGATGCACAATGGAAATTCAATTTCTCTTCAAAGGTACAGAAAGACTAGGGAAACTTCTCTATTCTGAGGCGAATCAGAGTGGACAGTAATTTATTCTCTGCTGCCCCCAGTGCTTGTTTTCCCGGTATAATTATTTAATTCGAGTATTCAAATCGTTTTGTTGCCATTCTTCCATTTCGGTATTTTGTTGTGTGCGCCTTTGTCTCTTAGACTTAGACCTAACTCGCAGCCGGAAGGAATACGCTGCTTGTTTTAGAAATAAGCGAACCCAACGCCCTTCCCCATCAGCCAATCAGAGTGAAGTAGGACTCCTTTCCTAATTGGCTATGCTCTCCTTTATGTAATGTGAGCCGCGCTCGGATTTATCCAATGAGGCTTCAGTAGAACATTCACAAAATTTCTGCGGTGGTTCTTGGGTGGGCGGACTATCGAACGCAGTCGCTCTGGTTTCTAGTCCTCAAGGCCACTGTAATAGAGCGAGGTCGAAAACGAAAAGGCTGCGGAAGGTTGGGTCGCTTGCTTTCAAAGGTGGTCCATGGAGACCTTAAGCTGGGGGGCGGTCTGTCAGAGAGCGCTACAGTGGAGCTGGGATTTTGTTATTTCTTCCTGCTTTTGCTCTATCTTAGGAGCAACCCAGTCCTGTGGTCCCAATGGAGACACACTGGTCTAGTAGTCAAAATTCATAGCCCTCCCTTTGACCATAGAACAGTATTATTATTTAAATAAACACCTTATAGTTTTCGATATTCGAATCCAGAATGGGATGAGCTGTGTTTAAAGAGTCTCTCTCGCTCTCTCTCTCTCTCTCTCTCACACACACACACACACACACACACACATACACACACACAAAAATTGTCATTTTTCTATAACTATGCCTCTCAGTAGTTTAATACTATTTTCTCTAAGGCCTTTAAATCTTGCCCTGAAAATAATTGGCTTCCTTTTATGTGCCCAGTAGCGGCAGATCAAGTCGAATTACCTTCTAGGAGAGTGGGGAAGGGAAGGGAGAGACAATCTACTGTAAAATAATTGCCCAATTTGTACCTATTACTTCAACGTCGCGTGGATGCAGCAACCTGGTTAACTTTATTAGCTGAAGATTTCCTGATACATCATCCTCACAGAAGTTCAATTTGGTTTGGTTTTTAAAACAAGAATAACTGATTAAATCTTTAAATGGGAGGAGGAAAGGGGAGGGCCAGCCCTGGCTGGCTCTAGACAGGCCCCGCCAGATCTCGTTTTAATTAACTTTTCTGGAAATGAGCAGCGTTGGACTCCCGCCCTCCTTTCTGGATGCACCGAAGGACGGAAGGAATAGCACAACTAGTACAGTTGATGGTTATCAAGTAAGCCTCGCCAAGGAGAAATAGAAGAAATCCAATACGGCAGAGAGGGACGCTCCTGTTATCTGTGCCACTTGTTCAAGGAGACCGACGGGACTACTAAATTCTTAGGGCCACGATCTAACGAAGTGAAGCCCCCTTTAATTCCTGGAGTCCATTGGTGACCTGCGAGTGATTGACTTTGGCTCTTTATAGGTAATCGGGTAAAGGACCCCTGGACGGTTAAACGCAGTCAAAGGCGACTATGGGTTGCTGCGCTCATCTCGCTTTTAGGCCGAGAGAGCTGCGCTTGTCCACAGACAGCTTTCTGGTTCATGTGGCCAGCATGACTAAACCGTTTCTGGCACAACAGAACACCTTGAGGGAAGCCAGAGCGCACGGAAATGCCTTTTACCTTCCTGCTGCAACGGTATCTATTTATCTACTTGCACTGGCGTGCTTTCCAACTGCTAGGTTGGCAGGAGCTGGGACAGAGCCGCGGGAGCTCAGCATCTTGCGGGGATCCAAACCCTCAACTTTCTGATAGGCAAGCCCAAAAGGCTCAGTGATTTAGACCACAGCGCCACCTGCGTCCTTCTTTATAGCCGCCACCACCACGCGATGCCATTGCTCACGCGTTGCTGAAAGTCCAAACCCCATTCCAACACGCTTTGTGGGGGCTTCAGCTCAAGGGACCCCCGTTACCATTCTTTCAGTTGTTGTCAAGCTCAGTGCCTTTTGGAATTGAAGGAGGCTGATGTCCTCTCCAGTGCATCAAGCGCGCGCGCACAGAGGCACAGCACACGCGCACTCATCGAACCGTATTCTCTGGAGAACAGCGACCCCTTCCTGTCTCTTTACGCACCAAAAAACCCTAAACTGAACTTGGAGAGACATAAATAATAGGGGGAGACTTAGGTTCAATTTCCCCACTCACGGGGTGATCTTGAGCCTCTCTTTGCCAGGGCTTTATTATTAGTATTAGCATCATTTTATCCTTACTCTGCTTATCTGTCTGGGTTTCCCCAGCCTCTTTGTGGGGAGAATTCCTCCCTGACCGCTTTTAGAGCAAGAGGTAGGGGAGCTGTGGCTCCTCCAGAAATTTATGGGACTCCACCTCCCATCGGTTCCAGCCAGCATGCTAAATGGGTCATGGTGGATGGGAGTTGTAGTCCAGAAACATTGGGAGGACCAGTAGCTTCCCGATCGCTGCTAAATACGGCGCATTCGTTCCTCTCTCGCTTTTTGAGCAGAAATCTAAAATTAAGATTGCGGTAGTTTGCCTGTCACAAGCGGGGACTTCTGGTGGATGAGTCAGTGGAGTCACGTTTTGCAGCCTTCCTCGGCTGAAAACTTTATTTTAAAAAAAGCAAGCTCCCTCCTCTCTTCGGTCCGATGCGCGCGCGCTCTAGCGAAGACGCGACACCTCCCAAGTTTATTCTTGGCACCGTGTGCTTTCGCCTTGAAAGGGAGCCCCCGCTGACACGTGCCTTTCTGTAAACCCCACCCGCCGCCCGCCCCCTCTCCTGCCTCCCACTGAAGTCAGCGGGACGTTTTGCCTTGGGCTATTCCTTGCAATGGGGGGAGGGGAGGAGGCCTGGTTGTCATCACGAGGAAGGAACCGCGAGGGCGTGAGTGAGCCGGAAGAAAAGGAAGCGCGTCCCAAAATCGTGAGCCTGAGTCAGAGTGACAGGAGAAGACAGAAATAGCGACTGCTTTGGGGGGGGGCTTCCCCTCCCTCCCTCCCTCCCTCCCGCACCGGCACTTGCATGCACGTCTTCCTCTTCGACTGAAGACGCAGTTCTTCGAAGGAAGCTATGGGATCCGTGCAACGGGCTCCCCACTGAAGGCAACAGCAGAGAAGGCAACCACTTGGTTCCAATCAGGCCAGATGCTTGCTAGTTATGCTCAGAGTAGACCCTGCAGTCTACTAACCTAACGCCCATTATTTTCAATAGCCCTACCCTTGTTTGGGCAGGAACATACAATGCTAGTGTCTATTGCGTGTTACAGCATCGGTACATCTAACCTCCTCTGTTCAGTGGCGTAGCGTGGGTTGTCAGCACCCGGGGTAAGGCAAGTAATTTGCGCCCCCAACCCGTGGATTTGCGCACCCTAACCCTAACCCCCAGATGTTGCGCCCGGTGCGGCCGGGCCCCCCTGCACCCCCCACGCTACGCCACTGCCTCTGTCTTGTCTGCACGAGCTGGCTGCGGCTTTCTGGGACTTCAGGAAAGGCTCTTTCCCACCCCGCTCATGGAGATGCTGCGATTTGAACCCATGACATTCTGCATGCACAGCAGGGGCTCTGCCGCTGAGCTACAGGCTCAGGGCCACCCATTCTACACTCACGAGTGGGATTTGCTTCGGATTAAACGTTTCCCAGGAGTGGGGTGTCCTGCTCCTCCATCGGGTTTCTTTGCACCTAAAACGTTTTTGAATAGGAGCTAACTTTCGTTATGGCTTAATTTATAATCTCTGAGGAGCTTTCCCCATCCCCCTTTTACAGTGCCAGCCTACGCACGTTTACTCAGAAGTAAATCGCACTATTCTGAAAGTGGCTTCATCGTAGGTAGAAGTGTGCATAGATTGGAAACCTTTACGTATTATTATTATTATTATTAAGTTTTTAAAAAGGAATAATAATAAATAAATAAGAATTAAAATGTGCACTCCACCCCCGGAGACCATTCCATTGCAACTATCCAACCTCCCAAAATTTCAACACTTCTTGCGATGATTTTGACCCCTTTCCGTTTTAACTACAAATTCTACAAAAACCCTCCATATCTCCTCAAAATCATTTCTCCTGCATATTCCCCGTTTTACTTTAATGGCACATATTAATTTATCATTAATAGCTAAATCCCCCACCTCTTTATACCATTCTTCCATTCTGGAAGGAAGACTGGAAGCCTTAAACACGAAGCACAGTTATTTTTATGTCTTAATTAAAAAAAAAAAGTAACCAAACCGATGAGAGAATCCTGTTCGGAAAGTCTCTTTTTAAAAAAAGGTTATATAAAAACAAGAGTAGAGGTCGTTCTCCTTTTATTTTGAATTCGTTTGCGTTGAAATCTATCGCAGTTATGTGCGTTGCGAGCTTAATACTGACGAACTGATGCGGTGGGGGGGCGCATTCATTCACGCCCCCTACCCCCGCCCCTTCCCACGAAGGAAATAATTCTCTTTCGGAGGATGTGAAGCGAGCGCAGCCTTCCAACATATAGATTAGCCTCCGAGGTGGTCCCATTGAAGCCAGGCATAATAGGGCATCTGTTCCCATGGCAACGAAAAGCAAACCCGGAAAGCTGGGGTAGAGTCTGACTGGAGCCGGGAAGCTTTGACCGATTAATCAGCAGCCGCCGGGGACCGACGGACGCGCATTCGCCGTGGATTTCAGAGCGCGAGCGCCGAACTAGATTTCCTGATGGGGAGCCACATCCTAAAGTCTGGTCCTATGTACCTGTTAGCTTAGAAATTAGTCCAATCTCAGAGGGACTCCTCCCTGCAGTGGCATAGCGTGGGGGGTGCAGGGGGGGCCGGCCGCACCGGGCGCAACATCAGGGGGTTAGGGTTAGGGGGCGCAAATCCACGGGTTAGGGGGCGCAAATTACTTACCTTGCCCCGGGTGCTGACAACCCACGCTACGCCACTGGCTCCCTGGCAAAGCGTACGCAGTACTAAGCGCCGCACTCATTTCAGTTTCAGAGCACATTTGATGAGGATTGAGCTTCCCACACACACGCTCATTTTCCTCCGCTTTGGGGGGTCACGGACCTTTCCCCTAAATCGATGCCTCCAGCCACAAGGAAGAAGAAATCTCAGTGAGGCTGCTCTCCTTTGTTATGCTAAGGCTGCGATCCTAACCGTGTATGCCCTGAAGGAAGAAATGCTACAGAATTCAATGGGGCTTTTTGTTGCTGTTTAGTTGTTTAGTCATGTCCGACTCTTCGTGACCCCATGGACCAGAGCACGCCAGGCACTCCTGTCTTCCACTGCCTCCCGCAGTTTGGTCAAACTCATGCTGGTAGCTTCGAGAACACTGTCCAACCATCTCGTCCTCTGTCGTCCCCTTCTCCTTGTGCCCTCCATCTTTCCCAACATCAGGGTCTTTTCCAGGGAGTCTTCTCTTCTCATGAGGTGGCCAAAGTACTGGAGCCTCAGCTTCAGGATCTGTCCTTCCAGTGAGCACTCAGGGCTGATTTCCTTCAGAATGGATAGGTTTGATCTTCTTGCAGTCCATGGGACTCTCAAGAGTCTCCTCCAGCACCATAATTCAAAAGCACCGATTCTTCGGCGATCAGCCTTCTTGATGGTCCAGCTCTCACTTCCATACATCACTACTGGGAAAACCATGGCTTTAACTATACGGACCTTTGTCGGCAACTCTCGGGTAAATGGGGTTAGGATGGCAGCTTAACATGGAAGTAAAGCTTTATTCAGAAAAGTGGGTCTTAGAGACACTTAGAGAATGAGGCGGCCCTTTACTGTTAAACCGTCCGATAGACACCTCCGCAATATCTCTCCCGTAGGTTGAATGCTATCGATTTGAACAGCGCTGCTGATCGGCCTTTGACATCAATGCAACTGGCTTCTAAATAAGAACAACCGTTGCCAGCGGTGTGTCTGAACCTTTCGCAGTTCTGCGTTTTTGGGTTTGGAAAACGAGCACCGCCACACACTCCTCCACCTTCCAGGAGTAGTAGTAGTAGTTGTTGTTATTATTTATTAAATTTGTATATGCCCTTCATCCCAAGGTCACAGGGCGGTTCACCACATAAAATTAGGAAACCAGAACACAAAATGCATAACAATAAGACCAAATAAAAGCAAACCCTCCCACACACACCCTCCCACAAACGCTTTTAAAAGGCCATAGACTGTTTAATCAGCCAAAGGTTTGGTTAAAGAGGAGCGTTTTCCCCGGCGCCTAAAGGTGAATAATGAAGGCGCCAGGCGAGCAGCCCTAGGGAGAGCATTCTACAAAAGGGGAGCCATGGCAAAAAAGGCCCTGTTCTCCTGTTGCCACCCTCCCTGCCTCTCGCGGAGGGAGCACACAAAAGCTTCAGATGAGGATCACAGGGTCCAAGGTGGTTCATATGGGGTCGGTTTCACTGGTAGTGGTGTACCCTGGATAAGTAAAAGCCAGAATGCAGGCCATACCTTCCAAGGGAAGTCGGGATTCTGCGCTTAGTGCGTACAGACCCCTGTATGACTGTAGTGGGAATCATTTCCGGAAACTGTGAAGTTCACGTCCTGCTGTGTGGTTCAGGACTGACTATGAAACCAGAAAGGCTTAAAAGCAGCGGCGAGGGTGTGCGTTTCCCATATTCTGCTGAGGCTACTTTTTTGGTATTCCAAAAAACAAACCCCCTCTTAGTTTGCTTGGCTTCGATGGCCGCCCACGGCCCCTATCACAGTCCAGGCAGTCGGGAAGCCTGAAGTCCACAAAACCTCCACCGCTGGGGAAGGAAAGTTGGGACCCCTTGCCAGGATGCCATTGACTCCGTCCTGATCTTTCCCTTCCTGTCTCTCTTTTGGAGGAGTGGCATCTGTCCGATCGATTTAACAATTGCCCTAAATGACGAAAAATTGCGCGCGCGGTCTCTCCCACCCCCCTCTCGCACCCCGTCCTTTTTTCTTGCCTGACTGGCTTTTTGCAGCTGATGTCCTTTGAGCGCTCCTTCCTCGGGGCGAGTTGTCTCTCCCCATAAATACTCTCCCTCTCCGACCTCGATAGGGGAGATCCTCTAGAACCAGCCCCACTGCGGGAACGGGCGGTGGGGTCTGGCAAAGCAGGAACCAGTTTGGGGGGGTGGGGGGAGCAGGTGTGGCTGGGTGCTTTGCTGGGTGGGGTTATCAGCAGCACGGAGGGTCTCCTTCGTTCTCCCCTCGCTGCTAACTCTCCTGAGCGGCTCGGTGGTTCTTTTGCTGAGTCAAGATGTTGGGAAGCGAGATCAAGCCTCCTCTGACCTGTCCGCCTTGTAATAACGATGTAGGGTTCTTGCAAAGGAACAACAGCCTGGAAGACAAGAGCCGGCTGGTGAGCGCGCTCAAGGAAAGGCAATCTTCCAAGAACCTGCTGTCCTGTGAGAACAGCGAGAAGGAAACCCGGTTCCGGAGGACCGAGACAGACTTCTCAAACCTCTACGCCCGGGGTAAGTAAACCCTTCTTCTTCTTCTTCTTCTTGCTGCTGCTAATTCTTCTTCTTTCCCAGGTAGGACACATTCCCAGTAACAGGGGTTCCTTTCCCAAAAGGAAAGGGGAAGCGTTGAGTTGTCTGATCTTGAGTCATACCATTGGTCCATCTAGTTCAGTGCTTCTTGCACTGAACTAGCAGAGGCTCTTCAGAGTTTCAGCCTGAAGATGCTGAGGACTGAACATGAGACTTTCTTAATGGAAAGCAGTTCTCAACCTATAGCCCTTCTCCTAAAGACACAGGGACATTGCTTTAGAGAATCGTTGGTCCATTGGTAGCTCAGTGATTGCCCTGGCTGGCCTTGATCTCAGAAAGGGAACATTTCCCACCCTACCTGGAGAATGCTGGGCTGGGTGAATTTGAGACCTTCTGCATACAAAGTCCCACCACTGAATTATGGCCCTTCTCTAATATTTGGGGGGTGGGGGTGGGAGGAGAGAGATGGTCCATAGAGGTTTAAAGGCTGCACTCCTAACTCCACTTTCCGGGGAGTAAACCCCATTGATTTCAGTAGGACTTGCTTCTGAGTAGACATGGTTGGGATTGTGCTGATGAAGAAAGAGAAGTGTCCCCTCACCCAGCACACATACACACACACTTTCTCACACAACTTACAATGCTAAAAACAACAACCATTAAATCAGGGTGCACCAGCCTTTCTGAGAATTGAGATGGAATCCTTTTCTTCCCTACACTTCTTGCATTTCTCCAGTTAAAGGGCTACCTGCCTGGGGAGGGAGGGGCTTGAGACAGGTGTGCCAACTGCTTTTCAGCTAGGGATCTAGTGCCTTTAACAGTTGTGTGACAGGCAAAAATCCAGCAAGTGAATTTCTCTCGTTCTTTTGCAAAACCTCTGCCAGTCAGTGCCCACAATACTGGTGTTAGCTGGACCAATGGTCCGACTTAATATAGCGCAGCTTCCTAGAATCCCAGAATTGTTGGAAGGGACTATGAGGGTCACCTAGTCCAACTCTCTGCAATGCAGGAAGATTTCACTCAACGTGGGGGCTTGAACCTACAACCCTGGGATTAAGTGAGCCCTGGCTCTAAATAGGTTAGAGATACCTTCCCTAGAGAGGGACGCAGGTGGCACTGTGGGTTAAACCACAGAGCCTAGGACTTGCTGATCGGAAGGTCAGCGGTTCGAATCCCCGCGATGGGGTGAGCTCCCATTGCTCGGTCCCAGCTCCTGCCAACCTAGCAGTTCGAAAGCACCTCAAAGTGCAAGTAGATAAATAGGGACCACTCCGGCGGGAAGGTAAACAGCATTTCCGTGCGCTGCTCTGGTTCGCCAGAAGCGACTTAGTCATGCTGGCCACATGACCCAGAAGCTGTATGCCGGCTCCCTCGGCCAATAAAGCAAGATGAGCGCCGCAACCCCAGAGTCGGCCACAACTGGACCTAATGGTCAGGGGCCCCTTTACCTTTACCTTACCTTACCTAGATGCAGTGATGAGGAGAGTGAGTATGGAGACAAGGACACTCTTGCTTTCGGGGGGGGGGAATAATCCAGAGCACCACATCCTGTTTTTACATGTGTATGTACTAACACGGATCAGAACATCCACATCTCACCAAAGCATGCATTGAAAGAATGCAGAAACTCCATCCATTTTCCTGTTTAGCTACCCTGTTCTTGAGCACAGAGATGGCGAAGGGTTTTAGTGGTCTTAAATTTGCGTACTGATATACTTGTGGTAGCTATTCTGGATTAACCAGTGTGTAGCAGAAGGCAGTCGGTGTAGTGTAGCATTTAAGAGGGTCAGTCAGCAACATGTTGCACTGTTTCTTGTTAGTTGTATAGTTTTGCTGATCGAAAAATTAATTTAAAAAACACGATAAAAAGAGTGTTGGCCACTGGGGAGACCCAGATTCAAAGTCCCACTTGGTCAAAAAGCTTGAGGTGCAACATGGATCCACTCATTCCATCTCTCGGTCTAACCTTTCTCACAGGGTTGTTGTGAAGATAGTGTGGGTGACTTGTTAAGAGTCTGTGTACTTCCTTGAGCTTCTTGAAGGAAAACCAGGGTATAATTGTACTCAGTCAATAAACATGCACTTAGGAGTAGCTTGGCAAAAGAGGATGACATGAGGGGTGGGGAGATATCGCACACCCTCTTGTTGACCTCCCTTAACATGGCTGCTGTTGTTTTATCGGTCCCTTCCTCAGATCTGCTACCAGCTAAGAATGGTGAGGAGCAGACGGTGCAATTCCTCCTGGAGGTGGTGGACATTCTCCTGACATATGTGAGGAAGACCTTCGACAGGTCCACCAAAGTCCTGGACTTCCACCACCCACACCAGCTCCTGGAGGGCATGGAAGGCTTCAACCTTGAGCTGTCTGACAACCCAGAGTCACTCGAGCAGATCCTGGTGGACTGCAGGGACACACTGAAATACGGAGTCAGGACAGGTGAGAGAATGCCCTGGAGCTCTGTCCAGAAGTGAGGGGTATGTGGGCAAGGGCTTCTGCCAGGCCAGAGTCTGAAGGCACACAAGTTGTGGCACCCTGGCTGAAACCAAGAGCATCTGGGTCTGGCTAGTGCCCAGATGAGAGACCACCGGGGAGCCAAATACCGTATTTTTCGCTCCATAAGACACATTTTTTTCCTCCTAAAAAGTAAGGGGAAATGTCTGTGTGTCTTATGGAGCGAATGCGTGGTCCCTGGAGCCAAATTGCCCAGGGGCGAAAAGCAGATCATGCCTTTTTTATTATTAGAAAAAGGGAAGGGGGTGTTGAAACAAAACCGCTGAGCAGCTGATCGGCAAGCTATCGGGAGGGATAAGGGACTCTAGATATAAAGGAGGCTGCCTGGGAGGGAGGAGGTAAAAGCACATGGATCCTCAGGATTTTTGCACTGGGTCACCCCAAAGTCACCATCAGATCACATAGCATGTCCATGGCTATAGTCTGCATCAAAAAATCACGCATCCACTGTTTCGTGGGGCCGCAATGGCATGGCTCCACATGGATTCTCAGGATTTTTGCATTGGGCTACCCCAAACTCACCGTCAAATCACATATCATGTCTGTGGCCACAGCATGAACCACAAAAATCATACATCCACTGTTTCGTTCAGAATAATTTTTTTTCTTGTTTTCCTCCTCTAAAAACTATGTGCGTCTTATGGTCAGGTGCGTCTTATGGAGCGAAAAATACGGTATATACCACCTTCAGTTCCATAATGGAAGAAATGCCAAATATAAATGTCAAAAAAGAAAAGAAAAAGAAAAACACTTCTCTTATCCCACATACTTCCAAAAAGGAAAGAAAAAGAGTCTTATGCTCTCATACTGAGTGAACTTAATTTTGATGCCTTTCTTCCTGGTTTCCATGAGGCCTATTCCCAAGAAAGATGTTAAAGATTGGGGTGCGAGTTAGCTGGAGAGAGGTGGTCTGGACCAAACAGTTGTTTCTGAACACGTGTGGACTTTGATAAACATGCAGTGGCTGTGATCAGGGTCAGCCCAAGACATTTTGGTCCCTGGGGTAAACCACAAGGGAGAAATAAAGATCTACATCAGGAACAAGGGTGGGAGGAGACCAGCAATGCCTGGTCTATTCTCCAAAAAGCCACCATGGAGGTGGTATTGGGCAGGGGGCTGCCAAGGAGGCAGCAGATCCAACTTCCAATGGGTATACTGGGGCAGTGGGCAGTGCATTCCTTGGAGACTGGATCTGCTGCCCCTGTAGATCTTGCCACCCGAGGCGGTCACTTCACCTTGCCTCATAGGTCGGCTGGCCCTGGTTGTGATCCTAGCTGGCACACTTTCCTGAGAGCAATTCCTTCTGAACTCAGAGGGACTGGCTTCTGACAGGAGCACTACAGAGAGAGGAGGAGGGTATAAGGTCCCCCCCCCCTTATATTTCTGGCTACATTATTTTCCAGGAATGCCTATATATCTGGGCATATTATGAAGCATATCAAAAGCAGCAGTGGCAAATGCTTTAAAAATGCACTGCTTCCCTCCTGCAGCTTAACTTGAATATATGCAAGAAGCAGGCTTTTCAAATTTGTCTGTGAATTTGGCTCCCCACCCCACCGCCCTACCTGTCAGACTAAGGAAACCCATCCACCATAGCAATATGGCTTCCCTATAGGATCAGACTGCAAACCTGTGCTTTCCTGTGCATGGGGCCTGAATCTCTCTCTCTCTCTCTCTCTCTCTCTCTCTCTCTCTCTCTCACACACACACACACACACACGCCCTTCCTTTTGAAGTGAATCTTGCCTTGTTGCTTACAGTAGGCAGACTGTTGGCAGTTCCGTTTGTCACTCAGATGGGCATTTTTGTAGTTTTGGGTGTAGACACCGCAGACAAGCACATTTGAAAAGTCGTAATCCCTTTCACTTGATGAAATGCAAGTGGCATGTATCTCGGGGGAACGATATCATTAGGTAAATGAGGGCATAAATGACACTGAATTTGCAGTTTTTCTTCTTTATGTCCCCAAGACATTTAATGCCAAAAAGCAAATAAAGGAAAGGGGGAGAATTTGGTTTCTTGGGCTCATTAATGCTTGGCTGCCCTTCTGATAACTCATTGGGCAAGGGGAGTCTCCGGTTTCCAGGTCTTTTCCGATAAAGGTATCAAATGTAATCTTCCCCCATTCATTTGTGAGTATGAGTTTTTCTCAGGCCAACTTACATGTAATTTTCAAGAAGGGGTGTGTGAGTGTTTTAAATCTCACAGGGGAGCTGTCCAGCAGAGTCAGCAAAGTTTTGCAAGCAAGTTCTGGCGCTGAATAGCAGGTGAACTGGCCAGGAGACCAGTGTGGGGTCATGAAGCAGTTACACCAGCAGCTTCCAGGAAGCAGCTGAGGGTTTCTGTAGTGAGTCAGGCTACCCCACACTTCTTGGTGAAGCTTTGATCTTAATCATACTTAAGGTGATGCATTCAGAAGAGGGATGTGCCATTAGATATGAGCTACTTTTCGGACGTGGGTGGCGCTGTGGGTTAAACCACAGAGCCTAGGACTTGCTGATCAGAAGGTCGAATCCCCACAACGGGGCGAGCTCCCATTGCTCGCTCCCTGCTCCTGCCAACCTAGCAGTTTGAAAGCACATCAAAGTGCGAGTAGATAAATAGGTACCGCTCCGGCAGGAAGGTAAACGGCATTTCCGTGCGCTGCTCTGGTTCGCCAGAAGCAGCTTTGTCATGCTGGCCACATGACCCAGAAGCTGTATGCCGGCTCCCTCGGCCAATAAAGCGAGATGAGCGCCGCAACCCCAAAGTTGGTCACAACTGGACCTAATGGGACCTTAGTCCCTTTACCTTTACCTTACTGTTTGGACTCGTTTTCATTTTTGTTTCTGATGTCCCAATGATCAGCACAAAGAAGTGAGAGTTGGGAGAATGAGTCCAGTTTGGGTGCATTATGAAAGAACTCTGGCTGGAGTGTAATCTCAGGGGTTCCCTTGGGGTGCCAGGTAGAGGCTGGCTTGCAGTTAGTCTGGGCATCAACTTTTAATTTATTTTTAAAACCCAGTTGTTCAAAGTTCTTCCTTGGGAATCTTGTTCAGGAAAGAATGGGGCAAAATGATGTTCCTATGCCCTGAACTTAGCCTGAGTAGATTGTCCTATGCACTTTTACAACTCTTTATAAAGAGCAGTGGAGCAAGGAAACAAAAGTAATTTTTGAGCTGGAAACTACTTTTTATCACAGAGTAGGTGTTGGAAAAGGGGCAACAGCCACCATACTCTGCTCCAGTATTTATTACTTTTTTAATTTATAACCTGCTTTCTTCCATCATGGAACCCACGGTGGTATATACATGGTTCTCGGGAGGTCTAGTCAAGTAATAAGCAGACCCAGACCTGGTCTGGTGAGATGGCAGTAGTCTCATGTGCCTTGTCCTGGATATTATGGCATATGGGGACACAGTGCAATGACAGCAGAGCATGCCAGAATCCCTAGGCTGAAATCAGCCACTGTCAACACATATGATGCTACTCAGCACTGAAACAGAACATCACATAAGACAGCTCAGCCACCTGTCATTTTGAAGGATTTACCAGCTCCCATTGGATCAAATAATATTAGATAGTTGGGAGCTAAAATGGGTAGTTAATACATTGCAGCACATCATGGTGGAACTATTCATCACCTTACATTGCTGCTATGGCTAGATGGGCATTGCACACTTTCCATGCTGTTGCTCTTTTAAGACCTGGGTATTCACAGCTGAGCAGTTACCAGATGTAATATAGCTTCATACTGCATTCTGTATGAATACACATAAATCCCAGAAGGATGGTTATCCAAACATGACTACCTTCATAAAAGAACATCCCACAGTCTCCCTCCATGGCTTGTCCCCATTGCAGATGGAAAGCATTTCTTAATATTTAAGTTAAAATCAATACTTCCATTTAAAATCATTAGTTATTGTCTTTTCTGTCATGGGAGAGATCAAGGAGAGATCAGGGACCTTTAAAAACAATACTATGTGGTCCACTGCTTTCACCAACACGTGTTTACTCAGAATTAAATCACGCTGTATTCAATGGGGCTTAACTCCTAGGGAAGAGTGCGTAAAGTTGCAGCCTTTACAATTATTTAATGCAGGGATAGATAACTTGTGTGGCCTTTCATATGCTGTTGAGCAACAGGCAGGGATTATGGGAGCTGTAGTCCAAGAACATAGGGAGAGCCACATGTTCAAAGGGAAAAGTTGTTTGGTCACAGATACTGAAACGAGTTTTCCGTCACACACAGCAGTTCTGTACGGCAAGGTTCCTAGAATACTTTAACTCACAGCAAGCACTTGTACCTGTAGGACAGATTAGTTGTGAATGAGTCCAGTTGGTTGCAGTGGAAGTGATGTGCAGTGCTATTTTTCTGGAAAAAGAGGTGCCAGAATTCACCGCGAACACCTCCCTTGTTCTCTTATAATGGCAATGGCGCACACTTGAGAGGTGCTGGAACTGAGTTCTGGTAAGTTCTGGCTGAAAAATGCCCTGGTTATGTGTGACTAACTTTAGTTGGATTGGGACCTTGTGCTTTGCTTTCATAACAGGTTGTTGAAAAGACAACTGTTGTATTTCTATAAGTGCCAGTCAGACATGCCTACCATCCTCAGTTCAAAGGTCATATTTAAAGTCAGGTGACCCAGGCGATCAGATTTGTGGGGAGGAGAGTGCTGGGTTCAGGGCATGCCTGACGCTAGTTTTCTACTTTCATATTTTCTTTTTTGCCATCATGGTGCAACACCATTTGGATTTTCAACCTTGGGCATCAAATCATCTTGGACTAAGAGCTAGTGTGGTGTAGTGGTTAAGAGCGGTAGACTCGTAATCTGGGGAACTGGGTTCGCATCTCCGCTCCAGTGTGGTGTAGTGGTTAAGAGCAGTAGTCTCGTAATCTGGGGAACCGGGTTCGCGTCTCTGCTCCTCCACATGCAGCTGCTGGGTGACCTTGGGCCAGTCACACTTCTCTGAAGTCTCTCAGCCCCACTCACCTCACAGAGTGTTTGTTGTGGGGGAGGAAGGGAAAGGAGAATGTTAGCCACTTTGAGACTCCTTAAAGGGAGTGAAAGGCGGGATATCAAACCCAAACTCTTCCTCTTCTTCTTCCTCCACATGCAGCTGCTGGGTGACCTTGGGCTAGTCACACTTCTCTGAAGTCTCTCAGCCTCACTTACCTCACAGAGTGTTTGTTGTGAGGGAGGAAGGGAAAGGAGAATGTTAGCTGCTTTGAGACTCCTTCAGGTAGTGATAAAGCAGGATATCAAATCCAAACTCTTCTTCTTCTTCTCTTCTTCTACCTCATGTTGATTTCCTTGGAGTAAACATTATGTCTTGCTAGTTGAATCCAGTTGTTCTTTTTTTGTTTTAATCACAGTATGAAGGATTTAATTTTGCAATACTTACAGAATGAACAGGTTTGGGTTAAGTCTTGCTAGTAGGGAGGGATGATGTGGCCGCTGAATACCTGTTTTCACTGAAGTCATGAAAAAATAGTTCAGTGATTAGATTTAGATTTTTCTAGGGCCTTTTGAGTGTGTGCATCAAACCTTAATGTGAGTCCTAATATGATCTGACAGTGTTCTTCTCTGCTACTGTGCACCAGGCAGCTTTATGAACTTGTGTCAGAACAAGCCATTAGGTTGTCAGCATGGTTTTGCATGAAATACGTTTTCTGAATTACCTTCTGTCTCTCACTCTCAAAACCGATACTTTTTAAAAACTAACTTTCTTTCTGAAGGTCACTTGAATAAAGCTCATTGGTTGAAAATAGGAAACAAAAGATGCTCCTTAAATTGTGGGTCAGGGTCACGGGTCTCTTTGCTTCTGTGATCTGGCTATAAGAAAGGGGTTGGCAGTCTTTTAATCAGCTGCTAAATAAATATGCAATCAGCCACCCTGAATGGAAGGTCTCGAAATTATGTTTTCCTAATAGGACGCTAGAGGGAAGGGATGCTGTGACAGGTGTCTGCTATATTTTTGAATTCATTGGTAATAATAGAAAATATACAATAATTAAAATATTTATAGAACTGCAGTCAAAATATAAAATGAGGCATCCCAGAGTTGCTTCTACCTCTTTGTGATTCATTGCCTGTAGGGCTACAAATGTAACCCTATGCATGTCTACTTGGAAGTAAGTTTCATTGAATATAATGGTGCTTATTCCAAGATTAGTGGGCATGGGATTTCAGTCTTAAAGAAGAGCAGAGGTAAAGAAATAATTACTATACAATAAGCAACCTGATCCACAGATCCATCCCTATTTATTGAGACTTAACTTTAATGCATATAAATCAAGTGCTGGTGCATTCTAGATTAACAGACTTCTCTAAAAGGAGTAGATGAATGCATGGAGTTAACTATTGCATTTCCCATTTCCTACCTACCTAAATTATAAACATGTTTCCTTCTTGTAAATAGTAATAACAAACAGTAGCATTTCTAGTTTGAAGGCATAAATTTATGCAACACATTTTGCAAAATCATTTTTGGGGGGCTACTGATAAAAGAATGTGAAACCTCAGGGGACCAGAAGCAATGCAGATGCATAGATAATATGCATGTTTCCTTTAGATGGTGTCATTTGTTTTTCTAGGTCACCCTCGCTTTTTCAACCAGCTTTCTACAGGGCTTGATATCATTGGCTTGGCTGGAGAATGGCTGACGTCTACTGCTAATACAAACATGTAAGTACCTTAGGACTTTTCTCTCTGCTGTAAGGCGAGAAGGCAAAGTCCTGTAGATGTTGGACTACAGTTCCCATCATCCCTGACCATGTTCTGTGGGCTGGGGCCGATGGGAATTGAAGTCCAACAAAGCTAGAGGGCACAGCACTTAGCTATCCTTGGGTTAGAGCATCACTTCAGTGTGCTAAAAACAAAGACAGATGAATTGGTTAGACTGTCTCTGTTTATTTTCTCCTCCTCTCGGGTTTGGACTCTGTTCTAAGTAGACAAGGATATTTAAGGGTGTGTGTATGGGTATGTAGATAGATTAATTAGGGGTTTAACGTCTGTGATACTGTAGGATCTAGACCATATCAAGAAAATTAAGGGACTTGCGGGGTCATGCTGTTTTATGACATAGCTAGGATTTTTGTTGGGGGAGCAGGACTTTGGGGGGGGCAGAACCGACGTGATTGGTAAGTTAGTTAAGTATTTCTATTGTTTTACTTGATATGGGGGGGCATCTGCCACCCCCCAGCTACACCCATGTTCTATGGTGTGGATAAATCTATGGGAGGTTGGCAGGTGGAGGGATGGAAACAGGCAGCAGAGTTAAATATCCACAATAAATAGTTCTAGAAATCCATTGGGTGCATCATCTATTTATCTTCACAACAAATGGATAGGAGGTTGAAACTGTTTGCTGTGCACACATTAGGAAAAGTAGCGTAAGCACTCCAGCTGCTGCTGCTGCTGCTGCTAACCCTCATCTTGGGAGATAATCAGGGAAACGCTGATCCATCTTCTCCACTTTTAGAAATTTCTCCTGGTTCCTTTGATAGGTTCATTTCACATATTCCGAATGAGAAATTAAACTAATACAGAACCCAGGCATATTAACATTTATCTGAACCTGGCTCAAGGTTTACCTCTGTCTGTCTTTGAAGTTGTCCTGAGTATATTCAATGTTGTTGCGGGGTGGTTAAGATTTCTTTTTGGAATTCCCCTGTTTAAAGTCTTGGAATTAGAAGGCGTGCTGGCTACAAACCTGAAGCTAGTTGTTTGTTTGTTTTAAAGATAACCAGTATATCTGAAGGAGTCATATTTTCATATTTTCTGTATTAAAAGGAGGGCTAAAGTTGAGTTACAATCAAAACCTTCCACTGGAATTGATGTAAAAAAAAAAAAATTGTGCTCAGAAAGTGAGGAGAGACCAGAACTAGATTTTAAGGTTATTTTTTAATCACCCATAGAAGCAGTTGGTAAGATGCTCTTCATTGATGCAGAATGAATTAAGAACCAGAAAGTGGAGTGATAACATACTCAGCTGAATTATTAGTCTTCGTATTATGCTTTAACATAGTGCAAAGAAGGACTTTCAGTAGCAGAGGAGGAAATTGCAACTGAGTTAGCCTTAGATTCCATCATTTTATGAAATGCAATTATCTTTACTGATACGGAGGTTGCGGGGGGGGGGGGAAAAGTTAAAATGAAGTTCAAGGTGATTGTTGGTATCGGTCCCCAGACCTACTGAAAGGGATGGAAAGCGGGTGTGAGACATGCCTGGAGGCAGTTTGAAATTGTGTATTGATTTGCATGGGCTTTAGAAAGTGTGACATGAGAGGATTCCAAATACTCATCAGCGATCAAAAGGCAGGTTTCTATTTCAGACCGCTGTTAGATGTGTGCAGTGATGACTACATTCATAAGCAGCTGAAAAATCCCACCAGATGGAAAAGCAAGTTCATTGTGGGCAAAATGACAACGCATGAAGGAGCTTTTGCTTCAAACGGAAAAGCGAACTTTCTGCCATTTGCACCATCCACTGATAATGCTCTGTTTGTTTCAATGGGAGAGTTAAACATCTGTCACTCCTTGCTTGTTTGTTATACACTGCCCAATAACAAATAACCTCTCAGCAATTTACAAGTAAAAAAAAATCAACACGCATAATAAACACAAACTCCAACAACAAAACTAAACCAGCCACAAAATAAAACCAGGGTAAAATCAGCAGCAGAACATGGCATCTATACAATGGCTCTACAAAGCTCTGGAATGCTTTCAAATGGAAATACCTAGTGCAAAAAAGACCATAAAGACATTTCCATGCAAACCCCTCCAAGGAAGGGCTTTCCACAACCAGAGAGCCACCACAGAGAAGGTCCTCTCTCTCATAGCCACCTGCCACCCCTCATTTGGTAGAAGCACCCAGAGAACAGCCACAGAAGACAATATTGAGGTCCAGAGAGGTGTACTGTATCTCCTTCAAGCAATCTTGCCCCAGGCCAGTTTTGGCCATGCAAGCACTTTGAAGTAGGCCTGGAAATGGACTGGAAGCCACTGCAGACATCAAAATACTGGTCTAATACTTTGGTGTAGTCTCACATGCAATGCATTGCAATGATCCAAACTAGAGAATGCCAGAACATGGATAACGGTAGCAAGGCTATTTTTCTCCGGCGTGGGTCCCTACTAATTTATCTGCCTGACCTGATGAGAAATGCTCCAAGCCACAGAGGCTACTATGCCTCTAGGAAGAGCTGGATCAAATATAGGGCTGCCATACGTTCAGATTTTCCCGGACATTACCAGGATTTCAAAGACAGAATTGACACCCGGGGAAATTTCCGAAAGGCGGCACTTTGTCCTGGATCTTAGGCAAGTCAGTTGAAAAATCATGTGTTGTTGTTGTTTTGGTGTTTTTGTAAAAAGAAGCTCAACAACTTTGGGAGTGTCCTGGTTTTTACTTTTAGAAATACGGCAACCGTAAAAGGAGTCCGTACCCTATATGAACCTGGAAGTGCAACACCTACAAAACAGATTGAACACTACTCAGTTGTGCAATGGAACTCTCTCTCCCTCGCCTGGGTTGAATCTCAGCTTATTGGTACTGATTCATAATACCCATTGTCTCACCTACATTTGTTCAGAAGGAGTGAAAGAACTGGGTGTCATCCACATATTGGTGACAACCCAGATCACTTGACTTATAAAGGTAGAAGGTAAATGACCCCCTGGATGGTTAAGTCCAGTCAAAGGTGGCTATGGGGTGTGGCGCTCATCTCACTTCAGGCTGAGGAAGCCGACATTTGTCCACAGACAGCTTTCTGGGTCATGTGGCCAGCATGACTAATCCGCTACTGGTGCACGGAGGACCGTGACGGAAATGCTGTTTACCTTCCCGCCGCAGTGGTACCTGTTTATCTACTTGCACTGGCGTGCTTTCGAATGACTAGGTTGGCAGGAACTGGGACAGAGCAATGGGAGCTCACCCTGTCACGTGGATTCAAACCACTGGCTTTCCTATCGGCAAGCCCAAGAGGCTCAGTTGTTTAGACCACAGCACCACCCGCGTCTCTTGTTAGCTATATGCGGTACAATATAGCTTTCAGCTGGAAGCTGCTGGAACTCAGTTCTGGCACCTCTCAGGTGGGTGCCATTGCCATTTTAAGAGAATAAGGGAAGGATTCATGGTGAGTTCTGGCACCTCTTTTTCTAGAAAAATTATGCTGTTTATAGTGACAGTGTAAGTTGTTTGTGACTGCCCTGGTGTGTAGTGTTCAGGGGTATGAAAACTTCCGTGATTTTTGGTTCAAAGAAACAACTCAAGGTGCCCCATATACAAACACTCACCAACAGAAATTGCTTGAATCTGAAGTTTTGTAGCAGCTGGCATAAGCTGAAAATTTTTACTAGCACAGTTTTTAAAAAAAAAAAAAACCAACCATGGATAGCTTTATAGTTTCCTGATTTTATTAAATCAAAGCAAGTGTTGAAATGGGGATCTGAATGGATCATTTTATTTTATTTTTGCACCTGTTGATCATTGCCGTCGTCATCATAACTGCCAGGGAACTGCCATCGGCTCAGAGGCGAGAAATAGAAGGGAGCCTCTGAAAATCTTGTGAAGCAGTTCCTCCTCCGGGGAGGAGGAAAGACCCATCTCCAGGGGGAAGAGGTGCAAGGACCAGAGGATGCTGGTGAGAGCCTTAACACAGCTTCTGGGCAAGCCGGTCAGGAGGGAAACACGCCCTTGCCATCGCCCATCCTGCGTAGTACTCTGAGGCGCAGAGAGGGGTGGAGACAGTTGGGGGTAACAAAACTCTTATGTTGGGTGAGGTCCAAAAAAGGACCACTCCCGGATTCTGCTAGCGATTGAGCCAGACATGAGCTTTGGGGCTCTTCACTGTAAATAGTTTGCACCAAAATCAAGCCTGTAAAACACAGGTTGGAGTCCTGCCTGGTTACTCTCGAGCAACCACAACAGCCACCTGACAATAACAGAGGCTTTTTGGGAAGTCACTGTAGTGTGTCGTTTGAAGATCAGGAGATACTCAAATATTCATTACAGATACTCAAGCTCTAATCCAAAATGCACTGAAGCCAATGGAAGAACTCCCACTGCCTTCAGCAGACCTTGGTATAGACTCCCAAATTAATGACTCGAGCTGTGTAGCTGTCTTTTTCCTGGCCCCAGGTGCTTGATGAATGCACATGCAGCCTATAAATGTACCATCCCTGGAAAATTTCACATCTTGGATGTTGTACAGGTGAAGATTGCTTGACTTATTTTGATGAGAACCCACAAACTATGTAGGATAGCATACCTAGCACATCAGCTACCTAGCACATCAGCTACCTCGCAAGACAAAATTAATCCGTTCCGCGAGTCTCTTTGTCTTGTGGTTTTTTTGTCTTGCGAAGCACGGCTATTAGCGGCTTAGCGGCTTTAAGAAAAAGGAAACAAACTCGCAAGAACTCGCAAGACGTTTCGTCTTGCGAAGCAAGCCCATAGGGAAATTCATCTTGCGGAACGACTCAAAAAACGGAAAACTATTTCGTCTTGCACATTTTTCGTCTTGCGAGGCATTCGTCTTGCGAGGTACCACTGTAGTTTATGGATTGCCATCTTCTCATCAATTTATTATATACAAATTCCAAACTTTTTGTGTCTCACGCTGATGGTACTTAAAGTCTATGCGATGTACTTGACACAAAATACCTGAAGGGAAGAAGAAAATGCATCTAATAGTAACCTAAGTTTAGTAAGGCTTTGTACAAGGAATTCCCTGATGAAAGGAAGTTGGATCCTCAGCACCAGACCCTTGGCTCGTGTTTCCTTGGAATTCGTTTTGACAATCTCAGCCAAAAAAAAATCCATTTAAAAGTCCTTCAGTGCATTAGTTAAACAAACTGTTGCTTCTAGAATGCAACTGTTCACAAGACCCCAGAAACATTCTCGACTCATTATGAAGACCGTGGGTATTCCAGAGACTTGGTCACGTCCAAGCTGAACAGAAACAACACACTCTGTGAAGGGCACTTTTGAAAAGTGTTGAGACATTTTAGCTGGTACAGAATGCTGCAGTTGACCAGAACCTATGTTTGGAATCACTTGTCCTTGTTGGCCAGTGGTCTCATGAAATAGGGTCTTCTTGGTGGTAGCACCTTGTCAGCAGAGCTCACTAGCCCAGCCAGTTCACTTAGTTCCCTCCCTGCTGATTTTCAGATGCTAAAACAAAGCTATACTCTTATTTCTCTCTCTCCCCCTGCTTGTTTCATGTTACCCACGGCTTCTGTGCTCTTTTATCTGCTGTCATTTTACTTTGCTCTTTATTTATATGCTGTTTTTTATTGTTTCGTTGTATCAGTTATAATTGTGGTCTGTGCTGGAGGTCCTATGTGTACAGGGGGAAAGGCAGGGTATAAATATTTTGATTAATTGGATGTTGGGCACAATATCATGTCAGCTGACTGGGAATGGTTATGGAACACCGGTATTAAATTCACGGCATGTAATGCCCTAAAGGAAAATATTATGAAAATGGTTTATAGGTGGTACATGACCCCAGTCAAGCTGGCAAAAATTTACCATTTGCCCGATAATAAATGTTGGAAATGTAGAGAGACTGAAGGTACCTTCTATCACCTCTGGTGGACGTGCCCGAAGATTAAGGCTTTCTGGGAAATGATCTATAATGAAATGAAAAAGGTACTTAAATGTACTTTTCCTAAAAAGCCAGAGGCCTTTCTCTTGGGCATTGTCGGCCAATTGGTGTCCAAAGGGGATAGAACTTTTTTTATGTATGCCACAACAGCAGCAAGAATACTCATCGCGAAGTATTGGAAGACACAAGATCTACCCACTTTGGAAGAATGGCAGATGAAAGTGATGGACTATATGACATTGGCTGAGATGACAGGCAGAATCCGCGACCAACGAAAGGAGACGGTGGAAGAAGAATGGAGAAAATTTAAAAGTTACCTTAAGGACCATTATAAACTCAATGAATGTTAAAGTGTTGTGGTTTTCAGAGACAAAGGGATACAGTGGTATAAGGTCAGAATATAGAGAAGACTAAGATGACAGAGGTTGGAAGTAACAATTGGGAGTTGCTAAAAATTATGGACATTGGGATGCAGAAAGGGGGGGGGAGGGGAAGTCCAAGAAAAGAGGTTTATGAAAATATGGTATGAAACTATACGTGTATGTTTGTCTTTTTAAGTGTTTGTTTGTTATTTAAAAACTTTGTAAAACCAATAAAAATTTTATAAAAAAAAAAATAAATATTTTGATTAATTGTTTAATGGTAAGATATTAAAACAGGTGCACCATGGGAATTACTCTGTATTTGCGCAGCATTTTCCGAAACATGGAAAAGTGCTAATTATTTATCTCTCTTTCCCCTTTGCTTCCCTTATGAGTGCATAAAATTGGTCCCTGTTGCCTGCACATACAGTATATGCGAAACAACATATCCTAATAGGTACATGTAATATACAGACACTCTTGATTGATTGATTGATTGATCGATCGCCAACTTGCTTGCTTGCTTGTATCTATATCTCACCTTTGTTCCAAGGAGCTGTCTCCATATTATCCTCACAACAACCCTGTGGTGTAGGATAGGCCAATTGTTGGTGGCTGACCCAAGGGATCTACTCAGCTTCATGACTGAGTGAGGATTTGAACCCGGGTCTCCCAGTCTGATACCTGAACCACTATGCCACCTTGGCACCACATTCATTTTGAAACGTATGAAGCCAGCCTCAGTGTAGCAGGAGAAGGGGTTTGGGGTTTTTTGACAGGGGTACAAGCCAGGCAAAGCTACACATGTCCTACATGTACGCTTGTGAAACATGGTCCACTTATAAATGCCATCTCCAACTCCTTGAAAGATTCCATCAACGGTGTCTCTGAAAAAATGTAAACATCACTTGGGAAGACTAGTTCCAGTGTACTGAAAGAAGCAAAGATCACCAGCGTCAAAGCAATGATTCTTCAACATCAGTTTCTTTGGACTGGTCATGTTGTTTAGATGGCTGATTATCGTCTCCCAAAGCAACTATGCACAGTCATACCTCAGGATAAATCGCTTCAGGTTGAGCGCTTTCGGGTTGCGCTCTGCGGCGACCCGGAAGTAACGGAGTGTGTTACTTCCTGGTTTCGCTGCTCACACATGCGCAGACAGTCAAAATGACGTCACACGCATGTGTGGAAGCGGCGAAACGGGACCCACACACACGCAGACAAGCTGTCATGCCTTACATTCTGTTCGGGATGCGAACGGGGCTCTGGAACTGATCTCGTTCGCATCCCAAGGTACCACTGTACTCTATTTCAAACTTAAAAATGGAAAGCGTAATGTTGGTGGTCAGCAAAAGAGGTTTAAAGACTCTCTCAAGGCAAATCTAAAAGACTGTAGTATAAACACCAACAACTGGGAACCACTGGCTTGTGAGCACTCCAACTGGAGAACAGCCTTTACCAAAGGTGTCATGGACAAACAAGCTAAGAAGAAGGCATGTTTGGGAAACCCTCACCTTGATCAACTCCTGCCCAGAAACCTATGTCCCCACTGTGGAAGGATGTGTGGATCCAGAATTGGCCTCCACAGTCACTTATGGACTCGCTGTTAAGACTGTGTTCATGGAAGACAATCTTACTTGGCTACGAGTGGTCACCAAAGAAGGAGGAGGAGACATGGGATGCCATGTTAGTTAGCTGTTGGGCACAAATTGCTGCAGCTTGTGCTATTGCAACTGATGCGATTGGGCTACAAGAAAATTTGCAGTTATCTATCTGGTCTTAACCACTGCAGTAGAAGAATTTTATTGTGGCAGTTAGCTATAATTCTCTTTGGGTTTATTTCCTTTATTGTGGAGGAGTGAAGAGTTTTGCCTGGAACTTTAATGAAGGAACAACTTCCTGTTTGGTGCGAATAGTAATTTTGTTTTAGACTTTTCTTTGTCCTGAAATAGAAGAATAGAACATGCTTTGAAATTTTAGTACACGGGGGCAGAAATACATTAATTGGAACATGCAGTGATTCTTGCTTCCCATTAAATGGATGAAGCCATGGACTGCTCTCTTGTTATCTGTAATTGGTAATTAGAAAATCATCCTTTTTAATTACTCTTGACAGGTATTGATTGTGTGGTATGGTATAATTAGTTGTCCTTGGGGAGTATATGCAGAATAAATCCACACATATAATTGGTTTTGGTGTTTCTTAAAGCTCAAGTTCAATATTTCTAATTATCTTTGTGAGAAGCCTTCTGATGTTTACTGTTTCCACAGCCTCTCTCTGCATTCTGGCTGCATGTTTTCCAAATAAGAATAAGACACTCTTTGAACTAAAACACTTTGCAGCCTCACCAGCGATATAGTTATAATCGCTAAGGCTAAGTGGTATAATCACAAAATGCTATGGCCACTGTAATTTTTAAAAGTTTGGAAAACAAATTAAAGGATATTTGTGGAGGCAGGGGGGGTGTTCAAGGAACTTTATCTAATTATTAAATTGACTTTTATAAATTATTTATATATAGAAGTCATAGAATCATAGAGTAGTATATATAAAAAAATTGCTAAACAGAGAAGTCCATAATGCCCTGTGCTGGACAGAGGTTGGATAGGGTGAAGGTAATCCACTGTCAATCCCTTCCTGGACCCACCAGCTTCTGTCAGTGAGGGACCTCTGTCCCATTGCACCCTCTGAAATGGCTGGTGGGCAGAAACTTCTGCCTGCAGCATCCTTGGTAGTGATAGCCAGCACAAACCCCCCAAAATAGGGTTCAGAGCTGAGTTGGCAGAGGATCCATTGAATTTCTTTCTTTTTAAAAAAAAACATTTATTAATTTTCCAATAAGAACATCCAATTACCATATCAGATCAAATCCAATAAAAATAAAAAACTAAAATAAAAAAGTCCAGTTGTCTTCCAAATTGCAATCTTAATTTGTTTGACTTCCCACGGTCTGAATTCCAATGCATTTTCCACATCATCATAGTCCTGCCTCTTATAATTGGTGTTTTCATAATTCCATATCACGATTTTAGGATCAACTGAATTTCTGAGTGTCATGTGATGGCAAATTTTAAGTTTATTTGCTATGCTAGCATAGGATGTGGTGTATTGAAGGGGCTCCCCCCCCTCACTTCCCTCAAGGCCCTTGTGAGCAGCAGGGATGATATGGGTGCGTTGTTCTTTTAAGCCCCAGGGATTTGAATTGTCCCTTAAGTTTTATTTTTATTTTTCTCATTATGTTTATATTGCACCTTTCCTTAAAGGATCTCAAGTTGGTAAACATGCAGTCCCACCCCCACCCCACCCCACCTCTTTTTATCTTCACAACAATCCTTATACACCCAAAACCATGTCAGATACTCAGATGAGTCCCGATAACTATACAGTGGTACCTCGGGTTAAGTACTTAATTTGTTCCAGAGGTCTGTTCTTAACCTGAAACTTGTTATGTACTGAAGTTCTCACCCTGGGCCAGCAGGGGGATACTGTAGATAGTTATGCAAATGAAGGATCGAAAGTGACGTTCAGTGATTGGAGGATAGTTTTAGAAAATGGCAACAGTTACATTGTTCTGGAGCTCTATATAAGCAGGCTGACTGAGCTCCCCAGTCAGTTCTGTTCCAGCTTACAAATAAAGAGCTGCTTTGGAAGAATCGCTGTGTCGTCTGATATGTTCGCCCACAACTCAACAAAACTGTTCTTAACCTGAAGCACCACTTTAGCTAATGGGGCCTCCCGCTGCCTCCGCACGATTTCTGATCTCATCCTGAAGCAAAGTTCTTAACCTGAGGTACTATTTCCGGGTTAGCAAAGTCTGTAACCTGAAGCGTATGTAACCTGAAGCGTCTGTAACCCAAGGCACCACTGTAGTCGATGAAGTTGTCTCATAAAAGAATTCAGTCATTTTGTTTCATGAGCCTTTCGGATGCAGCAACAGCGGAAACTGCCAAGAGCCAATGCATAGCAGAGTGTGAGCACAATTGGTATTTGCTTCGTTATGCAAAAGGTGGCAGATCTATCCCAGTGGCCTCTTGTGTTTTTAAAGCTGAAATTGCATCCCAGATTCTTTTTGGAGTACCTGCTTGGTTTCCATATTTTAAATCTTCCTCTAAGACAACTTCAGTCCTACTTTCTTCGATTTATATTTGGCATGCCTAGACGCACTGCTGCTCTTCATTTGAAAGCTATTCTGCCTGGTTTGGATATAGTCAATTCACTCTCTCAGCTTCATAGCTTTCTCCCAGCTCTTTTGTATTCCAGGTCATGACAGACTCTTGTCAGTCTGCCTGGATGAAGGAATTGCTGCCAAAAATGAAAAGGTTGCTTTGGTGCGGCTGTCTCCTTCTTACTGTTTATGTGTAAAACTGTGAGCAAGACAAATGTATGGTCAAACACAGATTAATTGATATTTAATTATCTGTTTATTAAATTTCTGTACCATCTTTCATCCAAGGATCATCAGGCAGTTTACAGTACAGTGGTACCTCGGGTTACATACGCTTCAGGTTACAGACTCCGCTAACCCAGAAATAGTGCTTCAGGTTAAGAACTTTGCTTCAGGATGAGAACAGAAATCGCGCTCCAGCAGTGCGACAGCAGCAGGAGGCCCCATTAGCTAAAGTGTGCTTCAGGTTAAGAACAGTTTCAGGTTAAGTACGGACCTCCGGAACGAATTAAGTACTTAACCCGAGGTACCACTGTATAAAAACACAAAAATACACAGCATAGTGATAAACAAACACAAAAAACAACCCCCCTACCCTATAATTTAAAGGGCCATAGATTGTTTAAATCGTGGGAGAACATACAAGTGTTGTATTTTGTAACCCAGGGGCCTTGTCCCCTCCCCTGGTCACTACATTTGCCAGTTTCCATTTCTAAGACTGTGGCCTCTGTTTAAACCGACTATTTGTTCCTTACTGTAGGAAAGCTCCCCCCCCCCCCCAGGACTGCTTTAAAGCCTGAGCCTCAAAACTTGTAAAGGGCAGATGAAACAAAGCTCCAGTAAATAGCAGGTGCTGCCTTTGTAATAAAAAAGAAGTGGAGTCAGTGTTGCACATTCTTTTCAAATGTGGCTTTTATCAGGGGGCAAGAGAAACTCTGAAATACCCCATTACACAGTCCTTTCCAGGACAATCTTTTTTAGATCATGGGTAGGCAAACTAAGGCCCGGGGGCCGGATCTGGCCCAATCGCCTTCTAAATCTGGCCTGTAGATGGTCCGGGAATCAGCGTGTTTTTACATGAGTAGAAGGCGTGCTTTTATTTAAAATGCACCTCTGGGCTATTTGTGGGGCATAGGAATTCGTTCATTTCCCCCCTCCCAAAAAACAATATAGTCCGGCCCCCCACAAGGTCTGAGGGACAGTGGACTCTGATGAAAAAGTTTGCTGACCCCTGCTTTTGCAGGAATAAACCCCAGAGTTTCTTTTTTTCAATTTTTAAAAAAGAAAACATATTTTTTATACACACATATACATATACAGTGGTACCTCGGGTTACATATGCTTCAGGTTACATACGCTTCAGGTTACAGACTCCGCTAACCCAGAAATAGTACCTCAGGTTAAGAACTTTGCTTCAGGATGAGAACAGAAATCGTGCTCTGGCGGCGCGGCGGCAGCGGGAGGCCCCATTAGCTAAAGTGGTGCTTCAGGTTAAGAACAGTTTCAGGTTAAGAACAGAGCTCCGGAACAAATTAAGTAGTTAACCTGAGGTACCACTGTACACACAGAAATATACACTTAATTTCACAAAACCATAGTCATATCAAAACCTTTATGGGGTTCCCTTCACCCCAGGACTTCCTCCCACCCCTCCCTTGGATTCCAAAGTACTTCCTCTTTTAACTGCCTCTAATTATCTAAATTTGTTATACTCCATTTTTATCTTTGTTAATTTAAATTACAAGCAGTATGTGAACCCTGCTGATGTTTTTAAGCTCTTACAGAGTTTCGGTGTCCCAGTATTCATGCTTGTTTTGTCAACCAGGATTCTCCTCCCATTTCTTGAATGTTTTAAACAACAGACTGTTGTTAACTGAAAGCGCGGTTCTGTACATGTCTACCCGGAAGTAGACATATACACTGAATTCAGTGGGGTTTATTAAGTGGGCATAGGATTATAGGCGGAGTCCCATAAAGGTTGTAAAAGCAATAGTATCTTTTCAGAAAGCATAAACATTTTTATATTCATTCCTGTGAAACAGGTATTGGCATTTTATTTATTTACTTTTTTCCAAATGTCTATTCACGTACCCAGGTTTACATACGAAATTGCACCTGTTTTTGTCCTCATGGAACAAATCACGCTTCGAAAAATGAGAGAGATTATCGGATGGTCAAATAAAGATGGAGATGGAATATTCTCACCGGGTAAGTTCCATTTTTGACCTGTTGCCCTAAATGCCAAGTTGTCGGTTAAGGCTGGAAAAAGACAACTAGCTACTGAGCATATATGCTTTTAACTGTATGCTGGACCTAATGGTCAGGGGTCCATTTACCTTTATTACTCTTATGTACTGAAGTTCTCACCCTGGGCCAGCAGGGGGATACTGTAGATAGTTCAGGTCCACATATGCAAATAAGGGATCAAAAGTGATGTTCAGTGATTGGATAGTTACAGAAAATGGTTACTGTTGCGTTGTAGTGGAGCTCTGTATAAGCAGGCTGGCTGAACCCTTCAGTTCAGTTCTGTTCTGGCCTGTGAATAAACGAGAGCTGTTTGAGGAATCGCTGTGTCGTCTGATATGTTCACCCACAACTTAACAATTACTTTGTTTAAAAACAGCATTAAAAGCATCAGTTACTATCTGCTAGGCCATTTTAAGAGGATCAATTAAAAACAACAATTGGTCCTACCATTGGGCAGAGTGAGGCGGCAGGCTAATTTAGGGGTTCGAGGGAAGACCGCAAACAACTCTGTTGCATCACAGCTCTAAATTCCGCCAGCCTGTATGAAATGTACACAGCACATTTCACCAGCAATGCTTTTCTGCCTCCATTCGTAACACCAAACTTCTCCCGCCCTCCCTCTTATCTCTTTTCTAACATTCTATTATCGTGTTCTCTTGTTACAGGTGGTGCTATATCCAATATGTATAGCATCATGGCTGCCCGCTACAAATATTTCCCAGAAGTCAAAACCAAAGGCATGGCGGCAGTGCCTAAACTGGTCCTCTTTACCTCAGAACATGTGAGCTCAACAAGCTGAATTAACTGTAGTTACTGCAATTGTTGGGGAGGGGGGCTAAGGAAGAGGCCATTCCATCACCAATTCTGAAGGGGCACGACTGCCTGATTTCAACACCACCCATTGCATATTTTGGGGTGGCCCTAAAACTGTCACAGAAAATGACCTCCAACTACTTAGATGGATGTTCTGTTGAACAGGAGGATGGTTGGTTCTCTGAGGATGTTGTTTCCTAGAGTTGGTTCTAGCCAGCATCTCTGTCATTAAGCTTACCGTATTTTTCGCCCTATAGGACGCACCGTCCCATAAGGCGCACCTAGTTTTTTTTTGGGGGGGGGAATAAAGGGGAAAAAATTATTTTTCCCCCAGGCGCGGGGCTGGGGCAGTGGAGGCCCGAGCTTCCCCCGACCCCAGCCCCCAAACAGGCAGCTCTCTGCAAGCCGTGGAAGCCCAGCGCTGGCTCCCTCTGCTTGCGGAGAGGTCCGCGAAGCCTGGACGCACTGATCTCAGCGCGCGCAGGCTTCGGCATGCCGGCAACTCTCTGCAAGCAGCGGGAGCGCTCCCGCTGCTTGCGGAGAGGTCCGCGAAGCCTGGAGAGCATGAGGGGTCGGTGCACACCGACCCCTCTCGCTCTCCAGGATTCAGTGAAAGCCTGCATTCACCCCATAGGACGCACACACATTTCCCCTTCATTTTTGGAGGGGGAAAAGTGCGTCCTATAGGGCGAAAAATACAGTACTTTGGAGGCAGTATGCAGTATCCAGTACAGTGGTACCTCGGGTTACATACGTTTTAGGTTACATACACTTCAGGTTACAGACTCTGTTAACCCAGAAATAGTGCTTCAGGTAAAGAACTTTGCTTCAGGATAAGAACAGAAATTGTGGTCCGGCGATGCGGCAGCAGCGGGAGGCCCCATTAGCTAAAGTAGTGCTTCAGGTTAAGAACAGTTTCAGGTTAAGAACGGACCTCCGGAACGAATTAAGTACTTAACCTGAGGTACCACTGTATACAGAAGTGGGTTTTACACCCCCCCACCCACCTGCAAATGTTTCATTGTGACAAAACCGCTCGCGGCACTCTGACAGAGATTTTCCTCAAACCAGACTGTAGCGCAGTGTTGGGGACAAGGAGGCTGTAAGGAAGACAAAACATGTCTTATTTACTTGGCAGCATTTGACGTGGCTGCTTGTGATACCTCACATTATCTACAAAGCTCAGTCACTCCAAATATCTCTTAATTTGTCTTAGAGCATGGGTAGGCAAACTAAGGTCGGTGGGCCGGATGAGGCCCAATTGCTTTCTCAATCCGGCCCACGGACAATCCGGGAATCAGTGTGTTTTCACATGAGTAGAATGTGTCCTTTTAATTAAAATGCATCTCTGGGTTGTTTGTGGGGCACAGGAATTTGTTCATTTTTTCCCCTTCAGAATATAGTCCGGCCCTCCACAAGGTCTGAGGAACAGTGGACCGGCCCCCTGCTGAAAAAGTTTGCTGACCCCTGTTTAGAGCTTACCATGTCCTCAACTAATTAACACTTCCCCTGCCCCCTTTTGAAGCATTCATAGTAATGTTACATAATGAATAAAGTGCCTGTGAGTGTGTACAAAGTGCCTGTCCGCACAGAATCAAGGAACAGAATCTCCCACCCCACAGATCTGATTCCTGGTATCTACGGTGGTACCTCAGTTTACGAACTTAATCCATTACGGTAGACCGTTCTTAAACCAAAACCATTCTTAAACCAAGGTGCACCTTCCCTAATGAGGCCTCCTTCCACCGGTGCCCTTCCACCGTTCGGCTTCCGTTCTTAGACCGAGGTAAAGTTCACAAACCCGGACACTACTTCCGGTTTGCGGAGTTTGTAAACCGAATAGTTCGTAAACATGGCTGTTCTTAAACCGAGGTACCACTGTATCTCTCTTTTTAATCTTTAGGCACTGCTCCTACCTTTCTGCATAGCAAGCTGGGGGACCTAGTTGTAATAATATTTTGGGTTGCTTTTTCTCTTCCTTTTTTATTTTATTTTTTGGAATGTTTAGAGCTTATAGCTTGCTGTGGTGCTCCTAAAGCATGTCTGACCCTTATTTCAGCACTTATTGCGTGTCGAGGTCCCCAGGTCCACCCCAATAACTCACACATCACACAGAATTTTTTGTTTAAGGTTTTTGGCATAATTTTGGCCACAACTTTATTAAGATACAAATTTGTGAGTGGTTGCTTAGACATTGGTTGCAACTATCTGCCCCCACCGTGGGGGACAGACTGACATTCCGCACAATGCGAAAGTCAGAATGGGGGAATACACTTGGGGGTTACGCGGAGCAGGGAATCTGCCCTCACCCCAAATGCAACCAGGAGCTCATTGCTATGGCCCGAGTCCCCTTGACAGAGTGGACAAGCAATAGTTAGCCCCCAATTCCTTTAATGGAATCCCTTGCAGCAGCAGCATTAGAGGGGCAGGCACAGCCAATCCATGCCCCTCAACCAACCAAACCATAAACCAATGCCTAACCGCAACCTTACAAGTTGTGACGATTTGCTACGCAGTAGGCAAAAACCAAATGGCCCCAGCCAATCAGCCAGATGGACAAAATTCCTACCAGGCCCCCGCTCCAAAGCAGATGACCCCATGACAGGCATAGCAAGGTCAAAGCGAACAACCTATTCTAGGGAGGGAGGGACGGGCAATCCGCTGCACGGGCGAAAAGAGGAAGCCCTAGCCTCGTGCAAGGAGTTTTAGCATTTCTGGCTGTCAATCAATAAATGGCAACATTAATTTCTTCCCAACAACAAGGGAAGCCCCAATCGCATCAGTGGCCAACGATCAGTTAGCCCGCCCCCAACTTTGGAGTGTTCTGGCGGCCCCCACCGCAACACGTGCTCTCCATGAAGGAGAACACGCTTTCCTGACCATTCCCACTGACTTTTAGCTCTGCATTCAAACTGCTTCCTATAAATCAGGGGTTGGCAAAGTTTTCGTGGCTTGGGCCAGTTCATGGTCCCGCAGATGCCGCAGTGGGCCGGAGTGTCTGCACGCGCATGCACACATGCGCAAATATTGTTTCCAGCGCTCCTTCCAACGTGGAGAAGGCTTGCGCAGCTTCCCATTGGCTGCAGGAGCTTCCTGCAGCCAATGAGAAGCCAGCCAGCGTCGCGGAAGGCGGTCCCTGCTCTGCTCTGCTCTGGTTTAGTGCAGCATACGGGAGCCGACCAAGCAGTCGGCAAGGGTCCATGGGCTGGATAAACGACCCCCATGGGCCGCTTGTGGCCTATGGGCCTTAGGTTGCCGACTCCTGCTATAAATGGTTGGTTTGTGCCTGGAAACAGCTGCCACAGAAAACTGTATAACAGCCTTTTTTGTGTGTGTAGCACTTGCAATGAGCGGCTAGGGCATCTCCTGCTGGCAACCATTGCTACTACACAACTAAACTTGACTTCATTTTCTTTCATTCCTTTCTAAAAGGGTTGACGTGTTTTTGTCGCTGTTGTTTTTGCAGAGTCACTACTCAATAAAGAAAGCTGGAGCTGCGCTTGGTTTTGGAACAGAAAATGTGATTTTAATAAAGTGCAACGAAAGGTATGCTCCCATAGCAAAACGGCTGTATTGAGTTTGTTTGTTTGTTGTACTGGGCAACAAGACGCTAATGTTGTTACTAATTAGATCAGTTGAATTAAGTAAACTGTGGTTAGTGTTCACTTCTATTTGGTCTTTATTCATTTGTTTTATAATATTCTTTGTTTTTGTCTTTCACGTTGACTGCAGAGGCAAAATAATACCAGCTGATTTGGAAGCCAAAATCCTGGAAGCCAAACAAAAGGTAACCCTGATGTTTGTTTTTTAGGGGGGAGGACTGAATATATTTCCTAGTTAGATGAACATAAGTAACATACATTTTGTCTTCTACATAAATGCATACCACACAGTGTAAGACAAGCTAAGGAAGAAATAATAAATTAATTTACAGTGCAATACTAACCCTTTGCTGCTGGAGCTCCACTGCCCCCCCCCCCAGACCCCCAGCAAGGGGAGAAACTTATAATCCACTGGTGATTGCATCAAGTCCTCAAATGTACTTTTGGGGGAACCAATGAAAGAAAATGTGACAGTTAAAAAATATGCACGGCAGAAAAACTGATGAAAGAACCTGTAATCAGTTGCAATAACTGGAGTTAACCTCTGTTTCCAATATTTATGTTTCCTCATGAACTTTATCCTCTGCCTTACCTCATAGGGATATGTTCCCCTTTATGTGAATGCAACTGCTGGCACAACAGTTTATGGGGCCTTTGACCCAATTCAGGAGATGGCGGACATTTGCGATAAATACAACCTTTGGCTCCATGTGGACGTGAGTAAGATGAGCTTCGATCCTATGCACACACACTTGCCGAAGAATAAAATCTCACTGAAAGCAGGAGGACTCACAAATCGTGTCCTCACCACGGAGGGCACATGTTGCAGTGAGACTGGTCTCACTGTTTGTGTGGGTGGGATCGTTTGGATAGCCACAACAACCCAATTGGGTCCCTCGGTTGCTGGGGCAATTCTGGCCAATGGGGTTGAGAGAATTTGCAGCCGGGGGACCTATTTATACCGCTGCACGTTGCATTGAGCTTCATCTTAGCGCCTCGTGCATCGGATCACCCACCCACCCTCCCTATATTTAGGGTCTTGCTATGACCTTGCTATGCGTGAGTTGTCTGCTTTCGGGGCAGGGGCCCGGTAGGAATTTTCCCATTCGGCTGATTGGCTGGTGCCACTTGGGTTCCGCCTGCCGCGTAGCAAATCGTCACAACTTTGTAAGGTTTGACAGTTAGGCATTGGTTCAAGGTGTGGTGGAGGGGAGGTTGTCACACCTGCCCCTCCCAATGTGCGATAGGGTATTCCATTAAAGGAATCCAGGGGCTCGCCATGCTTTTGTCCAATCCCCTTCCAGGGGTTAGGGCAACGCCAGAGCACCTGGGAGCATTTTGGGGTGAGGTTGCGTCTGTGGTAGGACCAATGCTCCCCCAGTCGGTTTACCCTTACTGACTTCTGCCGGTGTCCAGTTGTCAGTGCTGCTCTGCCGGAGATGTAGGTGCAGCTAGTCGAACCAATGCATAAGCAAGCCACTCACATTCTTAATCAATAAAGTTGTGGCCAAAATTATGTCCAATAACCTTAAACTAATATTGGTGCAGACTGTTTCTTTTGGAGGTCTTGGCGGTCTTCACACACAACACTTCTGAATAAACACATTTAGGATTGCACTGCGAATATTGGTTTTTTTTACCATTTCCAAGTGGAAAAGAGGATCCTCCTAGGAACTCTGCTTGTTAGTGTTTGTATTGTAGTAACACGCGGCCACTTCTCCTTGTGTGAAAGTGCAAAATTAAGAAGAGCGCCTGTTTCTGAAATCATGAACGTTTTCATCAGAAATTTAGTGCCCAGAGTTTTGACAGCATTGATCCTTTGTGGAGTGTCAGATACTTGGAGGGTTCCTCCTAAGCCTTTGAACTTTCTTCCACCACTTTCAGGCTGCCTGGGGAGGAGGACTGCTAATGTCCAGGAAGCATCGTCATAAGCTGAGTGGCATAGAAAGGTATTGAATCATTCTCATTTGCATGTTTATTTAGTTAGAAACTTCTCCATGGTACATATGCCGTTTTGCAAATACCTAGGGAAGATAAACCCCTATCTCAAAAATATATTAGAATTTTTTTTAAAGAACAATTGACAAGAATCAAAGGTCCAATGTGAGGGGGGAATATTCCATGTGTCCATGTGGAACAGAAGCAGCTTTTATGCAAAATAGAATTTTCATGTCAGTGTAAGTTTCACATTTACATTACATACCAGAATGAAACAAGAGAGACTTCGTGGCTGTCTTGCCAAATGCAAGGTGGTTCTTTTAACATGAGAGTCAGAAGTAATACAAAACACAAGTGAGTGAGAAGATTAAAGATTTTATTCAAAACAGCAAGCAATATATACATACCAAGTAAGCACTTCCATCTGCCACTTGAAAGCCCACTAGAAGCAGCAAAGTGACTCCCCCAGGTAGCCTCAGTATGCAGGGCCCCGCAGCCAATCAGTCTGTGCACAAGCTTCTCCAAAACTCTGCCACAACCATCCAATTCACCTCATGAGAAGAGAAGACTCCCTGGAAAAGACCCTGATGCTGGGAAAGATTGAGGGCACAAGGAGAAGGGGATGGCAGAGATGGTTGGACAGTGTTCTCAAAGCTACTAACATGAGTTTGACCAAACTGGGGGAGGCAGTGGAAGACAGGAGTGCCTGGCGTGCTCTGGTCCATGGAGTCACGAAGAGTCAGACGCCACTAAACAACTAAACAACAACGTGCAGATCATTCATTACTGGCTATTTACAGATTATTCATTAGCCACCTCCTCCCAATGCATCACTTTCTCAAAACAATGTTCAACATCAAAGAAGGTACCTAGCACTATCACTTCCTCCCAGCTGATTAGGACATTAAAGGCTGTTCTCATGCCATCAAATAACCTAACAAGAGATAAGAAGGGGAAGGAACAGAGGCAAGTAGGGCAACCATGTTAGATCACTAACTCCTCGATATACAATTTATCTTCCAGATAGATTGCCCATACAATGTCTCATGAGTGAGATGCCTTGGGACAAAAATTAGCGAGACCTTTTGTCTGCATCAGCTGTTAGCTTTGTGTCACTTCACAGTCACACTCTCTGTGAACTGCTCTCAGCTTGTGGCCTACCTTCCACCCTGGTCAAGGCTGGAGCTGTCATCAGTAATTGGCAATAACTGGCCCCAGTGGTTCTGCTATTTATTATATTTTTGCAGTAATCGACTGCATTGATCTGTGTGCGTTGGGAAGGGCACACACTCTCTAAATAGAGTTGCCACAGGCAACACTTGCCAATTTTGGAAAGACCAACAACATGCTCACAAACAATATGTGCCAATAATGGCGAATCACAGAACTGTAGAATTGGAAGGGACCCGGAGGGTCATCTAGTCCAAACTCTTGCAATGCAGGAATCTCAGCTAGATCATGCACGACCGATGGCCACCCAACCTCTGCTTAAAAACTTCCAAGGAAGGAAAGTCCATCACCTTTCATGTGAGTCTTTTCCACTGTTGAACAGCTCTTACTGTCAGAAAGTTCTTCCTGATGTTTAGTAGGAATCTCCTTTCTTCTACCTTGAATTCATTGGTTCAAGTCCTACCCTCTGGAGCAGTAGAAAACAATCTTGTTCCATCCTCCATGTGACATCCCTTTAGATATTAGAAGATGGCTATCATAGTCTCCTCTTTACCAGGCTAAACATACCCAATTCCCTCAAGCGTTCCTCATAAGGCTTGGTTTCCAGACCCTTGATCATCTTGGTCACCGAAGCAGTCCCACTGTTGTACACTTTTAATGCCCTGGTCATTGCATGAGATTCATATCTTTAACAGGTTGGATCTACGGAACTGAAGGATCATAATGTCAGCTTTCTCACAGAAGCTGTTATATCTGGACAACATTCACTGCACCTTGTAGTTGATTTAGAGCAGGAATCGGCAGAGTCCAGACTTGTGGGAACGACTTAATCTCACTATATCCCTGAGACCCGCCAATTTGTGTGATGTGCTTGCATAGTAGCTTTGTGGGGGCGGACATAAACTCAAATCTAAAGAAGGACGCCGAGTATATCTGAACACATGCCCAAATCTCTCCCAAATTTTCTTCATTTCAACAAACAGAAAAAGAGGTGAAGAGAGACAGCGTTGGTATTGTTAATCTACTGGAGGTCAGAAACCTTTGCTGATCTACTGCAAGTCTCTCAAGGAACTGGTCTACCAGCCATTCCTGATCCACCTTTTGCCCATTCCTGATTTTCTAGAGTGGAGATTTTGGATATCACTTGCTAGCACATCTTGGTGATAATGTGGGGATTGGGTATCTCAGGAAATTTCAAACACCAGCCTTTGTCAACAACTGTATTTTAGAAGGGGGGGACAATTAGTGGGAAATATAGCTGAATATCCTGTTTGCCTAAACTTACAGAAATTCTCACACTGTTGTTTCTAGAAGGTGGCTCTTTCAGGAATGAAGTTACAGTATCAGCTAGACCTGACAGTAATTAATTACCATTCATTACGCTATCAGCTTCTCAGTATTCTCTCTTTACTAGTAACATTAATTCCAAAAAGACAGCTTCCCTTAGTGCAATTCCAACCTTCGGCTGCAATGCTTGCCCCACAGAATAAGACTATTGGCAATTTTTGTCATCTCATATTCCTAGTATAGATCATTCTCACCTTATTAGTCCTGGTGGTGCAGGGTCTTGACATCAGAGTGAGAGAAAACATGCCACAAACTGCATATTGCAGATAGGAGATGTATTTGTAAGGCCAGGAGATATTTTGCCCCAACCATCTCAAAAAGTGAGTGAGTCCCACTGGGGTCCAGACTCTGGGAAATGGCCCTGTTCTGGACCCAGCAAGGCTAAATCTCTCACTCCATTAATTCTAAGCACATTCTTTTCTTTTTGCAGAGCCAACTCTGTCACATGGAATCCACACAAGATGATGGGGGTTTTATTACAATGCTCTGCCATTCTTCTTCGGGAAAAGGTTTGCTTGCATGTCGATTTCTTTTTAAATGGTACAGAGCAAACACAAATATGTTCTGTTTCTACCTTTACAGCTTCTCCCAAAGAATCCTGGGAGCTGTAGTTTGCTGAGGACTCTGTGAGAGATCTCCAAAGGACTACAAATCCTTAGGATTTCCTGGAGGAAAAAGCATGATTACTAAACCAATTTAAGTCTGTGGTTGTTATAGCTACAAGGCCAAAGACTTTCACTCTTCTCGCCTTTCTATTGGATTTCTTCAGTGCTATTTTTATAGAAGGGACACAGGTGGCACTGTGAGTTAAACCACAGAGCCTAGGACTTGCCAATAAGGTCGGCGGTTCGAATCCCTGTGACGGGGTGAGCTCCTGTTGCTCGGTCCCTGCTCCTGCCAACCTAGCAGTTCAAAAGCACGTCAAAGTGCAAGTAGATAAATAGGTACCGCTCCGGCGGGAAGGTAAACGGCGTTTCCGTGCGCTGCTCTGGTTCGCCAGAAGCGGCTTAGTCATGCTGGCCACATGACCCGGAAGCTGTACGCCGGCTCCCTCGGCCAATAAAGCGAGATGAGCACTGCAACCCCAGAGTCGGTCATGACTGGACCTAATGGTCAGGGGTCCCTTTACCTTTACTTTATTTTTCTAGAAAAAGAGGTGCCAGAACTCACCATGATCACCTCCCTCATTCTCTTAGAATGGCAATGGCATCCACCTGAAAGGTGCCGGAACGGAGTTCCACCGACTTCGGGCTGAAAAAAAAGCCCTAGATTTATTTGTTTAGAGTATTTTTATTCCAACCCTTCAACAAGGTTTCCAGGGTGGCATTAGCATGCCACGCCTGCAGTCTTGGTGGCACCTAGAGTGCTTTATGTTGACTGTATTTACAACTGACTCCTATGGCTGCCAAATGGGATTTGGTGATTCCACTGTGCTTTCTTGCCTACTAAAAACTCCACTATAAAGGATAACCAAACATCAAATAAGTAGAGTTGTCTAGTGTAACTGAGTCCACAGTAGTCAATGTGCTTTTAAGGGGCTCCATACATTAACTGTGCCACATTTTACACCCACCATTCACCTCTTTTCTGCCATGTTGAAGATCTTCCGGTGGCACAAGGACGTTGCTACGCCACTGTAATATTTTACGTTGGCGCAGTGCTGCATTTTGCTGGTGTGGAGGGCTTTAAGGGTGAGTTTATCCTGTCCGGATGATGTAACTCATGGATAGGAAGATCACTGTTAGTCGCTGCCATTGGCTTCTTGAGAAAGGATGAAGAAAATCTAGGTGGGCGTGAAAAATCGAGCTTAGATTCCCTTGGGAAATGCTGCATATAAGTGGAATGCCGTGCACATACGTTCTGTGCATGCAACACGCTATATTTTATCTACTGCTTGATTTCTTATATTTGAAGAGGGTGTTTTCCCAACAGGGCATACTTCAAGGTTGCAACCAGATGTGTGCAGGATATCTGTTCCAACAAGACAAGCAATATGATATAACTTATGACACTGGGGATAAAGCAATACAGTGTGGTCGCCATGTGGACATATTCAAATTCTGGTTGATGTGGAAAGCCAAGGTAAGCAATAAAATGTCAGAAAAATGCACATCAATTTTATGTGAGAAGATAGTTCAACTAAGTCCAGAATGCGGCAGCTAGACTGGTGACTGGGAGTGGCCGCCAAGACCATATAACACCGGTCCTGAAAGACCTACATTGGCTCCCAGTACGTTTCCGAGCACAATTCAAAGTGCTGGTGCTGACCTTGAAAGCTCTAAATGGCCTTGGCCCAGTATACCTGAAGGAGCGTCTCCACGCCCATTGTCCAGCCCGGACACTGAGGTCCAGCTCCAAGGGCCTTCTGGCAGTTCCCTCACTGCAAGAAGTGAAGCTGCAGGGAACCAGGCAGAGGGCCTTCTCGGTAGTGGCGCCCACCCTGTGGAACACCCTCCCATCAGATGTCAAGGAAATAAACAACTATCTGACTTTTAGAAGACATCTGAAGGCAGCCCTGTTTAGGGAAGTTTTTAATGTTTGGTGTTTTATCGTATTTTTAATATTCTGTTGGGAGCCGCCCAGAGTGGGCGGGGTATAAATAATAAAATTATTATTATTATTATGGTTTATCACTGTAGCCTTAAGTTCCCAGAAATCCAAATCTGTTAGTCCTAAATGTTTATATCTTCACGGATCGGGGAGGAAGGGTTTTTTGGAAACTTTTAGCAAAACTACATTCCTTTCCACAAGATTGTTTTTGGATAGACTGATCACCAGAATCCTAACTTCTCCCAATACAGATTTTGGCAATTGCTTAATAGAATGCTTACAAGAATTTAATTTTTATCCCCCTAGTGAACCATTTTTTGTGAGTCTGGTCGTGTTTATTATTCATTTGTGTACAATTTTGTAACAGGAAAATAAAACAACAAAAGAATGCTTATAAGTAAAGGCATTTAAACTAATGGTTCTTTTTGTTCAAGTAAAACTAAATATATGTGTATATGCTTGTAAGTCTATTTTCAAAATCTGTATTTCTTTTTAAAAAGGAATATACTGAAAATTCGGGTCTGCTTGAAGGACATATTATTTATAGTTCATTTTTTTAAAGATTCTTATTTCACACAGGCTAGAAAACATGGTATAATTTGTAAAATTAAATAGTGGATTTAAAATTACAGGGACACTAAAGATGAAGATATACAACTTCAAAATTTCAAAAGAATATTCCATAGTTTAGCAACCTTCAGAATTTAAAAGAATAACATGGAAAATAAATATAGTTGAAGACAAATGTTTTATACTCAAGGCTAACCAGAGCAAATATGTGCAAGGAAGAGTGCAGAACTGAAATTTTTAAAATGTCTTTCTTTTTTTCAAAACAGGGTACAGTGGGATTTGAAAGTCAGATCAACAAATGTCTTGAATTAGCAGAATACCTCTATAATAAAATTAAGAACAGAGAGGAGTTTGAGATGGTTTTCGAAGGAGAGGTAAGCAATGGGCCACAAACTACTTTCAATTAAAAATGGGCATTTGGGGAATAGAAAATACACCATCCAGCCCAGAGTTAAGTACTTTAAAGCCAATGTTATTTTCAATGGGGGATATTTAACTACATGTTTGACTCACCAACTGAAGTCAATGGGGTGTAAAAGTGCTGAACTTTGGTTGGCTCACGGCAGGCCCCAGGTTTTCGTGCAGCCTTTGCCAACGAAAGCCTTGAAATGTAATTCCCCACCCCAACCCCGGTTTCAGCTAACTGGGCATATGGTCACTTGTTTTTCTTAGCTTGCTTGCTTGCATTTAAAGGACAAAACTGCAGTATAAGTACTTAGCTGCAACTAGAACTGTACGATGCTTGCATGTAGGCTCTAGTTGGGTCTGTGGACACATTTGAAAAATGGAGAAACTGTTGTAGACACACACACAGTGCTGAATTTATGTACAAGCTAAACAAGCAAAGGGATGCGGGTGGCGCTGTGGGTTAAACCACAGAGCCTAGGACTTGCCAATCAGAAGGTCGGCGGTTCAAATTCCCGTGACGGGGTGAGCTCCCGTTGCTCAGTCCCTGCTCCTGCCAACCTTAGCAGTTCAAAAGCACGTCAAAGTACAAGTAGATAAATAGGCACCACTCCGGCGGGAAGGCAAATGGCATTTCCGTGCGCTGCTCTGGTTTGCCAGAAGCGGCTTAGTCATGCTGGCCACATGACCCAGAAGCTGTATGCCGGCTCCCTTGGCCAATAGTGAGATGAGTGCCGCAACCCCAGAGTCGGTCACAACTGGACCTAATGGTCAGGGGTCCCTTTACCTTAACCTAAACAAGCTATAGCTTAGGGCTGCTCTCTCTTGGGGTCCCCAATGCCGCCTTTGTTATAGCTGCAATCTGCGCCTCCATGGAAAGGGAGGTGTCGAAGATTACACCCAAACTCTTAACGGATGGTGCTGGCACTAATTGCGCCCCCGCAAGAGATGGGAGTTGCCCCCCCAATCCCATATCGCCCCGTCCCAGCCACAGGACCTCTGTCTTCGAAGGATTTAGCTTCAACCGGCTCCCACATAACCATCCAGCCACAGCTTCCAAACATCTGGTCAGTGTGTCTGGGGCCGAGTTAGGATGGCCATTCATCAACAGATAGAGTTGGGTGTCATCAGCATACTGATGGCAACCCAGCCAAAACTCTGAACAAGCTGGGCGAGGGGGCACATAAAGATGTTAAAAAGCATCGGGGAGAGAATCGCACCCTGAGGCACTCCACACACCAAGGAGTGACGCGATGACAGTTCCCCCCCAAGCGCCACCCTCTGTCCCCGACCAGAGAGAAACGAGCGCAGCCATTGAAGGACTGTGTCCTGGATCCCCACGTCGGCAAGGCGGTGGTCCAGAAGTTCGTGATCGACCATGTCGAAAGCTGCTGACATATCTAGAAGAATCAGCAGCCCCGACCCGCCTCGAGCCAGCTGTCTACGAAGATCATCTGTTAGGGCAACCAGAGCCGTCTCGGTCCCATGACCAGCGCGGAAGCCGAACTGGAATGGATCCAGAGCCGGCACATATGCTGGCACATATCCCGCTTTATCACTACCCTAAGGAGTCTCAAAGCAGCTAACATTCTCCTTCCCCTTCCGCCCCCACAACAAACACTCTGTGAGGTGAGTGAGGCTGAGAGACTTCAGAGAAGTGTGACTGGCCCAAGGTCACCCAGCAGCTGCATGTGGAGGAGTGGGGAATCGAACCCGGTTCACCAGATTACAAGTCCACTGCTCTTAACCACTACACCACACTGGCTCTATTCCGTGGAGGCAGGAATCCTGCGCGTCTTCCTGCAAAGCCACCGAACAGGAAAGTTCAAAATGTGAAAATCCACTGGGCTTTTGTAAGCACCTTCTGTGGATTTCCCTTCCCCTCTTTCGCCTCAAAAGATATTGTGATGTGCCACAAGTCGAACGAATGGCATTGGCAACTAAAGGCCACGCTTCCTTAGGAAGATAAGGCTCATAAACTGATTGGCAACCCTAAAGTAATCTGCTCTTAGCTGAGATGCCACGCTTCATTTTCTGCAATGCAAAGGTTGCTACTTTTGTTAATTCTGCTACTGGTGCTTTCTGGTGGTTTCACTTCATAAACTTTGGCTGATTGGACACTTGAGTGTGCTCCAGTTCCTTATTTAACTTAAAAAAACTGATTCTCTGTCTTTTAACAGGAGAGAGTGCCTTTCTGTATATACTGAGGATTTTGCTGGCACAGGAGTAATGGGAGGGAGAGAATGTGTTCTCATCCACTTAGTCCTAAATGGGCTGTTTGTATTCCATATTCATTATGAACTAATGTAAAAAAAGATCTGGAGAGAGAGAGTCTTAAGATGGTAGCTACGTACAGAATTGCATCTATTGGCTGTTGCTATTTATTAACAAGCAAAATTTCCAGTTGTGGTTGAGAGGAGGTTCCTTTCACAGTGATGACTTACAACAGCTCCTGATCCAAGCTTCCCTATTCAGCCAAACTTCTGATCCTAAATTTCCTAAACTTTGGGGAGGAGGGGTAGCAATGGGGTACATCACCCAAAGTGTTTGGTGTCTGGTGAGGTTTTTGTTTTTTTTAATGAAATCTGAATTTTTGTGTTAGTATTTTATTTACCTACAATTTTGATGAGTTTGCTTTGTTTCCTTTCTGTGTTTATAGCCTGAACACACAAATGTTTGCTTCTGGTACATTCCACCAAGTCTCAGAGGGATCCCAGACTCGGAGGAGAGGAGAGAAAAGCTACATAGGGTAATCGTATCTATTTTAATTACTCCTAAGCATTTCAGAGGGACGCGGTTGGCGCTGCGGTCTAAACCACAGAGCCTAGGGCTTGCCGATCAGAAGGTTGGCAGTTCAAATCCCCATGACGGGGTGAGCTCCCGTTGTTCGGTCCCTGCTCTTGCCAACCTAGCAGTTCGAAAGCATGTCAAAGTGCAAGTAGATAAATAGGTACCACTCCAGTGGGAAGGTAAACAGCATTTCCTGGTTCACCAGAAGCAGCTTAGTCGTGCTGGCCACATGACCCAGAAGCTGTCTGCAGACAAACGCCGGCTCCCTCGGCCAGTAAAGCGAGATGATCGCCGCAACCCGAGTCGTCCATGACTGGACTTAACAGTCAGGTGTCCTTTACCTTTACCTTTAAGCATTTCAGGGCAAGCCCTCACAGTAAAACAAATACAAGAAAACCATGTAATAGTTGACCTCTGTGAAGATGGCTCAACCTTCTCTAAGCCAAGGCCAGAGGTCTAGCTCTCTGTGAGAATCCAGAGATCCCGAATAGGTTTCTGAGGAATCTTATAAGGAAGGGGATTTTTCACGTGGCTATTCCAGTAAAGAAACAAAGGACTAAACATTTCCCTTTTTCTATTTGAATCAAAAAGGTCGCACCCAAAATCAAGGCACTGATGATGGAGTCAGGTACCACGATGGTTGGATATCAGCCACAGGGAGATAAAGCAAACTTCTTCCGAATGGTTGTCTCAAACCCTGCAGCTACCAAGTCTGACATTGACTTCCTCATTGAGGAGATAGAAAGACTGGGGCAAGATCTGTAATCCCCTCAAATGACCCGTTTTACTTCTCTAACAGCACTATTTTCCGGTACTGGCTTCTTCTGGTTTTGGTTTGTTTGGGTTTTTTTGTAACCACTTCTGTAGAACACATTTTAAGGTAATCCCTTTCTAAATGTTCGATTCTTCTGAGACACCCTCCTTGAAGAAAAACAATGACAAAAAAACCCCCTGTATATTATGAAACATATATGTGTATTAGTAGGTTATTTTACCAAAAGGGGAAAATATATTATCTTAAAATGCATCGTCCGCCCTTATTTAAAAGCCTGGCAAATCTAGTTAGCAGGAAGCTAATAGTATTAAGGTAGACAAATAAGAACTCTGCACAACAGATGTGTACAGTAATATATATATAATATAAATAAATGAATATATATATATATATATAATAAATAAAGGGGTGGTGCGCCTAAGAGTAATTCACAGTGTATTTTCCAGTGCAGAGGTGTTCTCAGTCAAGGACTGCTCCTACACAGCTCCATTTGAATTAATGAGGCTTGACCAGAGCAATGCTTGGAAGATTATACCCCAACACCCTCATTGCTTGGGAGTAACCTCCCTTGGTTTGAATGGATAGCACTGGGCACCATCCACCTCCCTAGGTTTCTCCTGATTTTTTAATGGGCGCAGTCAAGCCAAAGGTGAGCATTTTGAAGCCCCTCTGGAATCAAAGGAACTTAAGAGGACTTAGCTTTGACTGAATCATGGCCAGAATGTACAAATATTTAGGACTGGGGCGGGAGGAAGCTAATGTTTTCACCTAAAAGGTAAATCATGCAATAACTGGGCCGATGTCATATCCCAGACGAAATTAGGTATGTATGGGGAAAACGTTTTTAAAGATGTAGATTCTTAGGAACTAAGGAAATTGTTTAACCTTATTTAAACTTTGTTGCTGGTGCTTCTCTGACGTATAAAAGAAACAGCAATGCTTTCCTAAAGAGAACCACCAACTAGATGTATATATGCCCCCATTAGTTGTCATATCAAGGGATAGTAGTAGCTGAGATGTTGTGATAGGCCATAATATTATTGTTGTATTTTTTAGAATTTGATTTGTGTAGATTGTATACATTACTGTTAGACCGCGGGAGGAGGGAGGAACTAAATGTAATAGTTTTCCAGCAAGATAACTGTTCAGTTCTCGGTATATGAACTGTTTGCTTTCTTTATATGCAAAGATTTACCATGCTAAAGAGCTGTCTTGTATTTTCTTCCATTTGTAATGTATCCTATTTATATAATTATCAAAGTTCTAAATAATGTTTATTGGTATTTTAGTGTATTTGTGAGCCAAAGAGAAGATTAAAAATTAGTCAAAACGTTTATATAATAGTGCCCTTAAAACAATAACTTAATAGATGATTTTACTGTCTATAAGGAATCCTAACACTGTATATAGACTTTAGCCTAATGAAATACTTTCATTTTAATAGAATTGTCGCCTTTACTAATTGTACTGTAGTCTGGCTGTACGTTCTGTGTTCTGGGTGCTTTTTTAGTGAATCATGAATGCTTACATTAGGCCGCTGCATACTCTTGGTAGTTTAGGGCCAAACTCTGTAATTTATTTAGATAAATTCTGTGGCAAGATACCCAAAGAGTGGTGATGATTCTGTGAACGTGCTCCCGGATCTCATGAACCTCAGAAGGGTACCACATCATCATTTGGAGTTTATAAAAGAGAAGGAAAAGCTTGCCACAGGATATTTCACGTATGTATAGCTGCCTTGCCACAGTGATTTCCACATTGTTAAAGATATCAGATTTGCCTCAGATTTTATTTGCTAGGTAGTCAGTATTACAGATTCTCAGTCAACTGCCCTTCTAGGAGCTAACAAAGTCACAGAACCGATAGAACTGTCTGCCAACAGAGTAACTTGACTCAAGCAACATCTTCTGACTGAAGAGCCTTCCCAAATATGCTGCTATGGCGATTAGCTTCAGTTTTAAGGCCTCGCTTTTCCAGCACATAATAAATGCTAAGGACTACAGCCCTGCACCAAGTGACCAACACGCGGGTCCCATGGAAAGGAATGGAATGTATATACATCAACTGAAGTTTTGCACAGGTAACTTTATGGCCTGGATTAAAACAAAGCAAGCAATTGTTTTGTTGGAAGACATTAGCAATATTTTGACGAATGTTTGTTGGCATATGTGTAGCTTTTACCTTTTTGGTTTCCAAGTGGGGAATGAACAGCATTTAAAAGTTGCTCCCCGCCCCCGTCTCCCCCTCTGCTTTGGGTGCCCTCTCTCTCGCTCTCTATCTCTGGTTGGTTCTTCTGTGATCAGCGCTCCTGGATCGAGATGTGTCTAGACTGCCCTAAATGTGTTAAATGTCCATATGGTATTTTTTAATAGCATTTGGATGGAACAACCGAGAAGCCGTTTGCAAAGAGTCTTAACATCTGCTGCCTCTAATTAATCTCCAAATATAGAAAGTTTCGCTCTGAAATGAAAAAGAGAGAGCCACATCTGTAATTTTTAGGCAAGACTTTCTTCTTAGGCTTTTGATTTCTTTTCTAATTGCCAAGCGAAAGGTTGGCATGCCAATCAGCTGACTGATGACATATTTTTTTGACTCCAGTCAAATGTTTCGAGGTTGCCACTGTGTAGATATTTGCTTACCTTTCAAAACTCCTTAGGCCATGCATAGTGCTTCAAAATCTCCAAGGAACAGCTGGTGGGCAGTAGTTGCAAAGCACTGTGCAAGGTGGAAAAATCCCTTTTGGCTCAGCTGCATCACCAATCTACTAGAAACCTGACATTATATATGGCATCTGGTATGAGCAGGTATGCGTGGCTTATCCAAAAAGAGCCTCACAGACCAAATGTGGAAACCTGGTGGCCCTTAATAATAAAAAAATAATCTATTACTGGTACTCCGCCCATCTGACTGGGTTGCCCCAGCCATTTTGGGCTGCTTCCAACATATAAAAACCTAATAAAACATTTTAAAGCTTCACTATGGAGGGATGCTTTCAGATGTCTTCTAAAGGTTATATAGTTACTCATCTCCTTGACATCTGATGGGCGGGCATTCCACAGGGTGCCACTACCAAGAAGGCCCTTGTGTCAGATTTTTCCCATAGTTGCATTAAAGGTCAATTTCCCTTGCCCCGCCACCCAAAGTCAATGTGAAGATAGCTTCCCCACTGGTCCTGCAGCAGTTGGGAGGCAAGTCTAGTGGAACAGCAAAGCATCTCCAGACAGGAGCACAAAGAGTCCTCTGTGGAGAAGACCTAGAGGAACGAGAGTTGGACTAAGACCAGGGAGACTCAAGTACCAATCTTCACTCAACTATGATGCTCGTCAAAGGATGTTGAGACACCCTCAGCAGTTTATCCTACCTCACAGAGTTGTTGTGAGGCAAAAAAAAAAAGGGGGAGGGGGGTTGTATATGCTACCCTATCCTCCTTGGGGGAAGGGTGAAATAAAAATGTAATGAAATAAATGAAATGAAATAAATTCATTTTTTAAAGCCAATAATGTCATTGTTTCACAGTAAAAGCTACTGTAAATGCTACTGAGGTGGGGATGAAGAGAGTCACTGTGCAGAAGACACTTGCCCCAAGGGAACAATAATGAGAAGTTTGAATATTGGCATTTTGCCATGGTAATAGAGCTCAGGTTCCTCAGTGCAAAATCAGCAACAGGCTGTTACAGAGTTCCTTTCACTCTTCCATAACTTAACAATTTGTGACCAGCTCTTCTCCCTTACTTAAGGAGATTCCATAATGGCATTTTCTGAGGCTTGCAATAAACTCTTCCTGCTTTTGGCTGCCACTGTGAAATAACTCTTCCAAGCTTCCAAGCTCCTTCATTTCTCAAGAACCTTCCAGATTCTAATCATTCCCATCTTATGATTACATTTTAAGCCCCACAATAATTTCAATTTGAATCACATGTTATAATCAGGACTTTTTTTCAGCCAGAACTCACCAGAACTCACTTCTGACCCCTCTCAGGTGGGCAACATTGCCATTATTAACAGAACAAGGGAGGCATTCATAGTGAGTTCCGGCACCTCTTTTTCTAGAAAAATAACACTGGCTATAACGAATGTATGAGGAAGGTAAGAGTTACTCTTTTGAGGATACGTTTGATGAGGTACTAGACATGTTCAAGATTATTTAGTGGATTATCTTTCTGCATTCCTGTTGAGATCCTGTGAAGTAGGGACTTCAGCTTTACTGTGTGGTAACTGACATCCCAAACCAATTTCTGGGGCTTCTCCTGAGACTGCTATCACAAGCCTGCATGGAGTATTTATTAACTTGCTATGGCGGTACTCCCTCCTTCTCCCTAAATATATGTTGCTGATTTAGATAGTTGTTTTTTTAGAAAGACTAACACAGAAAACCAATTAGAGGAGTCAACTCTATTTCCCCTTCAGCTGAACTGAACCTCACCGCAACTTCTCAAGTAAAAACCTTCATGGAACTTTCTTGTATCCATACACCACATTTTTGCGGATGAATCCTAGAATTGTTGAGTTGGAAGGGGTCACGAGGGCAGTGGCGTAGCATGGGGGTGCAGGGGGGGCCAGCCGCACCGGGCGCAACATCTGGGGGAGGCGCGCGGAAGAGACTCGAGTGCTAAAATCCACGGGTTAGGGGGCGCAAATTATTTGCCTTGCCCCGGGTGCTGACAACCCACGCTACGCCACTGCACGAGGGTAACCTGGTCCAACCCCCAGCAATGCAGAAATATTTTGTCCAATGTGGGGCTTGATCAAGAGTCTCTACTGACTGACCTGTAAGCCTACCAAGTAGATTCTGATTAGGCAGTATGGCAAATCTATGCAGGATGTGGCTCATTTACAGTGCAGCCCACAGCAGCCGCAATGAGCAAGTTTGGAATAGGAATATCTTGGGCTGTCCTGGCCCAAACTGCCAGCATAACTCTCTCAGCCTGGCTGAGGCAGGGCTATGCTGGCTCAGTTGGGGTTCAGCCAGTAGAATTTAGGGTGGCCCAAATCCCTCCAGCTGTATTCAAAGGAAGCACAGTAGAAGTTCAGTTTGTTCCAGGTTATCTTTCTGTGTGAAATATGGCACCAGATTTTAATTTCATTGCTGTGTTGGAGTCGTCATGCCCACATCCCACTCTACCCAAATGATTTCATAAATAAACCCAGAGGTTGCTGTATGTGTTCAGCAAGCAGCTAGCTCTCAGCTATTTGACCTGCATGTTGTAAAGCAATTATCCCGTGCATAACTTATATGCACGTACTCTCAAACCAGCCTCGATGTTTTACAGTTGTTAAATTCACGTTTCACCCCTCTCCGTTACAGTTACAAGGAGACTCCTTGCCTTTGCTTCAGTCATTTTCCTGTGGCTTTCTCTGTTGTGATCCATCTGGGATGAAAACCAAAGCCCTTCACCAAAATTACCCTCATTTGAATACATCATCTGCAGTACAGGATGAGTCAATAAGCAAGTAATTGTAGCAATTTTCCTTCTCCTAAAATCTGAAGGAACATGATGACTTTAGTGTCAATAACTGCCCTTAATAAGTATTTGGCACCCTGTAGCAATGAGAACAGCAATGCTTAGTATTTCAGTAGCGTTTCCAAGCATTTGAAGTCCCCTTACAGTCCTCACAGCAATCTGACTGAGAAAAGGGCCTTTTTGTTGTTGGTGCCCCATTTATTTGATATCCTCTTCAGAAAGGTATACCATATCCTGTCCGGGGCTCCAGGCAGTTGGGAATAGGAGTCTTATCACAGGCACAGACTTATGGTGTTCTGTGAGAGGCCAAATTTTGGCGCCCCTAAATGGATCTACTCAATTATGGTTTGCCTCAATTTTGTGTCCCTTCAGCTTGGCACCCTGTGCAGGGGAACTACCCTAAACCCGGCATGCCTTATCGTCCTGTTCAGGCCTCTCAAATCACGTACACATCATGCATTTAAAGGGAGGGGAGCCTAAAGCATGCATATTCCCCCAAAGCATCCTGGGAACTCTAGTTTACCCCTGAAAGGTAAAGGTAAAGGGACCCCTGACCATTAGGTCCAGTCGTGGCCAACTCTGGGGTTGTGGCGCTCATCTCACTTTATTGGCCGAGGGAGCCGGCATACAGCTTTCGGGTCATGTGGCCAGCATGACTAAGCCGCTTCTGGCGAACCAGAGCAGCGCACGGAAACGCCGTTTACCTTCCCGCCGGAGCGGTACCTATTTATCTACTTGCACTTTGACGTGCTTTCGAACTGCTAGGTTGGCAGGAGCAGGGACCAAGCAACGGGAGCTCACTCCGTCGCAGGGATTCGAACCGCCGACCTTCTGATCGGCAAGTCCTAGGCTCTGTGGTTTAACCCACAGCAGCACCCACATCCCTTAGTTATCCCTTAGTTAGTCCCTTAGTTTATCCCTTACAGAACTACAGTTCACAGCACCCTTAACAAACTACAGTTCTTGTGATTCTTTTGGGGAAAGCCGTGTGTTTTAAATGTGTGTGGCTGTGACCTTAACTTGGGAAGGGGAATTAAAAGAGGAAAGGGACGCTTCTGTGTTTCCCCATCTAATCCCATTCCCCAGGCTTTCCTTTTCTATGCTATAATAGCACAAGGGCTATTAGGGCTGCTGACAGCCTCTGAATGTGGGCTTGCCCAGAATGGTGTTTTACAGCGGTTGTCTTCTGCAACATGTTCTCGACTTGGGGCTTTTCCACAATTGCCATTTATACTGTAGTGGTATGATTGCTGGGGTTTTGGGGGTTGGCATGCAGCTACACGATGTCGTCGTTATTCAGCTGGTACTATGGAATCAGGGACGCGGGTGGCGCTGTGGGTTAAACCACAGAGCCTAGGACCTGCCGATCAGAAGGTCAGTGGTTCGAATCCCCGTGACGGGGTGAGCTCCCATTGCTCAGTCCCGGCTCCTGCCAACCTAGCAGTTCTGCCAACCTCCTGCCAACCTAGCAGTTCAAAAGCACGTCAAAGTGCAAGTAGATAAATAGGTACCACTCTGGTGGGAAGGTAAACGGCATTTCCGTGCACTGCTCTGGTTCGCCAGAAGCGGCTTAGTCATGCGGGCCACATGACCCGGAAAAACTGTCTGTGTACAAATGTTGGCTCCCTCGGCCGGTAAAGTGAGATGAGCACCGCAACCCCAGAGTCGGCCACGACTGGACCTAATGGTCAGGGGTCCCTTTACCTTTACCTTTACTATGGAATCACATCCTTTAACAAAAGCCTTTTTCTTCTACTGCAAAAGAGCCAACTTTTGTGAAAGATCTGTGGTGGATCATCAATATTTTGTGGCATAGGTACAAGCATCCCATCTTCTGTGGAGAAGGGCTTTTGAGTTTGGGGCATGGATTGCAAGATGCCCGCCATAGATAGATAGATAGATAGATAGATAGATAGATAGATAGATATCTAAAAAAAGCCCGCCTTGTGCCACTTCCCTCTGACTGATCAGAGCCGTGAGTTTGGGCTGGTTCTTGTTCTTCTACTCCTGTCCCATAGTAGTGACTGTTAGCTGCTGATAAAATTCCATCCAAATAACCAGGTTTGCCGTAGCTCAGACAGACACGTAGCTCCTCTTCTAATCTATACTCCTACAAATTAGAATTCCAAAATACTGGACACTGATTATTACTTTGTGAGTTGCCGAAGAGCTATCCCTATATGCATGTTCATAACTCCAGCATTTACTGGTTGGAGGAACACAAGGGGTGTGACAGCAGCCATGGAACGTTTCTCAATGCAGGCATAACCTGCCATTAGTGCAAAAAGGAAAACTCTGCACTCACTCTCTAATAACAGCAATATGCATTTGGCGAGGGTGTGTCGGTTTCCAGTGACAGGAGCATCTATTGCCTAGCAAATGTTATAAAATTCCACTCACTTGGGTTTTTGCTTGTTTTAAATTGCCTCTGCCCCTTATTCCTAATAGCATGTTCTGTATAAGCACTGGGCGTTTAAGAGCTTTTTGGGGAGGGAGAGTGGAGAAAAAGAATAATATTTAGAACATGAAAAGGCCTTTCTTTTTCTTTTTTTGGCCTCTTCCACCAGAGGCAACATTCTGCCTTAGTGATGTGACAAAGATCAGTGAAATGTCAAATGTCCTGTTTTTAGTATAGAACAAATAACCACCCTTGTTGGGAAGATAAAGGAGGCCTACCCCTTGAGGTCTAAAGGGAAAGAAGTTATATCAGCCACGGAGACAGAAGTGAATTAATCACTGAAGACTTCACAGGGCCAAAATATCAAACAGAAAGGAAGTTAAGGGCTGCTATTTGTTCCCTCGAGAGAGAAGTGAAGGGGGCGCTTTGGAAACTTCAAAAACCCACAAAAGAGAAATCTCTCAGGGTCCACGGCACGGATAAAAATAACCCTCAAAACAGAACCCAGGCTAAAAAGACCCTTCTCTGAGGCTAAATAAAATTGTTCTCTGCAAGCTATGAAATCTGTCAAAGCTGGGAGTCACCTGCAGTGTTTAGCTTGGAGATGTTTGGAAGTGTTCAGGAGATAGGAGACTGCATCTTTGCATGCCAAACCCAGAGAGCATAGGAACACGCAACACAGAAGGTGGCCTTATACCAAGTCAAACCATTGGAGCCCTCTAGCCTGCCCTACATTGACTTGCAGCAGCTGCCTAGGGTTTTAGGGCTTCTCTCCCAGCCGTGTCTGGCAATTTTTCTTTTAAACCAATATTATTGAAGTTTCTAATAACGCTTTCATGGATACTGTTGCTGGTTCCATTACAATTTTGTAATTTACTGGTTTTTATTTCAATTTCATGTCTTCTATAAGACTACCTCGATATACGTCTGTGGAAGTGCAGATTAAAAAATTCTTCAATGCAGTAGAGAGAAACGAAATACAGTGGTACCTCTGGTTAAGAACTTAATTCATTCCGGAGGTCCATTCTTAACCTGAAACTGTTCTTAACCTGAAGCACCACTTTAGCTAATGGGGCCTCCTGCCGCTGCCACGCCGCCAGAGCACAATTTCTGTTCTCATCCTGAAGCAAAGTTCTTAACCTGAAGCACTATTTCTGGGTTAGTGAAGTCTGTAACCTGAAGCGTATGCAACCTGAAGCGTATGTAACCCAAGGTACCACTGTACTTCTTTGTTAACTATTTGTGGTGGTGCATAAAGCCCACCCAAAAGTGACTCCAGATCAGTAGTGGATAGTGCAGTGGGGCAGACCTCCTGGTGGTGAATCGCTCATCCTGAAGCAAAGTTCTTAACCTGAGGTACTATTTCTGGGTTAGTGGAGTCTGTAACCTGAAGCATCTGTAACCTGAAACGTTTGTAACCCGAGGTACCACTGTATTGGGGACCTTCTGCATGCAAACAACTACTCTTCCACTGACCTACAGCCATTTCCCGGTGAAGTAGTGAAGCTGGAGCAAGCTTTTTCTTCAACTTTATTTTACATGGCATCCAAGCAAATGAATAATAAATGTAATAAATTAATAACAACAAATAGCCTAGGGTTGTTATTTATTTCTCTCTCTCTCTCTCTGTGTGTGTGTGTGTGTGTGTGTGTGTGTGTGAGAGAGAGAGAGAGAGAGAGAGATCGGTTTGACTCTGAAAGGAAAGCTCAAATTGATGATTATACATAGATTCACTAAATGACTTAGAATCATAGAATCATAGAGTTGGAAGAGACCACAAGGGCCATCGAGTCCAACCCCCTGCCAAGCAGGAAACACCATCAGAGCACTCCTGACATATGGTTGTCAAGCCTCTGCTTAAAGACCTCCAAAGTAGGAGACTCCACCACACTCCTTGGCAGCAAATTCCACTGTCGAACAGCTCTCACTGTCAGGAAGTTCTTCCTAATGTTTAGGTGGAATCTTCTTTCTTGTAGTTTGGATCCATTGCTCCGTGTCCGCTTCTCTGGAGCAGCAGAAAACAACCTTTCTCCCTCCTCTATGTGACATCCTTTTATATATTTGAACATGGCTATCATATCACCCCTTAACCTCCTCTTCTCCAGGCTAAACATGCCCAGCTCCCTTAGCCGTTCCTCATAAGGCATCGTTTCCAGGCCTTTGACCATTTTCGTTGCCCTCCTCTGGACACGTTCCAGTTTGTCAGTGTCCTTCTTTAATTGTGGTGCCCAGAACTGGACACAGTACTCCAGCTGAGGTCTGACCAGAGCAGAATACAGTGGCACTATTACTTCCCTTGATCTAGATGCTATACTCCTATTGACTTGACAGATCGCTCTACAGTATGATCTTTGAAGCAGTTAAATCAGTGCCTTTTGCAGGAAAGATGTGAGATGGACAGTTGAAGGAGGGATCCAGAGAAGAACCTCAGGTGAAGTCCTAAGGCAGGAGTGAAACTAGGCTTTATTTCACTTGGGTCAAAGACCCAGTTTGGCATATACACATACCTCATGCACACACATACACAGGGAGGAACCTCAGTGGTACCCCTCCGGAGGCTTCACCCAGGGCAAAAAACCTGGCTAGCCACCCCACCCCTCACCCCATAGCTACGGCTCTGCTTAAAGGTCTGGGAAGGTTAACCTGGGGAGAGGCGTCCCAGAAGGTATTAGGATGCTGGGCTTTAAATGTACCAACTGAAGCCCCCTCTTGGACAGAGCATCACAGTTGTCTATGTTGCCCTGATACACAGATCACATTTGTATAGTATGTTTTGTGGGGAAATTTTAGTTGGAGCAAACAACAGCATTTAGATCCTAAGTGGGCTTTCTGCAGGGTTTCAGTGCTTTGGGGGAGTTTGCTGTGGACAACTTCTTGTGCACCCAAACCAATCAGGATTGCACACGCAGCTAAAAAGTGGAAAACTCAAGAATTACCAACAGTAGAAGAATGGCAGATGAAGATGATGAATTTTTTGGAGCTAGCCGATCTAACCGGAAGAGTCCGTGACCAGAAGGAGGATGAACATCACGAAGAATGGAAGAAATTTAATGATTAGTTAGCTAAATTTGTTAAGCTAAACTAACTGGAAATAGCTTCCAGATACTTAATGGGCTTAGGATTGTATTTATGTTAACTGATAAAATAGTACAGTATGTTTAATACAAGAAGGGGAAGATTTAAAGATGTTAATGTTTAATTTAAAGGGTATCAAAATTGGGATTTGGAAAACCGTTATAAGGATATGCAATGAAATTCAACTAAGGGGAAACGAGGAAGTCGTTTTACAAAGTAAATAACTGTTATTTCCAATAAGGTTATGATTTATGTTTGTTATGTTTTGTTTGTTTTGTGTTTTTGTTTGTCGTGGATATTGTAAAAACTAATAAAAAAATTTGCAAAATGACGTCACACACATGCGCAGATGCAGCGAATCGCAACCCACGGTTGCTTTCCTTTCAAGTTGGGAATGGGCCTCCGGAACGGATCCCATTTGCAACCAGAGGTACCACTGTACATTATTTACACAATGAGTCCCGTCTGATTGGCTGGTTCTGCTTCCCTCCTGGAGCCTGATTGGTCTTTTCCTGCAGGCCAATCAGTTGTTGCATTCTACGATCCTACCAGCCTAATAGGCTGATTAACTTCCTCCTGGAGCCTGACTGGTCTTTTCCTGCAAGCCAATTGTTATGTACTGAAGTTCTCAGCCTGGTCCAGCAGGGGGATACTGTAGATAGTTTTCACTCAGGTCCACATATGCAAATAAGGGATTGAAAGTGACATTCAGTGATTGGATAGTTACAGAAAGTTGTTACAGTTGCGTTGTAGTGGAGCTCTATATAAGCAGGCTGGCTGAACCCTTCAGTTCAGTTCTGTTCTGGCCTGTGAATAAACAAGAGCTGTTTGAAGAATTGGTGTGTTGTCTGATATGTTCACCCACAACTTACGGTAACACCAATCAGTTTTGCATTCGAGGATCCTACTTGCCTATTGTTCTAGGATCCAAGGTTAGTACATAACAGCAGGAGAAGCAGCCATGCCTCTACCTGCCCCATGGTGTCGAACAAGTGGACAGGGTTTGCAGGGAAATCACCTCGAGGGCCAAATGGGAAGGCCTGATGGGCCAAATCTGTCCTGAAGGCCGGAGGTTCCCCACCCCGCCCCAATTTAGAATTCTAACAGAATTCTTTGTTCTCAAGTGCAACAAAGATGCTAAGCTTTAATACAGATTTGAATCTAAGGACCACAACGATGTTTGTCAATTTCAGATACTGTACTTAGGCATTTGTACTGTGTTCCTAACCCCACCCCCACCCCAATTTGGGACAGAATGCTCCAAGAGTCTTTGCCGTGCAAGTTATTGCATTTGAAAGGTTGGATCCACAGCCAAGGGCGAGCTCAAAGCAAAACACAAGGAAATGGCACTAAATAACATGTCTGGAAGTGACTTAATCCAAACACCATTGTAATGCCCCCCCCCCAACTCTCCCCTTCCTTAATACACTCTGGGCCAGCTGCCACCTCCAGCTGACTAATAGTTGGTGTTTTAACCCCAATTCTAATTCTCCAAAAGAAAATGTGCCTCTTTTAGACTGTAGAATTGCTTCCACAATTAGTCCTGGCAGCGTTTCCATCAGGAACCCTTCTTTTCAGCCCTTGGTTAATTTATACAGAAAATAGCTATTCAGGAGCATTCTTTGTCAAAGGGGGAAATCTCTCCTTGTCTGCCTTATGCATTATGCCACGTATTAACCAAAAACGACAACGACATTTTACATTTTGAAAAGAACTGCTTCTTGATAAACATTTACCTTGTCAACTTTTATACTTATACTTTTATACTTTATAGCCTTAACGTCCCAATAATTCTTTCCTTTTGCTCACTGGTGGCTTTTTTAGCAAATACTCCTGCTTTTTTCTACCTAATACTCCTAAATTTATTTTCCCATTTATTAAGATATTAGAAGGGCAGACTCAAGGAGTGTCAAGGAATAAGCTTAGGAATACATCATGCCAGGGAAGCCTAAAGACAAGGAATATAGGGGGAGAGTAAGTACTCACAGTAATGAAAAGGGGGACCAGCAAGAAAATGTTGTAGCTGCTGAGGTGCTGCTGCTCAGGAAAATGTTGAGGCGCTGCTGTTCAGGATTCCAGTCAACCCAGTCACCCCATTCCATTCTCATCCCCCACAGCAGTCAATAAGCATTTCTCAGGCTTCGGGGAATCAGCTTCCTCCCCCGTAGCAGTAAATAATAAGATCAAACAAAAGGAATGTCTTACCAGTTAGATGCTTTAATAATCACAGTGAGATCTCCCTAGAAATGGCGGTGCTCCCAATTAAGGCCTCACACCCCCTCCATCCCTATTAAACTACATCACTCCTACATCTTGTAATCTGAGCTTGTACCCTCTGCACTATAGGTGGCGCTGTGGTCTAAACCTCTGAGCCTGGGGCTTGCCGATCAGAAGGTCATCGGTTTGAATCCCCACAGCGGGGTGAGCTCCCATTGTTCGGTCCCTGCTCCTGCCAACCTAGCAGTTCATAAGCACGTCAAAGTGCAAGTAGATAAATAGGTACCACTCCGGAGGGAAGGTAAACGGTGTTTCCATGTGCTGCTCTGCTTCACCAGAAGTGGCTTAGTCATGCTGCCCACATGACCTGGAAGCTGTCTGCGGACAAACACCGGCTCCCTCAGCCGGTGTTTGTGATATGAGTGCCGCAACCTCAGAGTCGTTCATGACTGGGCTTAACAGTCAGGGGTCCCTTTACCCTCTGCACCAGCACTTTCTGAGCTCTCTGTGTCTTTGGGGAAGGAGGGTGAATGCTGTCCAGAGACTGTGAATCTGTTAACTCTTTCTCTCTTAGTGTTTCTTCAGCTAGTTGTTCCCCATCCAGTATTTCCCAGCTTCTGCCTTCTGAACTATGCCCCTCTGCAAATCACTGTTCTAAATCTATATTGTCTTCCTGCTCCTAGGAATATTCAGGATCAGGATCAGGGGGAGGGGGTGACTCCCACCATTCTTCCACAGTGTAGCGCTCCTCAGCACAGTCCCTGACAGCATTTAGTCTTTATTGAGCTGTTTTGAGGGGCTTCTCTCGCAGGATTTCCCCTAAAGATTGGCATTTCCCTGAGTCCACTATGCACCAGTAGTCTGATGCTGTTTTAGCTCCATAAAGCTGCCCCTTGACTTGATTAGGAATCAGCATTGTAACTCTCAGTGTTTGGGGAGGGGGCTCTCCTCCTGCCTTGTAAGGTCGGTGAAAACAACCTAAAGCACGTCTGCTTTGCTGCAAGACAAAATTCCATCAGGCTCCTCCCTCAGCTCCATCACGTAGATCAGGAGAGGAGGCGGGAAGGATGCAAGGGGACTGGATTATTTCCCCTCTCTCAGGTATTTATATAGCAATTTAGAGCGTTGACTTTAGAATCACAGAAACATAGAGTCAGAAGGGATCCAGAGTATAATCTAGTCCAAACCCCTGCTGCTGGTTCATTGGCGATCACTTGTAGCTGAGTAAGATTGTCTTCCATAAACATGGTTTTAACAATGAGTCCGTAAGTGACTGTGGAGGCCAGTTCTGGATCTACACGTCCTTCCACAGTGGGACATTGGTTTCCGGGTGGGAGTTGATCACGGTGTGGATTTGCCAAGCGTGCCTTCCTCTTAGCACTTTTCCCCCTTGTGTTCTGAGTTCGAGTGTCTTCAAAGCCCATGACACCTTTGGTAAAGGCTGTTCTCCAACTGGAGCGCTCGCAGGCCAGTGTTTCCCAGTTGTCATGGTTTATACTACATGTTTTTAGATTTGCCTTGAGACAGTCTTTAAACCGCTTTTGTTGACTACCAGCATTACGCTTTCCATTTTTAAGTTCGGAATAGAGTAGTTGCTTTGGAAGGCGATCATCAGGCATCCGCACAACATGACCAGTCCAACGAAGTTGATGTTGAAGAATCATTGCTTCAACACTGGTGATCTTTGCTTCTTCCAGTACACTGGCATTAGTTCACCTGTCTTCCCAAGTGATGTGTAAAATTTTTCGGAGACACCGTTGATGGAATTTTTCGAGGAGTTGGAGATGGCGTTTATAAGTGGTCCTGCAACACACAGGAGTCTCAACTAAAGCATCCATGACAGATGACCATCCAACCTCTGCTTTAAAACCACCAATGAAGGAAAGTCCGCCACCTCCTGAGGAAGTCCATTCACATACATCATCTTGATAATATTTACAACAGCCCTATTAGCTAGGCCAGTATTGCCATCCCTTGCTTACTACACTTTTTAGTGACAGCTGATCCTTGGCCATTTTATGTACCTTTGGGGACTATTAATTTGCTGATGAAGATTTATCACTGAAACAGTTCATTATCCTGGAAGAACTGTACTGTCTGCTGCTGGGCTTGGAGCACCCGACTGCGACGTTTGGAGCACCCATCATCTCACGTTTGTAGGATATTGACTGTGGAAAGGCATTCTGCCTCCATTTCAGTGATCTTTGAGAGTGACTTACCACTCCTACCATTCCTGTTCATGGAACATTTATTTGATTCTTATTAGTTTGTGACTCCGTGAACATATTACAGTGGTACATCGGGTTACAGACGCTTCAGGTTACAGACTCCACTAACCCAGAAATAGTACCTCAAGTTAAGAACTTTGCTTCAGGATGAGAACAGAAATCGCGCGCTGGCGGCAGCGGGAGGCCCCATTAGCTAAAGTGGTACCTCAGGTTAAGAACAGTTTCAGGTTAAGAACAGACCTCCAGAACGAATTACCTAAGTTTTTAACCCGAGGTACCACTGTATTTGTCTTCTGTTTATGAATTTTGAAACAGTATAGTGTTATAAAAATATTGTCAGTATATTATTAGCCGATGTGTTGCTTGTTGTTGTTTAAAGATGGAGGGTTGCACTGAAGGGGCAATGATTTCTTTAAAGCTACCAAGTGAGGTCATGGCTTGAGGCCACAGTTGAACACAGGCCTTTTTCCTGGCTCACAGCTCTCACCTTTATCCACTGCTGGCCACCTCGAAAAGTTGCAAGATTACAAATGCACAAGTGGATTAATTTTAAAAGATATAAAGAGGTCATCCGTCAGCTCAGGAGTCAACCAGAAAAGCAGGAGGGGGGGACAAGCTCAGAAAGGTCCTTTCCCAGCAGATGAACAAAGAGTTCCACAATGCCACCGTGTGGTGGTTTGCCTACAGACCAGTCATTTTGAATTCTAGTGAAAAAGATGGCTGGTGGGAGGGGGCGGGAGGCTGTGTTTGTTGTTTGTTGCTTTTGCTGTAAAGGGGCAATGAACTACCAGATATATGAGCAAAACACACTATGCCAAAGTGCTACAAACATTTCCCCAAATAAAAGCATACAGAGGATAACCAGAGATGTCATTTGAGTGAAAATATGAGGCACCCCGTGGGACGTGGGTGGTGCTGTGGGTTAAACCACAGAGCCTAGGACTTGCCGATCAGAAGGTCGGTGGTTCGAATCCCTGTGACGGGGTGAGCTCCCGTTGCTCGGTCCCTGCTCCTGCCAACCTAGCAGTTCAAAAGCTCATCAGAGTGCAAGTAGATCAATAGGTACTGCTCCGGCGGGAAGGTAAACGGTGTTGCTCTGGTTCGCCAGAAGTGGCTTAGTCATGCTGGCCACATGACCTGGAAAAACTGTCTGTGGACAAACGTCAGCTCCCTCGGCCAGTAAAGCAAGATGAGCACCGCAACCCCAGAGTCGGTCACGACTGGACCTAATGGTCAGGGGTCCCTTTACCTTTACCTATGAGGCACCCCACTATTGTTATCAATATTCATGGCAGGAGAACTTACCATTAGCAGATCCTCCAAGTGTCTCTATTTTCCAGGGACAGTCCCCGATTTACAGAAGCCGTCCCAGTTTCTGATTTGATCCCAGAATGTCCTGCTTTTCCTTAGCATGTCCCTGTTTGCATTGTAGAAATGTCGGAGGGTATGGAGTTATGAGACCCCTGAGCCAAGCAACTATACAACCTTTAGAAGACATCTGAAGGCAGCCCTATACAGGGAAGTTTTTAAATGTTTAATGGTTTATTATGTTTTTATATATGTTGGAAGCCGCCCAGCCTGGCTGGGGCAACCCCGTCAGATGTGTGGGATACAAATAATAAAATTATTATTATTATTATTATTATTATTATTATTGAATAGGATGTCCCTGTTTTCACAGGAGAAATGTTGGGAGGTGTGCATTAGTACTCCTGTTTGCATCAGTGCAACAAAATTAAGACCATATAGAGCTAAATTAGTAATTGCTTTACCTCAGTGAGCCTTGCAAAAATGCTTTGATAATTGACTAGTTGAGAAGCATGAGGTGCCTAACAACAGCTAGGATTGGTCCCTCCCAACGTAAACTGTGTAAACTAGGTCTCTACTAATTTATATGACCAATTCAGGTACCCATATTTAACATATCACTGACAGGGCTGCCTAAAACACATCTACTATTCTGAGATTCCACCACCGCCTGCTCAAATTTCTTTATTAAAATGTTAGGGCCCACTGAGCAACTGCCCTCTGAGGGCATCTCTGGAGTTCCTTCACCTTTCCATATGTCACATTCTTGGTTAGAATATGCCCTAAGACAGCCTTCTTCAGCCTGTTTGCCCTCAGCACGGCCATGCCAACTGAGGCGGATGGGAATTGTAGTTCAAAACAACTACATGGGAAGGCCTTTAAAGTTTCAGATTGCTTGAACAAAGCTACAGGTGCCAATCTTAGCTGCCATGTTTTGTCTCCTCAGCAGGGATGTGTGAACCTGTCCATTTCAGTTTCTCGTTTTTATAATCTTAAATTCAGTTCTCCACATTTCCACATCAGTGGGCTGTTGTTTTTTTCGGTTGGGGGGGATAATTGAGTTCTCATGAAAACCCATCAGCATTTTAATCAACTTTCTCATAAGATACGATTGGCGTATTTTTGCGAAACACTTTTCCTTAACATAATGTGTTTTTCGTATGCCATTTTCTCCAGCACATGCCTTCTGATACACACTTTACCCTACTACTAAATGCGTTTTCGTATACATTGCTTGGCTGGGGAAAGCGCATTGCAAAATTCAGAGAGGTATGAATGTTGAAGGTGGCTCATGTTTTGGTTTGCATATTCCTTTGGAAAGTGTGATTTAGGCAAGGTCTCCTTTAAATGTGAACTGAATTGAATTTCTACCCCCATCTCTGCCCGTGAGGCTCAAGGTCAGAGTCTGACAAGGTGTAACAAATCTGAATAAAGGAGACTCAAAATTAAGCCACATATAAATGAGAACTATTCCTACCACATGCTGCGCTTATTAGATTTGGCCAGAAAAGAATTGGCTTGCTTGGCAAAGCAGGGCGTTTCCATTTAACTTCTGGCATCAGCTAGCTTTGCATTTATTTTAGAACTGCTTAGCAGCTGCTGACCATCCAAATAAAGATATTTTAATTTGTTGGATGCATTTGAACTGTGGCGCATCCTCCATTTCGAACAGGTTGGGACACGCAACAAAATGTTGCAGCGTACTCTTGCCTTCTAAGAAAGAGGGCTCCTGCTCAAGGTTCCTACTGTCTAATCATGCTTTCCTGCAAGGTTTTATAAGCTGGGAGATGCTCAAGCACAGCATTCCACTCTCCCACCCGCCAAACTGTCCATTTTTCTCTTCCAGCATACCATGGCTAGTGAGCATGCTCAGTCTGGCGTTGCAATGGGAGGCTGTGTCTTTAGTACTTTTTTAAAAAGGTTTCTTTGTGTTTCTACCAGCTTTAGGGTTCCACTGAACATGCTGGTGCTTGCTACCTGTTTCTTGGTGGTTCCATCTACAGCATTCATCATCTGACTTATATGCCCTCCAACATTTCCCCCATGAAAATTGTTAAGTTGTGGGTGAACATATCAGATGACACAGCGATTCTTCAAACAGCTCTTGTTTATTCACAGGCCAGGACAGAACTGAACTGAAGGGTTCAGTCAGCCTGCTTATATAGAGCTCTAGGACTGTATCAACTTTCTAAAACTATCCAATCACTGAACGTCATTTTCGATCCCTTATTTGCATAACTATCTACAGTATCCCCCTGCTGGCCCAGGGTGAGAACTTCAGTACATAAGAAAAATGGGGACATCCTATTCCATACCTTTCAACATTTCTCCAGTGAAAATACAGATGCTCCATGGAGAACGGGACATTCCGGGGTCAAATCAGAATCTGGAACAGCTTCTGTAAATCTGGAACTGGCCCTGGAAAATAGGCACAATTGGAGGGGCTCTGGAAAAGGAGGGACATTGGCTCTAAAATAGCCATCTGCGTAATGCTTGAGCTTAAGGCATTCTTCTGTAATAAATCATCATTTTATGGTTGCCTTAGTTTCTTAATTCTTTGGGTCAATCAGGTCACTTTGCAGGCAATATTTCAGGAGATCTTCCCTTTTGGCTACACACGATTTCTTCCCTGCTCCCATCTTTATTCCTGTTTGCGCTGCACTAATAATTCATAGAAGGATTAAGAATGTATTGGGGTCTGCTTTTCTTCACTGGCTATATTTATCACTGCTTCGAAAGCCACCTTCGCCAACACAGTTATAATACTTTCAGTGCAGCCTTTCCCGCAAAACTTGGAGTTCAGTTTTTAGTAAACAGGAATCGCTCAGTCATCAGGCTTTGAAGAGGCTGTTCCAACCATCTGTCTTGTTTAGCAGATCCTAGATGATTTCTAAGCTAATAACTCTTTATTTGCACATACGTAGGCTTTCTACTTCATTACTTTATTAACATTTTTAAAAGGGCATGATTTATTTGTGAAATTAATTATTATTCCTATCAGATGATGGCTTGGTGTGACTCCATTCGATGCACCTGCCCGTTCACAACTAATTATAGCAATTATGCCTTCATGGTTCTACAGGAAAACTACCGCTCATTAACTTTAATTACATTTGAAATGCAGCTGCCTGGATACATACAAAAATTACCAGGTAGATCCATATTTATTAACTCTCTCTCTAAAAAAAGAAAAAACACCGTATGGATAGTATTTGCTGATTTTCTCCCTAATTTCCCACTTTGCCTCTAGGCCTTTCTCTTCCACCACTAAAAATTACTTTTCCCTCATTAAACAATGTTCATACTTTCGCCTTCAGAGCACTAATTCAGATTTTGAAGTATCTCTAAATAAAGGGCTCTGGATACAAAACCAAGATTAATGGGTGGTTATTATTTCCCCCACATACCAAATGTTTCATTTTTAACCAGGGGAAAGCCAAAACCAGCTGAAATAGGCAAATCAATTATTTTCATCAGGAGTAGCGTAAATAGTTTGTATAGAGTGACTGCTACTTCATCTATGAGATTGCCTTACTGCTTCTCTTTATATCTACCCGGACCCTGAGATCATCTTCTGAGCCCCTCCTTCGTATGCCCCCTCCTCCAGAGGTCCGGAGGCTGGAAACACAAGAACGGGGCCTTCTCTGCAGTGGCTCCCCGTCTGTGGAATGCTCTCCCCAGGGAGGTTCATCCAGCGCCTTCATTAAACACCTTTAGGCGCCAGGGGGAAATGTTCCTCTTCAAATCGGCATTGGGCTAGCTAACATTCTATATACTTTTAAATGTGTTTATGGGAGGGGGTAGGGTTATTGGTGTGTTTTAGTTTTGTTCTTTTTTATGATTTATTTTGTGTTTTTATCTTGTCTTTTTATGCTGTGCACTGCCCTGAGATCTGTGGATGAAGGAAGGAATACAAATTTAATAAATACATATGTCCTCTCGACAGCTTGCAGAATTGGCACTCTTACAGGTGCTGAGTAATATCTGTTCCACATTTGTAATAACTTGATATTTTAATGTGGCAGCACCAATACTTTGGAACACCCTGCCTATTGATATCAGGAAGGCCCCTGCACTGTACCCTTTTCAGTGCCTGCTAAAAACATTTTATACAGGTTGTAAGATAAAGGTAAAGGGACCCCTGACCATTAGGTCCTGTCGTGGCCGACTCTGGGGTTGCGGCACTCATCTCGCTTTATTGGCCGAGGGAGCCGGCGTACAGCTTCCGGGTCATGTGGCCAGCATGACTAAGCCGCTTCCGGCGAACCAGAGCAGAGCACAAAAATGCCATTTACCTTCCCGCCGGAGCGGTACCTATTTATCTACTTCCACTTTGACGTGCTTTCAAACTGCTAGGTTGGCAGGAGCAGGGATCGATCAACGGGAGCTCACCCCATCGCGGGGATTCGAACCACCGACCTTCTGATCGGCAAGTCCTAGGCTCTGTGGTTTAAAACACAGCGCTACCTGTGCGTTGGTCAATAGGGGGAACAAAAAGCCTATACAGGTTGTAGATATGCGTAAATAAACCATATATCATTTTAAAAAAAACTCCAGAATCTCTGCTGTGCCTCATTTCCAAATGGAAACATGAACCTTGGTAAATAACTGGAACCGCTGGAATCTCTCACTGCTTGGAGATCAGGGTGGCATGCAACAATCCTTTAAGGTTATCGTGTGTACATAACCTTAGTGTTTCCTCCTTTGTAGCAAGGTTCCTAAAGAACTCTAACTATAGACAGGATTCTGCCAGAACACTGAGTTCCAGGGCCGAGGGCCTTCTGGCGGTTCCCTCGCTGCAAGAAGCCAAGTTACAGGGAACCAGGCAGAGGGCCTTCTCGGTAGTGGCGCCCTCCCTGTGGAACACACTCCCATCAGATGTCAAAGAGAAAAACAACTACCAGACTTTTAGAGGACATCTGAAGGCAGCCCTGTTTAGGGAAGCTTTTAATGTTAATAGGTTATTGTATTTTAATATTCTGTTGGAAGCCGCCCAGAGTGACTGGGTAAACCCAGCCAGATGGTCGGGGTCTAAATAAATTATTATTATTATTATTATTATTATTATTATTATTATTAATTGCATCCCCAGTCTTGTTTGCCCATTTGGCGTGTGCCAAATAAGTTCCAGCAGGCAACCTTTCTCCCCCCAGGGTACTTTTAATGACATTTAAGAACAGCCACTAAAATGGTTTTATAACATGCTTTGGTGTAAGACAGTGCTTGTAATGTGGACTGTCTTGATAAAATATGGCCTTCTAAGTGATGAGATGTGCAACAGGCGTAGGTGAGCAATTGATATACCCTCAGGGAAATGCATTAGCAGTAATTATGTCTGACCCATTGTAAATTTCTTGCGTGTGGGCAGGCAGAGATACTTGCTATTAATAAAAGGTTTATCAGCTCCACAGTCATTTGGCTGCGTGTAATCTTGAGGACAAATGGAATTGTCACTTTCATGTAGTCGAGTCTCAAACGCAGTCTATAGAGTTTTATTTATGGCACCTTGGCGGAGGCTTTCTGTCGCTGCGCAGAATGGATTTGCTGCTGGCAAAAGCTGAGGGAACGTAATTCCAGTCTCGTTTTCAAAAAAAAAAAAGTCTTGGAAATGAGTTCTTTCAAGGGTGGCTGGCATTACCGCTGGGGATTTCTTGCTGATGGTTACCTGGCAGCTAGCTTATGGGATGAAATGTAAAGGCACATCATTCCAAAACTGAGCTACTTCTGTTTTCAGTGCTATGGGGCCCTTCACAGGAACCTGGGCCCCAGAATGTCCAAGCACAGAAGCAAGGATACAAACAGCGTTCTGATGCAAGCTTTCCTTCAGCTGCTTGAAAAATTATTGTTACGGTAAAATCTGGGTGCGGGGCTACTCTGCCACCCAGCTCGTCGGACTAGGTCCGCGGGTCCCTGCGGAAGAAAATGAGCTCAGCCGGAGACAGGAGCAAACTGCAGAAGGTCCAAGTTTATTGCGCAACAGGTTCAAGGCGAGATTGAACAGCGAGAAAGGGGGTGACATGAACTTTTGAAATTTCCCTCCATGTCCCAGAATACAGTGCAAAATACATCCCAGTTACATCATGAATACATTAAGAAGAGGTTGGGTTACACAGATTACATCATGAATACATTAAGAAGGGGTTGGGTCACACAGGATTAACATATGGAGGAGGGAGGGGGAAATATGCAGAGCTGGAGATATGCGCAGATAAGCACATCCTGAGTACCTGATGAGAAGACAATGGTCCATGTATGCATGGTCTGCCACCTGGCCTTGCCCGGAGGAAAAGCTTGGCAGGATTAGGGTCTTGACACCTTGCTTGAGGGATTATGGAGGACAGGGGAGGTGTCATGGAGTCCTAGAGAAATTGAGCAAATTGGCACGTTGATTTTCTATGAATTTTATAGATTTTAGTCCCTTTTGACATTGACAATTGGAAATAAATGGATATATTGTAGCGAAGAAGGAGGTGAAGAAGACATGCCCCCCCCTTCCATATCAATTATCCTGTGGCTCTTTTTGCATATCTGTTTGTTTGATTAAATTTATATACCACCCTTCAGTTTGAACAAGGGATTTCCTTTGGCAGTTCAAATATGAACTGTTGCTGTTGATTTATGTTTGTCACCCAAGCAATTCTAGATTCCTGCTTTGCAGGGAATTGAACTAAATGAGCCTCGAGGTTTCTTCCAGCTTTAAAATTCTATGATTCTAGATTCTGTGTAGGGAAGTTTTTAATGTTTCATATTTATTATGTTTTTGTATATTCTGGAAGCCACCCAGAGTGGCTGGGGAAACCCAGTCCGATGGGTGGAGTATAATAATTGTAATAATAATAATAATAATATCAAAATGAACTTTTGTGCCTGAACTATATGTACACTTACCAGGCAGTCATGAGGATGGAATTGTTCATAATATCCAACCCCATGTAATTCCACTGAAGTTTTGGATTAATAAAAATGTTGATCTGCTTTACTCAGATTCTTTTTATATTACAGTGGTACCTCTAGTCACACTTCTCTGAAGTCTCTCAGCCTCACTCACCTCACAGAGTGTTTGTTGTGGGGGAGGAAGGGAAAAGGAGAATGTTAGCCGCTTTGAGACTCCTTCAGATAGTGATAAAGCAGGATATCAAATCCAAACTCTTCTTCTCAAGATAAGAACTTAATTAGTTCTGGAGGTCCATTCTTAACCTGAAACTGTTTTTAACCTGAGGTACCACTTTAGCTAAAGGGGCCTCCCACTGCTGCTGCTAGTGCGCCGCCACCGCACAATTTCTGTTCTCATCCTAAAAAATAGTTCTTAACCCAAGGTACTATTTCTGGGTTAGGGGAGTCTGTAACCTGAAGCATCTGTAACCTGAAGCGTCTGTAACCCGAGGTACCACTATATAGATTTGCTGTTTTAGCCGCTGGGAATCAGCCCATAGAAATTCTACGGCATCCCCACTTGGGGCCAACCTGGAGGGGCCAGTGCCCACGGTGCCCATAGCAATTCTGTGCACAGAACAGCCAATCTGGACACAGCTTCTAGCATGCACAGCCGTGCAGCTCGCCACACATGCAGCCAATAATCACAGAAACGCCTGCCACACACCCTGCCATCATCACAAACGAACACACATGGCAGCACTGGAACCTCAACCCCGTGGGGAAGTCCTGTCCTCCAAACCCCACAACACTGCTGTACCCTACAGAGGTCCCTGGTCCTAAGGAACATACCATAGGGCACACCCGTGCTTCCAGGATGGTGAATGGGAGGGCACTGGGGCTGGTGAAGATGTGATTCCTAGGCCTGCATCACACTAGTAAATGCGCAATGGACACGCTCCCCTGAGGAGATGCCTCAATTGGTTGTGACTTGTGCCATGCTCCACAACGTCGCCATGCCTAGGGAGCTGGCCAGGCATGAGTAAGATCTCGAGAAGGTACCTCTAACAGTGGGAGAAGAAGACGCAGATGGTGGTGATGTTGATGATGAGAGGAATTGCATCAGGGCCCTGGGGTCATCACCACTGTGACCCCATAGCCAGAGAGTTCTTCAGACCATGAAACTAGCTCAGAGGTGGAGAACTTCTGGCCCATGGGAGCAGTCAAGTCATTTACAGTGTTAGACCCTCAGATATATGATCTAATCACTAAACCTTAGTTACGGTTGCCACAATGGACTACCTAGGTGCCGTGTGTGTGTGTGTGTTTAGTGGAATTTTTATTATTATTATTCATTTCATTTCTATACCGCTTTCAATTTTAAAGATCAAATCCCAAAGCAGTTTGAGAACAGAAATCGCACAGCGGCAGCGGGAGGCCCCATTAGCTAAAGTGGTGTTTTAGGTTAAGAACAATTTCAGGTTAAGAACGGACCTCCGGAACGAATTAAGTACTTAACCTGAGGTACCACTCTATTGGGATCCTAAAGTGAGCTTTGTGATGTTCTTGAAGGAGGGACCTTGTGGCTAGACCCTGCACGCTTCTCTGGTGGCTACGCAACCCTTTTTACAGCACTGGAAGGCACGAACAGCATTTACAGGAGGAGTCTGGTATATTTCCTGTCTTGCAGCGGATGAAAAAGTTACTTTTCTGGGGTCTGGCGCCCCTGGCTGGAGCTATTTGCATAATATGGTCCATGCCAGAGCCTTCCCGCGCCTATCTGACCACGTCTCCCCATTTCTCCTTTTTGATTCTTGGCTTTGATTTTGCCTGATTTTCCAGTAATGGTGTTGTGCATTGTCCTGCTTTGGTAACCAACGTTTCTTCCCTTCTCCCTCCCTCCCCCTTTATCCGTGTCCCTTGTTCCGTTATGGAAAATCTGAAAATCCAATTAATAATAATAATCCCACATTAAGCCCCAAACAAAAGTCACGGGAAGAAGAATCGATCCCAGTTGTGGTCCATTAGTAGTCCCCAGCCAACAGCGGCGGAGGAAGCAGCAACTACGGTAACCGCGCCGCTCTACGGCGTTTTACGGTAAGAACCCCTTTCCGGCTAGCGAAGCGACGACGCAGCTGTCGATACTTGCGTCCCTCGCGGGGATCCGTAGAAACGGACCCTTTTATTTAATTCCTCTTCCGGTTGACTTCCCATAAGCAACCGCGAGGCGAGACGGGTGAGCCGTCTTCCTTCCTGCCCTGCTGGTGTGCATAGGTGTCTGTGTGTGTGAGAGAGAGCGCGCGCGCTTGGGCCCAGCAGGTGGCGCTGTCGCAGGAGCGGCGGCGGCGTGTGCCCTTTTTCTCCTTCCCCCCACCCTCAGCCAACTGCGCACCCGGCGGCCCCGGCCCGACGGAGTGCCACGTCCTTAATACTGTGACGGTGGCGGCGAAGAGGAGGAGGAGGAGGAGCCGGGCGAGGGCGTGTGTGCTGAGAACAACCGCCCCCTCCCCGCTCCAGCCGCCGCCGCCGCTCCCTCAGCGTCCTCCGGGCCTGAGCCATGGGCTCCTCTCAGAGCGTGGAGATCCCCGGCGGGGGCACCGAGGGCTACCACGTCCTGCGAGTAAGAGAAGGCGCTGGGCGTGCAAGGGGAGGGGGGGAGAGGAAAGGCGTGTACGTGGGAATGGGCGGGGGAGGCGTGTACGTGGGAATGGGCGGGGGAGGCGTGTACGTGGGAATGGGCGCGGGCAGAAGAATCGTGTACGTGTGAATACTCGCGGGCAGGGGAGGCGTGTACGTGTGAATACTCGCGGGCAGGGGAGGTGTGTACGTGGGAATGCGCGCGGGAGTAAGACACCCGGGACAGGGTGGTGGGGTGGGCTTCGGCCTGGCTGGCTGGGAACGGGGCGAGAGAGGAGGATAAAATAGGGCAGACCCGTAAGAGTTGGGAAAGGGGGATCCGAGGGTCATCTAGTCCACCCACACACACACCGTCTCTGCAGTGCAGGAATCGTGGCCACCACAGCAGATCGTCTCCTTGTGCCCTCCGGGGTTAGACAGGCCGAGGAACAAAAATGCCTTTCCCGCCGCACCAGCCCAGGCCTCTGCAAAGCTGATCGTTTCTCAACTGCCTTTCCAGAACAGGGTGTGGGGTTTTTTTTTGGGGGGGGGGGAGCGGCCTTCCTTTAAACTTGGAAGAGAGAGCCGCTTTGGTTGGGCTGCGTGGTCGAGTACTTGCTGCTGGGGAGAGAAGGGGGTTCAGGTGGGTTGAAACGTCGTCTTTTCCTTGTCGCTGTTTCTGTGTTTTCAGTGGTACCTTGGGTTACGCTCCAGGTTACAGACTCCACTAACCCAGAAATAGTACCTCGGGTTAAGAATTTAGCTTCAGGATGAGAACAGAAATCGCTTGGTGGCGGCACAGACGCAGCGGGAGGCCGCATTAGCTAAAGTGGTGCTTCAGGTTAAGAACAGTTTCAGGTTAAGTACGGACCTCCGGAACGAATTAAGTACTTAACCCGAGGTACCACTGTTCTAAGAACCTTCACTTCTAAGAAGCTGGTAAGTGGTTCTCTCTCTCCCTGCCTCCCTCCATAGCTCTCAACTTTCCCCCCTTTTTAAGGGACATTCCCTTATTACGAATAGGATTCCTCGCAAGAAAAGGGAAAAGTTGACAGCTACGCCTCCCTCCCTCGGTGAGGTTGGCTAAGGCAGGGAGATAGAGGACTGGCCCACCGAGGTCACTCCGGTGAGCTTTGTGGCAGAGGACAGGTTTTGAACCCTGGTCTTCCAGGCCTTAGTTGGACACCCTGTACATGCTACCCCACATCAGCGCTTTGAGGGAACCACATGGGTAAAGAACTTGCAAGCAGGATTTTATCCGTTACATTGATGATTCTCTTGGAGAGAATCTCCTGCCAGCCTTCTGCACTTCTCTAACTATTGGGGCACAGTCACTTTGAACAGTGACCACCGGTGTGCTCCTATATAGCCTTTTTCAGAAGCAGGTTGCGCTGCTTGTCGAGTACATTTAGGATTGGGAGTGTAATGGCGTGCTATCCCCCACACCATTTCTATTTATATACTTAAATAGTCCAGAGTTTTCTTAGCCCAAACTAGCCCACCTTTGATTTGCTGCTTCTGTCTAGCCTTGGTCCCTATTTTGATTGTGCTACTCATGCATTCAGTTTTACTGCATAGTCTACATGTTGGATATCTTTATTTCCATCACTTGAGTAACTTCACGGTGTCGTTCAGTGATTATACAGTGGTACTTTGGGTTAAGTACTTAATTCATTCCAGAAGTCCGTTCTAGAAATACCCCTAGAAAGGGTATTTTGGCACCTTAACAACTAACACTTTTAAAAACGATATAAGAAGCATTTTTGGGTTACAGCCAACTTCATTAGCTGCATAAAGTGTCATCCTGAGTTTCAGGTGTATATATATATGCTTGGGGTATGTTTAGGCGTGTGCAAACACTGGTGTGAAATAAGTGAAATGCAGAAAGTACAAACGGTGATAATTATGTTACTAACCTTCAACAGTGGCCACTGTTAATAATGTAATTACCACTCTCAGTGCTTTCTACATAACATTTTGTTCTGATATCATTGCTTACATTCCCTCCAAACTGTGTGTGTATAGAAATATATATATCTGTAACTCAAAAAATGCATCTGATGAAGTGGACTATAGTTCACAGACATTTGTGCTATAGTAGATTTGTTAGTCATTAAAGTGATACAAGTGAATATTCATCACTGAAGATTAAAAAGTTAATTCCCTTTCTTAGTTGTTCACTAATATGAAGACCTCAGATTCTCCACTGTAAACATCATGAGTGTTCTTTTCATGAGTATAATGGAGAAGTTGCATCTTTATATTTCTAAAATTGCATTAGAAAATCTTGCTTTATTTCCTGCACAAATAATGGTGTATTTGAAGATAAATATATTGTCCAGTTTTTAGTTCATTGTCTTCATGCTAACTACGAAAGTTGGAAATAGTGGCTGATTTCAATATCAGAACTTTCACTCCATTGAAGCTTCTTTGTAGAGCTCATTTATCAGGTGTTTCATCTCAAGATGAATAACTTTGCTTGATTTCAGCTACTCATTTTTCACTGTGTGAGGAAGTATAAGAGAGATAAGGATCTTTTGTAAGATCCTTGCTACTTCATTGTTTTAGTCCAATGCAGACCAGGTAAGCCATAATCACATTGTTGATTGTGGACAATCCAGTTAACTTAAAAGCAAATCTCCCAGAAAAAGTTAATTGGTAGCACATGAATATAATTTATATACCAATTTTGGTGTGTTATATTCATAGCATTTTACCCTTGGTGCTTCAAAGCACACTCAAATACAGTGGTGCCTCGCAAGATGAAATTAATCCGTTCCGCGAGTCTCTTCGTCTTGCGGTTTTTTCGTCTTGCGAAACACGGCTATTAGCGGCTTTAAGAAAAAGGAAACGAACTCGCAAGACGTTTTGTCTTGCGAAGCAAGCCCATAGGGAAATTCGTCTTGCGGAACAACTCAAAAAACAGAAAACCCTTTCGTCTAGCGAGTTTTTCGTCTTGCGCGGCATTCGTCTTGCGGGGCACCACTGTATGACCAATGACTGTTTGATACTGTATTGTCCTGAGTCTTGAAGAAAAGCTATAAGTGTGAAAAGGAATGTTACAGTGCTGCAGAAACTCATTTATTTTTTTATTTGGAATAATCACTTTCCACCTGAAGAAACCCATAGCTGTTAGCTATATGGTAAAGGTAAATGACCCCTAGACAGTTAAATCCAGTTAAAGGCGACCATAGGGTGCAGCACTCATCTTGCTTTTCAGGCTGAGGGAATCAGCGTTTGTCCACAGACAGCTTTCCAGGTCATGTGGCCAGCATGATTAAACTGCTTCTGGCGCAACAGAAGACTGACGAAAACCAGAGCACACGGAAACACTGTTTACCTTCCCGCCGCGGCGGTACCTATTTATCTACTTGCACTGGTGTGCTTTCGAACTGTTAGGTTGGCAGAAGCTGGGTCAGAGCCACGGGAGCTCACCCCGTACCGCAGATTTGAACTGCTGGCCTTCCGATCGGCAGACCCAAGAGGCTCAGGTGTTTAGACCACAGTGCCATCCGTGTCCCTCGTTAGCTATATGCGGTACAGGGAATATAACTATTGAAATGTAGGCAGAAACAAAATTTAAAACAGCATCAATAAACCATTGCAAAAAATGCAATAAAGCATTCAAGCAACTTCGATGTGTGCTTCTGTTTACCTGCTTTGCTTAGTTGTTTGACAGTTTACAGCATCTCAAGGCCTGTCATTTTGTCGAAAGAAATTATGGCTCACCATTCATTGAGTCACATTTTGAAAGCTGCTTCTTAATTACTGATGTGATCTACCTTACCAAGATGTTCTTGCCTGACTTGTATGGTACTGTAGATAGTCACCAAAATAGTTTGCCACATAGTAAAGTTCTGTTTTGTAGAAGAGTAATACCTAGAGTCTGTAGAAGAGTAATACCTAGAGTCTTGTCCCAGTGTGTATAGGTGCTCACAGTGTGTTTGTGAGCTAATGTGGTGTAGTTGGTGGGGAACGACTAGGTTCATAGCCTTGCTTGAGATATGAGCAAGCCACTTTGGTTACTACCTAATGCATATCATTGCCTTCTTAGAATGAAGTGAGAAGGGTCTTTTATAATTTGCCCTGAGCCCTTGAGATAGCAAGAAGTAATCTTAATGTGTTGTTTGAGCCCTAATGCCGGACGCTAATGGCTATAGTTCTATATTTAATTTCATCCTTTATAATGCATAATAATTTGAAAAATGTTATTGTTACAGTATACTGTTGAAGGTGCTTCTGATGTTCATCTGATTTCTTTCATATGGACATATGTTGTTAAAATATTACATTTTGTTCCAGATGATAGCATTCTTTAATTCTTTTCCCTCTGGCAAAGAGAAAGGGAGGAAATTCAGTATTGCACTTTTCATTGGTGCAAGCATTTTTGCTTTCCATAACTGCCCCTCTCCTACCCCTGTACACCGTTCCAGGGGTTATCCAGACTCCTACATCTGCCAAGCCAGTGGGAACCGGGAGAGGAGAACCCCATTGCGCAAACGGAAGTTCTTGTTCAAGGCTGAGGGGACTTAAGTGAATTCTTGCCTGCAATCTTGATGCATTACTGAACATTATTGAACGTGTTCTTGAACACATTACTTGTTTTCTTTAAGACACCAAATCTGATTTTGCGTTTTATCGCAGAAATTATCAGGAGCAAGTTTCTTAGCCCTGCTAGTTGTATGTATTTCTACAATATGGTAAAAAGTAAAGGACCCCTGGGCAGTTAAGTCCAGTCAAAAGCAACTATGGGGTTGCAGCACTCATACACCAGTACGAAGAGGTGTGTTGCAGGAAAGCTGCGAGGTGGCGCCGTGTCTCTTGTGCTCTTGATTGTCAGCATCTCCCTGAGAATAAGAAGTTGGACGTTCTCCCAACTGCTGCTTTCCAGCTCCAGATCTGGAGTGCTTTTGCTTAGAAATTGGCAGTAACTGAATAGACATTACCAAAGTTTCATAGACTGAAGCATTAACAACACAGTAGAACCCGGAAGGCAATGTTTGCTTCTGCTTAAACAAGTGAGGTTCATACTTGGCGGTGAGGTTCCAGTTAATGCCTGGGAATCCGCTATGAGACTTGGTCAGGACAGAAAGGGGAGACTCATCCTTTACTGTTTCATGTTTGTGAAGCTGCTGAGTGAAGTTATGGATTAATATGGCATTAATATGGTACCACCAGCTCAGCTCTTTGGAGAGGCTTCATTTCTTGCAATGGCACTGTTAAAAGGAAATGTTACTGTAAAGTGGATGGATGGAGTTCAGCAGTTCTTACTCTTGTCATATCAGACTGAGCTCACAGCTCAGTTGCTCTGGAATCTCAGTCATGGCATTAACCAGGAGTACCAGGATGCAGGTGGCGCCGTGGTCTAAACCACTGAGCCTAGGGCTTGCCAATCGGAAGATCGGTGGTTCAAATCCCCGTGACGGGGTGAGCTCCCGTTGTTCAGTCCCAGCTCCTGCCAACCTAGCAGTTTGAAAGCATGTCAAAGTGCAAGTAGATAAATAGGTACCACTACAGCAGGAAGGTAAATGGCATTTCCGTGCGCTTCTCTGGTTTCGCCAGAAGCAGCTTAGTCATGCTGGCCACACGACCCGGAAAAACTGGCTGTGGACAAACGTCGGCTCCCTCGGCCAGTAAAATGAGATGAGCACCGCAACCCCCGAGTCATTCGCAACTGGACTTAACTGTCAGGGGTCCTTTACCTTTACCTTTTTACTCTTTGCCCATCCTGTTTAGTGAGTGATTTTCCACTTTTTGTTCCATAGACATCTAAAATAGGTACAACCGGGGTAAGCTGTTTGGAAGGCTGTTCCATCCATGCTTGCAGAATGTGTACCAGCTCCCAGCTGAGCAAGGAGCTGATTTTCAGAGAGAGCATGTGTATGTTCTACCTTTGATGCTTTTCTCTGGAGCCTGAACTTAAAACAAGTGTTTATTTGGCAAGCTAGGAATAAAACTTGTTAAACTTGTGAGGAACTGGAAGAAGTGATTGAAGAATATTTAGCTTGTATGCAATATTTAATTACTGCATATACAGTCTTGTACAGTATTGAAATATATGCATATCTGCACTTTGCAAATGGAATAGTGAAGCAACCAGAGGTCCTCATAAGACCTCCTTGTGGTAGTTAAAAAGTGATGTGTATATTCTATATTGATTTTGCAATATTACTTAACAGTAGGGAAAAATAACGGCTTCAGGTTTCTTGCATGTAAAGTGATTTTATGCTGAAGAGGTTTAGAAGAAGGACGTTAATGCAAGTTTTTGTGTTGGTTTGTTTTTTTGCTTTTTCATCAGCTCTTCTGTTACAACTGGTCTAGAAAGGAATGGTTATAAAATAAGCTAAAACAATTGACTAGCTGTACCGGTGGGGCGGGAGATCACTGCTCAGTATAGGTGATTTATTTTCTTGTAACTATTGGATCAATTCACTTACAAAGCCTTTTCTCCTCAAAAAATAGATTGTTTCTGAAAGTGTTCATTGGAATCCTATAATATTTTAATATATTTTTAAAGCAATCTGACAATCAATTTTCATGGTACTAACTGAAGAATTGCCTTTACTGCAGATATTTTGTTGAAACATTTTATTACACTCAGCTTCCTCTGCACTACAAAAAAAAATCTCTCTTCAGCATTTTGCAGCTGATAGATGTTCTGGAAAATTCCTTTTAAAAGCTTTTTGAAGGTGGTAACTTGAGTCGCTTGAACTGAACTCCAAATTCTCACATTCTAGATGCATAGCAGTTAAAAACTCTAAAGCTCTAACACAGTCGCATTGAAATTAATAGATCTGTTTCTTAAGAAAACATCTTTAAGACAGATATCTAATTAAATCCACTTTACCAGCTTGTCAGTTCTAACAGAATTTGTTGTGAAGTTTCAGGTTAAGTACGGACCTCTGGAACGAATTAAGTACTTAACCCGAGTTACCACTGTAAAAGCGATAAAAGATCAAACAATAAAAACTTCCCTAACCCGGGCTGTCTTCTAAATGTCAGATAGTTGTTTATTTCCTTGACATCTGATGGGAGGGCGTTCCACAGGGCCACCACTTAGAAGGCCCTCTACCTGGTTCCCTGACACCTTACTTCCCACAGGGAGGGAACCACCAGAAGGCCCTCAGAGCTGGACCTTAGTGTCTGGGCTGAACGATGGGGGTGGAGATGCTCCTTCAGGTATACTGGTCTGAGGCCGTTTAGGGCTTTAAAGGTCAGCACCAACACTTTGAAAGTAAGCTTTTGTCCATTTTTCTGGGAACATTTTGCTATCCCTATTAGATCCCTTTATTTTTCGATTGAGAATGTTCTCTGGGCAACACTTTACTCAGTCTAATTAAGGTCAGTATTTTGCTAGTCATGTCTCTTTAGCTGCTTCACTGAATTGTGAGATTTAAAAATAATTTACATAGATTAGACTAACATGCAAGCCAGCCTTGTCCTGTCATTCCAGCATACACTGTGGATTGCCAAAATGAATTATTTGGGTCCATCTTTGCTTTTAATTTTCCTACTTCCTGATGCTAGGAGGTTCCCTGAGATTGCCTTCCTTTGCTACGAACAGCTATCCAGATGAGGGAAGCTTGTTCTTTATTTTTAAAATATTCTGTGGGGTGTAATGGATTCTACAGTTTGTAGTGTGGCACACAAATTACCAACAGCCTTCTGTATTTTGTTTGCTTTAATTTGTATGCTTTAATCTACAGTACTGTAACTTTTTGTCAGGGCCTGATGACAGAAGAGGCACAGCACAGGCCACGTTTCTTTAAAAGTTAATTAGAGCTGGTTTTCAAAGGCTGCCAATATCCTTGAGCTGCCATCTCCAATTCTGGATTTACGAAGGTCGCTGTGACATTGGTGGCTTGAGAATAGGGAACCGTACATTTTGGCCGGGCTTGGTAGTCAGCCATACTTTCTAACAAACAATAGAGGTTGGATTTCTTGCTGCCTGCTCTGTTGAGGTGAAGTATCCTTTAATAGTGGATGCCTGGGGGAAAGAGTTTGACATGAGAAAGAGTGGTGGACATTTACATTTGTAGTAAGCTTACTGGTGGTTTTTCCAGCAATCTAATGACTGTCTTATGGGTTCCCTGGCTGGAAATTTCAGGCTTTTTCCACTGGCTCTCAAACCCATTGAATTGTCTTCCTAATTTTTCTTGTAATGTTTGTTTTTGCAGGTGCAAGAAAATTCACCAGGACATAGAGCTGGACTGGAGCCATTCTTTGATTTCATCGTTTCAATTAATGGTTCGAGACTGGTAAGTTAATTCCTGAAGTAAAGTTGCCATGGGTTTTAGGCTTGTAGGGTGCATATCAGAGAACCAGAAATCAGTTCTCTTAACTTTACAACCTGTTAATATATATTTTATGTTTTTTGCTGGATTTAGCCCAGGGAGAGCTCCTCGCAATAAAAAAGAAGGCCGTGATCCACCTTAAAAGTATTTTTGAGTGAGGTTCAAATTATGTTAACTATTTCAGGCTCTCTATGGCTTTCGAATTGAAGTAGCCAACCTAAGCACATCACTCCAGGCATAAATCCATAAGAATGGGTCATTGATGAAAGAATATATTTTTGGTTCCTATGCTCCTGCCCTGGAACCTTTCTTATGATTATATTAGAACAGGCTTTCTCAAACTCGGCCCTCCAGATGTTTTTGATCTACAACTCGCATGATCCTTAGCACCCAGGACCCAGTGGTCAGGGATGATGGGAATTGTAGTCTCAAAACATCTGGAGGGCCGAGTTTGAGGAAGCCTGTATTAGAACAAAGTTGGGTGTCTGATTGAAAGACAGTGGTTCTGTCTGGATTTTTTCCCTATGCCTTCTGGAGAGGAAGAGGCAAGCAGTATCCCAGTTTCATTTTCACTATACCAGTGAAAGTTGCAGGAAGCAGCAGGGTAGCTGAAATGAAGGATATTGGGAATAATTAGCAGCGAAGAATTTGTGCAGGTGCAACAGATATGGACGATGAACTTGTGATATCTTACTTGCAACATTACCAGTATTACCACTTCGTCCCCCTTCCAGGAACGTTAAGTCAGGTATTTTTTGAATGGCACCAAATATTCAAATAGGACTTCTTTGTACATATTGTATTATGTCTTTAATGTAAAGCATAACTGTCAGGGGTTCAGGAGCAGAGACGCAGAGAAGGGAGGAGACAGAGAGCGAGGGGGAGGAATACGAAGGAAGGATGAGTGGGGATGACGACCCAAGATCCCCGAGCCTGTCCAGTGAGTCCGAGGATTCCCAGAAGGGAGCGCCAGCGGTCAGAGCAAGGGGGGAAAGCAGGGGGACACCCCAGGAAGAAGGGGCCAGAGAGGGATCAGAGAGCAGCAGCTGGAAATCGGGACCAACGTGCCCAGCTGGGAGCAGCGAGGAGAAAGGGGACCAGACATCGGGGTCCGGAGGCTTTCAGCAGGAGGGAGGGCACGAGTCAGGAGTAGTCACGCCCTCATCAGGAAGCGAGGAAACGGTCAAGAGGAAGGTAGAGAGTTGGGCGCGCGCGCCAAGTTCAAATGCAGCGGAAGCTGGCGCAGTAAGCAGCCCGGAGAGTGAGCCAGGTCCCAAAGCCCGCCGCAAAGAGGCGGAAGGGTCCGGGGGGGGTCAGCGTCAGAAGAGAGTAGGAGGGAGGAGACCCCGGGGGGCAGAAGGACCCAGAGACGGAAGGAAAGGCGCAGGAGGTGGAGCAAGGCTAGGGTATTAAGCTGGTGTGCAAGAGGCGGAGACTCAGACGGGTCTTCGCCGGTCTGACATAGAAGACGTAGGGCTGCACATTGCAGTTCGGAAATGGAACCTGTAAACCAATAAAGACTCTTATAACGTGAACGCTGGCTAGCGTGGTCCTATGTGAGCTGGGACTGGGTAGCAGCCCTGACAGTAAGACCCGTCTCAAAAAGCTTCAGACACCTGAAACCTCGCAGCGGAGGCAGAAGCAGCGAGGGGAGGAAATTAGTGTTTGGGAGCAAGCTCACAAAAGTTGGCAGAGATGACGGAAGGAGAGAAAATTTCAGCGCTGCAGCAGGCAGTGACCCAGTTGAGCGCAGAGGTATTGGCTTCCAGGAAACGGGAAGAGGATGCTGCGGCCGCCTACAGAGATCTCCAAGCCAGGTTTGAAGCGTTTGCCAAGCAAGGGCAACCGGGACCCAGACCGGAGGGGGTCGGGTTGGCACGGAGAGCAGGAGGGCTGGTGGCTCACTTCGATGGGAATTTACAACAGTACCCCAATTTTCGAGCAGACGTAATGTGCGCACTGCAACTGCTGGCAAAAGACTTTAGAGATGAGGAAGAGAAGGTGGGGTTTATACTATCCCATTTGCATGGGGATGCTAAAGCGTGGCTGCGCAATTTGTGGAGGGATAAAGATCCGGCGCTTCGGAGTGCAGATGCCTTTATCAAAGCGATGGATGCGTGCTTTTTATCTACCATTGACGTGGATCTTGCTCGACGGGAGATACACGGACTGAGACAAGGGAGGGCGAGTGTACGGCAGTATCACGCCCGCTTTTTTGCACTGGTCAGTGCCTTGGAATGGGACAGGGATACGCCTCCAGTCCGAGACCTGTTCTGGGAAGGTCTGAGCAGTGCAGTTAAAGACGAAATTGCGAGGGGGGAGAGGCCCCGGAGCACGCAGGAGGTGGTCCAGAGGGCGCTGACTGTGGGAGTGCGGCTGGAGGAACGCCCATGGTGCAGAGACGAAGGACGTGGGGGGCGCGAAGCAGCGAGAAGTTTCTCCTTCGTTCCCAGGGAGGCAGCGCGTGCGCAATCCACACCTCCGCCAGGAGGGGGGGTGGAACCCATGGAGGTGGGAGGTGCCAGGGCTCAGTCAGCTTCCAGAGACCCAGCACCAGGAGCAGCCAAAACTAAGCCTCCTAGAGGGAACCGGAAGTGTTACATCTGTGACAGCCCTCAACACATGGCGAGAGAGTGTCCCCGGAGGAACTCCAAGCACACTGCAGCCTCTGCAACGGTGACGGCAGCTACGCAGCACAGGGAACCCCAGCAGGGAAACGACGACGTCTGGCTGGAAACGGAGGCACTGGGGCCCAGCCAGACGAATCAGTGAAGCAGTCCCCAGAGATCTTGCAACCCACTGACCCCCTCCCACCCAAACCAGTAGTGCAGCTCACCGCATCGCTCCAGCTACCCAATGGCATCACAATTGACGTGCCACTCTCTGTGAACTCTGGAAGTAACGCAGACTTTATAGCGCAGGATTTTGTGGAGCAGCACGCTATACAACTACTACCTGCCACTCTGCCCCTGCAAGTCGTCACGGTGGATGGCAGAGAGTTGCTGGGGGGGCAGGTGGTGAAGCAGACGCCGCCAATGATGATGCGACTTGGCAACCACAGGGAAGTCATCAGTTTCAATGTCACCCGACTGTCGGACACGCCCATTGTTTTGGGCATGAGTTGGCTGGACAGGCACAGTCCGACGCTGGCTTGGTACCAGCGACAGCTGATCTTCGGTTCTTCTTATTGTGCGGAACACTGCATCCTGCCCAGACAGGAGGGAGAGGAGGAGGAATCACAGCTGCAGTTGGGAACGTTGCAAGCGGTCCCCCACAAATACGCAAACTTTCTGGAGGTCTTCTGCGAGAAGGAGGCGGACAAGCTACCCCCTCACCGGCCGTATGACTGCAAGATTGACCTCCTACCAGGGGTGACGCTGCCGAAAGGAAAGCTGTATTCCATGTCTGAGGACGAACTACAGGAACTCAAACAGTTCATAGATCACAATTTGGAGCGCGGTTTCATACGGGAGTCCAAGGCAGTGGGGGGCAGCCCTGTTTTCTTCGTGAAGAAGAAAGACACGCCCCAAAAAAGACTGGTAGTTGATTTCCGCCTCTTGAACAAGATGACCAAGCCCTCTGATTTCCCCATGCCCAGGATTGACGACCTCCTAGCGACGGTGCGCAAGGGACGCGTGTTCACCAAGTTGGACCTGAGAGGGGTGTACAACCTCATCCGCATGAGGGAGGGCGATGAGTGGAAGACAGCCATGTTCACGCCTCTGGGCACCTACGAATACAGAGTTATGCCGTTTGGATTGCAAAATGGTTCCCACTGTTTTCAAGCTTTCATGCATCACGTGTTGGCGGGGCTCCTCTACAAGAAGTGCGTCTGCTTCCTGGATGACATCTTGATATTCTCTGAATCGCAGCAAGCGCACGACCAAGACGTTCGGGAGGTGCTGAAGAGGCTGCAGCAGCATAGACTGTACGCCAAGCTGGAGAAGTGCCAGTTCGACACGACGGAGGTGGATTTCCTGGGATACAAGTTGTCGGACAAGGGGCTAGCCATGGACAGCGCCAAGGTTCGCGCGGTGTTGGATTGGAAGAGCCCGCGCAACCGGAAGGAGGTCCAGCGGTTTGTGGGCTTTGCCAACTTCTATCGCAAATTTATCAAGGGGTTCGCGATGCAGACGGCGGCCATTACGGACACGCTCAGCTCCAAGAAAAAGAAGTTCATCTGGACGGAGCAGGCGGAGCAGTCCTTTCAAGTGCTCAAGCGTCTCTTCGCGTCGGAAGAGCAACTGCTGCATATTGACCCCAGCAGACCGATGCGGGTAGAGACGGACGCGTCCGATAGAGCCGTGGGAGCTGTCCTGCTGCAGCGTGACCTGCAGGGGGTCTGAAGGCCGGGAGCGTTCTACTCCAGAAAACTCAGCAAGTCGGAGCAGAACTACACCATCTGGGACAGAGAGTTGCTGGCCATTCATGCTGCGTTCAAGGCGTGGAGGCACTTCCTGATCGGCGCCAAGCACACAGTGCAAGTCTGCACGGACCACAAGAATCTGGAGCACTGGCGCACGGCGCAGTTCCTGAACCAGAGGCAGATACGTTGGGCAGAGTTCTTTGCGGACTTCGATTTCTGAATAGAGTACGTCCCAGGCGAAACCAACGTCATGGCGGATGCGCTGTCCCGAAAACCACAATACCTCGAAGAGGTGACGCCAGCGGCGGCCATGCACATCTTCGCACCAACAGTGTGGGCGTGCGCTTCGGCTACAGTGGACCTGGATGCGGTGCGGCGGGCGTTGCAGGACGACTCATTCGCACAAGCGAAGATGGCCGAGGTGCACAGGGGCACAGCGAAGAGCGACGAGTTCCAGATACGAGACGGCTTGCTCATACGTAAATGGGCCATCTACGTGCCGGGAGACGAACTTCGTGCCAAGGTACTGCAACAGTTGCATGACGCACCCACGGCTGGACACTTTGGCACAGAAAAAACCGTGGAGTTGGTCGCAAGGGATTTCTGGTGGCCCAGACTGAGAGGGGAGGTCGCGGACTACGTCGCGAGGTGCGACACCTGCCAGAGGGCCAAGGCGGTGCACAAACCGCCGGCGGGACTGCTGGAACCGCTGCAAACGCCGTTTGAACCGTGGGAGAGGGTGGCCCTGGACTTTGTCACGGATCTACCCAGCTCGAGAGGCAAGACTGCTGTATTAGTGGTGGTGGACTTGTTCACCAAGATGGCACATTTCATCCCGTGTGCGAAGGTGGCCACGGCGGAACAAACTGCCAAACTGTTCATAGATCACGTGTTCAAAGTGCACGGTCTGCCGCGGTCTATACTGTCCGACCGCGGACGCCAGTTCATCTCGAATTTCTGGCAGAAGCTGATGGGTTTTCTGAACGTCAAGATCAACCTGGCATCAGCAAGACACCCGCAGACCAACGGGCAAGCGGAGAGGGTCAATGCCATCATGCAGCAGTACCTGAGATGCTATGCCAATCAACAGCCTGCGACATGGGTGGATTACCTGCCGCTCGCCGAGTTCGCCTACAACAACACGAAGCACGTGTCCACAGGGGTGACGCCGTTCTTCGCCAACAATGGGAGGAATCCCAGAACCTTCCCGGGACTGGAGAGAGTGGGGGAAGGGGAGCCGCAGACGGCGGACGCTTTCGCGTCAGAGTTGCAGGAGGTCCACGATCAACTCCGACGGCAGCTGGAGCTAGCTAAGCACGCATACAAGGTGCAAGCTGACAAGCACAGGCGGGTTGGCGAAGAGATCCGAGTGGGAGACTGGGTCTGGTTGGCAGCCCACGCAGTGCCGACCAGATCGTTAGCCAAGAAGAAGTTGGGGCACAAGCAACTAGGTCCATACCAAGTCGAAGCACAGATCAATCCGGTAGCTTTCCGGCTGGTGCTGCCGGAGGGTTCCAGAATGCATCCGGTGTTCCACAGGTCGGTGCTCACTCCCTACAAGGCACCTCACAGATTCCAGGAGCCAGGAACGGCACCGAGTCCGTTCCGGGAGAGGACGGAGACGGGGGGATTGCCACAGCAGGACCCCATCAACGAAGTCACGGAGATTTTGGACTCCAGATGGGGGGAAGAGGGAGTAGAATACCTCCTAGCCAGAGAGGGCACCCGGGCCAGTGCTAATAGCTGGGTGAAAGACTACGCCTTGGAGGAACCCCTGCTCAAGGATGAGTTTCATGCCCTTTTCCCACACAGACCCATGCCAGCAAACTTCTTCGACGACTGGTTGTTCACGCCCACACTTTCATCCAGCACGTTCCATGGATTCGACTCGGACGGGGAACCCGCACAGGGCACCCGTTCCCCAGAGGGGTCACCAGAGGGTTCGGCATCAGACATCCCGTATTGGTGGGACGATCGACCGGAGGAGCAGTGGCGCCGGAAGTGGCTGGAGATGCCAGGTCGAGCGACCGACGCAGAGACTGACATGGAGGTGTTCGGGGAGGATCTTGGGTTCGAGCACGGCGGCACAGAAATGGAAGCGGAGCAGATCAGCGTCGACGAACGCGAGGAGGAAGACTCGGAGGTCTTCAGTTGGCGGCCAGCGACGGGGAGCGAACTGTATCCGGCATTCACTCCCGTGATGAGGGAGCACCCAGCACCCACACCGGAAAGCGGGGAGGGGGGAAGGGGGGGCTTCGAGGGGGGTGGATGTCAGGGGTTCAGGAGCAGAGACGCAGAGAAGGGAGGAGACAGAGAGCGAGGGGGAGGAATACGAAGGAAGGATGAGTGGGGATGACGACCCGAGATCCCCGAGCCTGTCCAGTGAGTCCGAGGATTCCCAGAAGGGAGCGCCAGCGGTCAGAGCAAGGGGGAAAAGCAGGGGGACACCCCAGGAAGAAGGGGCCAGAGAGGGATCAGAGAGCAGCAGCTGGAAATCGGGACCAACGTGCCCAGCTGGGAGCAGCGAGGAGAAAGGGGACCAGACATCGGGGTCCGGAGGCTTTCAGCAGGAGGGAGGGCACGAGTCAGGAGTAGTCACGCCCTCATCAGGAAGCGAGGAAACGGTCAAGAGGAAGGTAGAGAGTTGGGCGCGCGCGCCAAGTTCAAATGCAGCGGAAGCTGGCGCAGTAAGCAGCCCGGAGAGTGAGCCAGGTCCCAAAGCCCGCCGCAAAGAGGCGGAAGGGTCCGGGGGGGGTCAGCGTCAGAAGAGAGTAGGAGGGAGGAGACCCCGGGGGGCAGAAGGACCCAGAGACGGAAGGAAAGGCGCAGGAGGTGGAGCAAGGCTAGGGTATTAAGCTGGTGTGCAAGAGGCGGAGACTCAGACGGGTCTTCGCCGGTCTGACATAGAAGACGTAGGGCTGCACATTGCAGTTCGGAAATGGAACCTGTAAACCAATAAAGACTCTTATAACGTGAACGCTGGCTAGCGTGGTCCTATGTGAGCTGGGACTGGGTAGCAGCCCTGACAATAACAAAGCATACAAATCCAATGATAGCTGTCTTCAAAACTGAGAGAATTGATTGGCTCCACACTTAGCTGCACTTAAATCCCTTTGAAATCATTGCAGCTAGAATCATGGCTTGTCCTTTCGAAGCCAATGGGACTTCATCTAATTTAGTCTAGATCCAACCCAATATTTTTGTCGCCGGAGTACAACTTTTGTGGCGATCTGCCTCATTCAAGCTCAGAGCATGAACTTGAGAATTTGAATTGACAAAACATTAAGGGGACTGGCCGCAGTCCTAGAAGAAGCCTTTTAATTAGAGGACCAAGTTCTTAAAATGCAGGAGCTTAATACTTCTGCCACTAGAACCTTATGCGCTGGGAACTTGGGGTGGGGTACGTGACATGCTTGTGGCTCCAAGCTTTGTTTCTTGCCATGCCACAGAGTTCCCCGGTTGCGCAGATGTCCCATCATTGTCCATGGCATTGAGCTAGACTCCACATTGCTGTCATGAGCAAGGATCCCAATAGCCGAATGTGTTTTTTAAAAAATCATTTTTTCTCTCTATAATTTTCCAACCTGAAACTTTAAAGTGCTTATATGCCGCTACAGCGAAGAATGTAATTGCAAAGGAACTCTGAAAACAATACCTATATGCCTTTCCTAGAACAAAGACAATGACACGCTCAAGGATCTGTTGAAAGCGAACGTGGAGAAGCCCGTGAAGATGTTAGTATATAGCAGCAAAACCCTGGAGCTCAGAGAGACATCGGTAACTCCCAGCAACCTCTGGGGCGGGCAAGGCCTACTGGGAGTCAGCATTCGTTTCTGCAGCTTTGACGGGGCCAACGAGAATGTGTGGCATGTTCTGGTAAGTTGAAGCAGGTAGAGGCTTTTCTACATCATGCTGCCATAGAGAAAGTCAGGCAAGAGGACATTCTTGGCTCAATATTGTCTGCTGGTAGCAGCTCTGCAGGGAGCTTCTCCCGGTCCTACCTGGAGAGACCAGGGTTTGAACCCGTGACCCTTGGCATGTAAAAGGATGTGTGTGCTTTACTACTGAACCATGGCTCTCTCTGTGGCTGAGTAGCAGAGCGCTTGCTTTGCTTGCAAACATAAATCCCTGCAAATCTGGATGCGCAGATGCTTCTAGTTCTAACGGGATTTACACGTTTTTAATAGCGAGTAGGATTGCTGTTGGAGCAGTCCAGAGGGAGTTTGCACAAGTCCTAGAGGAAGTTGGAGTGTAATGCAACTTCCATCCATTTAGCCCAACAGCTTTCTCTGAATTAGGCCCATTTCCTTGAATTATTTCTTCATTGAGTGAAGTTATTGGTCGTCAAAGCCAGGAGGATTTTCATCCTTCGCTTTAATGCACAACCAGGTCAAGCAGCCTGTATCTGAGCTGAAATGAGGTTTCCATATGCAGTTCTTGTTGGCAAAGACTGTGTGCAAGCAACCAATAACAATACAGTGGTACCTCGGGTTACATATGCTTCAGGTTACAGACTCCGCTAACCCAGAAATAGTGCTTCAGGTTAAGAACTTTGCTTCAGGATGAGAACAGAAATCGTGCTCCGGCAGCACGGCAGCAGCAGGAGGCACCATTAGCTAAAGTGGTCTTCAGGTTAAGAACGGACCTCCGGAACGAATTAAGTACTTAACCCCCCGAGGTACCACTGTACATCGTTTCAGCAAACGGAGTGTGCTGCCCATGTGTGGTTCCACATGCAGAGGTCTATGTGCATACGGCTTTCAGTTGCTGCCATGGTTCTGTATATTGGGGCAGCTTTTTATACCCTGCATGTGCCCATTTTTCTCGTTACTGCTAAGGATAGTGTAGTAAATCTTGTTGGATAACTGGGTGAGCAGTGGCAACGGATCAGTGCCCAGAGCAGGTCTAGGATGCATTTTTAGTAAAATACATTTCAAACAGAGGGGTTTCCCCCCACACACACACACCTTTGCATGAACTGAAGGGCACCCTTAACTTGTGAGCCAGAGGTTGCCCAGGGAGTTTGAGTGGAAAAGGGAGAAGGGAGGACCCCACCCCCCCAAAAACCCCACATAATCGGTCTGAAGATTTGGTTTGCTTGTTTTCTAACCAAAGATTGGTGGTGCCTCCTGTAACTTTTCCGACTTTAGTTTTAACTTCTACTGCTTCTCTCAATTTTATGTCTTGAAACCAGGAAGTTGAATCCAACTCGCCTGCTGCTCTTGCAGGTCTCAGACCTCATAGTGACTACATCATTGGTGCAGATACTGTCATGAATGAGGTAAGTACACATTTCCTTTATTAAAGAACCAGGGCGGGGGCTATTTTTAACTCGAAAGTCGTTCTGAGAATGGTTTCAGCATTGCCTTGTGTCCTGCAGTGCAGATCTTTCCCTTTGAGTAGACATAAATAACTTGGGAATTCGAAATTTGCTCTTTCACTGCAATTGTGTGGAGCTAGCACTAACTCCCGAGGAGATTCATTTTGCAGCTCTGCAGCATTCCAGTCTCTATTTCCGCATAAACGGCAGGCTCAGTTCTCAACATCGGAATCTAGAGCATTGCTTAGTGGCTTTAGAAGGACTGTAGTAGACCTAAGATATTGAGGGCACTAGCTTACGTCAAAGAAAAATAACTGGTTTTTTCCTCTCCTTCCAGTCCGAGGATTTATTCTCCCTTATCGAAACTCACGAAGGCAAACCATTAAAACTTTACGTATACAACACAGACACTGATAATTGTCGGGAAGTGGTCATTACCCCAAACACGGCCTGGGGTGGAGAAGGAAGGTAAGCTGACTTAATAGAAAAATAATTGTTTCCATGGATTGTTTCCATGCTAAGTGAACACTTGTTGCATAGGTATGCAGTTCTGTCCTCTGCTTCAGGTGGCAGAGCGCTGAGGCTCCCAACACCTTTTTTCCACAGCTGTCTGTATATAGACAAAGGTGTGCCATGACAATTGTGGGAGGAAAGAGCAGGTGTGCAAATCTGCTGCATAGCAAAATTTCTCATATGCTCCAGAATTTCTCCCTGGATTAATGTATAGAAACATGAGTGATTGAGGGGATACCCATGCCCTTCCATGTTCTCATTTATTAAACACTTATTAACACATATTTCACGTACATTGAAGATAATGTAATAATAGGGACCCCCCCCCCCCAGCATATTGGGTTAAGAGTTAGCTTGGCAATGGTTTGTGATATCTGGATTCTCTGGGATATCTAACTTGGAAAGGGGATTGTATATTAAGCAAACGGAGACAAAATGGGAGAGTGATTTATAACTCTTGTAATTGTACAACGGGACGCAGGTGGCACTGTGGGTTAATCCACAGAGCCTAGGACTTGCCGATCAGAAGGTCGGTGGTTCAGATCCCCACGACGGGGTGAGCTCCCCTTGCTTGGTCCCTGCTCCTGCCAATCTAGCAGTTGGAAAGCACGTCAAAGTGCAAGTAGATAAATAGGTACCGCTCCAGCGGGAAGGTAAATGGCGTTTCCATGCGCTGCTCTGGTTTGCCAGAAGCGGCTTTGTCATGCTGGCCACATGACCCGGAAGCTGTACAATGGCTCCCTTGGCTAATAAAACCAGATGAGCGCCGCAACCCCAGAGTCTGTCACAACTGGACCTAATTGTCAGGGGTCCCTTTTTAATTGTACAACAGCATTTCATATACAGTGGTACCTCAAGTTACAAACGCTTCAGGTTACAAACTCCGCTAACCTGGAAGAGTTACTTCGAGTTGAGAACTTTGCCCCAGGATCAGAATGGAAATTGTGTGCTGGCGGTGCAGCGGCAGCAAGAGGCCCCATTAGCGAAAGCACACCTCTACTTAAGAACAGTTTCAGGTTAAGAACGGACGTCCAGAATGAAGTAAGTTCGTAACTAGAGGTGCCACTGTAATGGGTGTGTGCATGTGCTTCATTTCAAGAATCTTGTCTCTCAGTTAATCATTGAATACATAGTTTGGGGACCTCAGTACAGTGGCGCCTCGCAAGACGAAAAGAATCTGTTCTGTGATTCTCTTCATCTAGCGGTTTTTTCGTCTTGCGAAGCAAGCCCATTGAAGGATTAGCGCTATTAGCGGCTTTTAGCGGCTTATCTGCTGATCGGATCAGCTGATAAGTGGCTTAGCGGCTTAGAAAAAGGGGGGAAGGAAAAAAAACCAGCAGGAACTCGCAAGACATTGTCGTCTTGCGAAGCAAGCCCATAGGAAATTCGTTTTGCGAAGCACCTCCAAAACGGAAAACCCTTTCGTCTAGCGGGTTTTCCGTCTTGCGAGGCATTCGTCTTGCGGGGCACCACTGTAACTGCTTTCTTCCACAAGAAGCTACCCATGCATTACAGATTTGCATCAGATGTCCTCCTTCAGATTCCCCGTGTCATTTGAGATTAGGCAAGCAATGACAAGAGATGGGGTGTCACCACTGAGAAGGCCTTGTCTATAGAAGGCTGTTCTTCTGGCTCCTAGCTCAGGTCAAGAGTTGCTTTACATCCAGACATTCAGTTGACCCTAGTCATTCTTTTTAGTGTTTACAGATGTTTTTCATATTGTTTTACCATCTTGTCTTTTATATGTCTCTTTGAGAACTAGGCTTGGAGCAGCAGCCACTGAATTATCTATGGCTTGCAGTGGCAAACATACATCGTGCACTAGCTTCATAAATGAACTAGATCTATTTAGAGTTGAATACTGACAAAGCACCATGTATATTTCCAAAGCAGCAACTCTTTGGTAAAGGACCCAGGATAAAACACCTTGTTTTGTACTTTCTATTACCTTATATGTTTCTATTTTAAAAGCCTCGGTTGTGGCATTGGCTATGGTTACTTGCATCGAATACCGACGCGCCCTTTTGAAGAGGGAAAGAAGATTTCTCTTCCAGGACAGTTGTCTAGTTCACCTATTACCCCACTCAAAGATGGCTTTACAGAAGTGAGTTGCAGCGATTTATTTTATTTTTGTAACTTGCACTCCAGTCCTTAACAGATGTGTCAGATTTCCATCCCTGCAGGAGCAGTGTAAAATGTGATACTGCAGAGACACAGTTGCATGACCCTTTCCAAGCATATACATTTGCTATTGCTCTCTTGAAGTTGAATCCTTACTGAGAGTTTTATGCTCTTGGGAATCCCACTAAAGCAGCAATTCTACAACTTGGCGTCTTTTGTTCGTTTTCAATAAGGTTCAGCTGTCTTCGGTGAACCCTCCACCTTCATTACCACCTGGAACCACAGGAACCGAACAGGCTCTGGCTGGGCTTTCCATTAGCTCGACTCCTGCCATCCCTAACGTGCTCAATACAGGTTTGTCTTTTTATGTCATTAGGATATTTCCGAATGAAAGAGCAAGCAGAGATGAGCTTAGTTTATTGTTCCAATTACTCAAGATCCGTGGGGTAAAAAGCAACAACCCAAGGCCTCGCGAACCTTTGTGCCAAGACATTGCAAAGTGGGACATTCCTGGGGCTGCGGAATGGAACTGTTCTTCAGGAAAGGTGGGATCCTGATTCCCATAGGTGGAATTCAGTGAAAGAACAGGGAGCAATGTGCAGAAATCATGTAGGTCAGGCATAGGCAAACTCCGGCCCTTCAGATGTTTGGGACTACAATTCCCATCATCCCTGACCACTGGTCCTGTTAGCTAGGGATTATGGGAATTGTAGTCCCAAACATCTGGAGGGCCAGAGTTTGCCTATGCCTGATGTAGGTGATAGGAAAGTCCTCTGCTTGTAACCCCTGAGAGTTCTGAAGCAGATGATGCTAGACTGGATAGACAAATAGTTTTGTCTGGTATAATCTAGATGGCATCTGAAATGAAAGTTGGCCTTTTCTTTTTTTTCCTTTAGGTGTTCCTACAGTACCATTATTGCCTCCCCAGTCAGGTCAGACTCTTCCTCCAGTTAACCCAGCAGTAACTTTGCCAGGTAAGTGGTAACACAATGAAAATGAAGCAATCTTTTCAAGAGGCGCAAGTGTGTGGGTTTTTCCTTGTTCGGTGCATTAATACAACCTTCTCCAACCTGATGGAAATTCTCCACTGCAGGTAGGCAGATGCTGTACTAGAACTTCAAACCGCAAGTGTATTGCCGTCACTAATTCTGCCAGTGCTCTAACTGGCAAATATAGGTGGTTAAATTTGAGGTTATCTCCTCCCCCTCTACAATTGTAGTTTGAAATGTACTGGTTTTCACATCCATGGGCTAGAGGTATACTGATTCTAATTTAATGTCGGTGATGCGCACAATATTTCTAAAAAATCAGAGCAGTAACCCAATATATGATTTTAATTAAATGTATGTACATTTGCATATTGCCGCATTATAGGCACCTTTTTGAGGTGCTGGGAAATGCAAAATTGTAATTTTAATAAGAGCCTGTTTTTAATAAATATGGTGATATTTGATTTGATTTTCAGAAATAGGAAAATAAATATTTTCATTTGATATTCACCAACATGCCAGAACCAGAATAACCGTAAAAATACGAAGGCCCTTAAGCACAGTCACACCACTTAATAGTGGCACCTACCGACTGATGAGGAAAAGCTTTAGCTTCTCCACCATTTAGGCCCAATTAAAAGTTGCTGTCTTACACGGGTCTGCAGTGAAGCAAGGCTTGTAAGAACACTTAACTGGCTTTTGAATGAAATGTTCCTGGTGCTCCTGCAATGTGTTTAAATTTTTGAATTCATAAAAAGATAAAATCTGTTGTTTAAAAACTCTAAAATACAGGGGATTGCACGAGGGGAGATGTTGCTACGGAGAAGGCCAGGACCACATTGCCATCCATCAAGCTTTAGTTGGGAGTCAAAACTGTGTTTAACCCTTGATTTTGTTTGTTGGCCTACACACATAATTTTCCAACAGCCACAAAGGAAACTACCGTATTTTTCGCTCTATAAGACGCACCAGACCACAAGACACACGTAGTTTTTGGAGGAGGAAAACAAGAAAAAAAATATTCTGAATCTCAGAAGCCAGAATAGCAAGAGGGATCACTGCACAGTGAAAACAGCAACCCCTCTTGCTGTTCTGGCTTCTGGGATAGCTGTGCAGCCTGCATTCGCTCCATAAGACGCACACATATTTCCCCTTACCTTTTAGGAGGGAAAAAGTGAGTCTTATAGAGCAAAAAATACGGTACCTTCCCGACATGAGTTACAACAGTATGTATAACATTCACACAGACGTCATCCAGCAAAAAAAATTGCCAGAATGCAGCTGTTTCCATGGTAGACAGATTTGCACACTGCTTGTTAAGCTGATGCACAGATACACGTTGGCTTTTTATGTGCCTCTGCAGCACCACATCTCCAGCAGATAGTTGAGGTTGTCAACTCTGACAGCACCAATTGCCTGTTCGCGAGAACCAGTGGGGGAGGTCTTAGTATAGCCCCTCAAAGAAACACTCATCCCTTGAAGCAGCCATCTTTGTTGAGCTAAATTTTTACCATCTGATCCACGTGGTTCCTGATCCAGTTGAGAATGTATTCACTGAACATGCTTCCTTTGACCCAGTGACTTTTGGACACGTAAATTCAGTCTCGTAAAGTTTGGGTTTTTGCTCTGCCTTGAATCTGATTTGTCAAGCTTTTGAAATCTTAATGGCCATACTGTACCTGGTTACTCATTTCCCTTTCTCCTTCCCCATTCATTTTTAGGACTGATGCCATTACCCACTGGACTTCCCAACCTGGGTAATATCCCAAACCTTAACTTACCTGCCCCACACTTAATTCCTGGTCCTGGATTAGCAGACATAGGACATCCTGGTAAGTTTCTGCAGACTTGTTTATTGGCTTTTGATAAAGCAAATCTTAACAAGTACGGTACAGTTATGCAGTGCTTTCAGCTCACCACCGCACAGCCTGAAGTGCAGTGAGCATAGTGTCGTGACGTTTGATATGAAGACAGTCCACAGTTCTGCAAAGAGTTCAGAAAAAGCAGGATAATAAATACAGTCATAATAATAAAATTTTATTTATACCCAGCCCTTCCCGGTTCAGAAAACCGGGCTCAGGGCAGCTAACAGCAAATTTAAAACACTTAATTGATGCAACAAAAAACAGTATAAAATGTGAATAACAATAAATTCAGAATTCAAAAATCAAATTAGGGGGGAAATCCATCCAATAAACATTCGATGATCACCAGGGCTAGCTGGCTAAATTAGTCCTATTTAGGCCAGCGAGGAGACCAGGGGAGAATTAGCTGTGGGATCCCAGAGCGGGTAATCTTCGTAAAAAGGGGAGGGGAGGGAAGGAAAGGGAATAAAAAAGGGCTAATTTCAAATTTAAAGCCAGGCGGAATAGCTCTGTCTTACAGGTACTGCGGAAGAAAGTTAAATCTTGCAGGGCCCTGGTCTCATGGGACAGAGCATTCCACCAGGTCGGAGCCATCACTGAGAAAGCCCTGGCCCTGGTGGAGGATAGAGTTTATGCAGCATGGGGTTGAGAGACATGACCATCTCTGTATAGGATGGTAGGTGTCTAGTTCAGTAAAAGGGCTAGGGGACCGAGCTGTGAAGCAAAAGAACCCCGCCCCAAAATTTCACATTGGCAACAACAACAACAAAAAAAGAGGCTCAATTACTGGTGCAACTCCTACAGGAACAACAGGACAAGAAAAAGTGACAGCTGCTTCCATGGAGTCAGTGACACAAGCGCTTCTCAAGATAAATCAGTCTTTGGAGAACTTGACAAAGCAGAGTACAGAAAATACACAGAAATTAACAGAGCTAACAGCAAGATTGGACTTAAATACAGAATCTATAAACAAGCTCGTTCAAGAAAATTCCGCAACACGTAAGATTGCAGAGGAAGCCAGAACCATTGCTGGAGAGACCCAACAGAATTTGCAACCGATTGCTAAAAAAGTCTACGAACATGATACAACTCTGGCTTTGTGGGACTTACAGAGAAAGGAAAGAAATCTGAAATTAAGACTGATTCCCGAGAGCGAAAGAGACAATCTAGTGGAGTTCCTAATACGAGAGTTTGCTGATTTCTGGGAAGACTTGGAGGACGAAGAAATTAAAATAACAACAGCATTTAGACTGGGCAGAAGACAGAACAGAAAGACCCCGAGGGACTGCTTGATCACCCTTAGATCGAAGGAAGAAAGAGACAAAATATTAAAATTACATTACGGAAGGGCGTTGCAAATTGAAAACTCATCTATACAGATCTTTAAAGATATCCCTAAACACATCTTGGAGCTGAGAACTTTCTACAAGGACTTGGTCTATTTGCTGAAGAAGAACATCATCCCTTTCAGGTGGGAGTTCCCACAAGGACTGTCTTTCGACTATAAGGGAAAGAAGGTGAAAATAAAGACCATACAAGACAAAGAAAGATTCCTGGAAAGAAATCAAGAGGATCTACAGAAGGGAACGGTGGACCCAATTGCAGAACAAAGGAGAGCAATAGACATTCTTAATTTATCGTATGGACTTGACTCAGCACCATCAGAGGAAGAGCAAAAACTTGGAGCGGTCGGAGGAGTAACAGAAAAATAACAAGATGGCCCTGCAATTCCTTAGTTGGAATTGTAATGGGCTGAACATGCCTTTGAGGAGACGCCAAGTATTTCATATCTTGAAAAGAGAACAATTGGATTGGATTTGCTTACAAGAAACCCATATAACTAGAGCACACAGGAAATTATTAATAAATAAAAGATTAGGACAAGAATTCATCTCATCGGATAAAGTTAAGAAAAGAGGAGTCGTGATTTATGTAAAGGAAAAATGGGCCCCAAAAATGATGCTTAAAGACGAACAAGGAAGATATCTCGCAGTGGAAATACAAGTACAAGGAGAAAAATACTTAATAGTTGGAATTTACGCACCAAACGAGGGCAAAGCGGATTTTTTCAAGAAACTCCATGAAACTTTGACGGACTATCTGGATTACAATATGATAATCATGGGAGACATGAATGGTGTAGTCTCTACAAATATGGACAAGGCACAAAGACTGACAATCTCCAATGAAGGGAGACTTCCGAAGACTTTTTTTGAGATGACGGAAAATATGGACCTAATAGACATATGGAGAACAAGGAACCCTCTGGAGAGAGAGGGAACCTTTTTCTCCCAAGCAATGATGACCTGAACCAGAATCGACCAAATTTGGATCACTAGTGGGATGGCTCCAAAGATCAAGAAAATAGAAATCTGCCCAAAAACTTGCTCCGACCATAACGCCTTGAAGATGGAAATGAAACTTACAACAACTGGTCAATTCAGATGGAGGATGAATGACACCCTGTTTCGAGATAGAGATCCACATGAAGGCCCAAAAAACTCTAAAGGACTATTTTGAAATAAACCTAAAGGCCGATGTGGAAAAAAGAGTGATCTGGGACGCAAGTAAAGCTGTGATGCGAGGATTTTTGATTCAACAAAACTCAATTAAAAAGAGAAAGCAGAATGAGAAGAAGGAAAAGATTTTGGAAAAGATAAAAGGAGAGAAAAAACTAAGATCAAAACCGAAGTCCCAGGAGATCTTGAGAGAGATTAAGTTATATCAAACACAATATATGGAATTGATGAATCAAGAGATTGAATGGAAGATAAAGCAAATGAAACAAAAGACATTCGAATCGGCAGATAAATGTGGCAAACTTCTGGCATGGCAATTGAAGAAAAGGCAGAAACTAAATACAGTCACAAGCCTAGAAGTGGACGGAAAGAACATATCTAAACCCAATGAGATTAGAAACTGTTTTTTGAGTTATTTTAAAAAACTTTATTCTCAAGGACCACAAAATGAAGAGGATATAGATAAATTCCTTAATAAATATGGATTACAAAAAATCTCTCATCAAAGCAAGGTGGATCTAAACCAGAGAATAACAGAACAAGAGATAGAGGGTGCCATTCAAGACATGCAATTGGGCAAATCTCCAGGGCCAGATGGATTGACTTCCAGATATTACAAATCTTTGAAGGAGTGGTTGGTTCATCCGCTAAAGGAAGTCTGCAACGAGATCTTAGAGGGGGAAAGGGCACCAGAATCGTGGAAAGAAGCGTATATTTCACTCATACCAAAGACAGAGACTGAAAAGACTCAACTTAAGAACTACCGCCCAATATCATTACTTAATGTGGATTACAAAATTTTTGCAGACATTTTGGCAAAAAGATTTAAAAGAGTGTTGATGGAGAAGATTCATAAGGACCAAGCAGGCTTTCTCCCAAAAAGACACCTATCAGACAATGTAAGGAATATAATAGACATTTTGGAATTGCTAGAGGTGAAAATTAACACTAAAGCAGTGCTGATTTTTGTGGACGCGGAGAAAGCCTTTGACAATATTTCTTGGAGTTTTATGAAAAAGAATCTTCATGGGATGGGGGTAGGCCAAGGATTTGAGAACGGTATGGGTGCGATATACTCCGAACAAAAAGCCAAGTTAATTGTAAATAATGTGGTAACTGAGGAACTTAAGATAGAAAAAGGAACACGACAGGGATGCCCAATTTCCCCATTGCTTTTTATTTCGGTTCTGGAGGTGTTGCTGAATATGATTAGAAATGACCAGCAGGTTAAAGGTGTACAGGTCGGAGACAAACATTATAAGTTAAGGGCATTTGCAGATGACTTAGTATTGACCCTACAAGAGCCAACCACTAGTACGAAAAGGGTGTTGGAGATAATTCAACAATTTGGCCAGGTAGCTGGATTTAAACTGAATAAACAAAAAACTAAAGTTTTAGAAAAAAATTTAACAGTCACGGAGAAGGAGAAATTTCAAGAAGAAACAGGTCTGACACTGGTTAAGAAGGTGAAATACCTAGGGGTTTACTTGACATCTAAAAATTTGAACTTGTATAAGGACAACTATGAAAAATGCTGGTTAGAAATTAAAAAAGATCTAGAAATATGGTCAAATTTGAAACTGTCAATGTTAGGCCGAATTGCAGTGATCAAGATGAATGTATTGCCTAGAATGTTATTTTTGTTTCAAACTCTGCAGATTCTTGACAAGATGGACTGTTTCTAGAGGTGGCAGAAAGATATTTCGAAATTTGTCTGGCAGGGCAAAAAGCCCAGAATTAAATTTAAAATACTGACAGATGCTAAAGAAAGAGGGGGATTTGCCCTGCCAGACTTAAAATTGTACTATGAAGCAGCAGCATTTTGCTGGCTGAAAGAGTGGATGCTCCTCGAGAACACAGACATTTTGGATTTGGAAGGTTTTAATAATGCATTTGGTTGGCATGCATATCTATGGTATGACAAAATCAAGGTGCATAGGGCCTTTAAAAACCATATTGTCAGAAAAGCATTGTTTAATGTCTGGATAAGATATAAAGATCTGTTGGAGAACAAAACCCCTAGATGGGTGTCACCCTTGGAGGCTAAGGCATTGAAGAAACTCAATATGGAGGTCGGATGGCCGAAGTATTGGGAAATCTTGGAACAGGAGGGAGATAAATTGAAATTACAAAGTCATGAGAAAATGAAACCTAAAGTACAAGATTGGCTTCAATATTACCAAATAATGGAGATCTTTAAACAGGACAGGAAAATTGGCTTTCAGGTGGAAAAATCAAAATTAGAGACTGAACTGTTAGAACCCAATACTAAGAACTTGTCAAGAATGTATAATTTGCTGCTGAAATGGAATACACAAGATGAAACAGTTAAATCGGCTATGATTAAATGGGCACAGGACATTGGTCATAACATTATGTTTGCTGACTGGGAATGGTTGTGGAACACCGGTATTAAATTCACGGCATGTAATGCCTTAAAGGAAAACATTATAAAAATGATTTACAGGTGGTACATGACCCCAGTCAAGCTAGCAAAAATCTACCATTTGCCTGATAATAAGTGTTGGAAATGTAAAGAAACTGAAGGTACTTTCTATCACCTTTGGTGGACATGCCCGAAGATTAAGGCTTTCTGGGAAATGATATACAATGAAATGAAAAAGATACTTAAATGTTTGAAGGAAAGAGAAATACCGGAGACGTGGAAGGAGGCATTGATTACATTAATACCAAAGCAAGATTCAGAACTAGAACAAATCAAAAACTACAGGCCGATCTCCTTACTAAATGTAGACTACAAGATTTTAGCGGGAGTCATGGCAAGAAGTACTTAACCCGAGGTACCACTGTACTTAAGAACGGACCTCCAGAACGAATTAAGTACAGTGGTACCTTGGGTTAAGTACTTAATTTGTTCTGGAGGTCCGTTCTTAACCTGAAACTGTTCTTAACCTGAGGTAACACTTTAGCTAATGGGGCCTCCCGCTGCCGCTGTGCAATTTCTGTTCTCATCCTGAAGCAGAGTTCTTAACCTGAGGTACTATTTCTGGGTTAGCAGAGTCTGTAACCTGAGGTACCACTGTATCTGTTTCATAAACTAAAGGAGGAAATGCATATGCATATAATACCCTGGTGTAAAATGTGTGTTTGTGATCTGTTTTTTGCCTTTCCACATTCTTAGGTTTGCCACCGCTTCCTTCCTTGCCTTCCCTAAACCTTTCTGGAATCTCACCAGAATTTCTCGCACAGTTTCCAATGGTGACTGAGGTGTCTACCCGGCCTGCAGATCTACTATCCTCCGCTCCTCAGATAGGGAGCTTACCTGTTAATCCGGGCACTACAGTAGGCGTGGAACAAATCTCCACATTTATCCTGGATACTCCTCCTCTTATTACTGCAACGACGATGGCTACTACTACTACCACTCCTCCTCTCAGTGCTCCTGCTGCCATGGCGTCCACTCCTGAAGACCGAGGGGATGGGTCATCCACATTCAATGAAAAACCAGCATCCTTGGTGACGGAGGCAGCTGCTTCTGAATCATCATAACTTCAAATGTTTAGTTGGATCAGGCTTGGTGTATTTATTCAGCTGTGGGATAAATATTAAAAGAAATGCAAACTACCATTAATTTCATGCTAGTTTGTATTTTGCAGTTAGGTTTCCTGTAAATATACTAAGGGTCTGGGGTTTTTACAGGGAGCTTGGTGTGAGGATGGGGAGACAGGAAGGGAGTGCTTATATTTAAAACAAAAACAAAAAAAGATCAAGGTAGCAGAATATGCAGACCTCAACTGCCAAAAATTGAGGTATTTTTTAAGAAATCTAACCTGAATTTTGTAGGCCTCCTTGCTTCTCCCTCCTGCCTCCAAGTTTTGCTTCTGTAAAAAGGAAGAAGCAGTTCATGCTTGTGGCATTTGAGAACCATTATTCTTGTACTTTGCAAGAATTGTGAGAGGACAGAGGTCTTTTGTCCAGGATGTACATTTTAGCTCTATAAAGTCCTTCAAACTAAAGCTGTTTATATTAAAAATGTCACAGAGTGCGACTTGTCAATTCAGCATCATTTTAAATCTGCCTGTACACAGACTTTCTGTTGAGCTTCTGCCAGCCCTTACCCCTTAACCTCTGCTGCTTTGCTTTATAAAGCCCACTGTCGAAAGGCGTTTTGAAGAAATCAGAAGGAAAATGCTCCCGTTAACATTGGACATAGCTCAAAGGGAGGAGGGGTGGAACTTTGACTTTTGTAAAAACAAAAAAGAGTTGTATGGAGAGAGCTTACATAATGGCAATAAATTCTGAGAATTTTATCTTTTGACACGACGAGACCTTTTATTAGATCCTTGGGGGTGAAGAAACATTTCACTATAGCTGGATTTAACTTGGACTCGGGTCCAGAAGATGGAGAATCTGTTCTAAAGCCCGATGACTGATTTGCAAAGTCCAAACCTACCACCATTCCAGCGAGCCATGCTCCTAAGTAAGTATTTGTAGGATGTCCACCTTAAATTGATTTCTAGGCAATAAATACTCGAGGTGGGAGGACAACTAACTGCTGAATAAATAGCTTTGGTGTCCCTTCTGTCTGCAGTGCAAACCAGTCTCGCAGTTCTTCAAATGTCAAATTAAGTCTACTCCAAACAGGAGTGTAAATGCCACCTTTTTAAAGGGTTCATGTAAAAGGAAGGCTGTGTCAAGTTCAGTAGATGCTGACTACACTTGCTGACAAGTACCTGAACTTTGCTTGGCTTGGACGTTGCATGGACCGCGGCAAGCAGAAACTAGGAATGGCACGCCAAATGGCTCCCGTTACTCCTTTGTTGGGCAAACAGGTGCTTTACAGCTTTTGCTCTCTTAAGGAAGGGGTGTTACCTCGCAGAGAGAAAGAGGATCCTCTGCCTGCCCAGTCATAGAATCATAGATGTTCTTCCGGGTCCCTTCCAACTCGTAAGTCCACTTTCCTGCAATGCAGGAACATACTGCTATGCCATACAAGGATTGAACCTTCAGCCTTGGTGTTATCAGCACCACGCTCTAGCCAACTGAGCTGTCCAGGTCACATCTATTCCTTTCAAACAGACTGCAGCATGTAATGAATAACAAACTCTTGTGTCTCAGCTGCAGAGATCATTCAGTGCCAACACTACCACTGGCTCCACAGAGGAGGAAAAGATAGGGCAGCTTGTCAATGTGTAACTTACCCTGTCTTCAACCAATGGGCCTGGTTACCATTGGCAGTCAGGAAGGCCCTCCAGATGGTTGGTTCCCCCTGGCAAAGCAGAAAAGACGCTCTGCTTTGCCAGCCTTGTTGGCTTCCTCCACAGCCAGTATAGAAGCCGATCCGGGTAGCAAACAGCACTTTTCTCCACTCCACTAGCCTGATATGTTTCTGTGCAAGTGCTGCCCCCACCATGGACCCAAAGGCACTCTGCTTGTGTGAAGATGATGCACTGGACTGGAGCTGCAGGATTTCCCTACAACAGAAAATAAAAATAAAAATTAAGGACTCATTTCCTTTGCTTCTGTCTGGTAAGGAGAAATGGAGAAAGATGCACTTGCAGCCTGCAGTTTTAAAAAATTTAAATTCTTATGACTAAAAGAAAGTTGTTATTAAAAAAAAATACAGGCTGGTAACCTCTGGAAGTTGAGTAACAAGTTCAGCTTTAACCTTATGGTCCAATAGGAGACTAGCTTACTAGAGGCCTAAGCCTCTGCATTTTTGCTTCAAAGTCCTTTGAGTTAAGGAGGGAGTTATGCTTGCACAGCCTAATGTCCTGCACAGCAGGGATTGGTTAAACTTTTTTTTTTACCACCCCCACGCTTCTGTTTTGAATTGCTTCTGAAAGCTAATCTGGAGGGAGGAAGTGCTGTCATTAGGTCTGTTGGACGCGGGTGGTGCTGTGGGTTAAACCACTGAGCCTAGGACTTGCCGATCAGAAGGTCGGCTGTTTGAATCCCTGCACTGTGGTGAGCTCCTGTTGCTCGGTCCCTGCTCCTGCCCACCTAGCAGTTCGAAAGCACCTCAGAGTGCAAGTAGATAAATAGGTACCGCTCTGGCGGAAAGGTAAACAGCGTTTCCATGCGCTGCTCTGGTTCGCCAGAAGCGGCTTAGTCACGCTGGCCACATAACCCAGAAGCTATACGCTGGCTCCCTTGGCCAATAAAGCGAGATGAGCGCCGCAACCCCAGAGTTGGCCACGACTGGACCCAATGGTCAGGGGTCCCTTTACCCTTTACAGGTGGCCTCAGGTCAGGAATAGGCCTATAAAGAATGATGCACAGTTATGCAAACAATGGGGAGAAAGTGTGTGTGTGTGTATTCATTGTCCCCTCATGTCCAAGTAGTGCTTTAAAAAAAAAATCCTTTCTCAAGGGAGACTTGTCACAAACATGGTGTTGCCATAGTCCCATTTTTTGAGGTAATCTGTGCAAAGCCACTATGCATCTCTGAAATGGCTGCCCAATGAAAAGGCCTTGCATTGCCTCTACCCTCAGCAGCGGCCAACGGTCCTAGGTGGCAGGAGTTGTGGGCAAGCGACTTCTCAAAGGTCCCAGGTCCCCCAACCTCGCATTGGGCTTCTGCGTATCTCTATAAATTAGCGTGCAATCGGTAAAGGGCCTGCCTTATCTCCTTGCTCCTCCATGCTGGCCCTTGAGCTGCGTGGAGTACCAGAAAGTCCTTCGGTCCTCTGGTCCTGGAGGCCAGGTGGTTTAACAGCTTGCCTCCTGTTAGGTACAGTCATAGTTTTGCCTGTGAGGCTTTGGAGTCTTTACCAAGCAGCCCATCATCTTTCTACACAGCATTTCAACCTGATCTTTTGCAAAGTAACAGGTTTGCGTATGTCCTGGAGACATGGTGCAAACATGCCCTTCTGGCGATCCTTTCCATTTTCATACACACTACATTATCAGGATTAATACATATGGATGCTATATGTCCAGAATTCCCTGGACATAGCCAGAATTTGTCCACCAAAAATGGCACCTGGGTGGCTAAAATTAGAAATGTTGATATTTTGACATTTTTTTTAAAAAGGAAAACTTTTTTGGGGGGGAGATTTTGCAAAAAAAAATAAATGCTCAACGACTTCGACACAACTTCACTTTCTGAAATATGGCAACCCTATTAATACACTTAAGCTGTTGAGCAGCCATGAAGTAGGTCAAAATATTTTCACTAATCTATTTGCTAAAGGCAGTTTTGCCACACTCATGGAGAATAAACTTTCTACAGATTTTCCCCTCCTACAGACACACAATTTAAGACATGCCACATGCTTCCTTTCAGATTATACATACGGTACATTCTGTGGAAGCCAGAAACAAATGTGTCGTACTTTTTTTTTGCAGAGGGGATTGGATTTACTTGGTAGAGATACAATCAGTGCTCTTAAAAGAAAAAGGGTACCTCCATTCACCACAAAATTGTTATAAGTCAGTGCCACACTTTTAACATTTGGAAAAACTGGATGCGATAATGTACCATTGAAACCTCCCTCAACGCTGCTAATATCTGCTATTTTCCTATATTCTTAAATCACTCCATACTAGTCTAAGCAGCATTCTGTTTGTAAGACAGGAGCAGCCTTCACCAAAGAAAACATATATTTAGTAAAACATACATTCTTAAAAACATACAGGTTTTAACATGAGCTCTGCAGTCTCTGCTACTTAAACACATTATCACAATTTAACCCCAAGGTAAGGTGTGGCTTAAACCAGAGAGCCTAGGACTTGCCGATCAGGCGGTTTGAATTCCCGCAACGGGGTGAGCTCCCGTTGCTCAGTCCCTGCTCCTGCCAACCTAGCACTTCGAAAGCACCTCAAAGTGCAAGTAGATAAATAGGTATCGTTCTGGCGGGAAGGTAAACGGCATTTCCGTGCACTGCTCTGGTTCGCCAGAAGCAGCTTAGTCATGCTGGCCACATGACCTGGAAACTGTACGCCGGCTCCCTCGGCCAATAAAGGAGATGAGCACTGCAACCCCAGAGTCGGTCACGACTGAACCTAATGGTCAGGGATCCTTTTATATTCTTAAAAACATACGGGTTTTAACATGAGCCCTGCGGTCTCTGCTACTTAAACACATTATCACAATTTAACCCCAAGGTAGGCTTTGCGGCCCTGTATAAACTATGCTAACTAAGCACTCGGTCTATTCCCCATCATTTAGTCGGCTTTCATTGGAGAAGCACTAAATTCCAGCCCACCTAGTAAAAGAAATCTGTGTAGTCGCCACTTAGCTTCAGGAGGTTTTGCAGGATTTTCTTCCATGCTTTCATATAGATTCAAGCTCTCTCTTTTTTTGGGGGGGTATTCAGTGATTAATGCCAAATTCTAGAGGTTTTTCATGCTCGCAGAAAAACACAGGACCTCGTACACGCAGCTCTCCTCACAAGAACCCAACCACCATTGCTTTGTGTCTCAGTCACTTGCTTAAAAAAATATGTTCCTGAATACCTTGGTTTACATGTTCATAATACAGTGGTGCCCCGCAAGACGAATGCCTTGCAAGATGGAAAACTCGCTAGACGAAAGAGTTTTCCGTTTTGGAGGTGCTTCGCAAAATGAATTTTCTATGGGCTTGCTTCGCAAGACGACAATGTCTTGCGAGTTCCTGCGGGGTTTTTTTCCTTCCCCCCCCTTTTTCTAAGCCGCTAAGCCACTTATCAGCTGATCCGATCAGCAGATAAGCCGCTAAAAGCCACTAATAGCGCTAATCCGCTAATCCGTCAATGGGCTTGCTTCGCAAGACGAAAAAACCGCTAGACAAAGAGAATCACAGAACGGATTCTTTTCGTCTTGCGAGGCACCACTGTACTGAGAATTTATATGAAAATTCTCAAGGGAGGCTGCATCTTTCTGGCACGTTGCATAACGCAGCTGTATAATTTTCACTTCAGATCTCATCAGGAGGCAAGTCACAGATTCAAATTGTCATTGGTGCTGAAAGATGCGCCTAGGGAAGCAGTGGGCACTGCAGCTTGCAAGCAAAAGGTGCTGTGGATCTGTTTGCAGGATACAACCATCTTGCTGGTGAGCTAGGGATGCTTTTCCTTCTAATCTTTGCCCCTTGTAGAAAGTTGGGAGAAGAGAAAGAGTAAAAAGTTATCACACCACTAGGTGGCGCTGCATAGTTTGCTTTGCAAGGAGACCTCCCTCTGCAAAGACTGGTGGTGTGCGGTTTTTCTCAGAAACCTGAGCTGTGTTTAAATCTGTATCAAATGAGGCTATGGAGAATAATGTATCAAGGATTTCTGAGGAAACTTAGGCCCGTCATCATTTTGAGAAGGAAAATAGTCGTTGTGTTTTGTTGAACGCAAGTGAACTCTGGCCTCTTTAGCCATTAACACCTGTAAGCATGTTAAGTTCAAAGATTGCTGCTGCATCGACAGGCAGTAAAAATATATGAATTTACTGCAAGGTGGCTGGGACTTGGAATCATAGAATTGGAAGGAACCCTGAGGAATATCTATACCAATGCCCTACAATGCAGGAATATGCAGCTGCCCCGTACGGGAATCGAACCTGCAACCTTGGCATCATCAGCACTACGCTCTAACCAACTAAGCCAGTGTTGGCCAAACTTGGCCCTCCAGCTGTTTTGGGACTACAACGCCCATCATCCCTAGCTTACAGGACCAGGGGTCAGGGATGATGGGAACTGTAGTCCTAAAACATTGGGAGGGCCAAGTTTGTCTATCCCCGAACTAAGCTATCCAGATACGTAGTCATGCCCATGTTTTGTTTTGTTTTTAATTAACACTGAGAGAGAGAGAGAGAGAGAGAGAAGAAGTTTGCATTTTTGCAATAGCCGATATTAAATTAACACGAGAGATATTTTCCTAATTCCAAAAGGAGTAAGTTCAGCTGTTTGCTGCCAGCTGTAATTTCTAAATAAGAACCACCTAATGAGTCTGGTCAGTAAATCCTCCTAGATGTGTTTGTCTCGACTGAATTTCTTTCCAGTCATTTTAGATGACCCTGCCATGGGCCAGGAGATTCCAGCTTTGCTGGATCAGCTTTTACATTTGTTACCTTTACTTGGATGGTGCAAAGTCTATGGGTACGCTTACACACTGTCCTTAAACATGCTGAACTAGACATAAGGCTGCCTTTGTTAGAAATTTATCCCAGAGTCTCAGGGTTAGGAGTTAAGGCCCCGAGCCCAGCAAAGTTAGTTGGAATAGTCTTTGTGCTTATTTGTTTTGGGCAATGCAAGGAAACCTCGCCATGACCCAATTTACCACTGTTTTGTTTCTCTAAAATGCAAGTACGTGATCCAACCAAACTAAAGCACTTCAGCTGCAACCCTACACTCACCTGGCAGCTGTTGTTGGCATCTGCCTGTCGCAAGAGACAATGGAGTGCACCTCTAGTGGTGAAGTCAAACCTCTGGAGAATCACAGCGCCTGCTGTGGCTGCAGAGACCGGTAACTTGTAACTGCTGCCTCCCATGTTGTTCTTGCTGCATTAGTAGCACTGAAGAGACCTCTCTGGAGAGCAAACCTGGGTAGTGTGTATGGAGGTCTTGGGCTGCCCAGATGACCAGACCCTCTTGGTCTTCAAAGGAAAGCAAATCAATACTTTTGACACCAAGCTTGGCTGCAGGAGTTGCTGGAAAGAGGCGTACAAGGCACCACCCAACAGTCTTAGGGACTCCACTCCAGATTTGTGTAGAGTCTACTCCTTAGCTTTTTCTTCTTTATTTATTTAAACTTGTATACCGCCCTTCACCCGAAAATCACAGGGTGGTGCACAACATAAACGTTTAGTTGTGTCCGACTCTTTGTGACCCCACGGACCAGAGCACACCAGGCACTCCTGTCTTCCACTGCCTCCCGCAGTTTGGTCAAACTCATGCTGGTAGCTTCGAGAACACTGTCCAACCATCTCATCCTCTGTCGTCCCCTTCTCCTTGTGCCCTCCATCTTTCCCAACATCAGGGTCTTTTCCAGGGAGTCTTCTCTTCTCATGAGGTGGCCAAAGTATTGGAGCCTCAGCTTCACGATCTGTCCTTCCAGTGAGCACTCAGGGCTGATTTCCTTCAGAATGGATAGGTCTGATCTTCTTGCAGTCCATGGGACTCTCAAGAGTCTCCTCCAGCACCAGAATTCAAAAGCATCAATTCTTCGGCGATCAGCCTTCTTTATGGTCCAGCTCTCACTTCCAACATAAACATACCAGATGAAAACTCAAAGTACTTAATAAAGCAAAAGCAAAATAAACCAACAACCTCCCCTCCTACAGACACATTTAAACAACTATAGAATATTCATCAGCCAAATGCCTGGCTGAAGAGAAACTTCTTCTGAATATTTGTGTTTCTATGCACCTCTTAACTATAACAAAATGAATATTACTACCTGTTCCAGAGATACGTGTGAGATCTCATAACTAAGAGCTGGCTGTTACTCACAATGGAGCGGGAAATTCTGTTACCACTCAAGTTACTTTTTAGCAGTACAGTGGTACCTCGGGTTAAGTACTTAATTCATTCCGGAGGTCCATTCTTAACCTGAAACTGTTCTTAACCTGAAGCACCACTTTAGCTAATGGGGCCTCCTGCTGCTGCTGTGCCGCCGGAGCACGATTTCTGTTCTCATCCTGAAGCAAAGTTCTTAATCTGAAGCACTATTTCTGGGTTAGCAGAGAGTGTAACCTGAAGCGTATGTAACCCGAGGTACCACTGTATTATGGTTGACTACTTGTTTTCAAAAACTGCATCCCACTGTCATTCCTTTGCTCTGTACAATTGATGGCAGATCTTGGCATAACTCTCTATCAGCATACAACTCACAACAGGCAACAGAGACTCTCCCACTTTTCCTGGATATTTAAAAAGGGTTCCAGCAGTAGAAACCCTTAGGCAATTTTTCCCCCAAATCAGCAAAACACAACCCTAATTTTGGTATCTCACGGTAGTGATTAGAGGTGGCGTGCAACTTTTGTAACATCAAAGGCTCCCCACCCCAATATTTTTTCCCAAAACCTTGGGCATCCTCTAAGATATAGTTACGAATTTTTTTTAAATGAATCCGGGGACACTCCCCCCCCTTTTTTTTTGAAGCTGAGTAGCAACAGGGAGTCAGTAGTGGGGATGGTGAGGCAAAAGACCCTGGGCCGAAGCACACATGCATATTGTACAAAGGTGCAAAGCCCTTCTTTCGCACCCTGTGAAACATCAATGCACAGAGATTTTGAAAAATGGGCAACTGTTTGCCACCTGCCCGTGACTCCCGAGCCTCCCCCAATCTCCTCCCCGCTTCCCCCTTTGTTTTGACTGAAGGGCTTTGCATCTTCCTGACAGAGAAACTGTTAAGTTGTGGGTGAACATATCAGATGACACAGCGATTCCTCAAACAGCTCTTGTTTATTCACAGGCCAGAACAGAACTGAACTGAAGGGTTCAGCCAGCTTATATAGAGCTCCAGGACAACGTAACTGTAACAACTTTCTGTAACTATCCAATCACTGAACGTCACTTTCAATCCCTTATTTGCATATGTGGACCTGAACTATCTACAGTATCCCCCTGCTGGCCCAGGGTGAGAACTTCAGTACATAACAGAAACCACTCGCCTTGCGCCCCTCCTGGGCAACGACCGCCCACCTGCAACTCCTGAGCTTCCTGAGGGGGGAGGAGATATGTCCCTGGTTCCCCTTCAGCAGTGGCGGCGGCAGCAAGCAGCGAGCAGTTCCTGAAGCCAGCCAGAACCAACTGCGCTACCAGGCTGGCTCTGGGCTGCTGAGGCTGCCGCTGCCACGTTTCCCAGGGACAGATTTGCAAATCTGGGGACTGTCCCCGGGAACAGGGGACGTCTGGTAACCCTACTCTAAGACTGATACCTACCTATTGTCTGGGGATGGTGCTGTTTTGGTTTCATGACAGCCGTCACTCAGAGAATAAGCTCACTACAGGTATATTGCGTGTCCTTTTCCTGAGAGGTACATCCCACCTTCTGCTTAGGAAGAGGTGGGCTTGATTTAAGGATAATCTGTGAGCTGCTGAGCAAGAGGCGCACCCTCTGATTACACATGAGAGTAGGGAAAGGGGGGTTGATATATACTCAGAGTCGCAAAGTGATTTCATGCTCTTTATTCAGCTCATAGTGGTGAGGAGGAATGAATGAAAGTCCCCTCACAGTATCTGCTTTATATACATTATTTACACAATGGGCTGCACATGATTGGCTAATTCCGGAATTCTGCTGTAAGCCAATCAGGTTGTGGATTCACTTCTATCTGGAGCAGGATTGGGTGGTTCCTGCCAACCAATCATACTGCTGCATTGTTCTAGGACCAATCAGACTGCTGCATTCTGAATCCTATTGTTCTAGGACCAATCAGACTGCTGCAATTTGGATCCTATTGTTCTAGGACCAATCAGACTGCTTCAGTCTGGATCCTATTCAACTCAGTACATAACAGGGGGAAGATAAAAGCAATTGAGGAAACAGCAATACAGTGGAACCTTGGTTGTCGAACGTAATCCGTCCCGGAAGACCGTTCGACTTCCAAAACATTCGACATCTGAGGTGCAAGGGGGCGTCTGCAATTTCCATTGGGAAAATTGAAAAACTTGGAGCAGAAGCCTTTTGACTTCCAGGGCGCGTTCAAAAACGGAAGCAATTACTTCCGGGTTTTCGGCGTTCGAAAACCGAAACATTTGGCTTCCAAGACGCTCGAAAACTGAAGTACCACTATATCTCTTTATATGTGCTGGAAGCTGCCCAGAGTGGCTGGGGCAACCCAGCCAAATGGGTGGGGTATAAATAATAACACAATCACTATTATTATCCTAATATTTTGCTCTTATAATTCTGCTCTGCCTCTCCCCACCCCTCCATTCCTGCCTCTGTGGTATTAGTAATGAATTAAGAATTGCCATTTGCCTTCCTAATGCAAAGTAACAAAACAGCTGTCCCCGTTTGATGGGCACCGATAAGATTTCTGAAGGGATTTAGAGACAGCTTGTTTAGCCGCCAGTGGAATGGCGCTAAGTGAGGCTCCTTAACAAATAGCTCTGGAGGTCTAGTGAGGGGGGAACCTCTACCTGCTGTCATTAATGGACTGTTTCCCTGGGATCTGTTGTCATGTGCGGCTGCTGAGCAAACAAATAATGGATTTAAAATGCCTCGCGCTCCATGATACAAAGGCTGAAAGCATAAAAGCCACTAATTAGAATAATTTGCCAGGTTTAACATGCTGCGGTATTTATATAAACAGACAATTGAAATCTCCCTCTTACCAAGAGGATTAGTTTCTAAATATTGGAGGCCTTTTCTTCCCTCAGCCCCCACCGCACAGAGCTTATTGTTAAGATTTTAAAAACTTACCTCGTAGGGTAGAAAGTCCCGCTCTATAAATCCAAATGATAGAGAGAGCAGTTCTGGAAATGTTGTGCATATAGGGGAATCACAGAGGAGTCAACAGTGTCCTCTAGCAAGCAAATCCCTCCATCTGACAACGCTTGTTGCTTGAAAGAGGTAGTCATTTGCATTTACGGCTGAACAATCCGAATAAATTTCTAGGTGCCCCACAGCTGGACTGAGAACTGAGCCTCAAGTTATTTATGTTTTAGTAACCTCCATGTTAGACTACTGTAATGCGTTATTTGTGGGGCTGCCATGGTAACTGACATTAGTTTTAAAACTAGCACTGCTAACTGGGACCAGGGGATGGGAGTACAATGGTATCTTGGTTCTCAAACTTAATCTGTTCCGGAAGTCCATTCCAAAAGCAAAGCATTCCAAAAAACCAAGGCGCGCTTTCCCATAGAAAGTAATGCAAAACGGATTAATCCGTTCCAGACTTTTAAAAACAACCCCCTAAAACAGCAATTTAACATTAATTTTACTATCTAACAAGACCATTGATCCATAACATGAAAGCAATAAACCATGTATTGCAGCCACACAATCAATCAATCAATCAATCAGTAGCTGAACTGGGTTCCACATGGTCACAAAAACAAAACAAAAAGAGCCGCAAAAAGAAAAACACAAAATAAATAGCAAAAACACAAAGACTTCAGTGTAACACTCAAATCAAAAGCATAACACGCAAAACGGAGCACATTCGACCTTCGGAAAAAGTTTGCAAACCGGAACACTTACTTGCGGATTTGCAGTGTTTGGGTTCCAAGTTATTTGAGTACCAAGGCATTTGAGAGCCAAGGTACCACTGTATATATTGTCAGTGCTTCATTCAACAGCGGCACTGTTGCCTGGTCCATTTCTAGGTACGCTTCAAGGCCAAAGTAAACATACTCTTCGTTTTCACTGCTTATTAAAAAATGAAACAGCCAGCACAGCAGGATGGGGTGAGCATTATTGGAATTGTGGCTTGTGGGAAGGTTAATCCTTTGCCTCTGTTGTGGTCTGAATCATAAAAAGTGCTTTTATAAATACAGTGGTACCTCATGTTAGAGACGCTTCAGGTTACAGACTCTCCTAACCCAGAAATAGTACCTCAGGTTAAGAACTTTGCTTCAGGATAAGAACAGAAATTGCGCGGCGGCGGTGCAGCGGCAGTGGGAGGCCCCATTAGCTAAAGTGGTACCTCAGGTTAAGAACAGTTTCAGGTTAAGAACTCAGTTCTGTCACCTTTCTATGCGAACAAAGGCCTCCCAAATGCAATTTAAAACTCCTTTGGGAAGAAGGGCAAAGTAGACATATCATACATCTATAATATTAATGCTAATACTAATAAAGAATAATGCCAAAGGACTGGACAGACTTCTGGCTTGTCAGATCTACTGAGCTTTTAAGAAACAGGTGTCCCATTCCAAGCTACACAGCAAAGGCAACATCTAGTTTTGTCTCTGAAAAGTGCTAATGCTTACTTAAGAAGCCCTTTGTGGCCTGAGACCTGGTTGGCTGACGGATTGATTTCCCTCCACATCAGTCTAACCCTCCAACAAGATACCTTCTGAAAGTCTCCTGCAAGTACACCTCAGGTGAGCTACAACAGGGGGCACATGTCTTTCTTCTTCTTCTTCTTCTTCTTCTTCTTCTTCTTCTTCTTCTTCTTCTTCTTCTTCTTCTTCTTCATCTCCTCCTCCTCCTCCTCCTCCTCCTCCTCCTCCTTTAGCGATCACTCGTAGCGGAGTACGATTGTCTTCCATAAACACGGTTTTAACAATGAGTCCGTAAGTGACTGTGGAGGCCAATTCTGGATCCGTAAACATTTGCACCCCACTGATTTAAGCCGGATACTTAAAAAGCATACCAATTTATCTGACGGGCTGGTTAGGCAAAAATGGCCTTTGCTTACAGTTTGCAGAGATTATTCTGCACCAAGGCATTTGTAACCTCGGTTGTCGAACGTAATCCGTTCCGGAAGACCGTTCCGACTTCTGATACGTTTGACAACCGAGATTGCAAGAGCTTCTTCCACTCCATCAGAAGCAGCACCTGATGTTCAGGTTCCGAAAAACATTCGAAATCTGGAGCATTGACTTCTGGGTTTTCAGAGTTCGGGAGCCGAAATGTACGATAACAGAGGCGTTTGGGAACCGAAGTTTGACTGTATTTGGAAGCCAAGTGACTAACCATGCAATCCTTCATGCATCAGCCACACTGAGTTACCTACACCCAGGTAAGTGTGCATAGGATTGCAGCCTAAATGCCACAGAAGGAACAGAGAACCTGTTATGCAAGGCTTCCCTAACATGGTGTCCTCCAGACTACAACTCCCATCAGCCCCTTTGTAGGAATGAATTTAGCTACAGTAGGAGAGAATATATTGTCTAGTTATTATCCTTCCTTGCCCATGTTCGGCAGCTTAAATTTGGAAGCTAAGACAAGGTTAAGGGACGCGGGTGGCGCTGTGGGTTAAACCACAGAGCCTAGGACTTGCCGATCAGAAGGTCAGCAGTTCGAATCCCCGTGACGGGGTGAGCTCCCGTTGCTCAGTCTCAGCTCCTGCCCACCTAGTAGTTCGAAAGCACATCAAAGTGCAAGTAGATAAATAGGTACCGCTCTGGCGGGAAGGTAAACTGCGTTTCCGTGTGCTGCTCTGGTTCGTCAGAAGCGGCTTAGTCATGCTGGCCACATGACCCGGAAGCTGTCTGCGGACAAACGCTGCCTCCTTCGGCCAATAAAGTGAGATGAGCGCCGCAACCCCAGAGTCGGTCACGACAGGACCTAATGGTCAGGGGTCCCTTTACCTTTACTAAGACAAGGTTGTTTTAACCTTCTAGAAACAATAATCCAGGATTTGTTTGAGGCAGACTGGATTTTCCCTGGTACTGCAACTTAAAATGACATTGTTTTGTGAATAAATAAAAGTAGTATTTACTTACATAACGGGATTTGTAGTCCAAAACAACATTTGGAGGGCACCAGGTTAGGAAAGACCGAGTTATGCAATGCTCTTCTACACAGAAACCATTATAACCTGAAATATATTCAAGATGAATTTTTGATATAGCCTTCGTCTTATCCCTAAGAAAGCATTCATTACATAACGGAAAACAGCAGAACAATGGGCATTGTATCAGAACATCCCCATCATTAACTCTCCCTGTGCAACTATGTTATTTCTTTTTTAAAAAATTACTTTTCTTTTGTCTTATCAATTATGTGCAGCACAATATTTAATATTATTAATAATAAAACATTCAACAAGCATGCTCAGTAATTAATTGGAAGAGCTTAGGAATAAAATTAATTGTGCAATTAATGTATGCCAAGCTGAATGTTTTGCATAAATTAATGGCACAATTAATTTTTCCCTACCCTTATCCAATTAATTACTACTGTGTACTCACTGAAGGGTTTGTTATTAATTTTATTAAGTATTGTGTGGCTCCTAACTGGTGACATAAAAGGGAAGCCGCTATTGTCCCGTAGAACAACATATCCTGCAGAACCACTTACTATCACCTATTATGTTTTGTCAATAATGGCAACAGAAATTAACTTTTTGAAATGCAATTGCCTTTAAATGCAGCTGCTTGGCCCAGCCTATTTTTCATTTAACTATAGAGAACGAGTCATCATTCTCTATTATTTCATCTATTATTTCACTATATTAAAATGTTTTTATTTATGCAAATTAAGGAGTTTAATGGCTTTAGAGACCCACGGTCCCCAACACGAAAGGATGGGTGAAATGTTTTGCTTTCGTTGTAGCCCAGTTACAAGAGGGCAGATGCTTGGAAGAGGGGTAGGGGCCAGATTTGCATACTACCAGACAAGCCAATCTAGGCATTTGTGTGGGACCATTGTTATACAAGCTCGAAAGATAATTCGATAAAGATAATGTTACAGGGAGGGATGCGGGTGGTGCTGTGGGTTAAACCACAGAGCCTAGGACTTGCCGATCAGAAGGTTGGCGGTTTGAATCCCTGCGACGGGGTGAGCTCCCATTGCTTGGTCCCTGCTCCTGCCAACCTAGCAGTTCGAAAGCATGTCAAAGTGCATGTAGATAAATAGGTACCACTCCAGCGGGACGGTAAATGGCATTTCTGTGCACTGCTCTGGTTCGCCACATGACCCGGAAGCTGTACGCCGGTTCCCTCGGCCAATAAAGTGAGATGTGCGCCGCAACCCCAGAGTTGGTCACGACTGGACCTGATGGTCAGGGGTCCCTTTACCTTTACCTTTAATATTACAGGACCATAGACTTACTTAGGGTGGTGCTGAGGTTGGGACTGCATAAGTGCATCTGTGCAGTCAATATTGCCTGCAATGGTTGATATTTCGTCAACAAGAGATGATGATACAGGAACCTTTTTCTGTATTTGAAATATGATGCCTATCAGAGTTCAGAAAGGAGTGTGATAGGAATGTTATGGTCTTAGATATATAGTAATGTTCATAACCACACGTACATAGATCAGCACAGGAAGACCGACCTGAAGCCATTTTGATTCCTAAACTGAGCAAATATTTTATCTGCAAGGTCAAAATGGAAAAGCCTCCCCATTGTCTTCTCCTTCACAAATCCTGTCTTAAGGGTATGTCTGTGTTTGAATAGGGTTCCAGTAGTAGATAGGTAGCCGTGTTGGTCTGCCATAGTCAAAATAAAAAAAATTCCTTCCAGTAGCACCTTAAAGACCAACTAAGTTAGTTCTTGGTATGAGCTTTCGTGTGCATGCACACTTCTTCAGATACACTGAAACAGAAGGGGTGTTACTCAGAAGGGTGGTGGGAAACACTGGACTAAACCATTTCTTACCTCCTCACCCCTTGCCTTTTCCTGTAAGACCTATTACAGTCGTTAAGAGTCGTCAACTGGCTCTCCCAGCTATCTGCCTATCTCCCATTCCCACCACCCTTCTGAGTAACACCCCTCCCCACCTTCTCACTATATAGAAGGATCTGGCAACTTCTGTTTCAGTGTATCTGAAGAAGTGTGCATGCACACAAAAGCTCATACCAAGAACTAACTTAGTTGGTCTTTAAGGTGCTACTGGAAGGAATTTTTTTTTTTTTTTTTTTTGAATAGGGTGTGAGCCTGTGAACTGACCCAGGAACTAAGCATTTATCACTACAAAAGAACGGCCAGGCTCCCAGGCAATCCAATCAAGTAACCTGCCAGACAGGAGATAAACAACGACAGGAGAAAAGCAACATTCAAATTTTCTGTTTTAGACCGCCTTTTTTGTGATGTAGGTATGATGTATCTGAGGGGTGGTCTTAGGTTACACCCCTTCTGTGATGTATGTATGATGTTTCTGGGGGTGGTCTTGATCTACAGGGTGGCAATTTCAAAAGTCTTTATAAGGCCTTGCACACCATTTTTCTGGGTCCTCCTTTCCTGCGTGTGAGGGGAGCACCTTGTTGCAACAGATCAAGATAGATCAAGCTTACTAGCTGCTTTGCTTCTCAATATTCTCTGGTTGGCCTCTGTTATTTTCTCCTACCAATAGGGAACCTATGTAAGGACTCTATATGGGCTCTTGGATACCCCATAAAGGAAAAGGGCCGTTTTTGTTTACAACAGGAGCAACCAGCGAGAGGGGCAGAGAAACAACTTGAAGCCCACTTTTGCAGTTTGGAAAGAGAGTTTGGATTGGCAGAAGCAGAAGCATATTGTGCTGGCAGAGGATGGGGGACACATTCTGGGAATCTGATGCAGCTCTTGCAGATTTGCAGGGTCCTTTAGCCATGCCTATTTGCTCCTGGTATGCACTGCTTGGTTATTTGTAACTGAGAGAGAGATTACAAAGACACCCAACGACATCTCCAGTGCAACTGGAGCTAAACCCCTTTAGCTCCTGGACTTCCCTGTGTAATAATACGTACTGAACCCCAAATGGCTCCCAGTGGAGTACAGGGTCAGGTTTAAGGTGCTGGTTTTGAACTTTAAAGCCCTATGCGGCCTAGGACCCACGGACCTACGGGACTGCCTCTACTGGTATACCCTGCAGAGGACCTTAAGGTCCACAAATGACAGCACTTTGGAGGTCCCAAGTCGCAAGGTGGTTAGATTGGTCTCATTTAAGGCCAGGGCCTTTTCAGTACTGTCCCCGACTTGGTGGAACGCTCTGTCACAAGAGACTAGGGCCCTGCGGGACTTGACATCTTTCCGCAGGGCCTGCAAGACAGACCTGTTCCACCTGGCGTTTGGCTTGGACTCAGTTTGACCCTTACGTTTCCCTCCCCTTACGGTTTTGACCTATGGGCTACTTTTAAAATGAGGCTGCATTTAAAATTTCATTTTAACCTGTATTTTAAATTGCTTTATTATTCTTTTTTTCTATTATGTTTTTATTGTAATTTTATTGGTGTTAGCTGCCCTGAGCCCGGCTTTGGCCAGGGAGGGTGGGGTATAAATAAAATTTATTATTACAGTGGTACCTTGGGTTACATACGCTTCAGGTTACAGACCCCGCTAACCCAGAAATAGTACTTCAGGTTAAGAACTTTGCTTCAGGATGAGAACAGAAATCGTGCTCCGGCGGTGTGGCGGCAGCAGGAGGCCCCATTAGCTAAAGTGGTGCTTCAGGTTAAGAACAGTTTCAGGTTAAGAACGGAGCTCCGGAACGAATTAAGTACTTAACCCGAGGTACCACTGTATTGTTAATTGAAGACAACCTGCTCCTTGTGTGAGCCTTCCATGTGGAATCAGAGAATGGTAGAGTTGGAAGGGACCACGATGGTCGTCAGACCTCACGAAAATGCAGGAAATGCCACAGTGCATCTGCAGTAGCACAACCGGACGCCCTCATCTGCCCCAGCTGCAACTAAACATGTCTGTACAGCCACAACAGGAGCCGCAGCCTTCCAACAATCTGACCCCACCCCGCAAAGACACACTTCTCCATTGTCTCCTGAGACAAACAGGTGCCAACAAAAAAACGTCCCACCATCAGACTGCTAAAGATTATTTCACCACAGGCTCTAACCGAGCATGAAGGAGGCATCTCTGAAGATGAGTTGGCAGGGCTTCCTCCATGACATCATGAGTTTCCCATGCGTGTACCTACTTAAACATGTTTTGTTCAATCGCCTGAATCAACCAGTGGCTTGGATCTTTTCCCAAAGCTGCGTTATGTCAGAAGGTTTGCCAGGTCTCTTAACTGCCCTCCAGCTGCAGGGTTGCGAAATTATTATGCAGAACGTACCCAACAGGAACACCAAACAGACAGGCCTCTTCTGCACTAAACAGTTTGAGGATTATTTCAAAACCTACGGTCGGGCTTCATAGGAGCAACCAAACTGTCCTGAAACCCTGGCTTACCTGGTGGCAAGTCAGTAGGCCAAGTCCCCAGTCCAGGGTCAAGCCACGGATCCAAAGTCTAGTCCCGCAGAGATCCTACAAGCTGAGGCCCATCAACATCAGCAGTTGAGGAGACACAGCCCCTCAGCTCTGCTTCCCTGTTGGACTTTGCAGGCTGATTGCAACACCTAGGCCTGATGAGGCAAGTGACCCTCACCTGCTCCAAGTCTACTCCAGCTGAGGAATCACACCCCTCCTCCCAGAGATAGCGAGCCCCACCTGGCCAGCTAGGGAGCTCTTGCCTGCTTCAGCCTCCTAGAATATCCCTCTCACTGTTCCCTACACCTCAGAGCCTGCTGTGTTTGTGGAAATCCACAGGATCCTCTGGTTCCTGTGCACTGAACCCCATCCCCTTGCCATCCTCTGTCTCCCTGGGAGTACTTCCTACAGCAGGCACCCCCAAACTCGGCCCTCCAGCTGTTTTGGGACTACAGTTCCCATCACCCCTGACCACTGATCCTATTAGCTAGGGATGATGGGAGTTGTAGTCCCCAAACAGCTGGAGGGCCAAGTTTGGGGATGCCTGTCCTACACCAACCTCTCCTTCCCCATCCCCAGCTTGCCCCAGTGTGTCCCAATTCCAGCTACACTCCTCACTGGGATACTCTTCGTCCTCCCCGTTGTCCTGACAAAAGCTAGCAAGCTCTTGAGACCACAGAACTCTTCATGTGGCCGGATGACAAGATGAGGGTAGGATAGGGGGAGAGATAAAGTGAAGGGGAGATCAGATTTGGTGTTGAAAACAGAAATCGTACGATGCAGTCTCGATTAGATGAGGCCAGAAGTAAGGAACTCAAATAATTCCTGACCATTGGGCATGTGGGCAAGAGCTGATGGAAGCTGAGGTCCAACGACATCTAGAGAGCATCATGTTGGCTATCGCTCAACTAGGTGAGGCAGATCTTAAAGGTAAAGGTAAAGGGGCCCCTGACCATTAGGTCCAGTCGCAGCCGACTCTGGGGTTGCGGCACTCATCTCGCTTTATTGGCCGAGGGAGCTGGCATACAGCTTCCTGGTCATGTGGCCAGCATGACTAAGCCGCTTCTGGCGAACCAGAGCAGCGCACGGAAACGCCATTTACCTTCCCACCAGAGCGGTACCTACGGTATTTATCTACTTGCACTTCGTGCTTTCGAACTGCTAGGTTGGCAGGAGCAGGGACCGAGCAACGGGAGCTCACCTCGTCACGGGGATTCGAACCGCTGATCTTCTGATCGGCAAGCCCTAGGCTCAGTGGTTTAACCCACAGCGCCACCCGTGTCCTGAGGCAGATCTTAGGTTGCCCCTAATCCTGCAGCCATAATACACTTATTTTTTCTATAAAAGTAAAAAATGCAACCAATTCCATCCAGCTGTAAACAAAGCTCACAGGTTGTTTATTAGGCAAAGAACAAAAATCCAGTGAAATATGGTCGTTTTTATATGAACCAAGCTAGAGCTTAACAGAAACATCACTATTGGGGGCATGTGGTGGTGGTGGGAATGATTTTTTAGCAGCAAACATGCATGCCATAGTCCAGATGAAAATACAAATCCTAGATCATGCACTAAGTAGAAATTCAATAGAGCTCAAATCTAGCGGCATTGCTTAGTGGTTGGAAGGCACAGAAAGTAGCACCCCATTTTGGGGGGGATAGAAAAAGCTTCCCCAGTTTGAGTCTCTCTCTCTCGTAATGTGAATACAGTGGTACCTCGGGTTACATACGCTTCAGGTTACATACGCTTCAGGTTACACACGCCGCAAACCCAGAAGTAGTGCTTCAGGTTAAGAACTTTGCTTCAGGATGAGAACAGAAATTGTGTGGTGGCGGCGCGGCAGAAGCGGGAGGCCCCATTAGCTAAAGTGGTACCTCAAGTCCAGAACAGTTTCAGGTTAAGAACGGACCTCCAGAATGAATTAAGTTCTTAACCAGAGGTACCACTGTACAGTCTTCTCCAAGACCCACAGAAAGCAGAGGAAGCCGATAGGACAGGTACTCCAAAATAAGCCCATTTTCTGAATCGTTTGATGTACAAATCAGGTAAATAATAATAATAATGCTTTCTTCTTCATAGCCACAAATGGGATGATTGCCACACCCTGGAGAGACAGTTTACAGTCAGAAAACAGTTGAATGAATATATTATTGCATGTTTACAAGCACAGACCTGCAAACATTTTAACAGAATTTATTATTTTGTCTTTACATTGCGTATGTTCTGTTCCCACTGAACCAAACTCCCACAAATTTAGGGCAATCGAGACTTGGAAGCGTTGTATAAAGCTAATCAATGTTATTATCTAACATCTCTCTGTTTAGATAGTTCACATAGAAGGTGGATACAGAAGGAGAATAAATTGACAGGAGGACTCCTATTGTGCTAAGTAAGACATCTGCTACACTGCAAATGCAGAAAATGACAGAGAACCGATTTACAAACACGTTGGTGAAATGCTGGAAGCATAGGAGTCCAACTGCAACCAATTCTAGGCAATATCATTTGGATCGCTGAAGAATTGATGCTTTTGAATTATGGTGTTGGAGGAGACTCTTGAGAGTCCCATGGACTGCAAGAAGGTCAAACCTATCCATTCTGAAGGAAATCAGCCCTGAGTGCTCACTGGAAGGACAGATCGTGAAGGTGAGGCTCCAATACTTTGGCCACCTCATGAGAAGAGAAGACTCCCTGGAAAAGACCCTGATGTGAGGGCACAAGGAAAAGGGGATGACAGAGGACGAGATTTTTTGATAGTGTTCTCGAAGCTACCAGCATGAGTTTGACCAAACTGTGGGAGGCAGTGGAAGACAGGAGTGCCTGGCGTGTTCTGGTCCATGGGGTCACAAAGAGTCGGACACGACTAAATGACTAAACAACAACAACAAAGAAGCAGGCATGCGACCTTTTTGTGCATCCTAAAATAGTGATCAAGCCCACAAAACAGTGGACCCCTTTTGGATCACATTTTTTTTTGCTGAAATCAAAGGGTATGTTTTCCAAACTGTATACTGTATTACTGGACAACAGTTTGGGGTGTGCCTGTTCTTAAATGGTAAGGGAGTGTGATTGGGAACAGGAGTTATTGGGGTATATAAACTGAGGAAGTTGACCCAGTTAATTTGTGGAATAAATCAGTTGTATAAACAGCATCAACCCCGGTCAAATAATCTATGCTAAAGATAGCACATATACCACATGGTTGTATTTAATGAGTTCCAGTGCTATACTGGAGAACTTGGTACCTGTCACCATATGTGGTGGTCCTGCCCATGGGCTCACCATTTCTGGAATTGTGCATTTGGTGAAAACTAGGTTATATTGGGACGCGGGTGGCGCTGTGGGTTAAACCACAGAGCCTAGGACTTGCCGATCAGCAGGTCGGTGGTTCGAATCCCTGCGATGGGGTGAGCTCCCGTTGCTCAGTCCCTGCTCCTGCCAACCTAGCAGTTCAAAAGCACATCAGAGTGCAAGTAGATAAATAGGTACCACTCCAGCGGGAAGGTAAACGGCATTTCCGTGTGCTGCTCTGGTTTCGCCAGAAGCAGCTTAGTCATGCTGGCCACATGACCTGGAAGCTGTACGCCAGCTCCCTCGGCCAATAAAGCGAGATGAGCGCTGCAACCCCAGAGTTGGTCACAACTGGACCTAATGGTCAGGGGTCCCTTTACCTTTACCTTAGGAGGTTATATAGCAGTCTGTGGACAAAAACCCACAGCTAGCCTTGATGGACCTCAACTCAACCCCAAACTCAGAAACAGATAGCAAAGCTTTTTGCTGATGACAGTTGGAATAAAAATGACTGAAGGAACTGACGAGGGAAACTCTGGAATATTGGTGCCACCAAGTATGGCACCTAGCATTTAACAGAGAGATTAATGCAAAACTAAGGGCTCTAAAGGGATTCTCAGAACCAGATAAAAGTTGCTAAAGTGTGGTCGGATGTTATTAGTTTTGCTAACATAAAAAGATGGCAACAGAGATTCCCCAATCACATTAGGCAAGGATCTGGAAATCATCAAATTCCACTTACCCTGATATGTATTGTTCTTGCCATGTAAATTAATTAATGTAAACTGCCCTTTTGACAAGCTATCAGGTTTTTGTTGTTATTATTAACACCTTGATTATATGTCTGCTCAAGGTGATTGGATTAATGTTGAAGTGGGATCAGTTTGATTTTTCCTTACTTGGTTTTATTTCTTATATCTGTACAGTTACCTGTTTGGAAATATAAAGTTAAAATTAACCACAAAAGGAGACAAAAGGACAAACTATGCAATGTGTATCATGTCTAGTTTGGCTCCCATTGGGCATCACATTAAAAATAAGCGACCAATTGAAATTCAAGATATTTGATTAACCCAAGTCACTAAGTCGCTTCAGACACAGTTAACATCAGTGGAATCACATAAATTTTCTATAGAAGTTGATCATTCTGTCTAGGTGAGTTAAATTTCTATACCACACTTCATCTGCGGAATATGAAAATCATGCCTTTGAAGCCAAAAGTTTTCCCCGCTCATACCAGGCACACAGTGGTTGACTGCAATTTTCCACCGATCTGGAAAAGGTACTCTGCAGATGTTCAGGGACACAGTTCTTTCCAGCCAGCTATAGGTTGCTGAAAAATAAGTGGTCTTATCTGAAAAGTATTTTATGGTTTTTTTGGTTTAGTAAACCACAGCTTTGACATCCATTTCACTATCATCTTTCCCAAAGACAAATTCTACCGGAGGTTCTCATTTCCAATTATGTTAAAGACAACTTTAATTACAAACAGAAGCCTGCTGAGTGGGAAAGCATTAGTTTAAAAAGGCATCATTTCAGTATTAAATTTGTTAAGCGTTTAATTAATCAGAGATTTCACTGCCAATTCTACTGATTAATTGAGCTGCCACTCAAGCTGCTGATTGTTCCAATTATGAAGCCTGTTTTACTTAAGAAAGTTGATGTTAATACAATTAAATAGACGAGTACAATGCTTGGTACTGTGATACCTTTATAGTATGCAGCCATCACCTTTATGGATCAATACCCCATACCTGATGAGCCACAACTTGATGTCTGCAACCTTGCAAGTTATTCTGACAATTCCCAGGTCCCATGCTTGCATAATATAATTCTTAAACTTTTTTTAAAAAAAGAGGTCCCCATCACTTTAAAAAAAAAACCAGCAACCACTTATATAGAAGGCTCTGAACACATAACACTTGACAAGAAGCTGATCATTCTCACTCACAAACTTATAGAGCAAGCAGAAACACAGATACTCTGTCCAGGCATTTTTCAGTTAGCAGAATACTGGACTTGCATACTGAACAAATTCAGTAGTCCCAGCGAGTCTTTGAAGTTCAGCTCATTATACAATTCACCATCAATAGCCTTTGGAGAAGAAGGCAACCACAATTCCATCAATGCTGCTGGAATTGTGTTTTGTGGCAAACAAAAAAAGCACCCCCTCTCTCTTTCCTCCTCACCCCTGAAGATCCTACTGTTTCTTGAACTCTTTGTTAGCTGCCCTGAGAACTCATTTCATGGGGCAGCTATAAAATAAATAAATAAAGTAAGAAAACATCTTGCCTGGTGAGGTCCGAGGAGTTCAAAAGCTTCTTCACGACATTCTGACACTGTAATTCAAATAAATGTATTGGGATATTGTTCCTCGGGGCTTTTTGTTCCCCCCTATTGACCAACACACGGGTGGCACTGTGGGTTAAACCACTGAGCCTCTTGGGCTTGCCAATCAGAAGGTCAGCGGTTTGAATCCCCGCGACGGGGTGAGTTCCCATTGCTCGGTCCCAGCTCCTGCCAACCTAGCAGTTTGAAAGCACGCTAGTGCAAGTAGATAAATACCGTATTTTTCGCTCTATAGAACACACCTTGTTTTAGAGGGGGAGAACAGGAAAAAAAATCTCTCCCTCTCTGTTCAGCGCCCCTTCAGCAAAGCGGCAGGAGAAACAGAGTCCCTTCTACTTCTCCTCCTGCTTCGCTGAAGGGGTGCTGCGCAGAGAGGGGAAACTGTGCAGCGCCTCTCCAGCGAAGCGAAGCCTGGAGAGCAAGAGGGATCGGTGTGCACCGACCCCTGGATGGTTAAGTCCAGTCAAAGGCAACTATGGGGTTGCGGCGCTCATCTCGCCTTTAGGCCGAGGGAGCTGGTGTTTGTCCACAGCTTTCCGGGTCATATGGCTGGCAGGACTAAACCACTTCTGGCGCAACGGGACACCATGACGGAAACCAGAGTGCACGGAAATGCTGTTTACCTTCCTGCCGCAGCAGTACCTATTTATCTACTTGCATTGGCGTGTTTTCAAACTGCTAGGTTGGCAGGAGCTGGGACAGAGCAATGGGAGCTCACCCCGTCCTGGGGATTCAAACCGCCTACCTTCTGATTGGCAAGCCCAAGAGGCTCAGTGGTTTAGACCACAGCGCCACCCGCATCCCATGTACCTTACACAATTGTGCTTTGAAACAGGTGGCCATGGAAGAGACCCAGAGGGTTGGTAACCCTGGATATTAATCTTGAGAAGCAACTAGGACTTGGTGCAAGATATAAGCTGAAGAAATTGGGAATATGGACCAAGTGCTATTAAATTAAATGGTATTAAATTTAATAAAATTAAATGGACCAAGTAAATTGTTAGTTTCCAAGAAAATGAAACATGGTTGCATGTGACTTCAAAAGAAGTAGCCTCTCAAAAATGGGGAGAACTGGTAAAAAGTTGAAAGGCAGTATCAAGATGGTCAAATCACTCCAAAATGCTTTGGAGTTGTTTAAAAACACAATGTAGAAAGCTCAGCTGGAGTGTATACCACAGATCAGGGCCAAGAGGATGTCAGCGTGATTTATGAAAGCTATTAGAGGCAAGAAGTCTTCCTGCAAGAAATGGAAGTCATGTGTAAATGCGAAGAAAATGGAACACAAACTTGGTCAAAAGGAATGCAAGCAGACAATAAGCGATGCTAAGAAAGAATTTTCTAAAAGCACAACGTGCCAATCGAACAACAGCAGCAACAAAATATTGAAATATATTAGTGGCAGGGGATCAGCTAGACGTGGTTGGACCCTCGGAAGACAAATGAGTCTAATACTATGCTAAAGGAGAATGAAAAGATTGCAGAAATGCTGAATGAAATTTATATATATATATATTTGCATCAGTCTTCAGAGAGGAAGACAGAGGGCATATTCCTGAGACTGAACTAACTTTTGCTGGAAGGCAGTTTGAGGAACTGAGGCAAATAGTGATGAGAGACCAAGTACGTGGTCTAATAGGGAAAAGAAAAACCAACAAAACAAAATGCCAGGCCCAAATGGCATCTATCTGAGGATTAGACAAATTCTTGGCAGTAAAGCCTACCAATGGCTACTAGTCATGATGGGGGTGTTCTGCCTTTTAGCCTTCCCTGTTCAGGTTGCACGTTCCAAATTAACCACATGCGCATCTCAGGAGATTAGTGGGTGAATTCAAGTAAAACATCTTTAAAAGATTTATAACCCCTCGCTTTTGTTTTTTGTAGGTAAAATAAAGACAAACACACTGAAGGGGCAAATGGGTATTTGGGGCTGCTGCTCCTATTACAAAGTCTTCAACACATTCTGAAGTGCATGCTGCATGCAGCCAAAGTGAAATTTTATGCAAAAGAAAACAAAATTGCAACTTAATTCAGCTCCAAGTAAGACTGGTTCATAATCTCCGCACAGCCAAAAACATCAAAACTGCAATATGAACTAGAGCAAGGGAGATCTATGCAGATGTAGATCTGGTGTTCAAGCATGGGTTTATAAAGTTTATTGCAATTATAAGTCCACTGAAATCAAACAATGCAAAGATAGTCTATAGCGACCATGCCTGGTCCCCAGTGATAAGTCTCAGCCTCTGTAAATGTGTAACCTCTTTTAAAACCATCCAAGTTGGTAGACATCACCTCATCTTATGGAAGCTAATGCCACTGTTTTAATTTTGCCTTTGTGTCTCTCCTGAATTTCCTAGCATCTGGCTTCTTTATATGCCCCCAAGCAAACATAGTACAGTGGACGCTCGGGTTGTGAACATGATCCATGCGGGATGCACGTTTGCAACCCACAGCTGTGCGTCTGTGCACGCATGGGTTGCGATTCAGTGCTTCTGCGCATGCACAAAGTGTGATTTAGTGCTTCTGCGCATGCGCAACCACTGAAACATGGAAGCAACCTGTTCCAGTACTTCCGGGTTTTGGCGGTCCGTAACCTGAAAAAACGTAACCTGAAGCTTCTGTAACCCGAGGTATGACTGTACTTAGAAGTGAGAAGTTGCGCAAAAGACTCCTGTCCCCAACTGCAATAATGTGAGATGTGGGTCTCATGCACGTCAGCTGAAAGGGGATCAGACAGTCCCAGGTGACGTTGAAACGCACAGATCTCAATGTAAGAAAATGCACACATCACCACTGTAGAACATGGGGAAAGTAATAATAGCCCTTGTCACTTGTACTGTGTCTTTTTCATTGTTCTCACATAATATATGGACAGCCTCCAAGATCAGAACTTAGTGGTCCGATATGAAAACGAACGAAGTTCTATCGCAAATGCACTTCTCAATCCAAAGCAATAACTTGAGAACTACTTGAAATTCCAACTGTCATTATTTTATTACTGTTTTGGCTACATTCTCTACAATTTCAGCAGCATCTTGAAGAGACAGTTAATGTATCCTTATGTACAATGAAAACAAAATGGCTTGCAACATCAGAAACAAGAGCCACAGTTTAACTGTACAATATTAAATGGGGGGGAAAAACCTTGTGGTAATACAGCCTTCCTTTCTGCAACATGGACAAAGTTACGTACAGGTATTCAGCATTATGAATGTGACAGTAAAAGGAATCTTGTATGGGAGAGATACTGCATTCTGAAAAAAAGATTCTACCGTACAAGGCAGTTAGAAAATGTTTCACATTTTAAAATATCTGTACAGGCCACAAGAAACATCTCTTTAGAGGAACATCTTCCCACCTTGTAGACAGAATTTCCAGAAACCGTGAATAACCATAAACAACTTCTACATCTATTATCAACGTGCTCCAGCTCAGGAAACTGACTTGAACTGCACTGTATAGTTCCAACACAGATCAGTTTTACATGCCTTGATTGTTAATGAATTATCTACTTTTCAGTCTCTCTAGGACGTACAGTTGACTTGCACCTTAAGGAGGTCATTTGATTTATTTTATTTTTATTTTTTGCAAAAGCAAAAGCAACATCATTTAGCAGCAATTAAAAGCGCCTTCAATGAGACTTAAAAAAAATACAATATCCAATTAGAAAAGCCATACTTTAAACATTTGTACAGGAATAAGTTGCTGAAATTTTTTAAACTGAAAATATGACCTCTGTACAACAATTTACAATACAGTTAGAAGGGAATTTTGTCATTATCCTGCATAGAAACATTGAATATGACCTGTTTGCTTTTGGTTACATACGTGGCCTTTGTAGATCCCTCTTCAAAAGCCTGGGCAGCGGCTATCAGTTGACACGTCCGCTAAGTATCAAAATGCCATTTAAATAATTGAACTAGTTTCCAAACTAGCTTTTGCTACCTTACTTAAAATGCTATTTTTATCCCTTTGGAAATACAGTCATTCAACCAACGTAACAGTTATTTAAAGATTTCTCCCCAGCCCCCAGAATACTAAATCACTTCTATCCAAAGAAATTAACAATACACAGCTGTGTCTCTCATTTTTACTTTGGTTTTTGAAACGTTGACTTCTTGGGAAGAAAGATTCTTTATTTAGCTTTTTGTCCAGGCACTGTGCTGTTCTTCCGTGCTTCATTCATTTTCTTCTTTATTCAAATAATGAAAAACTACCCTTATTAGAGCTCTCCAGTATCAACCAAAAGTGTTGTTAAGTATTAAAAAGGCTATTTACAGTGTTCCCCTCCCGGCAACCTGAAAACACACATTTTCTTCAGTCTTAAAAACACAGTACATCTGCTTGGAGGCAACAGGTAATGCTGTCCTTCAATGTTTCCAATATGAGAGTCTGAAATGAATGTACCCTTCACAGACCATGATCCAGTCCAATCCTAGAAATGACATTTGTAGAAGAGCCACAGTCTGAACACCCCATTTGTTAAACTTGTGTCAAAACACTAATCCAACGCTTTCAAATGAAAGTCCGCTGCAGCAAAACTACATGACGATATCATGCAAGCCTTCCATGTTTAAGAAGCTTCAGTAGGGAATAATGCTGGATATTGGCGGCGTGGGAGATGCTGCCAGTCCAGTCATATGCAAGTTTCCTGAAGAATTTGATCTTCTCATGTGCGGGAGTAGGTAAGCATCATTAGCTAGCTGATGAACATCAAACCGGTCCTCCTTACGGTATGCCAAGCAACGTCTGATAAATGCCTGCAGGAAGGGAGAGGGGAAGAAAAAAATTGAGCAAATTCTCTTAACAGTAAACAAGGTCTGAATCACCTCTTCTGGTGAGGGAGCTGAGCTCTTTAAGGTACTAAAAATAAAAGTGAAAGTGGTTAAGTGGGCTTTTGATTCAACATGGAGATGTGCTCATCATCTGATACCCACTAACACCACAGAGTGAACTAGCATAGTGGTCAGAAGGATGAGCTAAAAAGTTTCTGATTAGTTCAGATTTTAGCTCGTGCAGAATTTGCACGAGACGTTCTCAGTTTGAACCTCCATCCTGTGCCACTCAAATTCTTGTTTAATCTGCAAAGATGTGGGTGGGCACTGAGATAATATGTGAGTGCTTAGAGATGTTAATTTATACACTCTTTTCTCCCAAACTTTTATTACATAAAGACAGCGTGACCATAAATGAACTGCCCAATGATATCTGGAAATGTACTCAGCCACTGTGAACTGCAGACATTTCTGAACAGTCAAATTAAAAGAGTAAAGTTAGCACTAAACTGAAAGTGCAATTGTTCCAGCTTCCAGCAGAATTCTTGCTTTGTTCACTAAGCGTCCAGCTTTGAAAAGGGAGATAAAAATTCTGTTGCTGACCCTTACTTATATTATATTTGCAAATTTAATAATTAATGTTGTGTTCACCTTTCTGCCAGCCCCTCCCTGCTTGTCTGTTCTACATCCTTAATGTGTAAAAAAAAAATTTGGGGGGGAGGGGCGGCGGATTACTTGCCAAACTAAGCAGAAATAAAGTTTCATGAAAACATCAGTAAAAATAGGAGTTTTAAAATGTTACACAAAAGTAAACCTTTAGAAATGGGACTGGTGGTTTACCAGGCCTGGAATTTGGGAGAATCTGACAGCTGGCACAGAATCACAGATTTTTTTAAAAGCAAGTTTCTGATCTCATGATGGCAGGTGTGTTCATATGCAGGCGTTCTACGCAAAAGGCCCCACCTTCTAAGGGGTAGAGAGCTCATGCCTTGCAAGTTGCTCCTCCATATATTTCAATGTCTGCTCCAAATCATACCTCGCTAGCATCCTTCGCTAACACATACGGGCAAAAGATTAGCAATTACGATTTCCCTTGTGAAATGCATGGGATATAATTTTCAAACGCTAAAAATAAAAAACCCCGAAAGGCATGACAGCAGGAGTCAGAGGTAAGTCCAAATGAGTAAACTGGCATTATCCATTTATCACACGCATGTCTATCTGTCTCCTAAGCAGAGGGTGTTGTGGGAAGGGTGCCAAACACAAAGAGTTCCAGCTTCTTGACAGGTGGCTGTGCTAACCATCAGATTAAAAGCATACAAGATTAATTCAAAGGACAGGCTCTATGAATGGTTAGTAGCCTTAGCAGTAAAGAACAGAATTTCCATGTTGAGGAGGTAGTTCTCCAATTTACCAAATGCCAGCCAAACTGCAGGCGGCGGTCGTCTCTTTCTGTCTTATTTTCGAGTTTTTTTAGGGAATCTGGTTGACACTCTCTTTTCTACAGCTGCCTCTCCTTGCCACAAATTGCTACTGAAGGTCCAAGAACCCAGTGGAATGGCGTCCGATCCAGCAAAAGAGGGCCAAGGCCAGAATTGAAAACCAGAATGTTCCTGTGCACAGATGGGGCTCTTTAGATCCCAGCTGGAGGACTGGATCAGATGTCAATGGATCCCCCATTCAGCAAGGTAATTTTTGACACACAATTATAATCTACATGCAATGGTTGACCTTTTTTCTTTTTTGGAATCAACAGAAAAATGCAATATTTATATTTGCATTATTTAAGTAAACCAGTAACTGGGGAGGGGAGAGAATCACTCCCATAATTAAGTACTCGTGTGCATAAATTGGAGCATGGGACTTGTTGAGAGTGTTTCTGGTGCAGAATGTTCATTTACTGATATCCTCTGCATTCACATCACGTTTTGTGCTAATGAAATCTCAAATTTTGCATTCAGAATCTATCACGGGAACTTAAACGATGGTTCTAAGGTGGTCATTGCAGTTTTGCTAGTTCACAATGACAAATACACACTAAAATTAGATGGCATTAATGACAACAGCGTATGGGAAACTGATTCAAAGCACTTTTGGCCTCTCTAGAAGGAGAAGCACTAACAAATGCTAACGGATGAAATTAATTGTTTCATCCGCTTAGTCCTGCTGGAATATCAAAATTGATTTCAGAAATAGTCAAGAAACTTTAAATATTTACTACTACAATCTGGAATTTGTCTGTTTTCATGGGTAATTAGTAAATTTAGTTAGGAGTACTCCAAAAAAATTTCAAGAATATGTATGAGAGTCTGAGAGCAAGATTTTCAGGAAATTTTTACTTTTAGTATCTTACATTTTATAGTATGACCAATTTAATATATACGCAATGCAAATGATACTTTGCATTTACTTTCAGATTTATTTATTGACATACATGAATTGAAATATCGTGTGCTATTTTAAAAAAAAACACCTTAACACAAATTTTGTTACAATTTGCCTCAACGTTATCTCTTGACCTTAACGCTGAAGCAAAATCCATCTCGAGGTTGATTACATCATATTCTAGCAGAATGTATACCTTGAGTCCATGAATATTACCTTGGCTTCATTGCTCACAACAGGCTTCACTGGGAACTGTACTTCAGTGGCTTTTAATATTGTATTTTCTTGAAGTATATCTTGTTGGGACTGGTTATGACCAAATGGCTGGAGAAAGGGAAAAGTTCAGACAGTGATTGCTAAATGTCCAAATATCAGTAAAATAAATCAGCAACATCACCTTTTTTATTCTAAAATTATTCCACTTAAAAAGAAGTTCTCCTTGTTGGGAAAACGCAAATGGTGGAGGCTGAAGAACCATACCTACTTCCAGAAATGGTTTTTCCCCCCTTCAAAAAGACCACGTTGAAGATGTACTGAAATGCACTAGAAAACTTTACGTTTAAGGGTTTGTTTTTACCTTTCGACCATATAGACACTGGAAAAAGATTACTCCAACTGACCACACATCCACTTTGTTAGAAATTTTGGGTGGCTCTTTGCCCACAACAAAGCACTCTGGAGGCAAATACCTGATAGAAAAAATAGAAACTCAGTCACTGAAAACAGACACATTAAGAACATTCCCCCTCCAGAAGCAGGCTGATTTTTGGAAGCATTTATGAGAGATACAGATTGCCAAGAATCTATGGTTTTCTCACATTCTTCTATTTGTTCCAGGATTATTATTTTTTTATAGATTTACGTGGTATTGGTCAATTCACATGATAACCTGTTTGTTAAGTTCATGGAGTCCCTTTACTTATGCACTCTGATTTTCAAACACTTCCCAGTTTGGGCAAAACACTGTCGTTACATCTCAACTGACAAGCTGTGATTTGTGTCTGCTCTACAAACCAGGATTGGAACCCCACTTCAAAAATGGCTTCCAATTCTGGTTTGCATTAGGTCCAGTCACGGACGACTCTGGGGTTGCGGCGCTCATCTCGCTTTATTGGCCAAGGGAGCCGGCGTACAGCTTCCGGATCATGTGGCCAGCATGACTAAGCTGCTTCTGGCGAACCAGAGCAGCGCATGGAAATGCCGTTTACCTTCCCGCCGGAGCGTTACCTATTTACCTACTTGCACTTTGACGTGCTTTTGAACTGGTAGGTTGGCAGGAGCTGGGACCGAGCAACGGGAGCTCACCCCGTCGCGGGGATTCGAACCACTGACCTTCTGATCGGCAAGTCCTAGGCTCAGTGGTTTAACCCACAGTGCCACCCACATCTGGTTTGGATAGCAAGCACAAATCAGAGTTAGCCACTTTAGGTGAAACAGATTATGGTATGCCAAACCAGGAAGTTATGAACAGAATAAAAAAAAGTGAGGAGCCTGAATTTTGGACCAGATGACTGTAGTGTGGTTTAAGCTGCCTTGAAAGCAGACAAGTTAGGTTAGAAATTCCTAAACACATATAAGCAAACATATACTACTCAATAAACAGAAATAATTCATTCACTATAATCTACATTGGAGAGATGCTGTTTCTGATAATAATAAAGTACATAACAATTCACATATTTCCAGTAGAAACCTTAACTACTGTACCAGATTTTTTTTTAAAACCCTACATTTCTGCCACTATCCCCTTCTTCCATCAGTGACCAATACTGTATGTTAAACTACACCAAGTTTGCACTAAATGAAGGTGATCATTCCTCAGCTAGAAACCAGACAGTAAAACCTTGATGATAATAATTAATAAAAGAATTGAAGATTAAATAACTACTAATCTCCATGCATTAGAGAAGATTAATTCTGTAGAAGGAATTCAACACAGCGCTACAGCAATTGTTCCAGCAGTACAAACATTTCAGCTCGCCAGGCAGAACTACCCCCCCTGCTCCCCTTAGGATTCTCCTGACCCCACAAATGCAAGTTGTTGGGACCTGGGTGGAAAGTCCCATTGCACTAGCAGAAGCCATTGTGCAGGCTTTTTCACTAGTGGGACTCGAGGGTTGAATCCAGACTTCTACCGTCAGGTTATAAGCTCAAATAACCAACGACAGCACATTCTTTCCATCAACTACATCCGCCGGCGGAGGTGTACAAATAGTTCTCACACAAGTAAGAAATACATTTGCCAAATGGGAAATAATAATATTACCAGTAAGTCCCAGCCCCTTGTGAAGTTAAGTCCATTCCATCCACACCATAGCTATCGTCATCCATTATTTTAGACAGCCCAAAGTCCGTAATTTTTATTTCTCCACATGCTGTTCCATCTACCAAAAGGATGTTTCCTATCAAGAGGGAGAGAGTTTGTTAAAATAACAAACAAAATAAGTCTACCCCCAGCAGTGGTTCACAATTTTTCCATTGTGTTTAAATGAAGACATTATAGAACAGAAACACCCTAGTTATAGGCACATCTATGCTTCATTCATTTATTATTATATTATATTATTATTATTATATATTTCCTCCAAGGGGCTCAAGGTGCTGCGTATAGTTCCGTCTTCCTCATATATTCACAGAACTGCCCCATCCTGTGAGCAGAGGCAGTTGTGTCTCAACAATCTCTTGGAGAATTTGAGCCATGGGTTTTCAAAGGACAGCTACAGTTTGGTTAAAGTTAATTCTTCCCAAGTTTTCATAATACAGTTGTACCTTGGAAGTTGAAAGGAATCCGCTCCAGAAGTCCATTTGACTTCCAAAACATTCGGAAACCAAAACGCGGCTTCTGATTGGCTGCAGGAAGCTCCTGCAGCCAATCAGAAGCCGCGGAAGCCCCGTCGGACGTTCGGGTTCCAAAGAACATTCACAAACCGAAACACTCACTTCCAGGTTTGTGGCGTTGGGCAGCCCAAACGTCTGAGTACCAAGGCATTCTGGATCCAAGGTATGATTGTACTGTGCTAACTCTGCACCGTGTAGATGCGTCAGATCTTTGTGTGTTTTCTGCAACGCTGGCTCTTTCAGTATTTCCCCAGTACTATCCCATTTGCCTTAGCTAAGCTTGGACTTCTAAAGCTGCCTGAACGCTTTTTCATTTACCGAATAAAAAAATGTATTAGGTAGTGATCTACACAAGAATAAGACTCAAAAACTGGGTGAAAGAGGCATGTGTGCAGTATTGTTTACCTGCATATTCAAATGAAAAATACCTAATTAACTATACTTCTGGTTTACTGAAGGCAAATCATGCATGTGAGGTTTTGCACCTCATTATAAAGTCTGTGAGGTCAAGCGCATGGCACAAGGAGCTAAACGCTGCAGATATAAAATTGTACACATATCAAACATATACTTCAAGCCACATTCAAAGATGATGTTTTATTGCTACTTCAATCCATTTCTAATTATAATTAAGCACACACAGTGGCTTAAGATTCAAGAAAATCCTATTGAAGCCAAATTCATACAGAATACGGAAGACGTCCATTGAAATAGCTCAGTGTAGAAGCCAAAACATTAAGTAGCGGGGTGAGGGGGCAGAGTGCACAAATTTGCCTTCAAAGCAAAGAGCAGAAAAGAGAGAATAGGTTTGTGAGGCTAGAAAAAAGAAGAGTGTGATTAAATGAAGCAGTGTGGTAAAACTAAATTCACATTTTTGTTAAGGATTAAAGACAACAGAGATTAAAAGAGACACCTCTCCTGTATGCCAAGCACTCATACCATAAAAGAAAATCATGGCCAATGTGAACTCAGATGGGTTTAATAAAGAAAGACAGAGGCAGGCGCTACACTAGTTAAGAATTAAGAGGAGAATGTGTTTTAGAGATATATAATATACAATGTATGATGTTTGATCCCCCCACCCAATTCTTATTTACCTGGTTTAAGATCATAGTGTATTATAGGTGGCCTAATCTCATTGAGATATCGCAGTGCATTTACTATTTGCATTACAATGGACCTAGCTTCTTTTTCTGTCATTAGTTTATGTTGCTTGAGATAGAAATCTAAATCGTTGCCTTCACAATATTCTAATACTGTACAAAACCTAGAAAGGGAAAAAATAAAAGTTAGATAAGGAAACAAAGGCTATTTAATTATTCAAGCATACAATGGAATTAGGAACATCATTTCTTTGCATTGATTGCACATTTTCACTTAACCTTTATTTATGGTTTTCATTTGTATACATTTCAATAGTTTTTAAAAAATTGTAACATTTCAAACAATCGACTTCCTTCCTCCTCTTTCTGCAGTTCCTTCAATTTCTTTTATCATTTCCTGCATATCCTAAATTAACTTATCCTTCTATTTATTTCTTTTAATTCTATATTCTTTTTAAAACAGCAGGTTATTACAATAATCCCTGCCAATGTCTTTAGCTGTTTCCAATTGTTTGTAAATATTCAATAAACCATGTCCATTCTTTTATAAAAAAGTTTGTTATCTTGATTTCTTAATTCTTCCAGTAAGTTTTGCTTTCCTTTTGGGAATTACAGGGGTAGAACTACCTAAACAGTACAGAAACATATTTACGTATGCAACAACAGCTGCAAGAATGTTACTTGCCCAGAAATTGAAAAAAAAAAGACAAGGTCCCGATGAGAGAAGAATTGATACAAAAACTTTTTGGAATACAGTGGTACCTCGGGTTAAGTACTTAATTCGTTCCAGAGGTCCGTTCTTAACCTGAAACTGTTCTTAACCTGAAGCACCACTTTAGCTAATGTGGCCTCCTGCTGCCGCTGCGCCACCAGAGCACGATGTCTGTTCTCATCCTGAAGCAAAGTTCTTAAACTGAAGCACTATTTTTAGGTTAGCGGAGTCTGTAACCTGAAGCGTATGTAACCCGAGGTACCACTGTATGCACAAATGGAGAAATCACATTTTCACTTTACAAAAGAAACTGGAACCATCTACAATGGTACCTTGGTTGTCGAACTTAATCATTTCTTCGAAAACCAAGGCGCTTCCTGCACTCAATCGGAAGCAGAGTTGGACATTCGGTTTCTGAAAAACGTTCACAAACTGCGGCGTTCGGGAGCCAAATTGTTCGGGAGTCAAGCCGGTTCAACAACCAAGGTACCACTGTACTTGAACAATAATCAATGCCACAGCATTCAGAACATCATACTAGAGAAAATACTGAGCCCCTGAGGCCAAACACCATGAAATTTAAACCTTACTTATGTCCAACCAAAAATGTTCCTGAAGGGTGGTCTTAATTTCTAACTGGTGTGTGTGTGCGTGTGTGTGTGTGTGTGTGTGTGTGTGTGTGTGAGAGAGAGAGAGAGAGAGAGAGAGAGAGAGAGAGAGAGAGAGAGACTTACGTATCTGTATCCAGGGAAAAGTAGTCATAGAGTTTTACTATCCTTGGATGATCAAGTTCTTTGTGTATTCTATACTCTCTGCAGGCGTGCCTAGAAGACATAGGTAAAATAATCACGACCACCAGAACAGCTTTAATTTGTTACAAAGACCCCCAAAAAAGTGTTTTCTTGAAACGCTTACTTATGGTAGTTTTCCTTTTTCTCATCTCTCCAGCTTTTGTTAAGCTGGTGTATCTTCACAGCAGCGTATCTTTGCTCATAGAGATCAAAAGCCTGCAAGGAAGTAGTAGAAAGAAATTTTGTAAAATACGAGTCACAGAGAACTGTATTTATTAACATTTCAATATAGCTTGAGAGTGCAATACATCATATCTGGCCCAATACTGTGGGAAAACCTTGAATTTTTAATTGACTGTTTTCTCAGAAGCTTTTCAGAAGCCAACATACTATTGTTAATGGTCTCAGAAGAGTCAGATAATTTGTCTGACACCTTTCTAATTTTTGCTTATTTCAACAACCAGGACACTGTACATAATCTGCCTTTGGGGCCAAATAAACTGCCCTCCCTATCACTCCTACACATTGAGAGATGGCCTGGTTACCTGCTCTTAAACTATCTCCTAGTCTGAACATTCACTTCAAACAGAGTGATCGGGACTCGTGCATTTGCTAATTCAAAATACTAAAAAGCAGTTGTCATAATGAATAAATACTGCTTATTATTAACTGGCCCACAAGCTTTTCCTTGATCGTTCCCAGATCAAATACTCAAAGCAGGTAAACATTATTTAAAATTTACAGATTTGTAACCTCCCACAGTCTATGAGAAGGCAACAAAGGCAGAACATGAATGCAACATGAATGCAACTCTTCTGCTTTTGCTCTAAAGCAACTGGTATTCACAGGCAGCCTGGAATGAGTGTACAACTATCCTGATGGGACAGCTTGATTCTCCTTGAATTTGTCTAATCCCCTTTTAGTCACCACATCTTGTCTTGGCAGATTGCATAGTTTAAGTATCCACCATGACGTACTATTTCCTTTTGTCTCTTCGGTGCCTCCCGTCATTCAGCTTCACTGGATAATGCTTGGTCCTCCTCTATCTTTATGAAAGAGCATGCATAAAATCCTAAGGACCTCAAATATTTTCCTGACACAACCTTTTCAAAGCCCCAACCATTGTAACCATTCCTCACAGGAGAGTTGCCCCAGTGCCCTGACCATTTTGGTCACCCCTTTTCTGACTGATTCAGACTGCAGAGGAACACACACTATAATACAGTGGTACCTCGGGTTAAGTACTTAATTCGTTCCGGAGGTCCGTTCCTAACCTGAAACTGTTCTTAACCTGAAGCACCACTTTAGCTAATGGGGCCTCCCGCTGCCGCTGCGCAATTTCTGTTCTCATCCTGAAGCAAAGTTCTTAACCTGAGGTAATATTTCTGGGTTAGTGGAGTCTGTAACCCAAAGTGTATGTAACCCGAGGTACCCTAAAACTCTAAACTATGGTTAATCTTAACTATGTTTCGTTGAAACTAGCCTCCCTTGTAACACTAAACCATGGGAACTCTAAACCGTTCAAACGAGGCCCATATTTCTGAAGAAAAATTACACACAGTTTTCAAATGTATGTACAGATCACTTAAAAAAAAAGCAGGCACCAGCTTAGAAAAGGCATTCTGCCTTCTCTATGCTTATTCCAATACAAGTACTTAATTTGTTCCGGAGGTCCGTTCTTAACCTGAAACTGTTCTTAACCTGAAGCACCACTTTAGCTAATGGGGCCTTCTGCTGCTGCCACACCGCCGGAGCACGATTTCTGTTCTCATACTGAAGCAAAGTTCTTAACCCGAGGTACTATTTCTGGTTTAGCAGAGTCTGTAACCCAAAGTGTATGTAACCCGAGGTACCACTGTAGAGCTCTTTGCAACCAAAGCTTGAGCTGAAAGGTTTGGGTATTCTCTGGACACAGATTGACTTTTATATTTTTCTACCCTGCTACCAGTTTTAGTTGTTCAGGAAAACCTGGAGAGGTTATTTTTATACTTTTAAGTTGATATAGTTTTGTTGTTTAAAATGTTTTTCAGTGAATTGGTTCTAGAGAGGGTCACCTATGTCGGTAGGCATACGTTTAAAAAATAAATAAATATTACCAGCAAAGAAGAGGACATTACCTTATATACTTCACTAAATCCACCTCGGCCAAGTAAATGAAGTAACAAATATCGCTCGTTTAACGTAGGATGATCCTTGAACCTTATTATTAAAAAAAAGAAGGAAGAACATTGGTCAATGAGAAAGGCAAGTGCTTAATTTTAATACTAATTATTTTTGTGTATACAAAAAAAATAAAAAACTGAAGTGCAGTGTTTCATCCTTATAGTTCTGGATCATAGCAGTACTGATTCAACTTAAAATACATTCGTTGTTGTTGTTGTTGTTGTTGTTGTTGTTATAAGTGTACTGCTTGTATAAAAACAAAAACAGGTTTTGCAGAGTTGAGGCACGGATATCTGTGTGTCATTTATTCCAGAGTGAAGTGGAGAAGAGTAAGTATGCAAGATTAAAATCTAGTGCCTTACTGAGAATTATCTTCATTGTTTATTCTTTTGAGCTCTCGTATGTGAAGATTTCTAACTCTTTCCAGACGTTCAAGTTCTGCTTGTATTTCAGCTTCTTCCTGCAAATCAAAACAAATAATTTATGAAATCTCAAGGTTTGTTTACTTTTTATCCCTCTCTCAGCTGATAACCAGGGAATTGTTTGTTTCAGGATCTCAACATTTGAAAGAGAAATTGAAAGACATACACCTAATTTCAAGCCTCTAGTTGATATATTCCATTTTTTTCTTGCAACAATGGGGATAGTACCCAAACAGTTTCATAACTGAACAAGTTCAAAAACTTTTGTGCCTGCCTGGTCATGTAGAGGCGAATGATATGTATAAATGATATGTATGTTTTCATATTTGAGAATTTATCAAATTGGCTCTTCAATAAGAAAAACATCCTTTTAAGCCAATGTATCTGGTAAAAGGTAAAGGTAAAGGTAAAGGGGCCCATGACCATTTGTCGACTCTGGGGTTGTGGCGCTCATCTCGCTTTATTGGCCAAGGGAGCCGGTGTACAGCTTCTGGGTCATGGGGCCTTCCTGCTGGAGCAGTACCTATTTATCTACTTCCTGCTGGAGCAGTACCTATTTATCTACTTGCACTTTGATGTGCTTTTGAACTGCTAGGTTGGCAGGAGCAGGGACCGAGCAATGGGAGCTCACCCCATTGCAGGGATTCGAACCGCCGACCTTCTGATCGGCAAGTCCTAGGCTCTGTGGTTTAACCCACAGCGCCACTCACATCCCTAATGTATCTGGTAGAGGACATTAAATCAGTTTAGAGACTGACTATAAGGTATACACACACACACACAAAATCTGAACAAGTTATTTACATTTAAAAATAGAAGTTTGAATTTAAAGAAATATTTTACTTTTAAAAATCAATCTTTATCTACTCTCTTATGGGATAGCATTTTTCTTAGAGTTGAAAGAGCAACAAAACAGATGGCAGTGTTTTTCCTGAAGAATGTTCTTCTGCATAATACCTTCCTTAGCAAACTACAAGCTTCCACTGTCCAAAAAGGAGCAGTACTCTTAAAAAAGGTCAACCAAGCTGATCTTATTAACTGAACAGTAAGTTTACCGCTGCAAATTTTTAAGAAGTACAAGTACTGAGTATACAGTGTAGTAGTGTGTCCCAAAAATGCAGATTACTGACTTTATAATATTAACTGACACATTCTTATAGCAACTGTTAATATTACCAACGTGTAACTTATGTATACCTTCCTCTTGTCATTCAAAATGACAGCATGGAATTTAGATTAAAAACTAGAATCATAGAGTTGGAATAGACCACAAGGGCCATCGAGTCCAATCCCCTGCCAAGAAGGAAACACTAGACATTTAACAGAATGGCTATTCTTCATGGTATAATGCAAGACACAAAATACTGAAGTTTTCACAAGCGATGCAAAATCACCATACACCTTTCAGTTTAAAAGTGACATACGACTTTTGACTATCTGAGCAGCTCTATATAGTATTTTAAAGCATGCTCCTACTACAGGCACGGTTCTTTCAATCTTAAACAGCTTACTTGGATCATATCTATAACCAATGGGGTAGAGTCTATGGTTACAGTACTGTGTGATCAGAAAAAAGATCCAGTTTAAACATACCTTTTTGAGATGTCCTAATCTAAGCTTGAAAATTTCTTCTTGCTCGTGGTATTCTGCTAGTGTTAGCCTGCAGGAATTACCATAGATAACAAACCATTTTAATCCAAAGTTGCACACAAAAAGTCACAGTACATGTTACTAAAAGTTGAATGGGAAAAAACGTATTTTACTTCCAATTCATAACACAGAAAGCCAATTCCTCCAGCATCTTGTAGAATCTGCTACATTCTGAATGACCAGAAGCTTAATGTGGAACAAAATGTTCTGATACCAAAATTGTATCCACACTCATACCTAAAAGATACAGGGAGGTATCAAAGAACAGTGTAATTCCCGTAACTCCTCTTTGGTGTTTGAATCAAACGCAGCTGATATTGCAGTATGTGCTAAATGCTATTGGTCGACAAGGCATCTTATGTTAGGATGACAAAGAGATATTAGGTATTTGTAATAATGTGGGACTGCACATTTAGAATAAAGTGCAAAGTCATGTTGCATTTATAGGAATGAGCAACAGATTACACGGTGATGTTCTTAAATAGAAAGGGTACTTGATGCCAGAAGAGTCTGAATTATTGACGTCCTAGATTCATCAAGTACCAGTCTGGGACCCAAGCTTTAGTATTCACTGGAACACCTACATATCTTACACCACTTTGCCGACTCTAAACCAAAATAAGCATCATATACAAAATTCAGTTCCCTCCCTTGTCATAACTAAAATACAGAACACAGAGGGCAGGCTTTGGAAATGGCCCTATAGAGCTCTGTGGGATAAAACAAGCAAGCTGCAATTAACAACACTTTTGGAAGACACACATCGTTGGAACACCCCCCCAAGCCACAACACTAGGGCCACTACAAGCAGGGAGAAAAATTTCCAACTTTCTGAATGACTACAAACAGGTGGTTGTGGCACCATCATGACAAATACTCAATACATAAGTAGAAAAGAAGTATGAACTTACAATTGTGGTAAATTGGGTCTAACAAACGGATCGTTTTCTGCTCCATTGACAGCTTTGTTTTTCCTCTGCTTAGGTTCTGAATTGGCAGAGGGCGCCTGAGAATTATTTGTAGCAGGAGGCTTTCGCTTTGCCAGAAGTTTTCTTTGCCTCTCTATATCTTCCCTTTGTTGATTTACCCACTCCTGTTGCCTGCAAACCCAAAGCATTGTTTTAAGATGATTTTCAGACTTGATTTTTTATATATATATTTTTAAAAAATACGTTTTAACTTTTGTGGATTTAAGCTGATTCCCTAAAGCAGGAGTGGAGAACCTCTAGGCTGCGGGCCAAAATTGACCTGGCACAGGTCACAGGCCCCCAAATATTCTCCACATCTCCATTATAGTGGTACCCTGGTTTACAACCATAATCTGTTCCGGAGGTCCGGTTGTAAACCAAAACAGGTTATAACCCAAGGCATGCTTTTGCCAATGGGGCCTCCCCCCCCCAAAAAAGGGGGGGTGTAATCCAAAAAAAGGGACATGCACTTCTGGGTTTGACGTGGTTGTAATCCAAAATGGTTGTAATCCAAAACGGTTGCAAACCAAGGTACCACTGTATAGGCCATGTTTTATTCATTTAAATAACTGAATTACAAGACGAATAGTTCCAGAAGCTTGGTTAAAAACAGAATTTGTGCAAGCACATGTAAGATGTAGAATCCAACATGCAAAGTAATCAGGGTTCTCTGACATGCGTGCCAACTTCAAGAGGCATCCCAAGCCATCTTCTTAACTATGGCTTAGTAACATTACAACAGAGGGACTACACATGACATCCTTCTATTCAAACCATGAAATTAAAACACAAGAATTCTACTTTTCTTCACTCTAATTCTACCTATACACCTTCTCAGTCATTCCCTTCTCTGCCAAGTCTCTGCTAAATTATGTTACTGAGGCGACAATTTTGCCAGCAACTACAGGCTCTCCCTCCCCTATTCCCTATTTTATGCTAGTGGAAGTGCAGTCAAGTCAACTAGGTTCTCATTTACTTGTTGCTGCTCCTTTATGGTAAACAAGCACACCAATAGCTCAAAGTACTTCATATATTGTAGATGCATGGGTCAAGCTGAGAGTCATTAATCTACATATTCTAAAAGTCTGCTTTGTTTTCAAGACACACTGAGAAACTCATGCAAACCTACTTATGTGTTTGCTTTCCAAATCACCAAATATAAGAAATTCAACAGACAACTGATTAAGTCAATTCTCTACTGTATTCTGGGATTCCCCCCCCTTCTTTTTTTAAAAAGCCTGAATACCATGATGTGTGTAAAAAGTAATCCCAAAGCTGGCAGTTTTACATAAAACACCCACTCCTTGGAGCTAGTAATTACGAACAATTTAAAAACACAATATTGACTAACTTCACAAGATTCTGAAATGCGAAGCCATCTGTCCACTGTTCGGTAAACGATGCGCCGTGTCGAACAGTCGTAAAATGCCCAAGGCGTAATCTGTCTTGCATACTCTTCTCTCTGCTTGCCAGCTTTTCTTGTGTGCTCTAAGGAAATCAAAAATATCACCAGTTAAGTTTAGAGCCCTTCCTTCTCAGCAACGGATTTTTGCCACAGGAAATGCAACACTGACGCTTATTTTGTTGCGCAAGGATCCAAGATACCTTCCTTCAAGGCTTCCATTTTGTGAGGGTATTGCATTTTCCTCAGCAACGGGGGGGGGGGGGGAGAAGCAGCTCACCACCCACCCAGTTAGCACATCAGCTGAGATTGCTAACGCCAAGCAGAATGCAGCTGCTTGCGTATCTTTGTGAGTGCCTTACTGGTTTGTGCTTGTGGTATCAAGCAAGGCAAATACGAGAGCGCTGAAAGCTGAAACCTTCTGCATTCTTTATTAAAGGCTCCTCCTGTTCCTGGGAAAAAAGACTGTATTCTGGACAGGTTTGCTACTCTCAAAGGAGGCGAGGAAAGAGTGCTATTTCCACTTTGCATCAGAAGGGGGGGGGGACCTCTTCCAGTTTTCTAAATAGTTCCCAATTAAGCCTATTTTATAATGACTCTCCCTCATACCAGCTTGGAATTTGATCCCAGGACCCAGGGATCTATTTCTGTGTTTAAATACAGCATCATCAGGGTAGTAGTTCTTCTACCTCTTCTTACATATGACCACAACAACCTCCTCTTGTCCGTTAATTCATCTCCTCATTTCATCCTGGAGGGAAGATCTACCTATGAGACAAATCCATACATCTGCCCCCACCTTACACAGTGCCTCTCTCTTGCTGTGTGGGAATCAACCCTGAGAAGCAGTTTCCTGCACTGCTACAGTAAGAAGGGGACACAGATATCTGAACCACCTTACTGCTGACTGGATCGGGTTTTTACTGAAATGACACAAACTGCAGCTCATGCCATTGCAGTTTAACCTGATTTACAGGATTAGGATGACAAAGTATTCTTCACTGTGGATACTGAACAAAAAACATATTTAAAAATCCAACTTACTTTTTCAATCAAAAGCTTCTTGCTCATTGAAATGCATTTGTTTAATCTTTCTTTGTATTTTTCAAGTAGCTTTTGTTGTTCGTCTATTTGTCGTCGTAGGTCACAATTAGCCTAAGAATCAAATGAAATTGTATTTGTAACCAGTGGGGCCCTGCGATAAAATGCTGCAAGGCCGAAAGCTTCTGGAATAGGGTCTCAGCTGTCCTATTCCATCCTCCATCTCCATTTCTCATTTATTCTCCATCCATTCCACACACACACACACACACACACACACACACACAGCCAGCATTCCAGGCTCAGTCCTCATTGGCCTGTTTTGGAGTTCTCCGCAGCACAGGTTGGGTGACACACTTGTGTCCAAATCCCAGCTATATTAAAATACTTCACTTTTCCATTCATATCTTTGGGCAACTCTCCTTTCCATTTCTGATTAAAATAGCTTTCAAGTGTGAACCAGGAAGTGACCTAATGAGGTGGTACATTCTAACTTTCTTAAAATCTCTGTGTGTGTCTTCTTTCCTCCTCCTTTTCCAGCTACTCAGTTCCCCTCCCAACCTAATGATCTCCCACCCACCTTGCTCAGTCAGATCTATACCACTGAATTCTTAGGGCTTTTTTCCTAAAGATTTTTTGAGCATGAACAAATCACAAATACAGGAAGAGGAGTGCCAATTATAAATTGTATACATATAGACCCAAAGCCGTGCCTTCTCTTTCTCCAGGTATTAAAAATATGTTATCAGTCCACTCCCCACCCCCACCCCCAAAAGATTCCTAGAGTTTGGAGGATACAGTATTATAAGTACGTTGGCAAGAATACATTTATATGTCTTTCTGATAGCTTAAGTCAAATGCAATACAAGTAATTTGCCATTTTAAAAGCAGTGTAAGTAACCCTATATTTCTCTCTTAATCTTACCGTTATCGTACTTACCCTGAGCAAATCGTCTATACGACCTTCCTTCTTTTCCAGGTCTTGGTTTTTATTACTTTCAAGTGCAGTTAATTTCAACATTGTGAGATCAGTCTACATTAAAGAAAATAAATAGTAGGGAAGTGGAAAGCAAATATTTATCAAATTCCATCTAAGTTCCATCAGAATGCAGCCTTTTAATTTACCACTAACTTATATTCAGCTTAGGCAAAATAGCAAATACTGTCAGAAGCCTGAAGAGTGGCAGCTCTAAATTCTTCCCTTTCTTAGAAGAAGGAAATGAGCAATATGCCTTTTGTATAATCCAGATTGTGCTGAACTGGGTGGATACACGACTCAAGAGAAGAGGCAGCACCAGTCACAGTCATGCCAGGTTGCACAAATGGCTATGCCACCTTTCTGTTTTGAGTCCTGCAAGTTAAAAGAGAAAACCATAGCGAGGAACACCTCACCTGGCACACACTTCCGCTGCTTCACAAGCATTCTGGACCTAAGGGAATCTGTTAAATTGCAACACAGAGAGCCAATGTGGTGCCCACCATGTGTTCTGAACTACAACTCCCTGCCGGAATGCAGAAGACTGGGAGGCCAGCTAGCAAGCCCCAGCTGGACCGTCTCCTTCTAGTCTTCCTGCTTCGAAGACCATTGGCAGCTGCTCCGACGTAAATCAGCGACCTGGGCTTTAAAGCCAGGGCACACTATCAGCACAGTGAACTGCGCACACAGAATAGGCGTGAGGCTTGTAGAAGCATACCACAACTACAGATTTATTAATCATAAATCAGGACAAAGAAACATGTCGTCTCTTTCGTCGTCTCAGAGAGTACAGGGAAAAAGCAAAAGCTATACACAACGGAAGTTCCCAGCAAGCTGTGCTGGAATGTAAACAGACATGTGACACGCAACAATTCCACACGTCTGCTCCTTAAGGTGGAATGGAAATGTCAACACTCCCATGTTCCCTGCCTATTGCTCTTGCTGACTGGGGTTGGTTGATGGGGGCTAGAGTTCAAAACCTAGAGGGCACCAGGTCGGCCAACTCTGTACAATTGGACTACAGTTCAGTGGTAGAACACATACTTTGGAGGAGCTAGAAACCGAACCCTTCCACAGGCAGAGACGGCTGTGAAAGAATCCCAACTAAAAGCCTCGACAGCTGCTGCTTGCTAGTCAGTGTGGACAACACAACTAAATGGAGAAATTGTCTGAATCAGCACAACGCAGCTTACATTCCTGTGAAGTTTTAGTTTGTTATTTTTATGTGGGTGGCGCTGTGGGTTAAACCACTGAGCCTAGGGCTTGCCGATCAGAAGGTTGGCGGTTCGAATCCCCACAATGGGGTGAGCTCCCGTTGCTCTGTCCCAGCTCCTGCCAAACTAGCAGTTTGAAAGCACGTCAAAGTGCAAGTAGATAAATAGGTACTGCTCCAGCGGGAAGGTAAACGGCGTTCCCATGCGCTGCTCTGGTTTCGCCAGAAGCAGCTTAGTCATGTTGGCTACATGACCCAGAAGCTGTCTGCGGACAAACGCTGGCTTCCTAGGCCTATAGAGCAAGATAAGCGCACAACCCCAGAGTCGTCCACGACTGGACCTAACAGTCAGGGGTACCTTTACCTTTACTTTACACAGCCTTGATAAAAGTTACCTGCACCCTGCTTTTCCATTTTAATCTTGTTATTATGTATTTTGTGGTTTTTACCTTGTATTTTTATGTAGTGAACTGCCCTAAGATCTACGAAGGGCGGTATAAAAATTTTAATAATAATAACTCTTGTTGATGTTTTCATTTCCATCTATCAGAATCTCGAAACCTTAAATCCCAAAGCATCCATCCTGAAATTGTACTCCATATACAGTGGTGCCTCGCAAGACGAAATTAATCCGTTCCGCGAGTCTCTTCGTCTTGCGGTTTTTTCGTCTTGCGAAGCACGGCTATTAGCGGCTTAGCGGCTATTAGCGGCTTAGGGCTTTAAGAAAAAGGAAACTAACTCGCAAGAACTCGCAAGATGTTTCGTCTTGCGAAGCAAGCCCATAGGGAAATTCGTCTTGTGAAGCGACTCAAAAAACGGAAAACCCTTTCGTCTAGCGAGTTTTTCGTCTTGTGAGGCATTCGTCTTGTGGGGCACCACTGTATATATTTTTGTAATCTCCCTAGGAACATCACGTGTTGTTGTGCTGGGAATGGGAGTAAAATATAGAGACGAAGAATGGCTTGCTTCTATTTACTCTCAATCTTTCACTGTAACAAACACTTCAAGTTTAGCTTTAACTACGCGTCACCTTTTCTAAGTTACAAATCAGAACTAATGTGTATGCGTGTAGAATAATGAAACAGAATGGCTTCATGTATTTTCAGCATTAAGCATAGAATTACAACCCAGAGTGCTCACCTGAGTAATTTTAAATGACAACTGCTTTGGTTGTGAAACAGGGTGGTCCCCAAAAGATAACGCAGTAGGAGAAGGACTATTCTGTCGAACCTAAATGTGCACGGATAAAATATAAGATTTAAATGTAACTGTAAAGCAGAAATAAGAACGAAGTAAATTGCTAAAATAAGGGAAACTGCCTGGTCAGACATTGTCCTCTTTCACCCTCCCCACACCTGAAATGCTTGGAATCCACGGTAGCTAGACCATGGGAAAAAAACCAGCCATTTATTTCTTCTACTAAAAGGAGTAAGTACCTACAATTGGAATACATGTGACTCTTCATTCTCCAGTACTAAAAGCTACACTATTCAGATCTCAGAGGACAGAAACTTCCTCATGGTACATGAGAATATCGTCTGCAGGGAATGTTACGAAGTCACCATTTGCCTCTGCCACCAATGTCAGAACTGTCCCCAATTTATTTATTTTATAATGAACGGGGGGGGAAATCATTTCATGCACCTTCAGAGAAAACACCATTTCAAACGGTCTCTAAGGGGGTAGTAAGACTATCATATAAGGCAACTGCATGGATACAGCAACATAAATTGGTCTCTGAGAGACAGCACAGAACCAAGGGACCTCTGTATCTTACACCTCACCCCTTTCGCATTGGACAGGTTCAGATCCTCAGGTAGTACCAATTTATTTTTCAATAGACTTGAGACTTGTGTTTGTAAATGTGCTAATTCTTAATGGAAACATTTTTGTCCTGTATCACTATCCAAATTCTAGCAACCAGTTACTTGTCTCAGCAACTGCAGAGACTTTCCAGACAATAGGGAAGAGGCAATTAGGGGAACCACTGGTGGCTTTTGCTGCATCTTCTAATACTTTTGGTGTGCAATATTATTTCAAAGACACTCACTACAAATTGCAACTTTGGAAATTAACAGCTCTTCTAAAAAAAAAAAAATGCTTGGAGACACTTTGTTGGTAAAGCTGTTTTAACAGGCAACAACGCATCAACTACTAGATTGTAGCTGAGACAGGGTATGTGGAAAAATATATTTCACCCCACAAATGATCAGGGAATATTCTTCCTTTAGATAGTAATGGCTAGTTAGAATTTCTATACATCTGGGGAAACCTGGACATGTCCTCTTTTGGGGGGCCAACACGCACATCCGGGTGAATTTTTACATTTTAAAGGAAATGTCTGCTCTGCATGCCGCAGTCGTGACCAACCTGAGCTGAGGCTGTCCTCTTTTTTGTTCTTCAAGATATAGCAACCCTATTTGAACGCTTCGTTTCTGAAGCAACACTACACAAAAACACCAGCCTCCCTAACTGCTGCATCAGAAAGGGAACAGTTAAGCAATGGCAGACCTTACCTAGAGGTTTCTAAGAAATAATTTAATAGAATAGTCCAAGGACAAGCATGAATTGCTTCTCCCTACTATTTTGTGGGGACGCAGACGCCTAGGAGAAGTATGGGGAAGAAAATTGCTCATGGCAGCGCTGTGTCTTTGCCTGGAAAGACGTGCCCCAGACACAAACCAAAATCCATTGGGGGTGGGGGGAAGTGTCTTGAAATGTTTGGGAAAAGAGGACTGACAATCTTCCAAATATGCATAACTGAAACCCCTCTCAATTATCTTTCAGTAAAAAAAGAATTAGGAGGAAACACTCTGTTTTAAAGAAAAAGCCAACCTGTATGGGGTTTTGGTTTTTTTGTTTCTATAAACTGAACATGCTTGTGGATTTTATATAGTTACAAGAAGGAGCAAGGGTGGGGAGAGAGAGAGGAAAACATTTCTTTTCCACCTTCATGTAATTGTTTTAATTCAACGGGATTCCCAAGAGAATCCCTCTTTGCCTATAGCAGAATGGAGGGAGAAATACCAGGGGAGTAATCCAGACCCACTGAAGACACCATCGTTTCATTAGATTAAACGTGCAGTGGTATTTAACTGGAAGTGCTTCAATTTTCTCAGATACTAGAAGATAAAGTCTGAAGCTTTTGTCAGTACTGGAGTAGGACCGGGAACGGGGGAGAGGGAAAATTCTCCTCAGTGAGATATAGTAACTTGAGATTTAAAAATGTCTCACATTTCTCTAACCAGGTACAACTGGGTGTGCGAAATCTATTTTACCATTCTAGATTGGACTGCATTATCATTAACCCAGCTGACTACCTGCAGATCCCTCTCCACATTAAAAAATGTAATAGGCAATATTTTTCAAAGGAGATAAGGAGGGGGGAGTAATCTGGTTTCTCTTCAGATCGTATAAGGAGAGGGGCTGGAAATGTTCTGGCAATATTCTACCCCAGTGCTCAGCAAGACAAGGCTGCCATATACGTCCAGAATTTCCTGGAAATAACTGGAATACAGCAGTCTGAAACAGTGTCTGGGCGGAAATCACTGAGTTTTGACTCTTTTTTTGTGATTTTGCAAGGTGGTGGGGAAGCTCAACAACTTTGGGCAAAACTAAGAAAAGCTCAACAACTTTTGTGTCCGGATTTTCAGTTTTTGAAATATGGCAACCTAACAGTAAGAACCTGTTCCCACGTTCAAATGCTCTTGCCAATTATTTCCCAAAAAGTGCAAGTGTAAGAACTGACAAATCATGGAAGTTTGACACTTTGAATAATTTTATTGGGCAACATTCAATTACATACAGGTATGTCTGCTCACACAATGGGACTTCTTTTTCCTCTCCTAGACGCTACACCTCCTACACTCCACAAAAATCTGCTCCAGACAGTTGAAGGATAAGTCCCATCATGCAAACAGAAGTCCATTTCTCAATCACGTGAGCATCATTGGCTATCCCCCATTAAGGCCTTTTAATAACTTCTAACATTACACTGTTATTTGTGATCTGGCTCCCCACACCCCAACCCCAACATGTGGACATGCAAAAAGGAGAAACAGAAGACTCCTATCACACTGCCCGGCAAAAAAACTCAACCGCTGGTTTCTATGCAAGCATACTACCAATAGGGAGGTGAACAAAAAGTAACAATACAATACAAGCTGGAGTTCCCACGAGTGAAAGGAAAATATGAAGAAGAACTGCGGAAGGGACATGGAAGAAATTTGAAGGCCTCGGATATAAGATCACCAGGTTAATGTGCCAGACTAATGGGATAAAAAGGACTGACAATCCTGGGACCGGGGGGAGGGGACGCTGGAAGAAGATTGGATTGTTTTTATTCTCTTTTTTTATCATCAGAAATGTTTTATGAACGTTGCAAAAATGTTGAAATGAAATTACTTGGCTCTTGTAAGAATGTTTAAAGAACTAGGTAAAAAGGTAATGGTTATGATAAGCTGGTAAAAATAAGATTTAAGTTTTAAGTTTTAAGGTTTTTTTATAAGATAAGATGAAAATAGAGTAAGGTAATGTAATGACAGAATATTATGAATTATGGAAAGGATTTGCTGTGACAATTATTAATCAAGATACAAGAGATGGGAGGAGGAGGAGGTCATGGAAAGAAGGTAATGAAAGTGGAGAATTTGAAAATGATGGTTTTCTTTTTTCTTTTTTTCTGTTTTTGTCTTTTCTCTCTGTAATTTTAAAAATTCTTTTTTCAATAAATATCATTATTAAAAAAAGTAACAATACAATAAAAGTGGTTGTTGGTGTTTTTGCGTATGTTCTAAGGCAGGGCTGGGGAAGCAGTGGATCTCCAGATCATGTTGCACTTCCAATTCCGTCAGTCCTGGTCAAACGTTCTCTGTTCTAAGGGAACAATCTATCAAACCACTGCCTCTGCAAGACTATCATGAACATTTCTGAATCATAAGCTGATAATTATACAGAGTAAACTTACGGAAGAAGGGGCGGAATGTGAATTTTGAGGAGAGCGAATCGCAGGAGGCATTCCTCTTACTGGGCTAGACCCATTTCCACCTTGGTACTGGAAAAAAGTGAACAAATCAATTATATTCTAACAGAAATGTTACTAAGCAAAATTCAGATTATGTAATCAAATGCAATACCCTTCAGAGTGATTTGCATGGGGTCTGTTGAGACAAACTTGTTTATCACAACAGCAATTCAACACTCAACAATTCTTCATTTTTATTTCTGTATAAAAACTAATTGCCCATTAACTGATGCTTGAGCAAAACTTAGTATTACTGCCATTATAACTTTAGATTTAAGGCAAAGGCATTCACTTTTGCAGGAGCAATCTCCAGCTTGTACATTATTAAGTTTGTACCACATCCATCCTCCTGAAAGAAGCCCAGGGCAGCAAACAAAATAACAGAACAATACTATTAAAATAAAATAAATAAATATTTAAAACATTTTAAAATATCAAGGGCCTCTAGAAACAGCTAACATAGAATACATATGCAATAGCTTGTTGAGGGACACTACCCTGGAAAAGCTACCCCAGCAAGCATAGCTTAGCAACAAGCACAAATGAGGGAGAAAGTCTTTGGTAATGCTTTTGCTTCCTAACTTGCTTAATTCAATATTTTGTGAAATTCTAAGTAAATTAAGTTGAAAGCAAAAAACTAAACTGTTGAAGATGCATACAGTATTACAGTTAGGAAACCAGGGATTGTCAAATGTCACAGGAAAGGCATGCAAAATTTAACGGTAGAAAGGTTGTGCAATTCTTCCATAACTGAGAAATCTATTAAATAGTGCAGAATGCCATCGAGACTAAATATGTAAATTCAGGAAGCTGCTGACAATTTATGCACATGGTACTAAAACTGAGGATATTAGCAGCAGCCCGTTTTTCTACTGATGACACCTTCTGCTCATTTGTGCTAAAAAGCACATTGTAATAGAGTCACACTTCCTACTAGGTTCCATTAGTCTCCAGTTATGACTATATGTCTGAAGCTTTTTCACAAAAGCAATGATGGAAGAAACCTAGCAATAGCATGACTGGGTCACAAAATCCATATTCTTTTAGCTCTGTATAAATTTCCAATAGGCATATGCTGGGAGGTGAAAGGACAGCAACACTATCTGGAACTTCTAGCTCAGGGATAGGCAACCTAAGGCCCGGGGGCTGGATGCGGCCCAATCGCCTTCTCAATCCGGCCCGAGGACGGACCAGGAATCAGCATGTTTTTACATGAGCAGAATGTGTCCTTATTTAAAATGCATCTCTGGGTTATTTGTGGGGCATAGGAATTCGTTCAATTTTTATTTTATTTTTTTCAAAATATAGTCCAGCCCACCACACAGACTGAGGGACAGTGGACGGGCCCATGACTGAAAAAGGTTGCTGACCCCTGTTCTAGCTGGAACTGTATGGTTTAAGTACAAAAAAAAGTCAAAATGCACCCCGTTTTATTCAGTTTACCACAGTTTTAGAAGACCTGCACTAGGTTCAGTGACAACCATCTTCTCCCCATCAAGGTAAATCAACATATAGATAGTTTGAGAGGGCATTCAAAAAGGGATTAAATAAATGTTTGTTACCTTATGCACTTTGGGATGAAGAAAAGAAAAAATGTTTATATACAAAATAAAAAATAAACAACCAAATACAATAGTTTATATCCCTCAGAAAAAGCTACATTTGATGTATGAAACAGAAACAGCGTAACTAGAATATAGTGAAATCATAGCACTTACTTCAAAATAGTCACTAATTTTGTGCCCACGTGCACCAATGTTTTTCCCTAAAAAATAAAATCATCATCAAAAAGATTAGAGAGACAAAAAAAGCATAATTTCTGCTGTGTGATATGTAGGCTGTAAGGTATTGTTTAATTTTAGCTTCTCACAGATTCTCGTTAGTTTGGCAAGTGCTTTTGTTTCCTTACATTAATCTTTTAGGAATGTCTAAACAATCACTTTTTCAAAGACTATATGGACCAACCTTATTTCTCCAGATTTATAGTTAGTTACTACTGAAAAGTCCCATTGCTTTCAGCGGACTTATTCATGACTAATGTTTGCTGAATCTTGGATAATCAGGACCATGATAGCCATGTAACTCCAACCAAGACCTAGTGAACTCAATAGAACTTACTTCTGAGCTGACATGTACAAGATCGCACTGGTAGTCACGTTAGGTCTTTTTTTTGCAGTAAACAAGGCCTTTTAAACACCTTATGGTTGCAGATTGATTGCGGCATGAGGATTTGTAAGTAAGAGCCTACTTATCTGTGTTCTTATCCTAATTCCACAGACTGAATAATTAATAGGACTGATTTAGTCAGCAAAAGACATTTGAGCAGTTGTATGACCATTGTAGTAACAAGGAAACACAGCAACTTATATCCATTTACCATTCTGAGTTGCTTGATCCTGATGGCTCAGCGCAAGACCTTAAAGACCAACCACCATAGTTTGAAAACAAATCTAGAAGATAAATATATCCCAAATTCCAGAAAGATAAAAGTTTAAAGCTAAGAACATGTGCATTGGTGCCTTAACATCCCTGACCAAAAGTCGACTGAAATAAAGTGGCCATATGGCTCTTTGAACGCACACAAAACACTCTGATGCGTCTCCAAGGATTGGAAAAGACAGACAACTTTCTGAACACTCTCTACATATAAATATGGTATAGATAACATCTTACACTTCGCAACAATGCACACAGCCTACATTAGTTTTTACTGCTTTGTAAGTCAAGTATAGGATCATCAATTGTACTTGCAAGATGCTGTTGATACTGTTCTATGAAATTTTGAGACAGCTTTCAAAGTCATTATGACCATCTCCCACGTACAGAAAAAAAGGACCGTGAATCTCTCTCACCCGCACAGGCTTCTGCTTTTAAAAAGTAGTGTTTCTTCCTTTTATCATGAAATGCTTTCGGTCCTCTCCAAAATATTCTTTAAAGCCATAAATTTGTCTAAAGTTATCACATGAAGAGTAATATGAGACTGTTCCAGAGCACTAGTCTCATGCCTATTTCCATAGAAAATTAATTACTGACGGCAATTTCCACTTGGCCATAGCTTGGAATGAAGTTTACAGAAAGCATTTTCCAAAATGTCTAACAGTCATTCTATGGATTTTTTTTATTATTATTATTTGAACCATGAATTAGCAATAGTGGTGTGCACCCCAAAATAAGCATTGGAGCACCACCGACCATACACTCCAGGAGAGCGTTCTCTGCGAGATGGCAGCAAATTGTGTCTGGGTCCAAGCCACTGAAAAGTGCAAAATTATGCCAATAACATCTAGCAGAGCCTGTCACCCTGATATCTTTTGGGAAGACGGACAAGATAGCAATCTAAGACACAACAGCAGCAGTCCAAAAGAAGGTATAGGAAGGAACTAGGAGGTGTGGCTGTTTGTGTGTCAACTATAACCCTCAAACTATTCTCACTTCTAAGGTGTGTCATACAACAGCACATCTCTAATGAGTTTATGAAAGGAATGCCTATTTATCTAAACAATAAAGCAAGATGGTCCTTCACTCCTCTTTATTTAACTAGCAGCTACCATTTCTTCCAACGAAAATAAAATAAGGCTCTGCAAAACCCATTCAGACAAGTTTGATAAAGTAACACATTAGTCACTAGAGCTAGTAGAATAAGTCCTCCAACAAAACAGTTGCTTAAAGCTAATTTGTGGACTGCTCCTAAAATACATTTCTCTTCTATTTCAGATAGTAGGAACAATAAGCCATTTACAAGTTTATTATACCATTTCTGTTTAGCAGCAGTTCTGTGAAGCACCCACACAAACACACTTCAAAGCTTGTGCTATGGTTAAACAATGCAAATCAACTTCTGATATTTTTGAATTTAATTTAAAAGCATCAAATCTGCAAAGTTAAACAAGCAGCCATGTTTACTCTGCATGTGCATGTATCAATGTGTATTGAGCACATTGACTTTTGTACTCTGGACAAAAGTCTACAAAGATAAGAAAATGTAATTTAAAAATAGCATTTTCTCCAGGACCAAGCACACTCTCTTCCAAAGGAGGGCTGGGAGCCTTTTAGAATGATGGGACAGGTATTCAAGAACTAATTACTGACAGCAATTGAATCAAATATAAGCAAATGAAGCAACCAGATATTATTTCTTGTTCCAAATCTTCATAGCAATACAGAGTGCTTTTTATCAATTCCAATGCTAGTTTATTTTTAAAAATTCTAATAGACCACCTCAACTTCAAAACATTTTTCTATTACACTCTATTTGCTCTCGAGTGAACACATCTCCAAACTGAGATAGTATATTTATTGACATCCATAGAGAACTGTTGATCCTTCGAGTGTCTGTCAAAAGACAAAATAAAACTTGTGGCATGTCCCTTCCAGACTACTTTGAAAAGCCCTAAGACAAAATCAAGCGAAATTTGTTACTTTTATAAAACTATTTTTTAAAAAATGCTGTTTGCTTCATTAACAATACTTGCAATTATTAATTTGTTGCAACTGACAGGGTGAGTTTGCTAATATTTTGTTGAATATTATATGTATTATTATATGTAAAGTAGATTCTTGGATTTTGTTAATTTTCATCATCTTCTGAATGTGCACAGTGTATTTTGTTCTATATTTTGTCATTTCAACAGGTTGTAAGCTGCTTCAAGATCAGTAATGTGGAAAAGTGATACAGTGGTGCCTCGCAAGACGAAAAGAATCCGTTCTGTGATTCTCTTCGTCTAGCGGTTTTTTTGTCTTGCGAAGCAAGGCCATTGACGGATTAGCGGATTAGCGCTATTAGCGGCTTTTAGCGGCTTATCTGCTGATCGGATCAGCTGATAAGCGGCTTAGCGGCTTAGAAAAAGGGGGGGAACCAGCAGGAACTCGCAAGACATTGTTGTCTTGCGAAGCAAGCCCATAGGAAATTCGTTTTGCGAAGCACCTCCAAAACGGAAAACTCTTTCATCTAGCGAGTTTTGGGTCTTGTGAGGCATTCGTCTTGCAGGGCACCACTGTATACAGACTGAAAATGATATGAAATGAAAAGAGCAACAAGGAAGAATGCTGGTTTTTAAAACAACCATAATGGATGACTGTTCAGCTGAAGACAGCATAACTACAAAATTGACTCCACCCTGTCTTTTCAAGAAGGAAACTAACTCCTAGGGCCATATTTGTGTAAAGTGCTGCTAGAGACTACAATTTGGCAAGCAGAAAACCATAATTACACATAAGCCGAATTCAACTTGTAGTGGAATTTTTACTCGGTGCAGCTAGATGCCCGCTGACAATGCGAAGCAACGGTGTGACATTCAAAAATGGAGGACTTCTTTCCCAGGAAGTTGAAATGTTACTAGATGATTCAATTTTAAAAAATCAGCTGTACATGATATATCTCATACCTTGACTACTTTCACTCTGGTTTTCTGCTTTCCTTTTTCTTCCTCTAGAAGGTTCCAACTGTTTTTTCTCGGGAGTCTGCCAGACACAAAATCATGCTGTTTAATGCATAGAAAAGGAGCCAGCAACAGTTCTATGCACAAATGTGCATTAAAAAGAGATGCTCAACCAATAGGCAGCTTCACTTATCTCCAAGGTGACACACAGAATGTTTTTTTCAGGAATTGTACAAAATCCCTACTCGCATCAAGTTACTGCAGCTACTTCATTCTATCGCCCCAGTAAACCAGGTTGTTTTAATATTATTTTATTCTTTAATTTGCTTGCATATAAATATTGAAAACATCTCTACAAGCTGACTGTAACAACTACGAGCTAAAGAAAAGACTGGCTCAGATCTAAAGAACTGTCACATGACCTTCCTACTGCACACACTCCCTTTCTGAGGCAACCCCTACATCTGCCATACCCCCCCCCCGGCTGAAATAAACAGGAGACCCTCCAGAATGGAATAGAGGGATCAACAGCAACCCCTGTGAAGATGTGAAATGCCTTGTGCTTATGTATGTTGGGCATGGGAATTGATACAAGCCATTAATTTTGTACACTCTCATTTGACATTCAAGGTAGTGTTAAAAAGTATTCTTAAAAATGTAAACAGGAGCACAGAGTTGGAATGAGAATTCCCACACAAAAAGCTCCACTCATGAGATGCTCCAGGTGGAATAAGGGAATTGGGGTGGGGAGAGGTGTTTCTTGTAAAATTATTCCTTCTTTCAGCAGCAGCAGCAACACCCCCCAAGAGCTGCTACAGAGAACTGGGTGAGCAATGTTCATGGTGACAAGGGGGAATTGGCAAAAATTGTCTCCTTGCCTTCCTCCAACCTGTGCCTTCAAAGGATCTAAACCCCTTTTGTGAACAGAACGAACATTTCCATTCACAGATGGGATAACTCTGGATCAAAGCTACAGTAAGCGCATGCTTTCCTAGGACACAAGCTCCAAACCACCACCACCAAGCTTCAAAAGAAAGCAAAACTGCAATTTCCCAATTACACATTAATATTATTTCCCTTATTGGCCAGGTTTACACATAATGCTAAGCCATTGTTTAACAAATCATGAGTTAACAATGAGTTATTCTATATGTCTTTATAGCTCAACAAGCATCTGGGGTGAAGAGGCCAAAAAAAAAGATTGTTAAGGAAGGATACTCAGTTTGCACACAATACCAAACCATAGTTAAAAACAAAACAAGTTTGTGAGCCAACAAAGCATGGCTTCAGATTGTGGCTTGTTGCCTGGAACCCAAGTTAAGCTGTTGGATAGGGTTAGCACAATCAAACAAATCATGGTGCAACATAAAGAGTCAGCAAATTTTAATCACAGTTTAACACAGAAAAGTTAGAAGCCAAAAGGCACTGGAATCCATTTGCTCATAAAACAGTAGGCAGAAGTCATTACTATTTCCCATATACAGCTGAAATCCAAGTATAGCTTGGGGGGGGGGTGTACTGCTAAGTAATTCTGAGTCAAAACAGCATTTTCTAAATTCTTCACATTTCAACCACAATCCAACAATGTGATCGAAAACAGATGACCCTTCAATCATTTTGGAACGCTCCTGAATACAAGCAAGCCCATTTCAAGCTAGAAGTTGTTGTGCCAAATCTAATGTATGTACTGGATGAATTGCTAGGTGCACTGACAACTACAGTGACAAAGCGAAGGAGAAATGAAGTCTGTCCTGTTTCTGAGTTAAGCTTTTTTAAAAAACCCTTATCGTTCTAAATGTGTGTTTTACATTCATGCGAAGAATTTGATGCAAAGATCTACTTTTAGGCATGCACAAGGGATTATAGGTGTCAAGTGGGAATTCTTATGCTGATATGATGTGATGGGTCCTCGACTTTTTAGAAACCCCCTTTTTTCGGACGTAGTTGCCATGTAACGTAGAAGGCTGCTGATTGAAAACGCGCACTCCCCACCCCACATGAAACTAGCTGCACCATTCTTTGAATCCCAGGCATAACCTACATTTTACAGTCAAGTACTTTGGAGAAATCACAAGTAATCAGAAAGCTGTTGTCTTTTTGAAATTACAACCCTACAACCACATCCTAACAGGAGCTCTATTGTCAAATATTTTTTTACAATCTTGAGAAAAAGAGAATGCACACACATTCAAAGTTTTAGTGCTCACATATACCAGCGAACGTATCTAGGCAGCTTACGAAATTGAGGCACACAACATTAAAAAAATTAAAAATAGAGTTATTAAAACCAACCAAGATCAATTAAAGAAACAAAAAAAATCTTAGCAGAGACAGAACAAAACAATTTACAGAGCGGGGGGGGGGGGGAGGTTTATCTGAAAATGTACTGAAACACCTAGGATTGTATTTAATGCTGCACCAGCAGGGTTCTGCGGGAGCAATGGGATTTCCATTTTCTCTCTTCCCTTTGTGCCCCAAATGTGCTTTGGAGGGTCTGTCAATCATCTGGAGCTGATTTTGACAATGCAGGGGGTGAGGCTGGCGGGGACAAGAGAGGAACAGGAAGTTCCATTGTGCACACTTAAGCCCTTGTGCCAGTGGAGCTGCAACACTGGATATGCCCCCTATGGTTTGTTTTGAAAACAAAAGTTTACCAGGCCTGGGTGAATAAAAAGTTCTTCACCTGTTGCCACAAAGATCATAAACAAGGTGCCAGGCAATTATCTTTCTGCTGAGGCTGTTCTATAATCAGGGTGCCAGCACTGACAAGGCCCTGCCTTTTGTAGCCACAGCTACACTTCACTTGAGATGGCATAGTGATCAGGGCCTTCGAAGAAGGGACTCTTTGGGTAGGTTATATATAGGCAGAAGGAAACAGGTATTTGTATGACTGAAAAAAAGCCATACTGTTACTTGCTGATCGCACCAATGTTGTCTGTGCATTAGCAGAACAGACATCTGCTCACACAACAGGGACTTCACCTTCCTGTCCTCCTCCTTGCAGTCCTCCATGTGCCCTCAACTTCTGCTGTTGGGTTTGGGGCCCCATAAGAGGGTTTGGGGCCCCATAAGTGTGGACTTGGGGCCCCATAAGAGTGGACTTTGGAGGCTGCGGGGAGTTGGAGAAGACAGTTAATTCCCGTTACACGGGCAGGCGTCTACATTCGTACAGCTGAATTTCACCAACAGAAGTTTTACACGTCATTTCCATGTAGATTTATGGAAAGGTTCGCAAGCTGGAAAAATTCCAAGGTGTATAGAATTGGCTATTCCAAGAACTGAAAGGAACCTTTAGCAGTACAGCTGCTAAATAGTATATAGTCCTATTTAAGGGTCATAGCTTAGGAACAAAAGGTATTACCAATCAACTCCAATCTCATAATAAAATAGACAGACATTTGATTAGTCTCTGAAATGAAGCCATCACCGAAAATTGCACACATAATAGTGCAGCTGTAATTCTGGAAGCCACTATGCACTGAAAGATTTTAAAGATGAGTAATTGATCTGCATTAACTAAAAAAAGTGTTTTATTGACAATATCCCAATATTTCAGATAGCGTTATCCAACAGAAAACTAAAAGTGGTTAGCAAACCTTCCATTTGAATAGAACCAAATCTACTCGTACATGACCAGCATAGCATTTATAATCTTCTTGCACAAACACTAAAATATTGGTTCTTTCCAGATCTTCAATGTAGAGCCATTCAGGAAAATCTCACGGGCATGCACATTTCAAGAATGAGGCCTAATGTACACAAGTATGAAAAAGAGTTACAACAATCTTACATTAGAAGTGTCAGTTTAGTTGTTTAAATTCTTCATACCTCTGATTCTTTGTCACTTAGAGATCCCAAGCTTCCAAAACTGTGATTAGAACTCTCATTATTTGTTGAGGCCTGTTGAAAAACAGAGACACTATTTGGCATAATATGTTTCAAACAGCTAGTTTGAAATGATATAATATTAAGATAGTATCAGAGTCTATGTTTCCAGAAACTACCACCTACATGCATATTCTGGCCACCATGTGAACATAATTAGAGGTTCTGGCGTAGCCACTAGCTTGTGCAACTACTTCCAGAAGATGCTGCTAAAAGGAAGTCCAGGTATTGAATGAACTTCAGCATTTTCTCTTGAACCTCATTGTGACATTTTGCTTAATACACTTGCTAAGGTAGATCATCACCACTCTGTTGAAAAAGAGCACTTTATGTTGTACAGCTAATATTTCTACCTACCTTTGCTCCAACACTACAGCTTCCTGTACTCCCAGTGCTTCCACTCACTACTCCTGTGAATCTAGCCTCTAACAATTCCTGCCTTCTTGGATCCAGGCTATGAAGCTCATCCATTGCACCTAGAAGAAAACATTTCATTTGTTATAGAATGTGTAACTGCAACCACATGCAGTCTTAGAATTCCTACATTTTAAATCAGTACATGCAGTTCCCGCTTACAGAACACAATGTGCTCCCTGGAAATCGTTTATTAGGTGAAAGTTCGCATAACGAGTCCATGATTTCCACTGAGTCTTATGCGAATATATCTAATCCAAGATTTGCTCAATGTCTGTCCCCACTCCCTCCATGGTTTCTTCCTAAAATGGCTGCAGCCAACCAGCAAAAGAGAGACAAAGGGAAAACTGATTTGTCTGATCTCTCCTGCTCTCTTATTTTGCCTGATCTTGCTTCCTCCCTGCATGTTTTCTGCCCGAAAATGGCTGTCACTGACCAGCAAAGCACAAACAAGCTAGAAAGTAAGGAACTGGACAATTTCCAGTGGGCTGTATAGCAAAGTTTTGGCCTAATTCTTTGCATTCAGATAAGTGAATTTCTGCACACTGAATGGGCAGATAGCGGGACATGCATGTACTACATTACAGAGTCTTCCTTCAGAAAAGGGTATATTCCAAGTAAAGTCACTGGTGCTCCATCTGCATAGATGCCCATCTTGAGCACAATCCAAGATATACCTGCCATATATGCTATCCAAAGCTGGGAAAGAAATTACACAGAACTGCATAGCTATGCTCAATAGCAATGTTTTTCAGAAGATAAGCAAAGCCACTAGGCCTCAAAATTGCTGCAAAGTTTATGTTATGCATTCTGTATTGCTTGTAGGGGCAAACTACCAGCTGCACACAACAACTAATAATAATAATAATAATAATAATAATAATAATAATAATAATAATAATAATAATTTATTATTAATACCCCAGCGATCCAGCTGGGTTTCCCCAGCCACTCTGAGCGGCTCCCAACAGATTAAAAACAGAATAAAACATCAGACATTAAAAACTTCCCTAAACAGGGCTGCCTTGTGAGATTTGCACTGGCTGCCAACATGCTACTGCATCAAAGTCAATGTTTTGGTAGTAACTCAAAAGGCTCTATACAGCTCAGGAGCAGGTTACTTGAGAAAACCTCTTATCCCTTATATTCCCAGTAGGTCACTGCATTCTGCAGGAATTTCACCTTAACGTCTCAAGAAGAGGCCCACTCCACAGAGTCTGAGATGCACTGTCCATTTTGTGGGAAAGCATCCCTGTTGTGATATGAATAGTGCCCAATATCTGTACTTTCCGGAAACAATTTGGAGTCCTCCGTGGCACAATGAGTCTGGCTTTTAACCATAAGGTTGGTGGTTTGAGCCCACCCGGGTTTCCTGCCTTGCAGGGTGTTAGATTACATGACCCTTGGGGTCTCTTCCAACTCTACAATTCTAAGATCCTATAACTGAAGACATATTTGTTTCTCCAGCTGAATGAAAACCTGCCTTAAGCATTTATTTTTTATTGTTTTTAAACCTCCCTCTAGTTACTGTTTTTCTATTATTAAAACAACATTTTTGCTGTTTCACGGTATGTTTGCAAATTGCCTTGAAATGAATGTAAAAAATGATTACTAAGTCATAACAACAGCTCTCCTGACTAGTAGCCACTGAACTTGTTCAGACAACATTGTAAGCCAGACCACATTGTAAGCCAGCTGCTTTCTTCAACCATGTGCTGAGCAAAGGGTTGGCTTAGCATGCCATCTGAACCCAGTGTGCCATCTGAACTTATGGTTAAGTTCTCTCCTAGCTAACCATGAACTTTAACCAAGAATAAGTATTGTAATTAGAGAATTACTTTTCTGACATATACATCAATCCTAGACATCTTCATAAGACACATAATGTACAGGGCTTTCATTGTTTGTGAATTGCTGCTTGCCTTCTTTTGGTAACCTCTGCTCTTGCTTGGAGATGCTGGAAGAGAACATCCTGGTTCTTCTGTCGTTTTTGGCCTGACCCCTCCCTCATAGTCTACCTTTTCACCTCTCCCTACAAATCACTGTTACTGACTAGGGGGAAAGCAGCTTATTGCCTTGCTGAGAGAATAAAAAGACAGAAGTAGCTGCAAAGAAGAAAGAGCAAAATACCTGCTGTGGATGCCCAAGCCTCAGATGAAAAATCTGAAAGTTTGGGTGACTACTACATTCCAACAAACCAAGACTCACAGAAGGAAGTAGAAACCAACCAGATATATTTGAAATTTTGCTTGTATTAAACTAAGGCATTTATGGATTTAAATTTATTAAATATGCCAAACAGAACAATTTCATATTCCATGGTTATAAATGTTTCATTTTGCATTATTAAAGCAGTAAAGTGTAGTTAAGGAAACAAGCAGTTTATATGAATTTATTTTTAAGTTTGTCTTAACTAGCATATCCAACTGTTGCAAAAGCTTTGGTAGTCAACAGCCTACTTCATCAGATTCATACATTTGCTAGAAACTCCTACTTCAAGATTTCTATAACGGCACAGTCATATTGGTAGCTTTTGTTAAATTATTACAATTAACTGTCCCTTGAAAACAGAACAGCTTTTATTTATCAGAAAAGCTTTTGCTTTTACCGATAAATTTAAATTCTTCTCTGGATTTAAAATATGTGGCAACAGTGCAAAGTTCAACAGTAGCTGTTGAAAATTGGGGGCCCTACCAGTGTTTTCTTCTACTGCACTGTCAACACTGGATAATCGCCCTCCAAAACAAAAAAAAACAAAAAAAAACAAAAATTAGGGACGCGGGTGGCGCTGTGGGTAAAACCTCAGCGCCTAGGACTTGCCGATCACATGGTTGGCGGTTCGAATCCCCGCGGTGGGGTGCGCTCCCGTCGTTCGGTCCCAGCGCCTGCCAACCTAGCAGTTCGAAAGCACCTCCGGGTGCAAGTAGATAAATAGGGACCGCTTACCAGCGGGAAGGTAAACGGCGTTCCGTGTGCTGCGCTGGCTCGCCAGATGCAGCTTGTTACGCTGGCCACGTGACCCGGAAGTGTCTGCGGACAGCGCTGGCTCCCGGCCTCTAGAGTGAGATGAGCACACAACCCTAGAGTCTGGCAAGACTGGCCCGTACGGGCAGGGGTACCTTTACCTCAAACCAAAATTGCCTGCTTTTTCCTTTTTCCTGCCATCCAAAAGACTGCTTATTAGTCCATTCCAGTGTGGAAGAGACAGCATTTCAGTCCTGTAATCACTTTTCAAAGCATGCTAAGTCAAAGCATGTTAAGTTTAGATGCTTAACACACACTGAAAATCTAATGACCCGTTACGCATCCTTCAAGTTGTAGCACTAAACAGTAAAACAGCACAACCTTTTGTTCTACTTCAACACATGCAACAAAAAGAAAAGAAATAGTAAAGGGCAGATGCATGAAAAGTGACCAGTTAGAACCAGCTCTCTACTAGTTGCAATAGTAACATAGACCGTTTGTAGAATATTAACACATACTATTCAGAAAGGGAAAAGGAAAAAAAGGAAAAGGAAGAAGGGCCATTTTGTTCCATGAGAAAATAATCTAAAATCCTCTATCAGGCAATACCTTCATTTGAACCAAGAAAAATGTCACAGCATAGTGAGATAGCTTTCAAGTTCTCCACTGCTCTTCATTAAGTTGGATGTTAAATAGTGAAAAAGCTGCTGTGATAATGAAGCCATGGTGTCTGCATTAGTCACAGTCTAAAGATGGAGTACAGGAAAAGATAGCAGACTTAATTAGATTAGGCTCTATTAAGTACTACACAGGTTACAATGTGCACAAAGGCTGCTAGGGCATACAAAAAAATAGCTGATCCATTTTTGAAAATGTAGAATCCAGTCATTACCCAGATTTTTTTCACAAATACCCTGACTTTCTTTCCATTGTCTATGTCTTGGGGAATACTGAACTTTGCTGAAGATAAGACTCTAATTCAGTGTTTCCCAACCTTTTTTGGACAAAGGCACACTTGTTTGATGAAAAAAATCTCGAGGCACACCACCATTACAGCCCCGTGACGTCAGCGCGCAGCGTCACGCCGGGAGGGACGCACGGAAGTGTAAGTTTCAATTTTTTTTCCTCCCCCTTGCCGGGGAACCTCCAAGCTTTGGGGGTGGGGGGGGGGGAGGCAGCAAAGCGAGGGACTGAGGGACTCCTCCAACGACAAGGGTTGGGGAAGAAGAGAAAGGGCTATTCCGCTCCAGTCACGGGAGGGGAATATGTACTGGCCCAACTGGTGTGCGGTCTTCGGAAAGCGGGGTGCGGGAAGGAAGCCTAGGCTCGGGGTCCACCGACCTCGGCGGAGAAAGGCAACAACCGGAGCCGATGACGAGCCGGCGCGTGCGTGCAGCGGCTGGCCTCGAGCTCGGGAAGCTGCGCGCGGCGATGTTGACGCAGGGCGTGCGAGAGCTTGGGGCGGGGGGGGCGGGAGAGAGAGAGAAAGAGTTGGCAGCGCCAGGCGCTGTTACTTATTGCGCTGCGGACGCTGCCAGCAACTGTGGTGGTTGTGCGGCGGCCGCCGCCGCAGAACGTCCTCGTCAGTCAGTTGAGCTGCCTGGCGGCGTAGGGAGCCGAGGGGCGGGGCTTCCTTTCTGAAGGAGCTGAGGGTGGGGGTCCTCCGGCGCCTTCGGCGAAACAGCGCCGGCCCAGAGCGCTTCTAGGAGGCTGCCTTTGTGCGCGACGTAAAGCCCTCTTTCCCTCCCTCCAGCCCCGTGTCACCTGTGGAAAAGGGGGCTGGATCCAGTGACGCAACTCGGAAAACTGTTAGGGAAGCCAGAGCAGGAAAGTGAGTGGGAGGCGGCGGCGCCACTTTAACCCACGTTTCCTTTTTGAAAGAGAAACTTCAGTGTTTCCCAACCTTTTTTGGACTCGCCCGCCTCCCTCCAGGCAACATCTCGCGGCACACCAGGCAACATCTCACGGCACACTAGTGTGCCGCGGAACACCGGTTGGGAAACACTGCTCTAATTCTTACCTTCTCTCTTCAACTAGTGAATAATTGTAATATATTTACTTTTTTACCTGACACATCTTAAAAAAAGTAATCTGCAATTTTGTCAACTTTAAAACTAGTGAATTCTTTTTTGTTTTCCTCCTACCCAAAGTCCTGTATGTTTTGGCGGTCCAGCTGCATTTTATATTTACAAAAATGGGAGGAACAGACCAGTGCTCTCGCTGAAAAATCTGTATAGCACCAAGTAGAGCCTAATTACATTTTTGTTGGTACAAATAAAAGGCACTGCCTAACCATGAATTTTTGCACAGAAATGAGCATCTGAAGAGCCAGCCATTTCTACACAAGGTCTTTAAAATTTGAAGTACAGTGGTACCTCAGAAGTTGAACGGAATCCGTTCTGGAAGTCCGTTCGACTTCCAAAATGTTTCGAAACCAAAGCACAGTTTCTGATTGGCTGCAAGAAGCTCCTGCAGCCAATTGGAAGCTGTGTCAGACGTTCAGGTTCCAAAGAACGTTTGCAAACAGGAACACTCACTGCAACTCTCACCGGTTTGCAGCGTTCAGGAGCCAAAACGTTAAGACTTGCAAGGCGTTCGGGATCCAGGGTACGACTGTATCTGAAATCCAGACAAGCAGACTAAAACAACAGAACAACCCAGTTAAGCTGAGCTGTTAGAATCTGAGCTCAAGGCGGCTCATGCTACAACAACCCATTTAAAGCAAAATGTTGGGAGTTTAGATTTAGTGCTTCATTGTCATCAGAAGTAGTTTGTAAATGCAAGCCATGTTTATATAAAATCTACAAGCCAATCTTTGTGCTGTTGCTCAGGAATCTAACTAAAACGCTACAAGAGGCTTTGTTTGTTTAAAGATGTATCAGTTGCCTGCCCAAAGCAATGCCGAACAAAAGAATAACAGGAACTATTATCTACTGTGGAACTATACACCTTACAAATAATATCAAACAGCTCCTCAATTTGATTCATGACTAAACTTGGACTACTCTAAAGTATTCTCAAAAAACCTGAATACTATAATCAAGTTCCTGTACTAATGAATACATCTGCTTACATAAACTCAGAACGGCCTTGGTCCAGTATATCTGAAGGAGCGTCTCCATCCCCACCGTTCTACCCGGACACTGAGGTCCAGCACCGAGGGCCTTCTGGCAGTTCCCTCACTGCGAGAAGCCAAGTTACAGGGAACCAGGCAGAGGGCCTTCTCGGTAGTGGCGCCTTCCCTGTGGAACACCCTCCCACCAGATGTCAAAGAGAACAACAACTACCAGGCTTTTAGAAGACATCTGAAGGCAGCCCTGTTTCGGGAAGCTTTTAATGTTTGATGTATTATAGTATTTTAATATTCTTTTGGAAGCTGCCCAGAGTGGCTGGGGAAGCCCAGCCAGATGGGCGGGGTATAAATAAAAAATTTAAACAAAAAAAACTATTTAAAAAAACTGCCGTAATCTTTGTTAAGAGTACAAGCATAGCTGGATATTGCTGTGCCGCCAATGGCCAAGGGGGCCATTTCGTGTTTCAGGAAAAGCATGAATAATAAGTACTGGGATAGGTCTTATTGCCTCAGGTATGTAGAGAAGGAAAGTACAGTATATATGTTCTTCCAATGGATGGACTTGTGCTTCCATATCATCTACCAGTGCTAAGATTGTGCCATGAAAAATTGTAAGAAATAAGCCCAAGTTTTATCTTTGCTTTCTAAAAATATTAAAATTTAATTTGACTTTTACCCAAATGAGTACAAGGGGGGCGTATTTATCTACTAAGAGTATTTATAGCCCACCCTTCCACTGAATTTGCAGCACTCAGGGAACAAGTTCAAAAACAATCAGATGTATTTTATTGCACTTCAACTTTGGGCAAGCAAGCTGCTTAATTTTATAAATATCACCCATTCATCCTCTTACACATGTCTTCACTGTTGTACAATTTCAGGAGTCGTATAATATAAAAAACTTGTTTCATATAATGCAACGACAGATGTTTCATACACACCAGCAGTTAATCACTACCCACTGTCATAAGACTATAGAAGCTTGCATTGAAATGATCGATATTTGGTTCTAATTTGGCTTGATAGAAATCAAGGTTGTAGTATCTTTCCTTGCTAGCTCTTTTCATTTCTCTGCATGTACACACCCAGAGAGCAGGCTAATCTTCTTGTTTACAGCATTAATTCTCCATTCTGCATGCTTCTGTGCCAAAAGACATGCAAATTTCTCCTCTCTTTAAAATCAGTGAGTGAATATGGAGATCTGCACCGTCATAATGAACCATTTTCTCAATTTCTACCCAGAACTGAAATATGTGGCATTGCCTTTGGATAAATTATTTCCAGGTGTGAGCTACAGTGTTTTCCTATCCATAGAATTATTTTCTATCTTGGATACCCAACAGGGGATCCAGTGTGGTATAGTGGTTATCGAGTGTCGGACTAGGACGTGGGGGACCAGGGTTCAAATTGCCACTTGACCATGAAGCTCACTGGGTGACCTGGGCCAGGTAGGTAGGTAGGTAGACAGACAGACAGAAGGAAATGTCAGGGAGAAGTGCTCAGGAAGCCTGAGGGTTCAGTAAACATGAAATCTCTCTACCCTTTCTGTGCTTCAAATACTGCTATCTCTTCCCTCCACTTTAAAAGAATTCTGCAGGGATTGGAATTCTAACACGTAAGAATGCCACCAACATGTCTAGTTGCCCCCAGGTGACTGTTTCATTAGCAACATGTCTTTAGTTCAGTGTTTCCCAACCGGTGTTCCGCGGCACACTAGTGTGCCGTGAGATGTTGCCTGGTGTGCCGCGAGATGTTGCCTGGAGGGAGGCGGGCGAGTCCAAAAAAGGTTGGGAAACACTGAAGTTTCTCTTTCAAAAAGGAAACGTGGGTTAAAGTGGCGCCGCCGCCTCCCACTCACTTTCCTGCTCTGGCTTCCCTAACAGTTTTCCGAGTTGCGTCACTGGATCCAGCCCCCTTTTCCACAGGTGACACGGGGCTGGAGGGAGGGAAAGAGGGCTTTACGTCGCGCACAAAGGCAGCCTCCTAGAAGCGCTCTGGGCCGGCGCTGTTTCGCCGAAGGCGCCGGAGGACCCCCACCCTCAGCTCCTTCAGAAAGGAAGCCCCGCCCCTCGGCTCCCTACGCCGCCAGGCAGCTCAACTGACTGACGAGGACGTTCTGCGGCGGCGGCCGCCGCACAACCACCACAGTTGCTGGCAGCGTCCGCAGCGCAATAAGTAACAGCGCCTGGCGCTGCCAACTCTTTCTCTCTCTCTCCCGCCCCCCCCGCCCCAAGCTCTCGCACGCCCTGCGTCAACATCGCCGCGCGCAGCTTCCCGAGCTCGAGGCCAGCCGCTGCACGCACGCGCCGGCTCGTCATCGGCTCCGGTTGTTGCCTTTCTCCGCCGAGGTCGGTGGACCCCGAGCCTAGGCTTCCTTCCCGCACCCCGCTTTCCGAAGACCGCACACCAGTTGGGCCAGTACATATTCCCCTCCCGTGACTGGAGCGGAATAGCCCTTTCTCTTCTTCCCCAACCCTTGTCGTTGGAGGAGTCCCTCAGTCCCTCGCTTTGCTGCCTCCCCCCCCCCACCCCCAAAGCTTGGAGGTTCCCCGGCAAGGGGGAGGAAAAAAAATTGAAACTTACACTTCCGTGCGTCCCTCCCGGCGTGACGCTGCGCGCTGACGTCACGGGGCTGTAATGGTGGTGTGCCTCGAGATTTTTTTCATCAAACAAGTGTGCCTTTGTCCAAAAAAGGTTGGGAAACACTGCTTTAGTTGGTGCCTTTGACATCTGCTGAATTACCAAACTTCAAAATACCTTGCATTGATACTAGATACAAGCAGCATCAGCATCTCAGGAATCAAAGGATCATAAAAAAGTATTTCCCTCAATCTGTTCAACAATAGCAAGTTAAAGGGGGAAAGCAGATCAGAAGAATTAGCAAAACTGGCTCATAAAGGTGTCAGCAGGATATCGTTTCACTGATATATTATCCCCACTGCCAATGGAAACACAAGGCACCAATAAAAAGATCAATACTGTCTCAACTGCTTTTAAATACCTTACTGTATCCAGATAAAAAGCTCCTCTCGCCTAACCTCCTTCCATTTTTAAGAGAAACCTTCTCAAGTCAACAGGAGTAAATCATTAAGGAAAATGTCTCGTACATGTTCTAACCATACTCCAATGCACAGTGATCTCCCCAAACCCTGACGTATGAGTCAGCTGGGCTGATTTAACTCCATCATTTGCCTCAGGTAAGCACCTTTCAAATACAGTCTTCACTCCTATCCCATGAAGATTCTTGTAACATTAATAAACATGACTTCTTCCAAGGAAAACATTGCCTTTTTTGATGCGGCAGGCAGTATTAGTCTGGTGTTTGTTCATACATAATCATTTACCCACAACAGCTTATTTATACTTGCTTGTAAAGACACTTCGACTAGCCTCCGTTATCTATTCACTAATACACAAATCAACTATGCCCTCCAACCAGCTACACCTGAATCAAGAGAAGACACTGCATTTCATCACCTACACCTGAGACCCATAGGTCAAAGACCTTGGACTTTGAACTATATACCGGTAAGAATAATTAATAGTACAGAGGGGAAACCCTAGTGACTTGGGTACTAAAAATAGAGCTACTGGCAGCTAAAGATTGGCTACCAGTTGGATACCAGAGATTGGCTACCATATTTCTGCAGACGTGATATAGGTGATGCACCACAGAGAGAGAAAACTCAAGGTTCTCAAACCTGATATGACCAAATTACTATACCTAGATTTTTATAACTCAATGAATTTTTCAATGTTCAATGTCATCGGGATTTGAATTCTATGCAAGGAAGACTAGTAAGGGATATATACTGGCAACTATAGTGGTAGCTCAGGACTTGGGTGGCACTGTGGTCTAAACCACTGAGCCTCTTGGGCTTGCCGATCAGAAGGTCGGCGGTTCAAATCCCTGCAACGGTGTGAGCTCCCATTGCTCGATCCCAGCTCATGCCAACCTAGCAGTTTGAAAGCACGCCAGAAAGTGCAAGTAGATTAATAGGTACCGCTCCGGTGGGAAGGTAAACGGTGTTTCTGTGTGTTGCTCTGGTTTCGCCAGAAGCGGCTTAGTTATGCTGACCACATGACCTGGAAAAACTGTCTGCAGACAAACGCTGCCTCCTTCGGCCTGCTGTAAAGCAAGTTGAGCGTCGCAACCCCAGAGTCATCTGTGCCCGGACTTAACTGTCAGGGGTCCTTTACCTTTACCTTTGTTACGTGGTACCTCAGTTTAAGAACAGTCCTGTTTATGAATGATTCGGTTTAAGAACTCTGCAAAACCGGAAGTAGTGTCCCAGTTTGCGAAAAGAATGGAATCCAAACGGTGGAAGGGCACCGGCGGCGGAAGGCCTCATTAGGGAAAGTGTGCCTCGGTTTAAGAACGGTTTCGGTTTAAGAACCGACTTCCGGAACAGATTAAGTTTGTAAACCGAGGTACCACTATAATCATTATCTCTGAAGACTATCAATCAGAACTGCTCATACAGAGGTACCTCGGGTTACATACACTTCAGGTTACAGACTCCGCTAACCCAGAAATAGTACCTCGGGTTAAGAACTTTGCTTCAGGATGAGAACAGAAATCGTGCTCCGGCGGCACAGTGGCAGCAGGAGGCCCCATTAGCTAAAGTGGTGCTTCAGGTTAAGAACAGTTTCAGGTTAAGAACAGACCTCCGGAATGAATTAAGTACCCGAGGTACCACGGTATTTTAAAAAATGATATGGGTTAAAATGTTACATGTGATTTATAATTTAGAAACAGCAATAAAAATCAGAAGCAGCGTGTTTTCTGTATCAATGTTATTTTCTGTTATTATTGTTTTTTGACACAGGTGACACCTACCAGTGTGTGTGTGTGTGTGTGTGTGTGTGTGTGTATGTGTGTGTGTATATATGTATATGTGTATATATATATATATTTTTTTAAGCAACACATTGGGGGGGTGCGCTGATATCACCAAGAAATATGGTGTGCTAGTTCTCTGCTCCCACCCTAACCCAGGTATGTTACTTGCAAAAAAACAGAAACAAAAAAACCCCTCAATATTCTCCAACTCTCAGTAGCCTAAAATGGCACCAAAACCAGTGAGACTGGGTTGGGAAGAATTTGACTTGTTTCAATATACATTCACTCAATTTTATCAAGATTTTCCTGCGGAGTGGTCAGAGTTTTTGACCCCTTTAAAGGATAACACAGAAGACATAACAGCCTCCATTAGACTTACTAAAACTTCAGAAGAACTACAATGAAGCCATATCTAAACTTTTTTTAAAAAAAATAATCATGCACAACTTTCAAAATATGGTGCAATTTTTATTTATCATACTTATAGAACATTACTGAGTACATTACTGGGCATGAAAGTTTTAGCAAAGGCATTATACTTGCCACTTTGTACTTTGTCAAAGCCACATGGGGTATTAACATAAAAGAGAACAAATAAAAGACAACTTGCTGGTGACCAAGTTCCAACAGTAAAAAAATATCTAAGTACAGTGGTACCTCAGGTTACATACGCTTCAGGTTACATACGCTTCAGGTTACATATGCTTCAGGTTACAGACTCCGCTAACCCAGAAATAGTGCTTCAGGTTAAGAACTTTGCTTCAGAACAGAAATTGTACTCCAGCGACCCGGCAGCAGCGGGAGGCCCCATTAGCTAAAGTGGTGCTTCAGGTTAAGAACAGTTTCAGGTTAAGTACGGACCTCCGGAACGAATTCAGTACTTAACCCGAGGTACCACTGTAATAAAATACTGCAGCATTTACTCTAACACAGCTCCAAACAATGAAAAAACCTATTCCAAGTTTTTATAATAAAAATATTTTACTCTCCACACTGAAATGCCTATTTTATAAAGGACTGTGATATTAGCTTCAAGGGCAATCCATAAAAGCAAACTTCATGCAAGAGATCTGGCACACAGTTAAAATTTGTCCCTTGAACTTTCATGGTCACTCTAATTTAGAACCTTAAACTCTTCAAGGGAGGGGGCCTATATTTTTCTCTTATGCAACTCTTACTACATTCCCACACTGATGAGACTTTTTTTAAAAAAAATCAATAATAAATATCATTAAGTTATTTGACCTCCCTTAGAATTCAGAGAAGCAGGCAAAAATATATCCAGTTGTTTCATTCTCCCACTTTCACACACAGAGATACAAAGGCTCTAAAATTCTATGGTTTTGTGTGTTTTTTGAGAGCAAATAAGCAAATGGCAGGTTATCCAGAGCAGTTAAGGAAGGTCTTAAAGCCTCGTTCTCTAAAATAATTGAAGATCATTACTGCAGTTTTCTCAATATTTTTTGCAAAGGTGGATTATGCTACTATTAACGTATTTTCAGAACTCAGAAAATATATGCAAAGCTCGATTGCTACAAATACTAGTTAAACATAAAACCATTCTCACAAGCGCCAACTAATGGGACAGCAAAAGCGGTAATGGCAGGTTTAAACATGCACGAACTACAACGTATTTTGCATTGCATCATCTTCTGAAATGCACATCAAGTATTGACATATACATATATTAGAGTTTTCTGCAACTTTTGATGTAGATGGCTACGGAATATTGACACAAATGGTATCTGGAAATTCACTGAACTGCTTGGGAACAGCTCCAAGTGTGTGTTTTTGTGGTGTGTCCGTGTCCTATACAGTACAGTACAGTACAGAGTGCTTTCCCACTATTTCTCCAGGAATTGCTTCAATACAAAGCAGCTTTTGTTTTCATGTTGGTTGAAATACTTACAAATCTTTGCTCATAAAAATCATTTTCCTGTAAGAAGGAGCACTAGTATAAACTCCAAGCCATTCTGCCTCAGAATATCCCTGAACCAACCAGCTCCTAAGACACCTTTCACCTGCTGACATTTTGACTACTGAAATGAAAACCAGTCTCCCACAGCCTTTTAAAAGGCCAAACAAACATTGACAGAAGTTCAGTTCATGAGCCTTGCGATTGCTTCCCACAAAGTTCAAGACTGGGGTTCATCCTGCATCTTGGTCCTCACAGCTAGAGATGGTAGGCATTACGAAAGTGCAACAGCAATGGGACATTACTACTGCAGTCACTTATGGTATTTAAGGGGCAAATATGTTACTTCATTCTCTTGGAATACCTAACTTCCTTCCTGAAGCAAAGTTTAGTGCTTCACATACCAACCGATGAAGGACGGGTTTGGTCAACACATTATTTCATATATTAAGGCTTCAGATGTGTTTAATAGTTTACTGAAAGTCACCCTGATTATGTATTTGAAAGGCAAGGTGTAACTAAAAATAATAAATAAAAGATTGGCTCAACCACGTTCCTATGAAATCTCAATAAACTGATATTTTGGAAATACACTGGTAAACCATTAGTAAATGTCATTAAAGCATCTCAAGTCAAACACAACTGGCTAATCCATTATTGCCAGGGGATTAATAAAACCATGTTCATCCATGAGTTGATTGTGGATGAGGGAGCTTTGACTTCTGCATAGCAAGAGGTTGGACTAGATAACACTAGCAGTCTCTTCCAATTCTACAGTTCTATGATTCTATGATCTGGCTTGTATTACTGAGACCTGGGAGTGTTGGACTGAGTAGATTTGACTCAGCTTTGCCAAGAAGGCATCAACCTTGATTGAAGGATCAGAGAGGGAGAAGTGGATGTGGTCTGTAATATTTCCATTTTGCTCACCAGGAAACTTTGCCACCTTGTGAAAGAGGGCATCTGGGTACTGGGAGGGGGTGAATTAACCCTGCTGTCGTTGTCAGATTATTATCTGGTGAAGTTGGGTATTACAAACTCACCCACCTGCTGCAAGTGTAGGGTACCCTTTAGGGTGGTCCACCCATGAAGACTTAGGAAATCAAAGGTATTACTGAATGTGCTTTGGGGATTCTCAAAAACCCAGAACCAGCAAAACTGTCAAGGTCTTGGTTTGGTATGGAATGACAGCCAGGCACATTGACATAACTGTTCCTGAGCGCCCTCTCTGACACTAAAGAGTCCTGAGGACTCTCTAAACAGGTCGGGGTGCAAGTGGTATACGACCCTGTATAAAGCTGATTGGACACACTAGTTCCTGAAAATATTTTTCTAGAAATATTAGCACATGTAAGAACTCAAGTCAGAGATTATCTATTCTCTGTCTTTATTTATATTTCCTTGCCACAAGTCAGAGAGCAAGGTGTGATGCCCTATAAACATCAAAGTATATCTCTTCGGAATTCAAAGCAAAGCACAGACAGAAAGCTAAGTTAATTTATACCATTTGACAAGCAATACTTCGAAATTGCAATCTTTGAAAGGACATTCTACCGAGCCCCCCAAAAAATTCCTCTAAGTTGCATGGCTATTAGAATAGATTATTCAGTTTTATCAGCGGTCCTTGCCAAAAATGTAGGACAATCGCTTCCTGTAAACATAATATTTCCCATGTATTGCAAGACCATATTTGGTCTGTAGAAGCAGCATCTTCCATCACCCCAAAATTGACTAGCTGCAGCTTCTGAAGTTCTTACTTAGATTTTCCTTCACAAGTTTTACTCTAACATCTTAAAGAGCTTGCCTCTGTTGAAGATTTGCAGACTTCCTGCATTTCATTTTCTGGCACTGAAAATATTTGTTTAAAAAATAGAAAACCTTGAATTACTCTGCACATTATGAACACTTTGATTTTCTCAACCATGTTGTAAGATATCAATACTATTAAGATGTTGTGCTAAAAGTAGCTGAAAGGGATACAGCTGGTTAACAGCACAATACAAGAATAGATAAATGGCATTTCTGAGGTAGTGTTTTTTAGCAACAGTAATATTTACCGCAAAGAAATAAACTCAGTCTGCCAAAATCTGAAAAATGGCTCTCAAAATCCAAGGTATACAATATCAAGTCTGAAAATAGCATGCACTATTTACAGCAGGATTAACACATAGCATTTTCCTATCAGTTTTTAAAATCTAACTTAAGACATTTCAGCAAAAACTTTGGAATTAAGTAAAAATTGTAGAGTGATCCACCAAACCAAATATTTCAATGGAACATAAACTGGAGATGCCATCATTTCTAAATAGGTTTTCTTCTTTGTGGTCTTGGTCTGTATTCTGATCTAGCTACCCAAAGAGAAAAAGCAAGGATGCTACACACTTTTGATGGTAGTGTAATTATACTTCATTCAGGTCAAATAATTAAATAAAATATGACAATTGTTCCTCCTTATGAGCAAGATTTCAAGTAATGCTTAATGTCATTTCAGTACTGGCTCCAGGCTTCCCCCACCCAGGGTCTTTGCTCGTGCACATAATCCTAAGGGAATGAGTGATCAGTCTATTATGAAAATAGGCTAAATATTGAGGAGGAGGGATGTTTTATCAGTCATGCTCTTCTCCTCTGTTGAAATAGACAGAACAGGCTCTGGGTAAGGCATCTGTAGATATGGCATGTCACTAAGAGGTTTAAACTGCATTATGCAGCGCAACCAATACCAAGGCCCTTTATATGCATTTTCCCCCCTCAGCCTTTCCAATTGTGGTAGATTTGACTCCAAAAGCTGCAAGTGTAAAAACATCTATTTTTCAGGAAGTTAAGCAGAGGGGCCCTGAGAAACACCACATAGCAAATCACACCTCATCAAGGTTGAGGATTACCTGGAACAAGAGTTGTGGAAGTTTTATTAGGAGTTTCCCCCCCAGTGCTATTAGGGGAGCAAACGTATTTTAGCACATGTTGACAGAGGGTTGGGCACACTTAAGGCTACACAGCGTTTGTTCCTAACCAGCATTTTAAAGCTAGATCCCGTTTTACATGTGTAAGGGATAGGAGGAGTGCTATTTTGTCTCACGTTGAAATAGGACCAGGACAGAGCACAGAAGGAAATCACTTGTTTAAACAATCTTCCTTAGCATCTTGACCAGGAAAGTATGGGGGAAAGATTGGTTCTGGGTCCCTCAAGTGTTTTGTGGATTCTTTACTACAAATACACTATGAATCTAGAAGGACATGGGGAGAAGAACCGACCTATTTGACAGCAGATCTGCGTATTGTGCACAAGACTGAACTTGCCATTAAACTAGAGAGCCCCCCACAAACTTCCATTTAAAAAGCAGCAGGTGAGCACCCTTCCACCCCCCACCTGCTACTAATGGAAGTGAGCAGAGCTTGAGAAAGAGTTGCAGGGAGAAAAGCAGATGATGGGTGAACATTTCAACACATTTACCTCTATGATGTTTTCCCTGGGTAAATAATATAAAAAAGACAGGTCTGGCACTGCTACACTAACAATTGGCTTATTTTAAGAAGTTATTCTCCAAAAGCAACCAAAACAATGGAGAAGGTCCCAAAACATATGAGTAACAAACAAGATCACCTGAACTTGGCCCTCCCGCTGTTTTGGGACTACAATTCTCATCATCCCTGACCACTGGTCCTGTTATCTAGGGTTGATGGGAGTTGTAGTCCAAAAACAGCTGGAGGGTCAAGTTTGGCCACCACTGCCCTAAAGCAATGGAAATGTATAAAAAGTGATTTATGAGTCAACATAGAATCATAGAATCATAGAGTTGGAAGAGACCACAAGGGCCATCGAGTCCAACCCCCTGCCAAGCAGGAAACACCATCAGAGCACTCCTGACATATGGTTGTCAAGCCTCTGCTTAAAGACCTCCAAAGTAGGAGACTCCACAGTTTAAGACTACATATAAAATGAACATAAACAAACATGAATGATAGCCACTATTGTGTGACGATTACAATTTCTCCAAACAGTACAGATGTTAGAGATGTTTCAGCAGAAACAAAATTGGTCTTGCAGTTGACAGCTGTAGATCCCCCTAGAGCCTCTTGTTTGATTTTTCCGAATTGTATTCATTTCCCCCCCCCCAACTTAATTATATATAAATATAATAGAGTCTATTATGTTATTCGTTTGAATGGAATCAAAAATTATAAAGGAATAAATTACCATTATAAATTTATTGCTTGATATAGTTCGTATACAAGACCTTTAATGACTAGAGCTACACCACAAGAGATTTGTTGCTCCTAAGACTGTAATTTAAAAGGATAGTTTGATTATAAGTCCTTCTAGCATAGAATAAAAAGTTTGTATAAAGTAAAAATACAAACCTATAATCCAGCTATGTTGTTGCTCAAAATATGCCACTGCTGCTCACAAAATGAAGCATAACTGAAATTCAATATAGGGGGAATCAGCTGCCAATCCATATCTCACCAAAAGATGTGACTCTCAAATATGCTATTACTCAAGCAGAAAAATTATACATTAGTAGAACTACTACCTGAAAAGAAACTCTATCTTTATATCCTCTATTTTTGAGATGAAATTGTTTATGAAAATGCAAATACAGCTAAATTCATTTTGTCATTTAAACCAGCAAGGGAAATTGTGTTTAAATTGTGCATCCAAAAGACTACTCATTGGGAAAGTTCAAGAATATTGTATGTTAACAGAATAAATTATTTCTGTTAAAAACTACCAATTAAATCAGAAGGCTTGTGATCATATTCCAGAAAATGCACGGTTAATGAAGTTTCTGAATTTCTAGTATGACTCTCAGATTTGTGCTCAGTAATCCTCAAAAAGAGGTCTTGTGGTCTGACCAACACATAATTTTGAAAATGGACACATAATGGCATATACAACATAGAGATGTAATAATTAAATATTTCAATACACATTTTTTATTATCAACAGGAGTAAAACAATCTTTCGAACTTTGTGGACAACATATACAATGACCACACCTATAGTGGCCATCTGGATAATTTAAACACAGTTCCAGATGCATAATATCTGAATTTTATTTATTTATTTATTTTTATGCCCCACCCTCCCCAGCCAAGACTGGGCTCAGGGCGGCTAACATCAGGTATAAAAACAATTGATTAAAATATAACTTAAAAATAAGATTAAAATATAACTTAAAATGCAGCCTCATTTCAGTGGAAGCCCAGATCAAAAACTGTTTGGGGGGAGAAAACGTCAAATCTTCCCCAAGGCAAACTATCCAGACTGGTCCTACGTGGGCCAGAAAGGCCAGGGAAGTTCCCAAATAGGGGTTCCATCACAGAAAGAAAAGGAAAGAGGGGGAGGGGATCAGGCTGATTCCAAGCCAAAGGCCAGGCGGAACAACTTTGTCTTACAGGCCCTGCGGAAAGAAATCAGATCCCGCAGGACCCTGGCCTCATGAGACAGAGCGTTCCACCAGGCCGGAGCCAGTGTTGAAAAGGCCCTGGCCCTGGTTAAGGCTAATCTGACTTCCTTAGGGCCCAGGACCTCTAGGGTATTGCTATTTACCAGTAGGTATGAGGGTCCTAGGCCGCAAAGGGCTTTAAAGGTCAAAACCAGCACCTTAAACCTGACCCTATACTCTACCGGGAGCCACTGAAGCTGGAAAACCACTGGGTGAATGTGGTCCCGCGGCAAGGACCCCGTAAGGAGCCTCGCCGCGGCATTCAGCACCCACTGGAGTTTCTGGGACAACTTCAAGGGCAGCCCCGCGTAGAGCGAGTTACAGTAATCAAGCCTGGAGGTGACTGTCGCATGGATCACTGTGGCCAGATCAGGGCGGGAAAGGTAAGGGACCAACTGTTTAATATGGCGGTGATGGGAAAATGCCGCCTTTGCAGTAGCTGCAACCTGCGGCTCCATGGAGAGGGAGGCATCAAAGGTTACACCCAAACTCTTGACAGAAGGCACTGGCACAAGTTGAGCCCCCGCAAGAGATGGGAGTTGGCCCCCCAACCCCATGCCATCCCAACCCAGCCAGAGGACCTCCGTCTTCGAAGGGTTTAACTTCAACCGGCTCCCACACATCCATCCAGCCACAGCTTCCAGACATCTGGTCAGTGTGTCCAGGGCAGATTCAGAATGGCCATCCATCGACAGATAGAGCTGGGTGTTATCAGCATATTGATGACAACCCAGCCCGAAACTCCGGACAATCTGGGCAAGATGTTAAAAAGCATCGGGGAAAGGATTGCACCCTTCAGCACTCCACACACCAAGGGATGCCATGACGACATCTCCTTCCCTAGCACCACCCTCTGTCCCCGACCTGAGATAAAGGAACGCAGCCATTGTTGGACTCTGCCCACGTCGGCAAGGCGGTGGTCCAAAAGATTGTGATCAACCATGTTGAAGGCTGCTGACAAGTCTAAAAGAATCAGCAGTCCCAACCCGCCTCGGTCTAGTTGTCTACAGAGAGCACCTGTTAGGGCAACCAGAGCTGTCTCGGTCCCCTAACCAGGGTGAAAGCCGGACTGGAATGGATCCAAAGCTGATGTTTCCTCCAGAAACCTACCAAGCTGTTCAGCTCTCTCAATTACATTACCCAGGTATGAAAGATTCGAAACTGGGCGGCAGGACACTAATAATAATTTATCATTTTCCAAAAGAGATATTTGAAGCCAGACAAATTTTGTATTTTTTATTTTAAAGCAAATTGTGTTCTGACAACTTAATGTGTTCCTGGTTTGAGACATTTGTTCTGCAAATACAGTGGTGCCTCGCAAGACGAAATTAATTCGTTCCGCAAGGCTCTTCGTCTTGCGGTTTTTTTGTCTTGCGATGCACGGTTTCCCATAGGAATGCATTGAAAATCAATTAATGCGTTCCTAGGGAAACCGCAGGGGACGCGGGTGGCGCTGTGGGTAAAAGCCTCAGCGCCTAGGGCTTGCCGATCGTAAGGTCGGCGGTTCGAATCCCCGCGGCGGGGTGCGCTCCCGCTGCTCGGTCCCAGCGCCTGCCAACCTAGCAGTTCGAAAGCACCTCCGGGTGCAAGTAGATAAATAGGTACCGCTTACCAGCGGGAAGGTAAACGGCGTTCCGTGTGCTGCGCTGGCTCGCCAGATGCAGCTTTGTCACGCTGGCCACGTGACCCGGAAGTGTCTTCGGACAGCGCTGGCCCCCGGCCTATAGATGTGAGATGGGCGCACAAACCCCAGAGTCTGTCAAGACTGGCCCGTTCGGGCAGGGGTACCTTTACCTTTACCTTTACCTTTAGGGAAACCGCCTTCAGACCAGGTCCGGGGACAGTCTGTCCCCGGACCTCTTCTGAAGGCTGGGGGGGGACAAGGGCTTTTCTTCCCACCCCCAGCATTTTAAAAAACCCTGGGACAGCGGAGGACTTCTCCGCTGTCCGGGGCGATCTTAAAATGCTGGCGGGCGGCATTTTAAAATCGCCCCGGACAGCGGAAGACTTCTCCGCTGTCCAGGGCGATTTAAAAGCCCCTGGGAAGGCAGGCAGGGGGGGACAAAGACTTTCGCCCCCCGCCCGCCTTCAGAAGGTGTCCCCGCCCCCCCTCCCCACTTCGGAACAGCTTTCCGAAGTGGGGCGGCTGGGGCAGGCGTCCCCGCCCCCCCTCCCCACTTCGGAACAGCTTTCCGAAGTAGGGCGGCTGGGGCAGGCGTCCCCGCCCCCCCGCCCCACTTCAGAACAGCTTTCCGAAGTGGGGCGGCTGGGGCAGGTGTCCCCGCCCCCCCTTCGGAACAGCGTTTTAAAATGCTGGGGGTCGGGAGCGAAGCGCTGCCGACCTCCAGCATTTTAAAATCTCCCTGTGTCCCGGGAAGATTTTAAAATGCGGGGGGTCGGGCTGCCGACCCCCCGCATTTTAAAACCTTCCCGGGACACGGGGAGATTTTAAAATGCTGGGGTTCGGCAGCGCTTCGCTCCCGACCCCCAGCATTTTAAAACCTCCCCGGGACACGGGGAGATTTTAAAATGCTGGGGTTCTGCAGCGCTTCGCTCCCGACCCCCAGCATTTTAAAACCTCCCCGGGACACGGGGAGATTTTAAAATGCTGGGGGTCGGCAGCGCTTCGCTCCCGACCCCCAGCATTTTAAAACCTTCCCGGGACACGGGGAGATTTTAAAATGCTGGGGTTCGGCAGCGCTTCGCTCCCGACCCCCAGCATTTTAAAACCTCCCCGGGACACGGGGAGATTTTAAAATGCTGGGGGTCGGCAGCGCTTCGCTCCCGACCCCCAGCATTTTAAAACCTCCCCGGGACACGGGGAGATTTTAAAATGCTGGGGTTCGGCAGCGCTTCGCTCCCGACCCCCAGCATTTTAAAACCTCCCCGGGACACGGGGAGATTTTAAAATGCTGGGGTTCGGCAGCGCTTCGCTCCCGACCCCCAGCATTTTAAAACCTCCCCGGGACACGGGGAGATTTTAAAATGCTGGGGGTCGGCAGCGCTTCGCTCCCGACCCCCAGCATTTTAAAATCTCCCCGGGACAGGGGGAGATTTTAAAATGCTGGGGGTCGGCAGCTAACGCTTCGCTCCCGACCCCCAGCATTTTAAAATCTCCCCGGGACAGAGACTTCTCTGCTGTCCCTTGGAGATTTTAAAATGCTGGGGGTCGGCAGCGAACGCTTCGCTCCCGCCCGCCAGCATTTTAAGATCGCCCGGGGCAGGCGGGGGGGGAAGGCAGGCGGGGGGAGCAAAGACTTTTGCCCCCCGCCGGCCTTCAGAAGAGGTCCTCTTCTGAAGGCCGGCTGTGGGCGAAAGTCTTTGCTCCCGACCGCCAGCATTTCCCTATGGGCTTTCGTCTTGCGATGCAAGCCCATAGGGAAATTCGTCTTGCGAAGCGCCTCCAAAACAGAAAACCCTTTCGTCTTGCGGGTTTTCCGTCTTGCGAGGCATTCGTCTTGCGGGGTACCACTGTATGTAACAAGAAGTAGAGCAAGGCCTGAGTTCAGGCACCCTCTGCCATGCATAGAAACTCTGATATTTTATCATTTGTACTTTATTTTATCCCCTGCCTTTCTGCCAAAATGGCATTCAAGGGAGCTTACAAAACTCCTGAACAGCTCTGCCTCCTAGAAAAGCTTAAAATGAGACAACAATCAGGTTACAGCTCAACACAGTTGCACACCTTCTTGCATGCCACCTGTGGCCACATTTATAAATTCTGTATTATTCTTTTGCACTTATCTTTTTAGATGATTGACAAATTTTATACGCAAACCCCCCTTTACTTTTGAATGATTGTTGATTGATGCCACCAACTACAGTATAACTTGGATTCTTAAACTGAGCTCAGCTTACAGAAAGCCTCAATACATTCCAAGGCAGCTAATATAGCCAGCAATGCAAAGTCTACATTGCCAACATACTAATTCCATATTATACCCACATTTTGATTCACCTCAAAATAATTATATGCTTTTTTTAGGAATCGTACAAAAAACTGCACATCATAGCTTTTCATAATATTCTAGTGACCTATCCACCCCAAATCCTTTTAAAACCTTATTTTTTTAAAGCACAAATTTGAGAACCACACTGATACTTTTCGGATTTTCAACTCCTTATTTAAAACTTCCGTAATATTGTCAAGAATAATCAAGAACAGAGAGATTCCCATATAATCAGTACAGATTATATGAGACACCTGCATGCATACACAAGAGTAGAACCAACAGATTTCACAAACTGGCCCTGACTTGCTGCAGACTTGCTGCAAACACCTGATTACATGAGACACATTGTACAGTGGTGCCCCGCAAGACGAATGCCTCGCAAGACGAAAAACTCGCTAGACGAAAGGGTTTTCCGTTTTTGCGTTGCTTCGCTAGACGAATTTCCCTATGGGCTTGCTTCGAAAGATGAAAACGTCTTGCGCTTTTTTTTAAAAGCCGCTTGAAGAGGCGCAGTTGCGACGGACCGTGCTTCGCAAGACGAAAAACATTGCAAGACGAAAAGACTCGCGGAACGAATTCTTTTCGTCTTGCGAGGCACCACTGTACAACCATGGCCCAGAGTACCCCCAGAGATACAATTATTCCTTCCCTTGCTTCAGTTTTCACTAAGCATCGTTTTTCTATGATGTCCAAACTGGCAAACTTTACATACTGCTAGCCTCCCAAATCCAGTTTGCATACACAATGCAAACAACAGCTAGGGAAGAAGGGAAAACAATTTATGGTGCAACCAGCTTGCAAGAGTGGAAGGGGGATCCCATATGCCATGAGCGGCACTCCTGGACAAACCACAGTTTGATATTACATCTGAATCGAGCAACAATGTTCTGGTATTTCAGGTAGAATCTAACTAATGTTTTAAAGTAAGAATTCTTATTCCTATTCTGTTACCCTTGTCCCCATTTTCCTGTTGCTTCACTCATATTGTAAGCTTCAAGACAAGGGCCTATTTTAAATGTGTTGTTTTATAAAGCTTGTCCACATCTGGTACTACATAAACAGCATTTAAAATACCAGTCAACGTGTTTAACTTCAATATGGCCCAGAAGTATATGTTAGAACTAGACTTTTTCAAGCTTGAGAAATGAACATATAAAACTTCAAAAATGCTGTACACTAACCTCACTTTGATGGCATTTAGCATGTGTATTAGTCTAATAGAATTTGCATTTTAGAAAAACTTAACAGCACAATAAAACAGCATACCTGTAGACAACTATCACAATGATGATGAATTCCCTTCACTGAAATATACATTGGGCAATAGACTTTAATGTGCTGACATCACAATGTTCTTTTATGACAGTCATATCCTTTGACTCTTTCAAGATGTACCAAATATTTGAGTAGTTAGAACCAGGCTTATTAAATAATCTGGGGAGCACAGAAACACACACAAATTTAAATTGCAGAATCAAAACTAAATAGCTAATAGTAATGTTTAACTAAATAGTATTATTAAATTAAACTTAATTTGGCATAAGCTTCCAAGGGTCAAAGAGTACTTCCTTCAAGTGACTGAAAACCAAGTAAAGAGAAATAAAAATATATTTTACACAAAATGATACCAAAATCAGTCAATTGCAAGATACAGCATTAGGTCTGTTAGAGTGCTATGTAGAACACAACTCAAAACCAGAATCCAAACACTCCTGATTATACCGATACTGAATAACCATAATTCAGTAATATAACAATAATTAGAGACAACAATTTTCTGTAGAAGCTACACTTTCCTAGGGAGACGAAATTTCACAGTGTCACATTAAAAAAACATTCTAATTCAGGAATTTTATACTGGGTTCTCTCTCCAGGGAATAGGAACAATTGCTGCCACATTAATTTCATTTTTTTTAATATATATGAAAACTGATGGTTTCTATTGTATAAGAATATGCAAGCCTTTGAGTTATGTAGAACTCAATTTGTCAGAAGTGGAAGAGTAACAGATTACTTAAGAAAGAATTCTGGGTGCGAGTTCTTTCTACTTGCTAAAAGCCTTTTCTCTTATTTCTAACCAATACCATTCTGAACAACAAAGTATACAAATTATTTTCAATAATCAAGAAGTACCTTGATTATAACTGCAGATGGTGACAGCAGTCACGAAATTAAAAGATGCCTGCTCCATGGGAGAAAGGCGATGACAAACCTAGACAGCATCCTAAAAAGCAGAGAAATCACCTTGCCAACAAAGGTCCGTATAGTTAAAGCCATGGTTTTCCCAGTAGTGATGTATGGAAGTGAGAGCTGGACCATCAAGAAGGCTGATCGCCGATGAATTAATGCTTTTGAATTATGGTGCTGGAGGAGACTGCAAGAAGATGAAACCTATCCATTCTGAAGGAAATCAGCCCTGAGTGCTCACTGGAAGGACAGATCCTGAAGCTGAGGCTCCAATACTTTGGCCACCTCATGAGAAGAGAAGACTCCCTGGAAAAGACCCTGACGTTGGGAAAGATGGAGGGCACAAGGAGAAGGGGACAACAGAGGACGAGATGGTTGGACAGTGTTCTCGAAGCTACAAACATGAGTCTGACCAAACTGCGGGAGGCAGTGGAAGACAGGAGTGCCTGGTGTGCTCTGGTCCATGGGGTCACGAAGAGTTGGACACGACTAAACGACTAAACAACAACAACCTTGATTATAATAACTCCATTCTAGCATTTAAAATTGAAACTAAACCCAAAACTGATCAGTATGTCACACTACACTTGAACACATTCAAAAGCACCAATATATACCTGGCATCATCATATGCATCATTTTCTAAAGTTTACAAAACCAGTAGGCACTATTCAATATAATCAACTTTTCCATCCCAGTGCCATTGAGGAGGATGCAAGGATTTAATTCCCATGAACCATTTAAAAAGATGTCAAACAGAATTTCATATCCTTGTAAATGAACTGGTCAGTGTGGGAGTAGTAGTCATGCTGTGGTTAACTGACCACAGATGACAAACTCACATCCCAACAGCAATCATGGTCACAACTGTATGATTAGCTACCTCCCTATACCTGCCCACCCATCCACATTAAAAGGTTAGGCATTTCCTTGATTTTAACAAACCTGAAAGATGTGAATCAAATGTAAACAAATGTAAACAAAAGAACACCTTGTTCTGGAGGGTCTGCCAACCCTCGCAAGACTGCCCAAACTTTTTTCAAAGAGGGCCAGATTTGATAACGTAAACATAAGTGAGGGCCAACCCTTCTTTAAGGATTTTACCCCAGAACATATATTGCCATGGGGGCCAGATTGAATTGACCGGTGGGCCAGATTAGGCCCCCGAAACAAACTCTGGACATGCCTGTAAGAGACATCAGCAAAAGCCACCTCTGCCTCTCTCGCCACCCATCATCTCCTTCGGTCAGCAGAAGTGTCTAGCTATTGGACTCAACTCTGTGTTAACCAAAATGTGTAATAACTGCTTTCAACAAATTCTAGAATGGGTTGGAACCATTTCTCCAAAACTTTGCAAAATGGTTTCTTCAGCTAGAAAATGAAATTTCCAAGAAGCAGTGGTCACATGTTGTTGAAAAGAAAAAATGAAGCTTCAGTAAAGCAGCACCCAATACCAAATAAAAGTGAGAAAATTTAGTTTGGTCAGTTATGTATCACTTGATCTATATTAATCCAAACTGCAAGTGATACAAACTAATCTATACATTGCAAAAGAGCTTAACTGCTGAAAAGGGTAGTATTCATTTAACTATATTTAGAGTGTTGAGATAATCAAACAGAATGCATCCCAAAGAAACTGTGTTACAAGGAGATAGCAGAATCTTCAGTTCCAACATTTACCAAAGTAATGGACTGAAATGTTAACTGAGATGTTGATATGATATGAACATGCATTTTATTCCTGGTCATCATGTTTAACCCCCAAAGGTCCAATGATACCAATGTTTTCTTGAAAATTTCTTTAAAAGCATTGTTTTCCTACTCATGGATCAAATAATTAGGATGTAAGCCAATATATTAATTTCAAAATGTAGTTTTTTAGTCATTTTATTTATAACCCCTTTTCATTTCTGCTATTGTTCTATATTATGACAAATCTTAATATGTTACTAAGTAAGAAAAACAGAAGATGCATTCAAGTTACAGTAACCTTTATACAACTTAACACTAGGAACAAACATGTAATTGTGATTTTAAACAAAAAAATTGATGAATCACAGTACATGAAGAAATTAGTCACTCTTAAATACATATTTAGGGAACTTTTTGAAACCGGTTCCTTCAGACATCTTTCAATAATTCTGTGACTTAGTATGAATTACCGGTAGTTTACACTGACTCTGTCAATGTCTAGCATACAGTAAGTTTTAAATGAATGGCTGGGTGGACATTTGTCACAGAGGGGAAAAAGAAGTCATCGGTATGCTGTATTATGCATGCAAATGGTACAAAGACACTAGCCAAAGTAGTATCAGGAACATTTTATTGGTTCTAATTTTTTCACATTTCAAACTACTTTGGATCACACTTGTGGCAGTCCAGTAAAGATTATTACAACTGAACAGTTAAAGGCACACACCAGCAGTATAACTCATCGCAACAGACATCAATGGACAATAAACACTGTATTTGGTATGTAGCTGTTGAACTATGTAATTCTTATAAGCCACAGTACTAGAAAACAGCAGAAAATTATTCAAGCACACTTGAAATTGAAATTCAATTCACACAGAGAATTACAGTGCATTTCTTCCCAATCACTTCAATACACTAGCAATAAAAACAGCTCTCAGGCTTCAAACTTATCAAGCGACATATATAATGCTACTTAGTTTCTGTAACCAATAATCGTATGTTAGACGGTTCAGGTTACAAGAAAGGAGATTCCGGCTAAACTTTCGGAAAAGCTTTCTGGCAGTAAGAGCTGTTCAGCAGTGGAACAGACTCCCGCGAGAGGTGGTGGACTCTCCTTCCCTGGAGGCTTTTAAGCAGAGGTTGGATGGCCATCTGCCATGGATGCTTGAGCTGAGATTCCTGCATTGCTGGGGGGGTTGGACTAGATGACCCTTGGGTCCCGTCCAGCTCTAAGATTCTATGATTCTACACTCTATATATACAATAATCAATATTTAACACACTTTTACTTTTCCTATGACAATGGCTCTGCTTTCTTACTGCAATAAACTATGGTTTCTGCATTGACATGGTTTGCTGCTTCCTAACAAGTCATAATTCCTAAATCTACAGACCATGGTTTCAAGGCTGGTTATCAACCATGGGCTTGTTAGGAAGCAACCAACCATGATGTCTGGATATTAACAGGAAGCAGAGTTTAATTGTTGCTTCCAGACTTTGGGTGGAATCCAGCGCTTATCAGCTTGCCAAATAGAACAATCTCTCCCCCCCCCCATGAGCTGTTTTGGGAGTTATCATGATCCCTCTAGTGCCAGTTTCAGAAGCAGAAGCCCCCCAACAGGGTTCGTTTGGTGAATTCTGTCCTCTGTTTCTCCCATTTGCACCAGGAAACTAGAACAATCAGGCAGCAAGAATCTGCAGGCAGCCCATTCATAGTAAACCATGATAGGCCTGGCACCATGCTTTATTGTGATGTGCAGATGCAGTTACCATAACCTACATAAATCTCTTATCAGCCTGCAAAATCTTCAACAAGTCAATTACAGATTCATTAAAAGAGCCAGACAGAGACTGATTGAGAGACAGAGTCCCCACCTCACCTGCAAAAGGGAGTGGGAATAAAGGAAGCAATGAATCACTGGGCAAGGCCTCAAAATTTCGTTACAGTGGTTGGGCACCACTATAGAGAACCATTAAGTAAATAGGTAGTGTTTCAACGAGACACAGGCATAGTTATATTCATTTTTATTATTAATCGCACCTTTCCCTCAAAGGATATAACAGAATCATAGAATTGTAAAGTTGGAAGGGAACCTGGGGGTCACCTAGCCCAACCCCTTGCTATGCAGGAATCTCAACTAAAGCATCCATGACATGGCTATCCAACCTCTACCTAAAAAACCTCCAAGCAAGGCAAGTCCACCACCTTCTGAGGAAGTCTGTTCCACTGTCAAATAGCTCTTATCTCCTTGATCAGAACACCTATACTTCTGCTGATGCAGCCTAGAATAGCATTAGCTTTTTTTTGCTGCTGCATCACACTGTTGATTCAAGTTAAGCCTGTGGCCTACTAAGACCCTTAGCTCCTTTTTACATGCACTACTGGCAAGCCAGGTGTCCCCTTCTTATCTTTGTGCAGCTGGTTCTTCCTGCCTAAGTGCAGAATCTTACATTTGTCCCTACTGAAATTCATTTTGGTAGTTTGGGCCCAGACCTCTAATCTGTTAAAGTCAATTTGAATCCTCATTCCGTTTTCAGTGGCATTGACTACCCCTCCCAGTTGGGTGCGATAAAATAGATAGATATGCCCATGCTGCTGTTCAAGCGAACACTATCCAAGGGAGGCAAATAAGTGTCCTCTTGACACAGCATGGCTTTGTTTTGTAACATTTTACCACATCAATACACATTTGAATTGGCTTGGGATAGAAAATATTCCATTACACTATTACGTGAGTTTCAGTGTAATACAACCCTTTTCCATTTTATACTAAATTGCCAGTTTTATGGGATAGTTCTCTACCCCTTGTAACTTCCAATGTCATTTTTTTAAAAAAATTCTAGGAAGAGGGTTGACCATACCCACATGATTATCAAGCTACAAAAGCACAAGACAAAAGCAGCTGGAAAACCAACCCAGTTTTTATAGAACAAGCCATGGTTTGTTTTGATTTGGGAACAGCTCACATTTTATTAGGCATGGCCTAACGGTACATACAAACCAGTCCACTAACTCAGTTCAGACATTACATCATAACCATGGTTGGGCCACATGTTTAATTTCACACTGGCTTCCTCCACTTCCTTGCCACGCTACCTGTGTCAGGTGTAGCCTGCAGTAGCTATCCAAATCAGGGAAACTTTGGTTCTGTAATCAATAACTTGCCTCCAAACCAACATGAGAAATCCTTTCCAAGTAGTGACTTCTGTTCTAGTTATGATATCAAACTATAATTACCAGAAACTGCAGGAGGGAATCTGAGCACATAATAAAGCATGTTCCTAAAGCCCAAGACATCTAAACTGGGCCACTTTCCAGTACGTTTCCGAGCACAATCCAAAGTGTTGGTGTTGACCTTTAAAGCCCTAAATGATCTCGGCCCAGTATACCTGAAGGTGTGTCTCCACCCCCATCGTTCAGCCCAGAAACTGAGGTCCAGCTCCAAGGGCCTTCTGGCAGTTCCCTCTCTGTGAGAAGTGAAGCTACAACGAACCAGGCAGAGGGCCTTCTTGGTAGTGGCACCCACCATGTGTAACACCCTCCCATTAGATGTCAAGGAAATAAACAACTATCTGACTTTTAGAAGACATCTGAAGGCAGCCCTGTTTAGGGAAGTTTTTAATGTTTTACTGTATTTTTAATAATCCTCTTGGAAGCCACCCAGAGTGGTTGGGAAGGTCTGACCAGATGGGCAGAGTATAAGCAATAAAATATTATTATTATTATTATTATTATTATTATTATATTTACTAAGTACGATACACATAATAGGCCTCTATTTGAGTAGCAGATTATCAGAAATACCAACACAGCACTGACACTGGTTGCATAGCCTGCATTAACAACTATACAGTAATACTGATGACTAATACTTTCTTTAACATTAGCTTTAGTGTGCTGGACAATAATTCCTAACTGAATTACTAAAGGACTTTGCAATGTGACTTAGTATCTGTAAGGTGACATGAAGGCTGGCAACATCTCTTGCAGGCAACCACAGTGCCTGGAGACTGACAGGTCATATATCCATAGTATTGGCCAGATGAGGAATGACCTCTAGGAAGAACGCAGAGAGAAGAAACACCACGGTGCAGCTGCAGCAGCACAACTGGATTCTTTCATCTGCCCCAACTGCAACAAAACATGGCTCTCCCATATCAGTCTCTACAGCCAAAGCAGACACTGCAACTTTCCAACAATCTGACTTCACCCCGTTTCCAACAGTTTGACTTCACTTCCATTGCCTCCTGAGAAATATGGATGCCAACAACAACTAGCATCTGTAATGGAGAGGCCATTTCTGAGTTTGGCATTGCTGAAACCTAGGGAGGCAAACTAACATATGACCTACATCAAACTAAGTTTTTTTAAGTAAACATGGCCAGCTACAATTCACTTTGGTTTGGTGAATTGGAAAGGTCAGACTTCTTGATTACCGTAAGTCAGACAACTTTAACATTTGGAATTTCAGTAAAGAAACAGTAATACAGCTTTCAAGGTGTATAGCTTTTCCAGGAACAGCTGAGGCATCAAGAGTTTTCAAAATAAGATAAAGAGAGGCTATCACATAGAAGAGCTTTGGACTTGTATGAATCAGATTATTCTTCCAGACTTCAATTAAAATGTGAAAGTCAAGTTCTTGCAGTTAATTTAAGTGCAGAAAGCAGCTGCTTAGAACCTAATCAAAAATAAATTGCTTGACCTTCCTCTGGAAACTTGAGAATCATTGTCAGAGGGAAAACTCACCTCATTCCTTTTTTTGAAAAAATTAAAAAAGGACAATTTGGGTACTTCCTACACAAATCTAAAAATACTTCTAGAGGATTTGTTTATTTCCCCATTCAAGTTACCTCAAATCAAGGTAATGGTCACCTCGGTTTTAATAGGGTATTTTTATGCACATACTCTAGAACCCATTTCATTTCCATCATTGGCGTAAGAAAGTATTTTGGAACAGTTATGCAAGAAGAACCTGAACTAGTTATTAAACATGTATTATATACTTGTTAGAAAACTACGCCTCTCTGTCAATGTGAGTTTTATTCACAAGCCCACCTTATCCCAAAGATAACCTTTTTGGAAGTTATTGTTTTGTTTTGACACGAGCAATAGCGGCCCATGCAATGAATTAAGTTCATGTCCCAAACATGAAGCACCAATTAAATTATGAGAGGGGACATGCTTCTACCACCACTAAGTCTTAGCAGTTTAACAGCTCGCAGATAAAAAGGCAGGGGGCCAATACCTCTGGAACAGCAGTCTCAAACTTTTTTCCTCCACAGATCACTTGAAAATTGGCAAGGGTCTCAGGATACCATTAATATTCTACTAATCAAAGCACATACATATTTTAACAACCATGGTCTAACACAATGAATATAAAGGGAAAACTTTTTTCCTTCTATACCAGCATCATTGTCAAAACCAGTTGCATTACAAAAACATTTGACCTAGACGGGACATTTTTGCCCCTTTGATAATCGGGCCCAAGTTAGAATGGCCTTGATCTCAAGTCAAGGGGGTGGGGTGGGGGGGAGAGATCAAATGTGGATATTTTCTACGGTTCTACAACCTTCCCATGGAGTCCCTGAATGGATCTGATGGACACAGTTTTGAGAATCTCTGCGGTAGAGGAATGGTATCTTCAAGTCAGGTACTATTGCATTCTCTCACCCCAGCCCAAGTCTTGCTTGCAGGGATTACAGAGAACCTTGATACTCAGATACCAATTATGATCAGGTTTGAGAACCTGATATCATTTCTCAAGAAAGTGGGGACATACTTGTTACCAAGACAGAAGATATATCACATACAATAAAGAAATATTAGCACTGTCTTCAACAGCAACTAAATCATAAGACTGGGCAACAACAAAAAAGTACCAGTGGATAACATATCACACTTACAGTGCAAACCTAGGCATGTTTACTCAGAAGTTAAATCCTGTGCATTCAGTGGGTCTTGCTCCATAATAGTATGTGTGCTTAGGATTGTAGCCTTAAAAGACTATAGCTCACTGTGTAGTGTTTTCATTGAAGTTAATGGGATAGTCTGCCCTGCAGCGATCCAAACAAAAATATAAACACTACTGTAAATGAACATAAGCATCTTCCATGGGTAACATGGAAATAAGTAGCCAAGGATTACCTGAAAATTAAGCAAGTAACATGCAGTTGCGTCACAAGGTACCAAGATATTTTTGGAAGTCTCAGAACAGTAAAACACATTTCTAGCCACTGTCTGCTTACACCAAGCATGGAGCTAGAAGTCTTACTCAGCACCAAAAGGCATACATTAAAAATTGAACTTCAGAAATCTAGAATTATTTGTCATATTTGTTTACATGTAAACAAAATTTATGTCACATAAAATATGCTATCATGTTCTATTGCTTACTAGGGGACTTACTGTTCTTATCTTGTGATGTCACTTCCAGTGTAAGAACACAGCAGTGTTTTGCAGCTACCTGACACTCTCAGGTAAGTTTGCATTATGATTGCAACATGAAGTCCCACTGAAACTATTGGGACTTAATTCCGATTAAACATGCATAGGATTTTTATACAAGGTGGGCACCAACTATACTGCTAAAATCTGTATTAATCAAAACGCACATTAAACAAGATGCACAAAGTTTATCTATTTCAGACAACTCAGAGTAGATTCTAAACGATGAACTTTGTTATTCTGCCTTTATCATGATTACACAACAATCAACTCCATCTTGAGCAGTGGTTGTACATACTCGGAGATTATTCAACAATGGAGTCACGTAATTCAGACAATGACAGTCCTTTTGATAATGTGAAGGCTTCAAATTCAGTTTCAATTACTAGGAAATCTTTAACTCTGTACCTTATTAAGTATTTCATTTTCAAGAAGATAGTCTTCTGTTGAGAAACACATGAAAACATTTCTCAGGGGTTTGCATCTTCCAAACTAGGCTGAACTAGTGCCCTCCAATGAATGACAACTGTCTAGATTAAGATGACAAACACTTCAAACGAAACACTGGCTTAGCAAATCAGAAATCTGCACATATATTAAGATTATGAGCCTTTGTCTATGTTTTGCCATACCTGTACATTTTTCCAGATGCTTTAAAAGTGACAGCAGAAAATTTGAGATCCTACATCCCTACTATACAGCCAGAAAGTACTACATTTACACATGCTCTCATACAGTAAAGCAAAAAGTTCTCTCTTTGGAGGTGCTCTGTTTTAGAGGTTACAACATAAAATCAGACAGCCAAAACAAATACAACAAGAGAACATACAGTTTTATAACAAGTGCTGAAGGTTGTGGGAAGCTGGATTAAACTTTTCATGTGACATACAAATTCTCAGTTTTACTGAATACCATCCTGCTTCCCATTGAGTTAAAAAAATCAAATACCAATTTGCTTTCTAAAACAGTATTAAACCAATTGCATTCCTTGGTGGCCTTGTAAGCTGAATTAGCAAACCACAGACTGACACCTCAGCACAGTAAATAAATGACAATCTGTTCTACCCAATCTAAGAGTGTATACTGGACTTTAGCTGCTATATAACCTCTAAAATGAGCATCTTTTCTACTCATATATTTGAAGCAGCTTTAACAAAAAGCTTCCAATCAGATTTTTACAACATAGTCTAAAAATACTGACCTAGTATTTTTTTTAAAAAATAGATAGTACACACTACTGGTGTTAAACAATATCTGAAAGCAAGTAGCTTAATAAACTTGGTTCACATATAAAACTTTGTCTCTTCTCCCTTGAGCTTAAGTTTCCCAAAGTAATGGCCAACACCAAAATTCCTACCACATCAGTGTTTTTAACATATGCTGCATATCCAACCATTTCAGGTATTGGTTTTCATGCCAATCTGAGCTTCCTATTGTCAGCTTCCTATCTAGGAACGTGTGCAAAAGTGACAATGAGTGATGCAAGTCTGAGTACTGGAATGGAGAAAGAGAGCAAACACTTCCACTATATATTTCCACGGCTCTAAGCATTTTAAAATGAAATCTTTAAGAATGTTTGCTGATAATGATATCCCTGACACGTGAGGTGTCTTCTAGATTGGCAGCATCTAATTTCTCAAAAATCTTAACATTTTTCATATGGAAAGTTAATGCTGCCCAGCAAGTGCTTAAGGAAAGGGGGGAGGGGAACCCAAGCCTCCCCCCCCCACAATGAAAACAAAAGGCAAGAGCCATTCAATACCCTGAGATAAGCACTATAGTCCAAGAGCAATCACATTTCAAAAATCATGAATATGCAATATTCATTCTTCCAGAATACCATATGTTGTATGAAAGTTCCCCTCTCTCCCTTGCTAACCATAATTTCGAGTAAAATAAGAGAGCTTTAATCATTTCATAAACTGTATAATTGCTACATCTTGTGGCTACATAGTTTAATGCAAGGAACAAGGGGGGGGTAGGAAAGGACAAACAATAAAAAAGACTTGTTTGCACATAACCTTCATACAGATATTCTCTGCAAAACACCCACAACACCCTGCTCTCTCTCACAGTCGTTCTAATACAAGAGGGGTGGGAGAAAGAGGGAGGGAAGAGGGGGGGGAACCATCCAAGATGCGATGGAGGAAAAGGAGAAAGTTGCAGTCATTCTGTACTGGCTTTTAACGTGTCTCCGTCACTTTTGTCGGAAGCCAATGGCTGAAGAAAGTGTCTTTCTTGTATCAAATAAGTGCCTCGATCTTTGTCTCTTTTTCCACCATCCTACCTCCATGATGCCAAAAGCGACTCGACCCTTTTTTCCTCCTTCTTCTTCATTTTAAGCAAAACAGCCACGTTCATCATCACAACCAACCAGGAAAAGCCAGGAAATTACATATCTATATTTTTATATATAGATCTACAGATAGATATATATATAAAAAGGAGCACCCGCTTCTCTTTCCTTCCCAGTCATAAAACCCCACGTTACAATAGGAAGGAAAGAATTAAACCATCTCCCCGAGGAGGAAAGGAAACCTACGAAATATTTTCATCTCTAAAAATAAAAAAAACAAGCCATTTAAAAACAAAGAGATCGATTCGCCGTGGAACTAGGAAAACATTATGAACATCTACCTCCCTCCCCTCCCAGCAGCAGCTACTGTAAACGGCGGCGGGGGTGGGAGGAATTCAAGGCGACATTTTTTGGGGGGTAAGAGGGGGGGTGCCTCGAATAAATAAAACAGATTAAGGGTTGGGAGGCTTGAGTTTGTGCGAGAAGGCTTGGGGGGGGGAAAGGTTTCAGGGCCCCCCCCGACTTCGGGAGTAATTTGAGGAGGGGGGGTTCCGAGAGAAAGAGATAAGGGGCGCCCAGACCTCCTTCCTCCGTCGGATGCAGAAGAGAAGGAAGACATGTCTCGCCTCGTCTCTGCTACCTTTGCCCTCGCCGCGCACTCGGCCCCGCAAAGCCTGGGACTGGCCTCAGGCGGCGGCTGCTGCTGCTGCTGCTGCCACCGCCGCTACTGACACGGCCGTGCCCCTCCCTCCCCAAGGGCCCGTTTCCCCCACCGCCCGTCATCTTCCTCCTTCCTCCCCTCTCCACCCCCCGGCGGCCGAGGCCCCGAGAAGCACCTTACCCCTGCCCGGTCTCTCGCTGTTTACCTTCTTTGAGCGGCGCGCCGCTGCGGAGCAGGGAGGCCGCCGCCGCCGCTGCCACGGCCGCTGCCGTCGCCGCTGCCGCCGCCGCCGCCGCGGAGCAGCCCTGCAGGCTCGGTGGGGACGTGGAGGAGAGCCGGGACCAAGATGGCGGCCCCTCCAAACTTCCACTGCTACTTTGGACACTCATCAAGCTACTTTCCTGGAGCCCGGCGGCAGCCGCCGGGGGCAGCAGCACTTGGGGGAGAGGAAGAGGCGGCGCGGCGGAGGAGAGGGGGGCGACGCGGAGAAGACCAGGAGCCGCCGCCGCTGCTGCTGCTGCTGCGACGCCGTCGTCTCCTCCGCCGCCGTGGTCATGGCCGGGGGTGGGGCGCCGCGGGAAGGGAAGGGCAGCGGCGGCCCCACGCGCGGGGACGCGGCGGAGGTGGGGGGAGTCTCCGTGGGGCGTCGCGGGGAGGAGGAAAGGGGCTCCCGCGCCCTCCAAGCGCGAGGAGGAGGAGGAGAAGCCGCGGCTCGGGCCGGAGCAACCTGCCCGCACCTCTGCACTGCGTCGCCTCAGAGCGGCGGCGGCAGCGACAGGAGCCACTGTGAGGCGGGGGCGAGGAAGGGGAAGCCTCTCCGCCAGCCTAAGCTGCCCCCCTGCCGCCGGGAGGGGTCAGGCACACACAACGCCGTTGGCGGGCAAATGGCGGTGGGGGGGGGCCTCGTCGCCGCCCCGCGGCAGCGTCGGCACCCGCAGCCCGCCTGCGAGAGGGAAGGAGGCACTTTCGCAAGCCGGCATGGGCACCTGCTCCTCCTCCTCCTCCTCCCGCCGCCTCTCCTTCCTCAGAGCAGCAGGCCGTAGCGCCGCCAGCGACGCGCCCTCTTTGGCCTTCCTCAGAGAGCGGCTACTTACATCACCCGCTCTCCCAAACACACACTCGGCAGAGAGAGAGAGAGGGCAACAATGCCCTCCTCCTCCTCCCTGGTGGCGGTTTACACCTCTCGGCCCCTCACGCCGCACATAATACAGCAGCGCGCACACGGCCATGGGCGCCCTCGGCGGAGTCATCTTCCGCCTGGGCGCCTCACGCCGGTTCCATCACCCCATTATAAGTGTCCAGAGTCGTCGTCAACTTATCATAGGAGCCAAGGGCTAAGGGGGCTCCCCTCACCCAATAAAATATTCGAGGGGAATTCCCATTCAGATAGTGTCATGTGCTCGATTATGTGAGGTGGGGCTTACTTCCCACCCTACCCCCCCCCAATATTTTATTCAAGTTGACACCCCTGGAGCATACCTAGGGGCTGCCCCCCCCCAGCAAGGGTGCTGGTCCAGGGGGATCCGCAGAAATCGCACCCCTCTGCTCTGGCTTGGAGCAGTGACCGGCTTTGGGCACTCAAAATTTCTGCGGCGCCCTAAAATTTGGCACCCCAGACTCATGCTCGGTCCTATAGCGTCGTCAGCGCACCCCATGCAGTGCAACGCCCGGTGCAGCCGCACTGCCCTAAAACCACCTCCTGTTCGGAGTGGCTAGAAGCCCACCAGTACCCAGGCACATAGGAGTCAACTCCTAGGGACTGGGGCCCATTCAGCCCCCCCCCAAAAAAAATTGAGGGGGCTGCCCCTCCCAGTTGATGGGCATTGCCGTTCAAATGGTGTGCGTGATCAATTACCTGCACACACACACACACACACACACACACACACACACCAATATTTTATTCAAGTTGGCACCACTTCCTGGACTGCTCCGGGTGGTCAGTATTTTGGCGCAAGGGACAGAGGGAGTGCCAATACAGCTCCTTTCCAAGAATGCAAAGGAGCCTAGGTACTCCTCTGGTTGGAAGGGACCTCGAGGGTCATCTAGTCCAACCCCCTGCCATGCAGGAATCTTTTTGCCCAAGGTGGGCCTCTAACCCAAGATCTTGGGGTCAAGAGTTTCTTGCTCTACCAACTGAGCAGTCTTGGAATCAGCAGCCACCAGATGCGCTTCACAGAGGGTGGTCAGGGTGGTTTTTTTCTAGAGGCTAGGAAGCAAGCTGTGCTGAACGGAGCCTGGGGCCTGCAGGAATGACCTGAAGAGGGTCCCACACTTTCACAAGAGAAAAGGTGGAGCTATGTTCCAAAGGCACCATATACTAAATGTTGTGGGTGGCGAGGGGAGGCTGTCGCTTTCATGCCCTGCTTGCCACAGGAAACAGGATGCAAAATCTCATCCAGTAAAGGAACTCGACTTACTACTAAACTTGCACCAAAATGGAAGGATCTGTTGTTCTGTTTTCAAGATTTATATCCTATTGTCAAAGCGTCCAGACTGCTAGGTATTTTCTTCTTTACAAACAAATAAACACCTCTGAAATTAAGACAATGAAAAAAAGCAGCAAAGAAAACACAGATCTAATTTAAGGGGGACTACCAGAATCATAAAAGCAATGAAAGGCCATTAAAAACTCAAGTGCAGAACAAACTTTGCCAGACACTCTTTAAATAACAAAGGCTGCTGGGAGGGAGTTCCACTGTTGGGTTATTTTCAGTGGTGGTACCCATTCTCCAATTGGTACCCTCGTACTTCTGTTCAGAAGGTGCAGGAGGCCAGATAAGTGCCTCCCAATAGCACAACAAGGTAGACTCATTGGAGAACGTGGTCCTTTGGATACCCTGATCTCAAGCCATTTAAGGATTTAAAAGGCAAAGTCAGTAACTATAATCAGGCCTGGATTCAGACTGATAACCGGTGAACCTCCTGGCATAGTATGTTTGCAGCATTAAATGCCAGTGAACAGTCCTGCTGCTGTCACATTTTCAACCAGCGACAGTTTCTGGGCAGTCTTCAAGGGCAATAATCCAGCAAGGATGTTTCTAGAATCTAGAGTACAGATTGCTATCACTCTCCAGGAAGGTAAACAGTGGGTACCCCAGCTGTTGATAAAAGGTACTGCAAGCTACTTTATAGAAGTTAAAATGACTTCTAGAGCAAGAAATCTGTGGGCAAGTATTTTGATTATATACTTGCACTCTTAACATGCCTGTGCTTGATGATCCTCCCGAATCTACCTACTGATTCCCATCAGTTATGCACACCTCCAGCCAGATCGGACACCTTCATTCCTTCCTACTGAACCTCCAGTATGCACACACAGAAATATACTGCTATACTGTTGTGCATTGGGGGCGGGGGGAGGAACAGGAACTTAGCCTTCATGATTCCTGGGCGGGTCCCTTCTAATTCCTGGGGTCCTGGATCTAGGAAGGGTTAAAAGCTAGTGGAGGATTCTCTTTTTGAACTAGCCAGTCATGTTTCTTTGTATGGGAATGGTCATAGTTGCTACTTAAGGACCAACATCACCAAATAGGTGATGGAGCCATCTAGCAGGCAAACCTGCGCTGATAGAATACATTTCTGGCAATCAGTGCAACCTATGTGCATTAATGCTGTGCGCATAGGCGCCGACTCCATGGGGCTTGAGGGGGCTTGAGCCCCCTGAAAAAATTTTTTGGGGGGGCTCAGCCCCCCCAATAATCTCGGGCGCCGCCGCCGCCCCCCGCCAGCCAGCCAGCCAGCCGCGCGCCCTAGCCGGAGAGCCCCGGCCGTCCCCCGCGAGATTAGGGAATCCCCGGGGGCGGGGGCTCCTGCCTCTAGCCCCAGGTTTCCCGCCTATCAGCTGTTCCGGAGCTGATTAATAGGCAGCAGCACGCTCTCCCCTATTCGCTCACGAGGGGGCGGCGCCACTTTATTTGCATATTCATGAGCTTATTTGCATATTCATGAGCTTATTTGCATTTCACGAGCTTTCCCGGGCCCCCCCAATATTTTTTATAAGTCCGCGTCCCTGGCTGTGCGGAACCTCACAACCAGATATGTGTGGTGCAACCGCTTACAGTGATGCACAAACTTCACAGTAGTCATTAAAAGTCTGCAGAAATTTACTTGTGGGATGCAGAGTTGGGGGAAGGCAATTATCTGCCTACCAGTCTCTTTAACCTACCGATCCTACTCTTTCCACTTGCTTTTCCACCTAGCAGCCTAGGGCCTAACCTACTCACAGCCAGCCTTCCCTTCCTCCATCCTCATTCTGCAGGTCTGAACCTGAAGAGGCCTAGCCACACCTATGCCCTACTGACCACAACTGCCTCAACTGGGCAAGGCAGCAAGGGACTCTTTTCCTCTCTTCTTGACCATTATAAAGGTTACCTCTGCGCTAAGGCACCATATATTTAAAGCACATGTCCCCACCTAAAGAATCCTGGAAACTGTAGCTTGTTAAAGCTGCTGGGAATTGTAGCGCTGTGGAGGGTAAGCTACAGATCCCAGGATTTACCGAGACAGGTACATGCAGGCAAAAGCCCCACCCCACCATAATTTCACAAAACCATCACAGCAGCCGGTCAGAGAGATACAGACAAGATGTACTTTCTCCCCCCCATCCCCAACCATCTGAGTTTAGACAAATCTCAAAGGCAGAGAAAGTCTGTCTCACCATTCTTGCTCCATTCTGGGCAGGAAGGAATTGTCCCTGATTCACCTACAGCAATTGCCTTTTTATTGGAGCTATTATCGCAGGTGGAACTAGGATTTCTATTTTGGACCCAGTCCTGTCCCAAACTTACAAATCTGCCAGCTATGAGTGTGAAAAATGCTTTACCCAGGCTTCCTCAACCTCGGCCCTCCAGATGTTTTTGGCCTACAACTCCTATGATCCCTAGCTAGGAGGACCAGTGGGCAGGGATGATGGGAATTGTAGTCTCAAAACATCTGGAGGGCCGAGGTTGAGGAAGCCTGGCTTTACCTGTCTGCATTTTAAAGAGAGTATCAGCCTGAGCTCTGTAATTCCAGAGCTATTCTGACTATAGGTGAGCTGCAGAATTTAGCTCTGTTTCTTTCTGGCTAACCACATTATATTTCCAAAATGCTGCAGCCACCACCCAGTATATTCTGTGCTAGGGATCAGGTACCTCTAGCCCTCCAGTTCTTGTTGGACTACAACACGCATTATCCCTTGACCATTGGTCATGCTGGCTGATGGGAGTTGTAGTCCAACAACATCTCGAGATTCACCCATCCCGGTTCTAGAGAGAATTCAGCTCACTAGGAAACATCATCAGGAAGCAATTCAGTAGAAAAGAGCTGCCTTGAACTTTTATATGAAAAAGTGGAATAGATTTTTTTAAAAAAATGTATACTGTGGTACCTCAGGTTACATACGCTTCAGGTTACAGACTCCGCTAACCCATAAATAGTACCTCAGGTTAAGAACTTTGCTTCAAGATGAGAACAGAAATCGTGCTCCAGCAGTGCGGCAGCAGTGAAAGGCCCCATTAGCTAAAGTGGTGCTTCAGGTTAAGAACAGTTTCCGGTTAAGAACAGACCTCTGGAACGAATTAAGTTCTTAACCCGAGGTACCACTGTACAAAGCATGGTAACTCAAGCAGCCATTTCCCAATAGCCAACCAAGAAGAATCTTTCACCTCTTCCATCTCATAAAATTGATAAAATTTGTTGTTTGGGGTCAGTTTCCTAAGTTCCCTCTTCCCCACTCCCCACCTATGGAGGGAAATGAAACTGACTGGATGCTTGCTCCCAATCCTGCTGGAGACAGCAGGAACTGAACCAAGCCTTTCCTGCCTTCTTAACTCTCCTTCGAATTCTTTGTTCCTATCATAATTCTTCTTGTGCAATGTGAAAGCCAAGTCTGTAGCTTTCCCTGGCCCGCTTCCATCATTTCATTGTGGGCATCAACCTTTCTATGCTAATGTGGGCAGCAGAGTTTAAAGGTTCTGCAGCAAAGAATCCAGCGTAACAGTTGCACTAGCAGAAACTGGTGCAACAGTTGGTTCTTGTTGTGCCAATCTGTTGCACAATAATCTTGAGTAATGTACTTGGGTTTCCCCTTACACAACAATGTTCCACCGGTGCAACAAGTATACAGTAGTGCCAAGTGACTTTAACCTAGCGCTACATTGGCTACAAACCACAGTTACGGTTTTTCTTGATATTGTTACGCTCCCATTTGGCCAGCCTTGGATCCTTATAGAAGTAAGGGCTCTTGAGTCTCATGTTAAGACTTCAAGCATAGCATCAGTTGATGTGAAGCCTACTGACCATGATGGCTGTTCTGCCACCATCTTTCAGGTCCTCCATTTGCACTCGGCACAAAATGGCTGCAGGAGTAGCATGGCAGAGTACAAAATGGCCGCCACACCCGAAAGAGCAAAACAAGAGACAGGACCTCAAAATTGGCATGGGAATGCGTCTCCATCAATTGGAGGGGCACCAAAAACAATCACTCAGCCTTCTTATCCACATCTAGCTGTTTGTATGTTCTTACTTCCTTATGTTATTCTTTGCTATTGGTTTTACTGCCACTACTGTTGGTTGTGGTGCTATGAGGCCTTGATTTACTGTTCAAATGAAAGCTTCTTTTGCATGGGTAGTTGTTGCTGTAACCTCCCCTTTGACTCAGTCTCACCAGTTCACAGTTTCTCTCCAATAAAACTTAATCCCACTGCTAGCATAATCATAATGGTTTCCCCACTTCCACCCCTGATCAGAAATTTCAGGTAGGATTCCATGATTTGTCTTCCTTTGGAGCAGACAGTTCTGGAGACAAGACATATATATATAATATTTGGGTGATATATCCAAACATCTACTTAGAGTAGGGCTATTTGACTTAAATCTGTTGGTTTTGATGGATCTGTTCTAAGTATTTAGAAATACATAAGTATTCTAATTATTATTGCACTATTAGTGATATAATTGCAACACTGATGGTTTCTGTTATTATTCTACAGAAGTTAATCAATCAAGATCTCCATAAGCTTTCTTGAATGGTTTCTCTGCATCAGCTTATGTCTGTACCAAACACTGCAACATAAATCACCAGGCTTCTTTGAACGTGAAATTCTTCTCAGCAGGAACAAAGGCTGTGTACACACCGTACATTTAAAGCACATTTAAAACACATGCCTTCTCCTAAAGAATCATGGAAGCTACCATTCCTACCACCTTTAACAAACTACAGTTTCAAGGATTCTTTGGGGGGATGTCGTGTGCTTTAGATGCTCTTTAAATGCTATAGTCTAAACAAATGTTGGTTGTATTCTGACTGCTAAGGTGGCTGGTCCCCAGTCTCCAGCCCTTAAAGCAGCTAATGAAGTTCTCAGTTCCAGAAGGCTCACAGTGTCCCTATTTTCCAGGGACAGTCCCGGATTTATAGAAGCCGTCCCAGTTTCTGATTTGACCCCAGAATGTCCTGTTTCCCCCCTATTTTCATAAGAGAAATGTTGGAGGTTATGGAGTTATGTGACCCTCCCCCCAAGCCAAGGAGATAAGTAACTATACAACCTTTAGAAGACATTTGAAGGCAGCCCTGTATAGGGAAATTTTAAAATGTTTAATGTGGTGGGGTGTGTGTGTGTTGAAAGCTGCCCAGAGTGGCTGGGGCAACTCGGTCAGATGGACGGGGTTTAAATAAAATTCTTCTTCTTCTTCTTCTTCTTCTTCTTCTTCTTGAATAAGATGTCCATATTTTCATTGGAGAAATGTTGGAGGGTATGGGCTCAACAAACACACAGGGCCATGCCAAAGATAAGTGAACAATGAAAAAGGAGGAGGGAAAGACACATTAAACTCACAGGAATTTAAGGAAACCATGAGTGATACTCATTACAGAGCCTCTTTAAGCCATTTTCCAACAGTAGTTGAAGCACGGTTAGGGATCTACCATGGCCGCAGAAAAGCTTGTTGCTGCTTTTACATGCTCCAGACATATTCTTGCCATCTGTCAAAGTGAATAAGCAGTTAGCTTCATCCATGGAATGTGTATAGTGACTGTATAAGCTATTAGTGGTAAGAACAATATTAAATTACCCATGTCGGTAATGTTCTCAGTCGATTGTTTCGTTTTAATCTGCCATGGTTGTGGGTGGTTTGACTAAGATGGAACAGCAGGCAGGAAAGAGTAATCTACAAGCAGCTCCCCACCTGACATGGTAACCTTGGTGAAGCTGAGTCAAAAGAGCCAAGTCTGGTCCATGCTTGAATAGGAGGAGACTGCCTAAAAACTCCATGTTTGCCGCCTTGAGTTCCATGATGGAGGATAAGTAGGACCAAAAATTACCAAGTACATTCACGTGAGTTAGGAGCATAAGCTTTGTATACATCAAAAAAAGGGGGATGCCAATTTCTTGGGGCCACTGGAGCGTATTTGGAATTTTGGGCACCAGTCACAAAATGGCAGCAGCATGGCAGCATGGCAGAATACAAAATGGCTGCCATGCCTGAAAGAGCATAAAGAGAGACAGAGCCATAAAATGGTGAGGGGATGTTTCTCTCTTCTGTTCAGAACAGAGAGCAGGGTAAGAGTCCAACCCTGGCACCCCATGTCCAATTTATTACAGTATTTTATTCAATGCGCTTATATGCCACTTTTTGCCAGGACTCAAAAATGACCTCAGAACCATTTACATCAAAATAAATCATGTCATTGCCACTCATGGAATACAATTAAGATAACAGTACAGTATCATCAACAGTACTGTATCATTAACAAAACCACTACATCAGTAATGTGAATCAAAACAGACTCAAGGCTCAAAAGCAGTCTAAGCATAGCTACCTGAAATATACTCGAGTGTGGATTTCATGCTCTTTATTCAGCTCATAATAGTGAGGAATTAAAGTTCCCCTAAAATATCTGCTTTATATACATTATCTACACAATGGGCCACACGTGATTAGCTAATTCTGGGCTCTCCTGTAGGCCAATCAGGTTGTGGATTCACTTCCACCTGGAGCTGGATTGGGTGGCTCCTGCGGACCAATCATACTGCTGCATTGTTCTAGGACCAATCAGACTGCTGCATTCCGGACTCTGTTGTTCTAGGGCCAATCAGACTGCTGCCTTTCGGATCCTATTCAACTCAGTACATAACACTACCAAAAGCTTGGGGGGGGGGCACAAGTAAATTTCCATTGAACAGTGAATTCCCAAGCAACATATAGCTAGCTATCCAGGAGGGTGTTCCAGAAGTGGGGCACGCTGTCATACTAGAGCCATTGGGCTCTTCCTCTCCTCCATTTCCATATGCATCCTGTCTGGACTGAAACTCTGTTAATGTCCTCTCCACCTTATCTTCGGACTGCTCACTTTTAGCTGAGGGCTGCAGGAGCAAAACCCTTTGGCTCATGCCCTGTCTAGGTACCAGCTCAGACCCTCAAAAGTGTCTCTATTAGAGAAGCTGTCCCGGTTTCTGATTTGATCCTGGAATGTCCCACTTTTCTTTAGGATGTCCCTCTTTTCATTGGAGAAATGTTGAAGGGTATGGAGTTATCCGACCCCAGAGCCGTCTGAAGGCAATCCTGTATATGGACAGTTTTTTTGTTAAATCGTTTTTGTTAATTTTCCAATAAAAAACATCCAATTAGCATATCAAATCATAATGCAATTTTAAAAAACTAAAATAAAAAAGATCAAATTAACATACAAATTATAAATATTAATTTTTCGGGGCTTCCCATAGTCTGGACCTTGAAGCCTATCTCCAAATCTCAGTCCTGCCACTTCTCATTCTTTCAATATTTTCCACATCTTGATTTTAATGCTTCAAACTTCTCCTGTATATGGATGTTTTTAAAAACGTTTTATTATGTTTTTATATATGTTGGAAGCTGCCCATAGTAGCTGGGGCAACCCAGTAAAATGTGTGGGGCATAAATAGTAAAATTATCATGATGGAAGGGGGTGTCCCTATTTTCATCGGAGAAATGTTGGAGGGTATGCCAGCTTTATAGAGAGGCGAAAGAAGTAAGAAAGCAGTCTCAAATGCAGTCAGGAGTCCCAGATGAGTCTCTTCCACAAAGCACCCGCCTCACCCACAATTCTCCAGCAGTCCCAGGAAATGATGAGCCAGTGTAAACAGGAACTGAGCAGGAAGAACAAAGAGTTGTTGGTGGACAAGGCCTTTCACAGAAGGTACTGGTGGGCACACAGTTGCCACGTTGGTGACCCCTGAACAAAATGAAGCAATCCTGGGCCTAAGTCCTATTGAACTCAGCAAGGCTTACGGTAGAATAAACATGGATAGGGTTGAGCTATGACTCTGTGCTAGCTGTCAAATTCTGCTCAGAGATACTACGTAGGCACCAAACCAGTAGGAGTTTTCCAGTTGTCCAGATAGTAGCTCCCTGTGTCTCAGTTGTGCCCTCTGTTTTTTTCCCACCGTGCCCCAACTTGCACACTCTTACTGCAGCAAACACCAGCAGGTGTACCGTATTTTTCGTCCCATAGGACGCTCCGTCCCATAGGACGCACCTAGTTTTTTGGGGGGGAAATAAAGGGGGGGAAATTTCCCTTTATTTCCCCCCCAAAAGCAGGTCGGGGAAACCGAACCAGGTCAAGGAACAGCGGGATGGCGGCGCTGCGCCTCCCTGCTGTCCCCCGAGCTTGTGGGGCTGGCCGATGTCTGCCCGGCGCAAGGGGCGCTCTGCATCAGGGCGCCCCTCGCGCTGGGCTGCAGGCTGCTATCCGCGGCGTGGGGAACCTTGCGGGGAACTCCTGCAAGGCTCCCCACGCTGCGGATGTCTGCCCGGCGTGGGGGGCGCTCTGCTTCAGGGCGCCCCTCGCGCTGGGCCGCAGGCTGCTATCCACAGCCTAGACATCCCTGCGGGACCTCCCGTAGGGCTGCCTAGGCTGCGGGTGTGTTCCCGAAGCCTGGAGAGCGAGAGGGGTCGGTGCGCACCGACTCCTCTCGCTCTCCAAGCTTCAGCAAAAGCCTGCATTTGCCCCATAGGACGCACCCAGATTTCCCCTTCATTTTTGGAGGGAGAAAAGTGCGTCCCATAGGGCGAAAAATACGGTATATAATATTTTTTTTAAAAAAAATATCTGCATTTCAGAAATGATGATGATAATAATAATAATAATAATAATAATAATAATAATAATAATAATGTTTATACCCTGCCCATCTGGCTGGGTTTCCCCAGCCACTCTGGGCAGCTTCCAACAAAATATTAAAATACAGTAATGCATCAAACATTAAAAGCTTCCCTAAACAGGGCTGCCTTCAGATGTCTTCTAAAAGTGTGGTAGTTGTTGTTCTCTTTCACATCTGGTGGGAGGACGTTCCACAGGGCAGGTGCCACTATCGAGAAGGCGCTCTGCCTGGTTCCCTGTAACCTCGCTTCTCTCAGTGAGGGAACTGCCAGAAGGCCCTCGGTGCTGGACCTCAGTGTCCGGGCTGAATGATGGGGGTGGAGACGCTCCTTCAGGTATACTGGACCGAGGCCGTTTAGGGCTTTAAGGGTCAGCACCAACACTTTGAATTGTGCTCGGAAACGTACTGGGAGCCAATGTAGGTCTTTCAAGACTGGTGTTAAATACAAGTGTTCATTTTCTAGGGGAATATGCAAAAGTGATAGAAACGATGCAGCTCATGAAAACTGGTCAAAATCAAAATAAAGGAGATGAAAACCTTCCCTTGTTTGAGGGTGTAAATGAGAATACATGATGGAAGCTTGGAAAGGCTCACTTGTGTCATTTCCCATTGCATAACAGGATTTCTCTGAGTGTTTTATATATCTTGGCATATAGTATGCTTATATCAGGCTCACCCTTTCATCCCAATGATACATTTTCATAAGAAAGGAACATCAACACAGAGGTAGTTGAGTGTCCACTCTGCTGTTGTTGTTTTATCAATTTGGCTTGGCAACGTTTTTTATCCAGGCAACCCATTCCATGAATATTTCATCACATATCTTCTTTATAACTCCTAGAGAGCTGTGCCTTGGAATGTCAAATGTTTTATTGTCTATAACGTATTGCACTGCAAAAAGCCTTCCAAGTATTCCAGCAAACAATTAAATCCTAATTCAGCTTGCTGTTGAAAATGGGAAGCATATAAAAGAGTTTTGTTTGTGTTTGTGTCTAAGCGCATGCGCATTTGTGCATGCACACACAAAAATCTGGTCTTTTATCTTGGTTTTATATTTTCTGGGATGCGCAGAGACTAGACGACAGTAGACTAGAGGAATTCTAATTCAAAACATAAGATCCATGGCCACAAACAGTACATTTTTCCAGAGGGGAAGTAAAAATCTGCTTTTCATTATTTGTGTAATAGAAACTTTATATGAATAAAAATTCTGGTCAGCTTTGGAAATTGGCACATTGAAATTCTACAAATGGCTGCAGCCCAAGGTGATTTCTCTCTGCCAATGTGACATCTAAAAACATCCTCAAATTCAGGCAGGGCACATCTATTTTTGATTTAATATGCGCCTTACATCACCATGCTAGCTTTGAACCGAATGTGGTTCATTCTGTGATTTCACTCTTACTTTCCTTCCAAAAATCACACTCATGAATAATGTTTTCTTCTAGCTGTAAAGAAACATGAGGTATCTGTTTCCTTGTAATGAAATGAAACAATGGAATAGTTTGAATACAGGATAAAGGCAACATCAGAAAAAGTAACCAGTCAGATTCGGTTAATCCATGGACAAAAAGTAAAGGACTCCTTTGATGCCACATAGGTAATGGTAAAGGGACCCCCGACCATTAGGTCCAGTCGTGACCGACTCTGGGGTTGCGGCGCTCATCTTGCTTTACTGGCCAAGGGAGCCGGTGTACAGCTTCCGGGTCATGTGGCCAGCATGACTAAGCCGCTTCTGGCGAACCAGAGCAGCACACGGAAACGCTGTTTACCTTCCTGCCAGAGCGGTACCTATTTATCTACTTGCACTTTGACGTGCTTTCGAACTGCTAGGTGGGCAGGAGCAGGGACTGAGCAATGGGAGCTCACCCCGTCGCGGGGATTCGAACCGCTGACCTTCTGATTGGCAAGTCCTAGGCTCTGTGGTTTAACTCACAGCGCCACCCACGTGATGCCACATAGCATACATAATTTCTTTTACAAATATAAGGGACAATGAAAGATTGCCTCCTGACAAATATCTGAAATAGTAGGGCTGCTGTACGTCTGCATTTTCCTGGACATTACTGGGATTTCAAAGGTGAAATTGACGTCCAGGGGAAATTTCCGAATGGTGGCACATTTGTGGGTTTTTTGCATTTTTGTTTTTTAAAAAAGAAAAAATAAAGCTCAATAGCTTCGTGGTAGATATGTAAATGGTGGTTAAGTTGCTATCTGATTAATTTTCAAGTTGTAACCTGACTCTATTCTTTTTATCTCGCCTAAATTATTCGTACTTTCATGTTGTTCTCCATGTTGCATATGTTTATGCAATCACAATACACATTTTAAAATAAAATTTGACAGAGAGAGGAGAATGTTTAAAACAAGAATGAAGACCACATCATTCCTTGTGTCAGTTCAGCTAATTTACTGAAGCAAAGCACAGTGAGCTGATAGTAAATATCTTACTCCTATGTGTCCTTCTTATGGCAGGTCATGGAAAATTTTACAGGATTGGTAGGGAAGAAGACTCAGCTATTCATTTCCTGACTATGTGTGCTTCCACTTTGAAGCTTTCTTCTTATTTATTTCCCCCCTCATTCTACTTTTATCAGAATGTGGGATACTACAACACCTGCACAAATTTTGTGTTTTTTACCCTTGGTATCCCATTCAAACCAGGGGGCAGTGCATGACCGAATGTGCTTTTTTTGGTACAAACTTAGACTCTATAGGATAGGGGAGGTTCCAAAATGCTGTGAAAGTTAATAAAAAGGAAGAGGACTATGTTTTGATGGGTTGGTGTTCAAAATATAGGAGAAAATGGGACGTCAAGTCAGCGTGTCAGAACATGAAAGAAGGCTTTGCAGATAACAGAGGTGAAATGAAGGAATTCTGGTCTGGTAACATTTGTTATCTGGGTTCCAGTACATGCAAGCCAAACACTAGACAGGGCTATAAACAATGGGGATTTCCTCAGGTCTCAGATTTGAATATCAGCCACATAACTGTATATAGGCTGCACATATTCTTTAAAGCGCATTCAAAGCACATTCCTACCCTCAAAGAATTCTGGGGGCTGTAGTTTCCTCCTCACAGTTACAATGAACAAACTGTGCTTTGAATGTGCTTCAAAGGTATAGTTGCAGCCAATAATAATAATAATAATAATAATAATAATAATAATAATAATAATAATACGGTGGTACCTCGGTTCTCGAATACAATCCATTCCAGAAGTCCATTCAAGTTCCAAAACGTTCAAAAACCGAAAACTGAAAGCGAAAGCCTCAAAACCAAAGCCTCAACATGGAAAACTCGTTTCCTTTTTGACTTCTGAGGCACATTCAAAATCTGAGGCATTTACCTCCGGGTTTTCAGCGTTCAAGTTCCGAAACGTTCGCCCACGGAGGCATTTGAGAACCGAGGTACTACTGTAATTATTATTATTGAACAGAGCACCCCTTTTTTCATAGCAGAAACGTTGGAGGGTATGTTCCATTGCCTGTGCAGAACTCCATTCTTTCTTACAAGAGGTGATAATTATACTTTGCTTGTAACACAACATTAGTACGACGATCATTACAGCCCAACCCTTGCTGCCACTGCTGCAGCCGCAGAAGCAATGAGAGGCAGCGGCAGGGGTTCCAGGAATTTTCACGAGCTCTCACAGAGCTCTGCATGAGATCTTGTTGCCGCTTCTCCTCACAACACCATCATGTGCGCCTCCTTCCCACCTCACCACCAGAAAAGGTGTCGCATCATTGGCTTCCACATTCCGGCAAGATGTCACTGGTACTCAGAAGGCACTACAGTGGTACCTCGGGTTAAGAACTTAATTCGTTCTGGAGGTCCGTTCTTAACCTGAAACTGTTCTGAACCTGAAGCACCACTTTAGCTAATGGGGCCTCCTGCTGCCGCCGCGCCGCCGGAACACGATTTCTGTTCTCATCCTGAAGCAAAGTTCTTAACCCGAGGTACTGTTTCTGGGTTAGCGGAGTCTGTAACCTGAAGCGTATGTAACCTGAAGCGTCTGTAACCCAAGGTGTTATGTACTGAAGTTCTCACCCTGGGCCAGCAGGGGGATACTGTTGATAGTTATGCAAATGAAGGATCGAAAGTGACGTTCAGTGATTGGATAGTTTTAGAAAGTTGCTACAGTTACATTGTTCTGGAGCTCTATATAAGCAGGCTGACTGAGCTCTTCAGTTCAGTTCTGTTCTGGCCTCTGAATAAACAAGAGCTGTTTGAAGAATCGCTGTGTCATCTGATATGTTTGCCCACAACATAACACGAGGTACCACTGTACTGCTTCTCCCATGGTAGTGGGGGCACAGTCGGAACCTGAAAGCAAAGGTGGCAGCAGCCAGATGAGGCAACACCTTTCCCTTCCGCCTCAGGTAGCAAAAGAGACCAGGCTGCACCTGCTTTTTAGATTTGGGAGTCCTTTATCTGGAAGTGAGGGCCAGACCATAGCTGTCAACCTTCCCCTTTTTTTGCAGGAAATTCCCTTATTCCAGCGCTGTTTCCTGCTGCTTCCCGCTGCTATCCCGGATTGTTAAGATATCCTGTAGACTGTCCCTGGGACAGGTGAGGCTGCTGATCCCTTATTTTCAAATCTGAAAGTTGACAGCTATGGGCCAGACTCACACTTCTTGACTCGATGTTAGAAATTTTGTCACCTGCGAAGAGAAAGGCAAGCCCACCTTGACATTTCAAAGCTGACGCGTGGCAGAAAATCCATCTCTCATCTTTCTGTCCATCCTTGACTATTAAAAAAGGAAGAAAGAAGCTCCTGCTCTTTTTGAGCAAGTTATTTTTTTATATATATATAAAATTATGATGGAGGGGATATGTCATGAGCATGGATATCCCTGAGCTATTTGTAGACACAGAAGTTTTAATACAGTTGATGGGATCTGTGGAAGTGCAGAAAGTGCTTGGAAATTGCTGGTGGCTTTTGGAACCAACGAAGGTATTTGTGGTGGACATCAGCACAGACATTGCTTGAAATATCTGCTGCTGCAAGGTGGATTCCATTTTTTTTGAAAACTAGCTGGAGCCTTTTCTGTGCCTACAAGAGACTGTCCAGTTCTGTCCAAATGCTGTAAGTCCTTCCAGACAGTACAGTGGTACCTTGGGTTAAGTACCGGTACTTAATTCATTCCGGAGGTCCGTTCTTAACCTGAAACTGTTCTTAACCTGAAGCACCACTTTAGCTAATGGCGCCTCCTGCTGCTGCCGCACCGCCAGAGCACGATTTCTGATAACCTGATAAGTGGACACTATGCACCAGGTTTTTTGGGGGGTGGGGGGGTGGAATGGATTAATAAAACACCATATCTACACATCTTCTCCCCCAGTCCCACTGTCATTCCTTTCAGCAAAATGTTTAATATTGTTGAAATCGCCAACTTGGGGGGTGGGCCTGCTAAATGTTACCGTATTTTTCGCTCTATAAGACGCAATAGACCACATGATGCACCTAGTTTTTGGAGGAGGAAAACAAGAAAAAAAATATTCTGAATCTCAGAAGCCAGAACAGCAAGAGGGATCGCTGCGCAGTGAAAGCAGCAATCCCTCTTGATGTTCTGGCTTCTGGGATAGCTGCGCAGCCTGCATTCGCTCCATAAGACGCACACAGATTTCCCCTTACTTTTTAGGAGGGAGTGAGTCTTATAGAGCAAAAAATATGGTATTCTTTTTTGCCCTTTATTGCTTTGTGCTAACTTCTGCCTACGTGCTTCCACATCCAAGCCTTCATATATTCGCGCTCTATTAGACACTAGGAGAAATAATAAAGTAGCAAAATAATTAACAGGATCACAATGAAAATAAATAATTATTAAATCATTCTGCCATTTCCCCTTGCTAGGGTGTTTTTTCTTTTTTTTTTAATGTGTGCACATGCTGGTAAAACTCATGTCTTTGTGCATGCTCAGTTTGTACTCAAATGGTGGGAGTTAAAATATTTTCACCCAGGCTGCCATTTCACTTCTGTTTCCAATGCTCTTTACGTTTTGCTGCTGTCCTTTGTCTTTGTTGTGTCCTCTGATGGTGGATTCATAGACAGTTTATTTGATGGTTTGCGGAACTGTAATGTGTATATATTTTGTTAATTTTTTCATTATTTGATCCCATTGTACTTCATTGTATGTAATGCTTCAGGAGGCATTACGCCCGGGAAGCAATTTAATAAAAAAAATAAATTAATAAAGAAACCTTCACAACCCAGCAAGAATCTGACTGGACTGGTGTGGAAATGGGTGTTGGGAAGGTTGCTTTATATGATTTTGATGGTGACACTTAAGCAGAGAGGAGCGAGGTTTGACAATTTAAGGACTCTGTTTAATGAAATGATTATGTTGTTTGGATTTGATATCCCGCTTTATCACTACCCTAAGGAGTCTCAAAGCGGCTAACATTCTCCTTTCCCTTCCTCCCCCACAACAAACACTCTGTGAGGTGAGTGGGGCTGAGAGACTTCAAGGAAGTGTGACTGGCCCAAGGTCACCCAGCAGCTGCATGTGGAGGAGCAGGGAAGCGAACCCGGTTCCCCAGATTACGAGACTACTGCTCTTAACCACTACACCACACCGGCTCTCGGATGAAGTATTGTTTAATTGTTGATATATCTATTAATGTATTCACAGTTGCTGGGAAGCAGAGTGCTAACGTCATAAACACGCTGGCCAATAGGGGGGCATTTTAAATCTCTCTAGGATTGCTCTTTTCAGCTAAATTTAAAGTGCTTTTCAACAAATACCAACAGCTAAAACATTGACTCTTTATTCTACAGCAATTCTCAAATTTAGGGGAAATCTTCATTGAACTGAGGTAGCCCTAGTCTCAGCTAACGATGTTGATCATACTTAAGAGCATTTTTGGTGGGCTCCAGTTTCTTCTTCCAGCAACATGACTCGATGCAGACCTTTGGATCAGAGCAGGATGGTTTTGTAGTGATGTATGTGTGTGTCAGAGGACGTGGGTGGTACTGTGGGTTAAACCACAGAGCCTAGGACTTGCCAATCAGAAGGTCGGCGGGTCGAATCCCCTTGACAGGGTGAGCTCCCGTTGCTCGGTCCCTGCTCCTGTCAACCTAGCAGTTTGAAAGCACAAAGTGCAAGTAGATAAATAGGTACCGCTCCGGCGGGAAGGTAAACGGCATTTCCGTGCGCAGCTCTGGTTCGCCAGAAGTGGCTTAGTCATGCTGGCCACATGACCCGGAAGCTGTACGCCGGCTCCCTCGGTCAATAAAGCGAGATGAGCACTGCAACCCCAGAGTCGGCCACGACTGGACCTAATGATCAGGGGTCCCTTTACCTTTTTATGTGTGTGTCAGAATTGGAGAGATTCATAGGAGCCAACTTCTAGGGGTTGAGGGGTCTCTGCTCCCCCAATAAAATATTTGAGGGGCCCACCCCCCGTTAATGGGCATTGCCATTCAAATGGTATGTGTGTGCTGCAGCATGTGAACAATTATACAGGGCGGGACTTACCTCCCCCCCCCATTTTATTCAAGTTGGCACCCCTGGAAACATTTGTCTCTCCAGATCATGCTAAACCACAACTCCCATCAGTCATAGCAAGCATGACCAATGGTCAGGGATGATAGTTCAGCCACACCGGGCGGGTCAAAGGTTCCTTATACAGTGGTACCTCGGGTTAAGAACTTAATTCGTTCTGGAGGTCTGTTCTTAACCTGGAACTGTTCTTAACCTGAGGCACCACTTTAGCTAATGGGGCCTCCTGCTGCCGCTGCACGATTTCTGTTCTCACCCTGAAGCAAAGTTCTTAACCCGAGGTAATATTTCTGGATTAGCGGAGTCTGTAACCTGAAGCGTATGTAGCCCGAGGCACCACTGTACCTGGGTTTAAGAACTCAGACTGCAGGTCTGCTCAGAGAATTGGGACTTGTATTAATGTTGTAGAGGAGGCAGTTCATAGAGAATCAACGGTCAAAAGAGAACTATTTCATCTGATTAATGAAGGGGTTCATTTACCTGTTCTTTTTTTTTCTTCTCACGTTGTCCTTTCCTGAACTTGGCTGTTTCCACCTGCAACTTGTGCAACGCACATCAGCTCAGCTTACTCTGGCATTTTGCAAAAATGATGTAATTGGCTTCCATTTTCCAGGCTGAGCTGGACGAACTCCATGTGTGATGGCTTTCGCTATATGCAGTCCTGCTACTGTTTTTGATGGTTGTCCACCACCACCAAGCGTCCATTTACATGTCCCCAGTGGTTGCAAATTGTTGTATTGTGGTGTCTTTGTTCTCGGCTTAGGGCCGTTCCAACAGAGCAATCCCATGCCCTTCAAATCACAAATATATATTTTTCTTACTATGGTCTCAAAACCAGCAATAAAATGGTAAAGAGGGCAGAGGTGGCTGAGTTTTTATGTGATACTTACTTAGCAGTTGGTTTTTAAAAATGCAATCATGGTGGAATCCTAACTCGACTTACCTGAGAGTGAACACCATTAAATGGACTTACTTCTGGTTAGAAATGGATTTCTGGCTAACCTGGTAATGTACATAAATAGAATTATTTTTATTATCAGCTGTTAGGGAAAGCCATGGCAATGGCATTTTGTGTTGCATGGTGATCTCTCTCTCTCTCTTTCTCAGTATGACTTTTACAAGGGGGGAAAATGAACTACCCAATTAGTACCATTAAGCCTGACTACCTCTTCCACAAAATCAGGGTAGGAGATGGGATTAGAAACATAAAAATGACTATAATAATAATAATAATTTAGTCTTTATACCCCTCCCATCTGGCTGGGTTTCCCCAGCTACTCCGGGCAGCTTCCAACAAAGATTAAAAATACATTAAAATGTCACACATTAAAAATTTTCCTGAACAGGGCTGCCTTCAGATGTCTTCTAAATGTCAGGTAGTTGTATTTATCTCTTTGACATCTGATGGGTTGGCGTTCCACAGGGCGGGCGCCACTACTGACAAGGCCCTCTGCCTGGTTCCCTGTAGCTTTGCTTCTCGCAATGAGGGAACCGCCAGAAGGCCCTCGGTGCTGGACCTCAGCGTCCGGGCAGAATGATGGGGGTGGAGACACTCCTTCAGGTATACTGGGCCGAGGTGATGTTAATGTTTATGGCGATAGTCATCTCCTCAGTTAAAGAGAATACACATTTCAGTAGCTCAACAGATCTGACTTTGAAATGGGTTGCACAGTTAGAAAGGCCTGCTTCGATAACGCTTGCTGTACAGTTCCTTATTTTGTTATGACGGAAGAAATTTGTGCTGCAGAATACCAACCGATTCTCACATGAAATTTGAGCGGCTGGCAACAAGCTCAGCTCCAGTGCAGTCTTGATTATTGCAAAAGTCATCACTATCTCTAATCTTGGTACCCAGCCAGTGGCTATGCTGTAGAGATGTCCATCCACTTTGGGCGAAACCTGGAGTATTCAAGTGAAGCAGAGCAAACCACCAACCTAAGTCGCAAAGCACTGAGGCGAATCTGAAGCTTCAGACTGTCTTCAGAGTTTTGTAGCTATTGAGACGGACAGCCTGAGCTTTTGGAGCAGTCCCTGCTCTGGGGCCGTGTCTGGGAGTAGCTGTCAAAGCCCTGAAGTGCTCCCTCAGAGCAGCCCCTACTTGGCGTCGACACCAGCAGTCATCACATAGCCATTCAATGGGGAGACATCCGAAGCTTTGAAAATCTGACGCAAGGCTCCACCTCCAGCTGGAAGTGAAGCAGGTCTTGCCTGAAGCCGACTTGTGAAGCAGCCCCACCCAAAGCACTAAGTGATTTCCAAAAGAAATAAGAATGGTGAACACACCCTACAGCACTCTCCTGTAATACTGCATCCATGTCTCAGTGCAAACACAGGCTTAATTCTCAAAGACGTGATGAAACTAATGCCTGGACTGTTACACCTTCACATGGCAGGTGAGGAACCCCACATCTGAATACAGTGGTACCTCAGGTTACAGACACTTCAGGTTACAGACTCCGCTAACCCAGAAATAGTACCTTGGGTTAAGAACTTTGCTTCAGGATGAGAACAGAAATTGCATGGTGGCGGCACGGCGGTAGCGGGAGGCCCCATTAGCTAAAGTGGTACCTCAAGTTAAGAATAGTTTCAGGTTAAGAACGGACCTCCAGAACAAATTAAGTGCTTAACCCAAGGTACCACTGTATTTGTTCACAAATTAAAAGAGTCCTGCACAGAGAAAATTAAGGTAAAATGTAAAGGTAAAGGACCCCTGGACAGTTCAGTCCAGTCAAAGGCGACTATGGGATTGTGGCGCTCATCTTGCTTTCAGGCCAAGGGAGCCAGCATTTGTCCACAGACAGCTTTCTGGGTCATGTGGCAGCATGACTAAACTGCTTCTGGTGCAACGGGACATTGTGACAGAAACCAGAGCACACGGAAATGTCGTTTACCTTCCTGCCGCAGTGGTACCTATTTATCTACTTGCACTGGTGTGCTTTCGAACTGCTAGCTCAGCAAGAGCTGGGACAGAGCAACGGGAGCTCACTCTGCTGCGGGGATTTGAACCACCAACCTTCTGATTGGCAAGCCCAAGAGACTCAGTGGTTTAAACCACAGTGCCACCCGCATCCCCGACAAAGTATGAACCCTTCTGTCCCTAGTCCAGTGTTTTCCAAACTTGGGTCTCCAACTGTTTTTGAACTACAGTTCCGTCATCCCTGACCACTGGTCCTGCTAGCAAGGGATCATGGGAGTTGTAGTCCCAAAACAGTTGGAGACCCAATTTGGGAAAGAAATAGAAGATAAAGTCCCTACCAGAGAAGAATGGCAGATCAAATTGATGGATTATGCTGAAATGGCTAAAATGACCGGAAGAATCAGAAATCAGGAAGAGCAAAAATTTATTAAGAAATGGGGAAAATTTACAATGGAGAGGTAAAAGATTTGGATTATTATAAAGATGCAGGAGGAAATGATTAACAGTAGGACCCACAAAGAGGAGGAGGGAAGTTCAGGAGATTTTTTGGAATCTTGTTTCCATGTTGTATGTTGGATATGTGACTGTAAAATTTTAATGTGAGAAACAAAATAAATAAATTTATAAAAATGATAATAACTGCGAAACGCTGCCCTATTCCATTAAGAAATGCACCCTCCATGGAGTCTCTGTAAGTGATCTTCTACAGCGCAGGTATGGAGCTCACATCTACCAGAAGTCATGAATACAGTAAGGTAAAGGTAAAGGGACCCCTGACCATTAGGTCCAGTCGTGACCGACTCTGGGGTTGCGGCGCTCATCTCGCTTTATTGGCCGAGGGAGCCTCCATACAGCTTCTAAGTCATGGGGCCAGCATGACTAAGCCGCTTCTGGCGAACCAGAGCAGCACACGGAAAGCCATTTACCTTTCCGCCGGAGCGGTCCCTATTTATCTACTTGCACTTTCACGTGCTTTCGAACTGCTAGGTGGGCAGGAGCAGGGACCGAGCAACGGGAGCTCACCCCGACGTGGGGATTTGAACCACCGACCTTCTAATTGGCAAGTCCAAGGCTGTGTGGTTTAACGCACAGCGCCACCAGCGTCCCTCATGCATACAGTACTGTGGGCCTAATTCCATCAAACTCCCTCCAGGCTGTGATCAGTCAGGTCTTCTCCCTGTTGAACTGCAGGTGCTTGACAAAGACCCTTCTATTTTCAGCAGACATTGCAAGGAAGTTTACTCTTTCAGCAATTAATTTTAATTGATTTTAGTCACTGTATGCTTTTTGAAATCTTGTCGCACACCACTTAGAAACTTTAGTGCTTAAACAGTATATATACAGAGCTGAAATAATAAATACCTTGACACAAGGTTATGCTCCTGCATAGCTTTTGATTTCTTAAAATTATAAGCAGTACTCTTCCAACCAAGTTTCCCCAAATCCTTCCTCTTTAATCAGTTCTTTGTCTTCCAGTCTTCCTTTCTAAATCATCATTATTTTCTACCTCTTGGTATCTAGAATTCATCACCTTTGGTAATATACTGAACTTAGGTGAAGCAATTTTTTTTATGTATATAGAGAATGGTTCAGTTTTGTAACTGCCATTCTCTACAGCAGGCATCCCCAAACTCGGCCCTCCAGATGTTTTGGGACTACAATTCCCATCATCCCTGACTACTGGTCCTGTTACCTAGGGATGATGGGAGTTGTAGTCCCAAAACATCTGGAGGGCCGAGTTTGGGGATGCGTGCTCTGCAGTTTGACGTGGTGAAACTCAGGACTCCTCCATACTTAACTTTTGCTCCCCATTGAGCACGGGTCCTCATTTTAAAGCTCTGTGTCTGAGCTCTGTTTTTTGAGGTCAGTTTGGGTTTTCTGCAGATTGCCATTTGCTCCAATTCAGCTTTAAAGAGCGGGTTTTCACAGGGAAAGCTCCAGAGCAGCAGCAACAGCAAAGAGTACTCAGACATAGAATCACAGAATTGTAGAGTTGGAAGGGAACCTGAGGATCATCTAGTCCGACTCTTGAGAGTCAGGAGCAGGTCATCATTAAACACCCAGTGCCAGTGAAGTTAACTCTTTATTCAAAGAAACCAAAACAGCTCAGGCCTAGTGACCACAGCAACTCTTCCCAGTAGGTCATGCCCCAACAAGGTCTTCTCCATCAACCTGAGGCTCCTTTGTCTTCTTTCTCTCTGTTCCACCCTCTTCATTCCTCTTTGTGCTCTGGGAGACCAGGGGGGAGGGGACGGGGAGCTGGTTGCAGCAGAAAGGGAACACCCCATAGATTCTTCAGCAGCCTGCTTTCACTCTGTCTCTTGGCCCCACTCCTCCCCAGCCCCTGCTTCTGTCACAGCTTCTTCCTGCTCACTAAGCCCCGCTACCTCTTCAGCTTCCAGCACTTTTTCCTCCCAGTTGGCTCCCTCTTCTCCCTTTGACCACTCATCGTTGTCCCACTACCAACTTCCGGGCTCAGAGCCTTCTTCCGCTGGGGGTTCACTTCCTCTGCATCCAACCAGTCCATTGCAGTACAGTGGTACCTCGGGTTACAGACGCTTCAGGTTACATACGCTTCAGGTTACAGACTCCGCTAACCCAGAAATAGTGCCTCGGGTTAAGAACCTTGCTTCAGGATGAGAACAGAAATCGTGCTCCAGTGGCGCGACAACAGCAGGAGGCCCCATTAGCTAAAGTGGTGCTTCAGGTTAAGAACAGTTTCAGGTTAAGTACGGACCTCCAGAACGAATTAAGTACTTAACCCGAGGTGGTACCTCGTGTTACGCACTTAATCCGTTCTGGAGGTCCGTTTGTAACAGGAAACCGCTTGTAACATGAGGCATGCTTTCTCTAATGGCGCCTCTTGTTGTTGCCGTGCTGCCGGAGCGTGACTTCCGCTCGCATCCCAGGGCAAAGGTCGCAACGAGGGGCATCTACTTCCGGGTTAGCGGAGCGCGTAACCCGCAGCATTCGTAAGGGGGACAGTACGTAACACGAGGTACCACTGTAGTACTGAACTAGACGGACCAATGATCTGTCTCAGTATAACGCAGCCTCTTATGGGAGTGGGAGGGGGGTCTGGGGTCTGTTTAAGGAAGCACCATGTCTTGGGCCAACACTGGACACCTTCCCTCTAAATTCAGCACAAGATAGCCCTTTAAAGGTGAAGAATTGTAGATAGCAAGAGATGAACAAGCGACGGCTACATAGGAAAGAAAAACCGGAACGGGGAAAATATATAATTTACCTTCAAAACCATTGCAAACAATTAAATTTATTAGTAGGATTGGAATAACTCTTGTAGTTTAATGTTGGATTTTAGTTATAATGGAGATTTTATAGATTTTGGATTAATAGACAAGATACAGGAGGAAAAGGTTAATATAAGGAGGGAAGTCCAGGAGAGTCTCCAGAATTCTCTTTCTATGTTGGTTGTTTGATAATTGTAAATTTCAAAATCTGAAAAAAACTAAACAATTTTTTAAAAAAAAGGAAAGAAAAACTGGAGGGCAGAGAGCTAGTTCAATTCAGAAAATGGATTCAGAAAATGGGGATTAGATACTGTTGTGAACAAAAATTGCCCATTTAGAGTCCTTACATACGTTCCCTATTGGTAGGAGAAAATAACAGAGGCCAACCAGAGAATAATGAGAAGCAAAGCAGCTAGTAAGCTTGATCTTTCTTGATCTGTTGCAACAGGGTGCTCCCCTCACCCGCAGGAGAAGAAGAAGAAGAAGAAGAGTTTGGATTTGATATCCCGCCTTTCACTCCCCTTCAGGAGTCTCAAAGCGGCTAACATTCTCCTTTCCCTTCCTCCCCCACAACAAACACTCTGTGAGGTGAGTGGGGCTGAGAGACTTCAGAGAAGTGTGACTGGCCCAAGGTCACCCAGCAGCTGCATGTGGAGGAGCGGAGACGCGAACCCGGTTTCCCAGATTACGTGACTACCGCTCTTAACCACTACACCACACTGGAGGAACCCAGAAAAATGGCATGCAAGACCTTATAAAGACTTTTGAAATTGCCACCCTGTAGATCAAGACCACCCCCAGAAACATCATACATGCATCACAGAAGGGGTGTAACCTAAGACCACTCCTCAGATACATCATACCTACATCACAGAAAAGGCGGTCTAAACAGAAATTTAAATGTTGCTTTTCTCTTGTCCTTGTTTATCTCCTGTCTGGCAGGTTACTTGATTGGATTGCCTGGGAGCCTGGCCATTCTTTTGTAGTGATAAATACTTAGTTCCTGGGCCAGGTCACAGGCTCACACCCTATTCAAACACAGACATACCCTTAAGACAGGATTTGTGCAGGAAAAGACAATGGGGAGGCTTTTCCACTTTGACCTTGCAGGGAAAACATTTGCTCAGTTTAGGAATCAAAATGGCTTCAGGTCGGTCTTCCTGTGCTGCTCTATGTACGTGTGGTTATGAACATTACCATATCTCTAAGACCTCAAAATTCCTATCACAGTACCACTGCTTAAATGTTTAAGGTTGTTTTCTTATATTGCCAGTGGTGCATACCTTAACACATCCATAGGTAAATGAGTACTGGCGGCACTTCCCACCTGTTTCTTGTTGATCACATCCTTACTTGTAGTTATTTTCTGCATCCATGGGTGGCGATTAATACTTCAGTTCCCGTTGTGCGCAGAGATGCTCCCCGAAGGGAATAGCTAATAACTGGATTGATAATAAGTGTTCTGGCCCTTGTTCGCATAAACACACCTGTCAAGAGTTAATAACACCTGAGGTGTAATAACAGTGCTACGATGAAAGAATCACAAAAGCCCAAGAAGAAAAAAACTGTCTTGCGGGTAAAATCATGTGAGGAATTCAAAAATAAAACATTACTTCTACCATGTTCAGGGCCTCCTTGTCACACAATGCAGTGCCCAGCACAGACTTGCTACTTGGTGTCCACTCAACATAAGACCACAACCAATTCTATAGTAATTGTGCTTGTAGGATACACACATTAGGTATGCAAGGGTATACACTTTACACAAACTATTTACGTCTACCTTAGCTTTTTATCCAGGGCTTTTTTCTGCCAAAACTCACCAGAACTCAGTTTCGGCACCTCTCAGATGGGCACTATTGCCATTATAAGAGAACAAGAGAGGCGTTCATGGTGAGTTCCCGCACCTCTTTTTCTAGAAAAATAGTCCTGTATTTATCTCTTTGTAAAATTTAAATATTTTACTTATCCTAGTTAAAATATCTATGTATCTGAAGAAGTAATGTACAAAGAAGCCCTTGAGGAAAATAATATTTATTATTTTGCTCTCATGATGCCAATTACATGCTATTCCATTGGCAAAAATCTCTGAAGACAAAGCATTTATTTATTTTTGCCACTGAAAATGGTTATTCTTACTCTCTGGCAAACCTTTGAAACCTGTAATGCAAAACCTAAATGTAAACAGTCGCATCACATTTTATCTAAAGTTTTGATGACAATCGTCAGCTTTCTGTGCCTTTGTTATTGCTCCAGCTATATCCACTCTGTGGGTGAATTTCTGGAGAGATGCCAGGTTTTAAGCCTTCCTGGAAAGATGATAACATCAAAGGAGGATAAAGTTGTTATATATGGGGTGAAAATTTTCCATTTCAGACAGTGCCACTGTACCTGCCAAAATTCCCTCTTCTACACACTTCAATAAGTGTACAGAGCCAGTCTGGTGTAGTGGTTAAGAGCGGTAGACTCGTAATCTGGTGAACCGGGTTCGCTTCCCCGCTCCTCCACATGCAGCTGCTGGGTGACCTTGGGCCAGTCACACTTCTTTGAAGTCTCTCAGCCCCACTCACCTCACAATTCTGAGGGACCAGAGAGTGGGGCAAGCCCCACTGCACAAGCAGGTCAGTCGAATCCTGCCTTGTGTGCTTAGGCCTCTATGTGCAAGTGTCATGTTCAAAATATGGATGGCATTCATATATTAAAACAGGGCTCAGCAAACTTTTTCAGCAGGGGGCCACTGTCCCTCAGACCTTGTGGGGGGCTGGACTATATTTTGAAAAATAAAATAAAAAAAGAACGAATTCCTATGCCCCACAAATATCCCAGAGATGCATTTTAAATAAAAGGACACATTCTACTCATGCAAAAACACGCTGATTCCTGGACCGTCTGCAGGCCGAATTTAGAAGGCGATTGGGCCGGATCCGGCCCTCGGGCCTTAGTTTGCCTGCCCATGTATTAAAAACTAGACTACACTGGGATAAAAGCACATAGACTTGGCAACAAATGCCAAACCTGACAACCATGGGTTATATCCAAAGTTAATCCTTCTCAGAGAATTTCAGGAGACCCACTGAAATGAATGCACCTACATCACTCCTGTCTATTTCAATGGGTTTAATCTGAGTAGGACTTGCCGTGGCTCCAACCCAACGCCATCTCTAAACCGCACAGAGATAACGCAGATCTACACAGTATAAATTATGGCCCAGAGCTGGTGTGGTGTAGTGTAGTATTAGTGAGAATGATGAAATCCATATTTCTTCTCATCCATAAACATTACTAGATGGCTGTAGACAAGGCATTCTTTCTCTCAGTCCAAATCTGCAATATTATGGGGATAACAGTATTCTCAGAACAAAGGACTGCAGTGCCAGAAAAGCTGGAAGGAAATAAGGAGGTAGACTGGAAAAAACAAACACAAAGCACCATGAAATCATTTTGTCTGAGAGAAGTGTATACATATTGACTCAACATTCTTCCTCTGGGCAAGTAGAGGGGAAAAGCTAATTGTACAACTTTATAATAGAACAATATGTCACATAACAAAGGCATCGTTTTAAAAATAGATCAGCCTCACGTGACAAAAGCACTAGCGCATGATCAACTGTTTATATGTGTATGTATGCATGCAAATGCTGTCTACTTTATCTGTCCTTCTACCCCCTTACAAAGGATGAATCATTTCTAAGATCAAGAGTTAAACTTCCTATTAAGTTTCTACTTGTGAAGCAGAAAAGATAGCCAAAATCGTTAGGTCAGTAAAAACGGGGGAGGGCAGTAGTAGGAAACAAGGACTAAGCAGATAAACATCTGAGGTGTGTAGAATTATTGTGGTTTCTAGCTCTCAGTTTTTGTTGTGGGCCAAATATCCCCAGAGGTAGTTTGTTGTGGACCATAAATTGGGTCCACAAATGGTTGCTGGTGCGAAATGGTTGTTCATTATAACCACAATTTTTTCCTGCCATTTTGCGACACCCAAAATCATCAGCCTGAGGTGACCGCCTTACTCTGCCTAACATTACGGCGGATTGTTCTCTTAGGCTTGGCTTCCCAGGCTGAGTCTGAGCAAACCATATATGATAGGAGGTGCTAAACTGCTTTGCCCCTCCCACTACTGGCATACACACAACTAGTTTTTGTTAATTAAAAAAAAAATTATTTGTACATTTGAATCCTCTATTCCATTCCTAGGACTTCAGGTGCCCTTTCCATCTTAACTATATTCCCCACTTTTATCTGCAAAACAACCCAATCCCTGGCCAGTAGGTGAAGTTTGTGATCCAAATAGTGAGTGACTCAAGGTCACAGTGGGCTAAGCAGAGATTTAACCCTTGTCTCCCTGTCCAAATAAAACACGGAAGCCTATACACTCGTATCACATGAACCTGTTCTCCGCACCTAACTAATGCAGGCAGATTTATGCATCTTTACCGCCGTGTCACGTGAGACACGGGTGGCACTGTGGGTTGAACCACAGAGCCTAGGACTTGCCGATCAGAAGGTCGGCGGTTCGAATCCCTGCGACGGGGTGAGCTCCCATTGCTCGGTCCCTGCTCCTGCCCACCTAGCAGTTCGAAAGCACGTCAAAGTGCAAGTAGATAAATAGGTACCGCTCTGGTGGGAAGGCAAACGGCGTTTCCGTGTGCTGCTCTGGTTTGCCAGAAGCGGCTTAGCCATGCTGGCCACATGACCCGGAAGCTGTACGCCGGCTCCCTCAGCCAATAAAGCGAGATGAGCGCCGCAACCCCAGAGTTGGTCACAACTGGACCTAATGGTCAGGGGTCTCTTTACCTTTACCGCCGTGTCACACACTTGTCGGCACACCAGTCTGGTATTATGGGGTGAGGCTTCCAACCAGGCTCCAGTTGTTGTCTAGATTAGAAATTGAGTACAGCGGAACTTTGGTTGTCGAATGTAATCCGTTC